>NC_142790.1:3066078-3743578 GCF_988280905.1 Pimephales promelas | reverse complement strand
CTAATTGTAAAATTGTGATTTCTAGACCTGGTCATGTATATTTATTTTTAAATATTTTCCCCATTATTTCAACCTATATTTGTTGGAATATTATATACCTATCTAATATAAAACATTTAATATTTTATATTAAAATTAATTTTATTAAATTAATTATTATTATAGGAAATTAGTTAGATGCTAATAGGTAAACGCAAAAAAAAACCAAAAAAAAAACCAACACATTATGAGAACTGAATGGGATGACAGTCCCCAGAGCATATATAAGACTTACAATGAAATGAATTAAAATTTTTCGTCTCCTTTAAGGATGTTTAATTTCTACAGTGAAGACTATGCAGTCAAGAGCAGCGAGTGATTTTATTTTGTTTTTAATGTTAATCAAAACCGCAAAGGACAGAAAGCAGGTTTATTAGGCTGTTGTCACTTATCTAATATACTGATACTGTACACATCTGTTTACTTTCTCAACTGTACATTCACTCAAGACATAACAGACTAGGTTTACAAGGATGCTAGATTTATTTATTTTTATTTACATAATTTTGTGGGAATTTGTCCAGTCGTGTGCAAGGAGATATGAAAGAGCTCAGTTTGGTGTTTGCGCGCTGCCAGAGACGCGGCTGTCTGGGCGAGCGCTTCGGATGTACGCGGCGCGCACACAAAACTTTCCACACAGCACACGAGTAATTAAATGAGAATTGTCAGAATTCATAAAAATGTTACCAGCCAACTGGCGAGTACTAGGGCTGTCACTTTTGTGAAAAAATCCTGTTTGATTTGAGACATTTTCCATGATTTTCTGTGTCTAAAGACGTTTCCATTTTCAACACCAAATATAGGCAAATCCACGGACACCTAACAGGCATTAGGATGAACGTAAAGAGGGTGTAAAGAGGTCAGCAATATTTCTGATGATTTATTGGCGTGAAGTTTCATGTACAATGACAAACACAAGTGCAACATTCAGGGATTGAAATTAACACCCCCCGACCCGCCAAATGTGGGTAAAAATGAACTTTGGCGGGAAACGCTGTCAAACCACGAGCCAATCTGGCGTGTTTCTATGTTTACTCACTTTCTTTCCTTTGGAAGTTCGTGTAAGCCAAATTTGCGGGAACCCAACGGTGATACTTTTATTCTCATATTTTTTATATTTAAATTATTTATTATCATTTTTATTACTATGTTTCTTGTTGCATTTGTATATGTGCACTGGAAGCCTCAGCACCAAAACAAATTCCTTGTGTGTGTGCAAGCACATTTGGCAATAAAGCTCTTTTGGATTCTGATTCTGATATTAAATACAACATATTGCACAGAATCTGCGCATTTCTGGCTTACTTGAACACACATACACACGTCACCAAGCAACAAATAACGGTGCGCTTGTTCGTTTGCATTGAAGTAATAGCGAAAATTAAAAAGCATTTAGTTAAAGGAGTAGTTCACTTTTTTAAAAAAAAATAAAAAATTTGCTGATAATTTACTCAACCCCATGTCATCCAAGATGTCCATGTCTTTCTTTCTTGAGTCGAAAAGAAATTAAGGTTTTTGATGAAAACATTCCAGGATTTTTCTCCATATAATGGACTTCAATGGGAACCAAATGGTTCAAGGTCCAAAAGACCGTTTCAGTGCAAACTGCAACCTGTTCAAAGGGCTTTAAACGATTCCAGACGATGAATAAGGGTCTTATCAAGCGAAACGAGCCGTCTTTAAAAAAATAAATAACAAAGTTTAAGTTTTATAAGCTCAAATGGTCGCCTTGCTCTGTTCTGTGATGCACGTTTGTGACTCTCCTGTTCGAATTCGTTCATCAAAATGAAAGAATCTTTTTTCGAGTCATTTAGTTGATTCAACGGACAAAATGAACGAATTGACTCGGAAAAAAAGATTTGTTCACTTTTTTCTTTATTTTTTAAATGAGCGATCGTTTCACTTGATAAGACCCTTATTCATCGTCTGGAATCGTTTAAAGCCCTTTGAACAGTTTGCACTGAAACTGTCTCTTGGACCTTGAACCATTTGGTTCCCATTGAAGTCCATTATATGGAGAAAAATCCTGGAATGTTTTAATCAAAAACCTTAATTTCTTTTCGACTGAAGAAAGAAAGACATGGACATCTTGGATGACATGGGGGTGAGTAAATTATCAGCAAAAGTTTTTTTTTAGAAGTGAACTACTCCTTTAACATAACATTGTTATTTTCCAACATCCTACATGTTCTGTGAACTGTATTGATCTGTCCACCTAAAAAAAATGCTGTTAAAATCAATTCCCTATGGTTGGTCCAATCGATGTTCGAACGTAAAGTGACAGCCCTACAAGGGACACTCGATAATTTTAGTCCCCGAGTAGAAATATGAGAATTGTGAGACAGCCATGAAGACTCGTGGAAAGGGTTGTTTATTGTATTATGCGTGGTCTGACCTCACAGCCGGAGCAGAAGGGCTGGTCTCCGTACTCTCGGGTCAGCATGGGTACCACCTCAGCGCTGTACAGCGTCCACCACTCCAGGAGGAAGCCGGGGTGAGCCACCGCCGCCACGTCCCCGCGCACTCGCCTCTGCCGGGGGTCGTACGTGTAGCTCCACGGCTTCATCTGTCCCAGGAAGTGGACCACTTTTGCATTTGCACCATATCTGTGGGCAGAAAGACTAGGGATAGTTCACCCAAAAATTAAAAATCTGTCTTCATTTATTTACCCTCAAGTTATTCTAAACCAGTATGCACCAGTATGAACAACTTGAGGATGAGTAATGGTGCGTTCACGTGCTATGGAAAATATGATATTTTCCACTTGTGAACTGGCATTTACCAGTGTGTTGCGTTCAAGTGCTTTTGTTTTCGTAATGTGGTAAAAAGATGGAGACCTGTTATTTAGCTAAAACTATTTTAGATTGCTTAAGTCATCTGCAACAGCAATAAAATGATTTTATCAAAACTCAAATGGTAAATAATATGCTGTATATTTTCTATCTAGACCATGAATAGTATACATTTTTACCATTCACGACTCTCGCGGTGCTCTCCGCCATTTTGAAGTGGTCCAAGGTTCTCTCATCTCGGCAACTCGTCCATCAAAATATTCTATGAGTTGCCCAGTGGAAAATACCGCATTAGGGGGTGTTCATCTGCATTTTCCACGTCGGCTTTTGGTATTTACCATAATTACCCTAGCACATGAACGCACCCTTAATGACAATTTTCATTTTTGGGTGAACTATCCCTTTAAGTGCAAGATTTACTAACTGCTTATGCCAGCATAAACTACAGTCAGGATTCGCCAAAGAACAGGGTCCGAGGACGCAAGGAGGCAGTGCCTCCTCAAAACTGGATGAGATAATCCATATTACAAAAAAAAACATGTGACATTAAAGGGGTGATGAACTGAGAAATCAAATTTTCCTTCAGCTTTTGACATCTAAGAGGTTATCATATTATAAGAATATCCTGTAAGTTTCAGAACTGAAAACGTCCTTGTTAGTCCAATAAAAGCTTTCATTTACACCAGGCTCAGCAAACGACTCGTTTTAGGATAAAACCCCATCCCCTCAGAAGATCAATGCCTACTACATCACGGCCGGTTTAGCCCCGCCCACCGTTTCGCGCATTACACGCATAGCTAAATAACATAGATGCCTACCTCGTGATGACAAACCGGATCGACTGATAATGAGCGTCACCTCGTCTCGTATCTCACGGAGGAGCGGCGACAGTGAAGGATGAGAGAGGACCAGGCCTGGACTATTTACGATATGTTTGGCCATTCCTTTTAGAGGTGGAAATCTCTAGGCACCTCATGATTTGATTCGATTACGATTCAGAAGGCTGCGATTTGATGCTAAAGCGATTATCGGAATCTTTTGTGTGTGTGTGTGTGTGTCTGTGTGACTATAAATACTTTGCTTTTAAAGTACAATATAATGACCCATAAAGAATCAACGTACAATATATTTTATTAACACTGCAAGGAAAATAAATGTGTGCCTGAACTAACAGCATACTTGTAGTAAATTAATAGTATAACAACGACCGGTAACTTTACAGCCGAGTGTTTTTCTTCCTTTGGGTGGAAACGTATCATACACTGTAAAAATGAATATGCTTTGTCTAATAAAAAAAAATTAATTACAAGCAATAGTATTTATTAAATTTAACAAATTAGAATTGAGTAATAATTAATCAAATTAATTCCTTGAAAGTTAACCATTTAAAATGAGTAAAACTTACAAAAACAACCAAAAAAACATAAATGTAAGTCACCATTATGGTGATCGGTGTTTGTTTTAAAATGACGGTTTTCTCCTTCAGTGATTCTGATTGTTAACATCAGGTGTCTTCAATGTTGCCAATAAAAAATAAAGAGTTATTAATTAATCTTTGACGTCTGTCTGTTAGTGAGATATTTTTGTTCAATTTTTTTGGTGTAAACTTTACTCATTTTAAATGGTTAACTTTAAAGAATAGTTTAATTATTACTAAATTCTAATTTGTTAAATGTAATTAATAATATTGCTTGTAATCGGTTGCCACAATTATATTGATTAGATAAAGCATATTAATTTTTACAGTGTATGGCTTCTCACATTTGTCGTGTTTCTGAAATTTTTTTTTTTATTCTACAAAGCTTACAACTAGTGTGGCTCTTGTCAGAACTTCAGAAGCCAAAATATTTCCACACGTCAGCTTTTAACGCGGAGGGAGTTTGGATTTCATGCTCAGCCATCGCGTCCGCGTCTCTGTTATGTACACGCCACAGACGGTCCGTCTGCACTTCAGAGTTCCGTCAATATTACGTTATTATAAATATATATCTAAAAAAACTTTTTTTTTTGAAAAACGATTTTTGACATCGGTGAATCGATCCACGTCCGCATCGCGATGTATAGAACAAAAATGCATCCCTAGTTCATTTATAAGATAACAGCGTTTTGTGGGCCTGAAAACGGGTTTCAAAGTGAAACTTTGAAAATTATATGATTATCGTCTTCGCGTAAACTATTGGTGACGTCGGTGACGTCATTACGCGTTCAGTTTATAGGCACATAGTGTTTCTTTACAAAGTGACATCGCCACCTACTGGCCTGACGGCAGAATACAGAGTTCTTAGTCGTTTTCGCAGATCCGTGTGATCGACCCTATATGCTCCGCTCTTTAATTTTGCTGCAGAACTTCCACTCTCATATGAAACACGTGATAGGTGTCCATAAGTTTTAAGAATGCATTTAAAAGCATTAAAATGCGTTTATTGCTTTGAGGTCAAGTAATACACAATGGTTTAACTGGTTAAAAGTACTAAAATCTGTTCACTCTTCACACATTTTATGTAGGTTTAAATCAGCTAATCGTATTTAAATATGGTAAAAGGTGTAAAACCTTTGCTAAAAAAAAAATAATAATAATAATAAATACATACTATGCACACTATTACTACCAGCAGCAGAAAATATTTTCGTATTAGAGAGAGTCTCCTGAAATGATTTTGTGACACTCGTTCTCAGCTCCGTCTCACTCTTCTTTCCTCATGTAATCTGATGTTAAGGCACAAGCAGCAAACTCATGTGACTGGTGTGTATCCTCTTACTGAAGGCCAGCGCATGCCAAGATCAATGATATAGTGTCAAACAGGGCCGCTGTAAGAGAAGGAGTCACACTCACTGTTTGAAAGCGGGAAGGTAAGTGTAGATGGCGACGCTGCTCATGTTGTAGATGAAAGGAAGGTGTTTTGTGATGTCAGCTGTTGCCCAGTCGCTGAAGAAGCCGTTCAGGACGCCTTGGTCCCCTCCTATTGGACAAACACTTAATTATGAATGTCACTTAAAATGGAATTGACCATTTCATTTATCAATAGAATTTAGAACACTTTAAACACAATTAAAAGCACTTCATTAAGCACTAAAGTGTGTAATTGCAAATAATGAAATGAATAAAAATAAAAAATCAAGTTTATGACTAATATATAAAAATAAATAAGTAAAACTAATATGAACAAAGTAAACGACTAAATAAATTAAATTATAAATAACTAAAATGAATGAAAAGCACTTAAATAAAAACTATTAAAATTAGGGCTGTCAAATGATTAATCGCAATTAATCGCATCCAAAATAAAGGTTTGTGTTTACATAATTGTGTGTGTATTTATATATATATATATATATATATATATATATATATATGAAGAGTTCAGATGCAAAAGTCTCTAAGTGCCATTTGAAATTTTCTTAGAATGATCAATTTTATCAAGCTTGTATATTTAAGTTCAGTAATTTCACTTAAATTACACTTAGGTAATCTTCATTGCAATTTAAGTGAAATTACTGAGCTTAAATATACAAGTTTGATAAAAATTATCATTCTAGAAGAAAATTTCAAATGGCACTTAGAGGCTTTTGCATCTGAACTCTTCATATATATATATATATATATATATATATATATATATATATATATATATATATATATATACAAAACAATTATACATAGTGCACCCACATATATTATGTAAACACAAACCTTTATTTTGGATGCGATTTCGTTTGACAGCCCTACTTAAAATGTATGAATAAAATACAAAATAAAAAAATTAAATGAAGCAAATTAACAAAAAAAAAAGAGTCCCAAAGCTGCAGACTACACGTGAGTGAAAATTAGTTTCAGTTGCAAACAATATTGTGTAGATGACACTGCATACAGCATGTTGAATCAAAATTAGCAAACACCAACAATAAGTTATGTGATGCTCAGCAATGTGATGGCTATCATATAGCACTGTAGGGAAATTTAAAATAATAATATGAAGCCCAGTTAGGCTCTTTACTCCCGTTAGAGGAATGTGCCCAGGTGCTTACTAGTTGAAAAAAGACCCTACACATCTAAAAGAGATCCCGGTCTGAAAGAGCAGACGGCATGCATGCTTAAAGGTCAGCAAGGACACGTCACAGACACGGCGATACATGTTACAGCATGACACAGCCTTTGAGTGCTTGTTTTAATCGTGTCAGTATGTTTAATTAGCCTGTATTAAGATCAGGTGTCTGCTATACAGACACAGAATCCAGAACCGGAGGAGGACACGGCAATATTAATAGCACTCCTGAAGACACTGATGGCTGGTTAGCATTAAAGGGATAGTTCACCAAAAAAATTCTAATTCTGTCATCATCTAAACACCCTCATGTCAGGTGGTAAAGTGTGTACAAATAACACGATACTGAATGAAGTGTCGACCCAGGATGAGCTACAGGACTGTGAAGCTTTAGGGGTGTTGATGCACTCGATCGACTCCATCTGTGTTTCGATCATCATTGTGAATCCCATCCAGACTTGTTGCTTAAAAACGTACCCACATTCAAGTGTTAAAAAAAATAATAAATAAAATGCACGAAACTAGAATCACTTTAAAGCAGAGGGCCTGTTCTTTTTGATATGCATGTTCAGACAACAAAGTATTCTGGGGGCAATTAAAGCAGCACTATGTAGTTTTTTCAGCTTTTATAATATTTTTCCAAAACCCTTAAGATGGTACATCGACTTACAATAGGTTGAATGACAGGTCTGCCATAGCCTGACTGTGTCTGTATTGCTTTTACTGGCACTCTGTAACTTTGGACAGCGGGTAGGAACCCGAGCACTAAAAGAACTACAAAATTTGACTGTTTATGGCATACGTCACTTCCTCCACTTCCTCAAATTCAGACGCGAGAGTCTAATGAGCGTTTCTTTTTACCTCAGTATGTTGTCATGGCTGAAGCAGCAAGTAAAACCAAACGTCGTGAAGTGCGTCAGAAACAGAGCTCGCGGGCGATCAGTTTACTGTTGGTAATGTGTTGTGTAGCTTGGCCCTTTGCCGCATCCAATGTAGACTGCATTGCTTTCTTTTGAGGGCGCTTAACACACTCAAGCATCCCCGTAGAGCCTGGGCGGGCAGCTCGCGCCAGCTCGAGACGTGAATGTATACTGATTACTGAGTTTGGTAGGGGCTACATTCTTGCAAGTAAATAATACATGATTAGACGGACAAAATAATCGATCAGGATAACTATCCTATGTCTACAGGCTGATAGTCATGTTTGTTATTTATTTTTCAGGTGAAAGTGTCTTGCCTCAGGCTATAATGCAAATCAATTTTTCAAATTTGCAGATTCATCTATACTATGGTAGCTTGATATTATAATATTGACGACATGGCTATTATCTACCACTAGGGTTGGGTATCGAGAATCGAGTATCGATTGGAACCGGAACTAACTTTCCGTTTTTCCCGGAATCGTTCAAAAGTTAAAATTTCGATTCCTAGTTTCGATATTCACAGTCCGCCGAGCGGAAGAAGAAACCGCTGAACAGCACCAACGAAGAAGCGTCTACCGGAAGTGTTGGCATACCCACGCGAGTCGAACATGAGTAGCTTACGTCGGCGGTCCAAAGTGTGGCTTCACTTTCCTAAAAATAACGAAATCTCGGCAAAATGCAAAATTTGTGACAAAAGGAGTATTTTTACAGAAGGAGTATTTCCTTCAGAAAGGCCGTTGGTTAGCAAGGTTAGCTAAACTTTTTTGACCCTGCCTCTTAAAAGAATCGGAATCGAGAATCGTTAGGAACCGGAATCGAAACAAGGAATCAGAATCGGAATCAGAATCGTTCAAATTCAAACGATACCCAACCCTAGCTGTCACACAAACATTGAATTGAATTAGCATATCCATTATGTAAAACAGTAGCCAATAGGTTAACGTTACTAAAGACGATGGCTTGTAAACGCGCAAGCCCATGACACTATATTCATAAGACATGCTGAAATATATGCCAATAACCTGGGGTGAACACTGGAGTCTGCCCAAGATGTAAGAACTCGTTCCTTCTGCAGAGTTCGGGGGTATCGCTTGTCAACAAATGCACGCGTGTATTTCCTAGTGTGACCATGACAGATTTTACGACAGTAGTAGAAGACAATACTGTTTCCCAACTGTAGGGGGACCCCGAGAGCAAAATGTAAAAAATAACAGAATGGGGCTTTAAATGATCAAAACTACTGGTGGGAAAAAAGTTAATACACATTGGAAATATCATTTACTGTTGTTTGGTGGAATTTCGCAGGCAAAATCCAGTCATTTTAATACGAATCTGCACAATCTGAAGTTTCATGTGAGGGCAGAACGGGCCCCAAGAAGTTCGAGTTGTTCATGTTCATGGCCTGCAGAAAGAGACCCGTGTGTGAGCCTGCGCTTAGATTTGCCATCCTCTGCACTAAAACACATGAATGTTTGCTCCAGGACAGGCCATGCGCACGATATGAGGAAATTAATATAGACTCAGCACAAACCATATACAGCACCCTCACTGCCAGCTAAAGAAAGAGCTTTTGAAACTCAAATAATGCTACGCGCCCTACACAGATTATCTAACAAGCTGGAGCATTCAGAATAACGTGCTTGCAAAGCATGCTGGTTTACCAGCTAAACCAATCCACAGCCAGTTTATTTGGGCGTGCCGTCAGGAGCCCAGAAACAGGGCTCAGAATCGGACCCCGGGGCTTTCCTTCTGCATGTGGCTCTACAAACATCACTGCAGTCTTGAAGTGTTCATTTTGATGGGATGATCAGGAATGTACATAGTCTCAGGCTGGTTTACATTGGCAGAGGATGAGAACAAGTCCACATGATAGCCTGAGGCCATCAGGACTGTAATAAATGAGGAAATGGAAAGAGGCTTGTCTAATGCACTCTACAGGTACGAGAGAACACACTGATGTTTGAATGCCAGATGTCTGAACGAAACAAAACTGGAGGTGATTTGACGGGTTTCCTTACACAAAACACTAGGGCCCCTATTTTAACGATGTAAAAGTAACGTCCAAAAAGTAAAATGCATCTGATGTGAGAATCTTCTACAGTGTATGCGCGTTGTTCACACTCTTGTGGCCAAGCATGCGTGCTTAAAATATCATGTACACACAACACGCCATTGACTTTAGACCAGCTTTTTTCTGGTCAGTGGCGCAACTATTTTCTGGAACTGCAAAACAGCAGCAGGGAATGTTTGTGCCGAAACACGCCTCCTTTTTGCGCAATACTTTGCAATACTGGACTCGCGATAGAATATCATCACGATACTGGACTCGCGATACAATATCATCACGATTCTGGACTCGCGATACAATATCATCACGATACTCAATACTGGACTCGCAATAGAATATCATCACGATACTGGACTCGCGATACAATATCATCACGATACTGGACTCGCGATACAATATCATCACGATACTGGACTCGCGATACAATATCATCACGATACTGGACTCGCGATACAATATCATCACGATACTGGACTCGCGATACAATATCATCACGATACTGGACTCGCGATACAATATCATCACGATACTGGACTCACGATACAATATCATCACGATACTGGACTCACGATACAATATCATCGCGATACTGGACTCGCGATACAATATCATCACGATACTCAATACTGGACTCGCAATAGAATATCATCACGATACTGGACTCGCGATACAATATCATCACGATACTGGACTCGCGATACAATATCATCACGATACTGGACTCGCGATACAATATCATCACGATACTGGACTCGCGATACAATATCATCACGATACTGGACTCGCGATACAATATCATCACGATACTGGACTCACGATACAATATCATCACGATACTGGACTCGCGATACAATATCATCACGATACTGGACTCGCGATACAATATCATCACGATACTGGACTCGCGATACAATATCATCACGATACTGGACTCACGATACAATATCATCACGATACTGGACTCACGATACAATATCATCGCGATACTGGACTCGCGATACAATATCATCACGATACTCAATACTGGACTCGCAATAGAATATCATCACGATACTGGACTCGCGATACAATATCATCACGATACTGGACTCGCGATACAATATCATCACGATACTGGACTCGCGATACAATATCATCACGATACTGGACTCGCGATACAATATCATCACGATACTGGACTCGCGATACAATATCATCACGATACTGGACTCGCGATACAATATCATCACGATACTCAATACTGGACTCGCAATAGAATATCATCACGATACTGGACTCGCGATACAATATCATCACGATACTGGACTCGCGATACAATATCATCACGATACTGGACTCGCGATACAATATCATCACGATACTGGACTCGCGATACAATATCATCACGATACTGGACTCGCGATACAATATCATCACGATACTGGACTCACGATACAATATCATCACGAGATACAATATCATGATACTGGACTTACAATACATTATCATAACCAGTGTTGGGAGTAACGCATTACAAAAGTAATACATTACAGTAACATATTACTTTTTGATGTAACGCAGTAGTGTAAGGCATTACTAATCAATTTTCAGTAATATTTTACTCGTTACATGTTCAGTGAGGCTTGTATTACAGTTGTATTACAGTGTATTGTCTGCTTTTACTTCTTAAAGGCAACAGACTATGTGAAAGTTTTAAAGCAGTCTTTTAGTGCCAGTTCAGAGCGGTCGCGTCTGTAACATTGTTTTTTTCTCATAAATGCGAACACGAAAACTAAAATAAAATGAATATTTTAAGTTCTATGGAGACTGGAGAGCCAACCCTTCCTCATCCGATTTGCGCAGTGTAATTAACAGAATTACAAAAAATCGATTTTGCCTCCTATTTTTTTTTTTGTCACGCATGAATGTGTGTCTTTTCCCTAATATTAAAAATAAAACATAGACTGATATTTGTCTAATGTCTGGAGTCCTTTAAGGAAGTAGCCTATATACGTTTCAATACATGAATTTTCTGAGAATTTTTATTTCAAGTTTTGACTGCAAATGTCATCATGTCCATAATGCTGGACTTCCCCAATTTTAAATAATTTATCCTCAACTAGTTTTGTGGTGTAGGTCTACGTATTTTATAATGTTAACTTCAAATACTAATAGCCTAATTTAAAGATAAGGCAGCATTGGATCTGGACGGTAAGGAGAATAACGCTGGAGTTGGAAGAGGTGTGTCGCGATTCTGTAGGTTCGTGGATCTGAGTCGTGTGGCGAATCGCGATTTTGGTTTCATATTGCATATCGTTACAGCCCAAAAGTTAAGTTCTACTTAGTTATTTTGGTGAAAGTAACTCAAAAGTAATAGATGAGTAATGTAACGCATTACAATTCTGGGACAGTAATATTGTAAGGTAATGAATTACTTTTAAATAACAGTAACAAGTAATACCTAATGTATTACAGTTTGGAAGTAACTTGCACAACACTGATCATAACGATACTGGACTCGCGATACAATTTATCACGATACTCCAAGACATGCAGTTTGATAAAAGGTTACATGTTTTTCACCGTTGATTAAAATAGCATTACATTGTGGGAAACCCAAAGCACAGGAGAATAGTGACACCAGAATAAAATAGTCATGATTCAGAAGCTGTCTGATTCAGAATGCTTGCACTCTTTCACCGACTAGATATTATATTTAAAATAATGTAAGACACTTTTTACTGATAAAAAGACATTTAGCATTATCAGGAATCACAAATATTACCCTTTTGCATTATATATAGTAGTTTAATGTAGTACTGACACTAAACCTCAGAAAACTTCAAATATTCCCCTCACACAGTCATTTTTATTTTATAACTGTTGATGCATTTTTGTATTGCGATATATTGACACTCCTCTTGAAACTGCAGATCACAGAGATCCTTACTAAACATACCCTGTGTTCTTTGAATTGCGTTAGTTTAAAACCCCCAACACTCTGAAAGTGAGCAAAACATGTGGCATAGAAAAGCTTTAAGCATCACTTAAACATTTTCTTTCCGAAATGTGAATGAGTTTGGGAAGGAAGGAACTACGAAACTAGTTTCATTAAACCATGAGACATGGCAACAGTCATGAAGAGTTCGAACTATCCCGGTTACGACCACAGACAAACTACAGCCCAGCTAAAAATAAAGCAATCATTACAAATTACCAGACCATTAGAGCATTAACGTGTCAAACAGGGCAGAGGATGGTCACTTCACAAAAATAGACTGAAAATTCAAGCTGACAAGGTGGTGCAGCATTTATACGGCCTGCAAGAAGCACAAACCCCGATTATGAGCCACCGGATTCAGTGGAAGCACAAAAGCATAATAATCAGGCTCTTGAAAAGCTGCCAGTCTCCATAATGGAAGCGGTGCCAATTAATTTTAGAAAGCGCATCAGAGCCCTCCCTCAAAACGCTGCAATCTGATTGGTTCCTCAACGGTCACACTCAAACGCCCAACCGGACTCGTATAAGAATGGGTTCACTGTGTCGTCGAGCTGAAAACGGGTCCAGAACTTTACATCAGTTTCCTAAAGGCCACTCGCACAAGCTGGCATGTGCAAACAATTATTTGTCCAGCATTTAACAGGTAAAAAACAAAGCGAAGTGAAAGAGAAACATGCATGCGCTTGTCCTGTTAGCCATTTTACCAAATTACGAAAACCCATAAAAGTTGCGTAACAATCAACTATGCCAAGAGGTGGCTGTAGAAAAATGGCCCTTGGCTCCCAAAGAAAAGGAAAAAGAGATGCCTTGAAAGGGCTTTTGTTCGCTATGAGCGCTTGTGCCAGATTCCTCATGAACCAGCTGTGTTGGGCAATACTCGGGAGGCTCTTTTGGGAACTTTTTGCTTGAGATCATTTTTGTGATGCAAACAAGGAAGGACGAGTTAATTGTGCTGACATTACGTGTGAGATGAGCGCACGTCAAACTGATGGGTGTGTGACGATCTGCCGAGATGTTGTTTCGACTGGAATGGAGAGAATGATAAGGATGATGCCTCCTTTATTTAGCCACGTCTGGCCTTGATGAGACCCGAATCACCATAGAGATACACAAGAGCTGCTTGAACAAATGTCAGTTTACCATCCGTTCAAGACCAGGGGTGTCTAATCCTGCTATCTGGAGTCTGAAGACCTTGATTAGTTACTTCAGCTATAATTGATCTATAACAGGGGGTCGCTTTACATGACATGATTTTCATAAAAAAATTAATAAAAAAAATGCGTTTTGGTCGCTCATTTACAGTGTTTTGAGGGCCTGAAAATGCAAACTATATTTGCTTATGTAAAATGCTTACTAATTAATCTAAATGTTGAAATGGCAATGTTCAAATGAAAAACAGAGTTTAAATAATTATGTTCACTTCATTACTTTGCTTACTTCAGTAAATGAGTGTACACTCTAAAAAATGCTGGGTTGTTTTAACCCAATTTTGGGTCAAATATGGACAAACCCAATTGTTGGATTAAAAAAATGCAATTTATAAATTTAACCCAACAGCTGGGTTTGTCCATATTTGACCCAAAATTGGGTTAAAATAACCCAGCATTTTTTAGAGTCTGTCTGTACGGTGCGCACACATGTGCACCAAGGTTATTTTTTATAAACCCCGATATGTGCATGGAAAATTGCGTATGAACATTTCAATGCAATGTTTATACATCAGGCCACTGGTCTATATGACTCGCACCATATTAATGTGTTCTAAGTCATACAATCACTTTGTTTGAGAAAAAGACATGCAAGTTATTTACTAAAATTCTTGCCCTTCTCTGTCTGCAGTCATTCAACATCACATATTGTAAAGGATTCAGAATATACTCTGTAATGCATGTGTCATTCGAACTGGTGGTGCCTTTTAGCATATGGGAACTTTTTGTTTAGTTTTCGTTGTGTGGAAAAGAGCAGCGGGAACATTCTTCGAAATTTCTCACTTTAAATATTTTAAATAAGAGAGTAAATTGCATCCCTCCAGCTTAGGAAGAAAAAAAAAAATCCAAGGACGGCAATTATTGATAACTAAAAATATGAATTTAAAAAAGAAATATATATAGAAATGATAAAAATATGAATTCCAGTTCTGTGAGAATAGGCCACACCACAGCTATAACAACACAATGGAACAACATAGTTGGAATCCCTTTCAGAACAATGTTGTCCAGTTGACAAACCATAAACATTGACAGCCAATCCGAATCCATCCTGCTTTAAAGAGCTTGAGCATTTAAAGGGTCACTAAACCCCTGGTCAGAGCCTGACTCCACCCACTGGCAATATTTGAAAATGCTGAAAAAGTGGGCAGACCCCAGCGGAGATAGAGGGGACGAAATAGATGCTAAAACACTCTATCCTGATCGTTTTCAATACTCACAATTCCAATTCCTGACTCCCTACAGTGGTTTTGACAAAATGACCTGGTTTTTATACTGCCAAGGGCGAAACCTGCGTACGTCACGAAGTGTGGAACATCCAATAGGAAATTTCAACTGCAGTAGCCACCGTTCAACCTGAAGAGGGCAGCACTAAGACGTTTTTACACTATATATTGTAGAAATATTACACTTTATAAACAAATGCCAAAAAAGTTACTCGAATCAATGACTGGTATTAATAAAGATCCATTCTTACAAATCATTAACTAAAAAAAGTTGGTTAAGTGTTTAGGTACTCTAGTGGCAGATGCCGAAACTACAGTGCATGCTTATAATAAACAGCAGAAATGAAAGACGCTGGTGGTCTGCGTACCATCAAAGCTGCCGTGCTCGGTGCAGAATTGCAGAAGTCTTCCGTAGGTTTCGTTGGACGGGCGAAACACGAACACACCAGAGTTGAAACAATCCGGCCAACCGGGGTCCGGCGCTGCAGACAACTCCTCTCGGTCGAACAGCTCGTCGATGTTGGAGATCACCTAGATCCAACAAATAAGAGTGAAACTTTTAGCAAAATTTTGCCCTCCTCATGTTATTTTGACTTTTTTGAATTTTTTAAAATAGATTGTTTATCGGAGCAGTCCAAAACCTTAAAGGGTCAGTCTGTAAGAATGGCAACTAGTGGTCAGAATAGGTACTGCAGTGCAATTCAAAATATCAGAGATCGTCGTTTCTCCCGCCACCTGTTCTTCAGGCCACATTTACACTTAGCTGGGTATTTAGAGATATTTCCCTCCTCCGTTTTCAATAATAACAAAAAAAAGTTGGCATTTTACGTTTACATTTCAGACAGACGCTTTGTAATGTTGCACTTCTTAGCAGGGACTGCGAGGCGAGGGTTAAAGACTTTTGTTGCACTTGAACTTGGAACACACATTTTATTTTCCGAAAGGAGTTGTAATAAAAATAGTAACGAATCCTTTTCTCTTGGGTCAATTTGACCCCTATAAGAATGAATAGGACATGATTTTTATTTTATTTTTATTGTTAAAATACAAAAAACAAAAAAAACAAAAAAAAAAACAGGCAAAATCCAGAACACACACAAATGGAGGAACGAAGCCCAATTTATACTCCTACGTCATGCCGTAGCTACGTCTGTGTGAAGCGCGTACCGTGACGTGCGCCTCTGCAATTTTTTTTTTTTATTGCCATATAGAATTCAAGTACAAACAATTAAGGCATAGATCAACAATCATACAGTTACATTCGTGCTGATATATCACTTAGAGAAGAAAAAAATACATAGAAGAGAGAGAAGAAAAAAAAATTAAAAAAAAAATAATAATAAAAAATAAAAAAAAAATAAAAAAAAGGGTGAGGGTCTTATTCCAATAACCTAAACATTTCCAAAACGTAACGCATCAGTTCTACGCGGATACAAGCGCTGTGATTGGCCTGCTCGAACCCCTCCCTCGGGTTTCACACACACACACCCTCTGCGGAAATATAAATCAGCCTTGAAAACATCCCGAATGCAGAACACACTACCACTCACACACACGTAGAAATTCCCATTCAAATAAATGGGGGCTAGAGGGAATTTTAAAAAAAAAATTTTTTTTTTAAATGTTTACATTTACAAAAGCAGTGCAATATTTTTTTCCCCCTCAAAATGTGAGCCGTTTTAATACTGTTTTGCATGTAATGGAGTTTTGCATTTAAGTGAAAGAACGTGACGTGTTATAGCTACATTTAATTCATATTAAAATTATTGGTAAAATATAGTAATTTAGAAATAAATGCAAGTTTAAAAAAAAAATATCTTCCAAAAAATCTGCATCATTCATATTATTATATAAAATAATACAAGCTTGCTGCGGACAAACAAACAAACAAAAAATGAATAGGTATTAGGGCTTTGCTTCAGGGGAGGATTTGTTACAGGATGAGACCATAATGGTTAATATATATTTGTCGTCTCATTGTGTACAATTCAGTGGTGCACATACACATTGGTGAAAGTTAAACAAGTTAAGCGCAACCGAGGCTTACATTCACACACTGAGTTAATGAGGCACAGCGTAATTCAAGTGACGCAACCAAACACACTGTAAATATTTCATGCATGTTTTGACAAGGCACAACTTAACTCAACACTCACCAGTGTGTCTGCATCCATAAACACACATTTTGAGTAGTGTGTGAGACTCCAGCAGTGCAGCTTGGTGAACGTGACACCCAGATCGGGTCTCTTCATCATGGCCAAATGTGCCGTGTCCCCGCTGTCCAGAACATCCACTAGCCTGACTTCATCATAGATCTTATGAAGCACTGCCCTAGAAACATTCAAAAACAACTTCTTTTGTGTTCAACGGGTTTGCAACACTTCTATTGAGGCTGAAATGGACATGTCGTACCTTGACTGATCGGACACATGGGGTCCGATGAGCACCACCAGCTTTTTTGAAGTCTTATGGTTCCTAAGGGATTTTCCGAGCACCATTGCTCCTCTTGCATAGCTATCATTTGTGGCCAAAGTGACAAACGCCTGTTCTGCTAAGGAAGCGAGAGGGTTAGAGATCCCCGTAATATGGCATGACTGACAGATGAGGTCTCATGAATTTTATTTCACATTATCTTACAGTGGATTTCCCAAAAATAAGCTTAGTCAATGATGCAGATTTGCCCACATAACTTACAAAGCTTAATATTCAATCAGTAGACAGTTATGTTATGCCTTTGCAACAAATGAAAAGCCAAATAAGGTCTATATATATATGGTTGAGTTGATTTCATTCAAATAATCAGTTCTTTTGAACAATTCACTTCAAAGAACCTGTTCAAAAACTGATTCAGTGATTCTTTTATGGCATGGTTCCTTACAACATTGCTTGGCATATGATCTAAAATATTCCAGAAAAGCCATATTGTTAATTTGTTATTAATGTCAGAGTTCAGTGTGTAACCATAATTCAGCGCATAAAAAACATTCAGAAAGGAATTTGCATGTAATATTAATTATTTTACAGGTAGGCTATATCCACTTAAAAGTTTAGCATGTTTCTATTAAAAGCTAAACTAATTATTTTTGGCAATTAATAATTCCTCGGGTCATTATGAGTCACACAAATTTAAAAATGACGGTCCTAAGTTTGCTGAATGTAGTTGTTGACTCGGATAATTGCGAGTCGAACACACTCGAGAAAGGCGGTTCAGTGAACTCGAGCACATTGATTTGATTCAACAACGAATCGTTGGATAACAAAACAATAATATTAAACTCGTAGTTTAATATTATTGTTTTGTTATCCAACGAATGTACCAGTATATAAACCAATATTAGCAGCACACTGTACACCTGCATACATATAAGAAATGCAAAGAACATGCACAGTCTTTAAAACCTTTTTGATGCAATTTACATATAAAGCTCAACATATAGCATGCAAATAAATCGTAGCAGGTACTTTACAGTAGAGATGGTCCAACCCCTACACTTCAACAGCTCTGTTTAATTTACAAAGTGTATTCATTGTCACATACCTGCCATGCTTGAAACCTGTAAAAGCTACTTAGTAGCTCGGACTCCCCCAGAGCAGCAGTGACACCCCAATAAAAGAGACTTTGTTTCACGGCTTGGTTTCATTTATAGCAGCGCGGACCTTCTCTATGTATACTCCAGCCAGTCACGTGACCAGAACGCGCTCTGCGGACACGCCACCGATTGGCTGGTTATGTTTGGGGCGGG
Source organism: Pimephales promelas (assembly GCF_988280905.1). NCBI lineage: Eukaryota > Metazoa > Chordata > Actinopteri > Cypriniformes > Leuciscidae > Pimephales > Pimephales promelas. The sequence goes on along the minus strand of NC_142790.1, from coordinate 3,724,556 downwards.
GCTTCATAAAATGTAACTTGTACTTGTGTGTGGTTAAAAAACTTCCAAGTTTTTGTAAATTAAATGAATGTAAAAGGGCAAGTGTATACTTTTAAATTTTAATGCCAGAAGTAGGCTACATGTTGTTGTATATGTATTATTTTAAACTTCATGGCACTTAATACTAATAACGTATATTAATAACTAATATTCCAATCTAATGTTATCAGATTAAATCATATTTGTGTTTGTGTGTTCTATAATAGGGGGGAGTTAGAGGGGATTTACTAATGATAGCTGATGATATGAGGACAGTTTTTCAGCTCTACTCACTGTAAATATGCATGTGTGAGCAGATTGGTGTCTTGTGCCATCTGCTGGTCAGAGTTTAATTATAAAACTCATAAATAGCTTACTAGATACATCATAAATACATCCTATTGCACTTTAAATTATGCATATTTCAATAATTGGCCGGTTGACTGTACATTATCTCTTACATAAGTATATGGGTGCTGCATTACAACATTGTGTAGCTTTTTTTTTTTGAGAATATAAACCACTTTTAAGACATTTTAAGAAGTATTATTATAATTGCAAGACCTTTCAAAAAATAATTTATTAAAGGGATAGTTCACCAAAAAATTTAAATTCTGTCATCATTTGCTCACCATGAAGTTGTTCCAGACCTTGAATGAATTTTTTTTCTTCTGCTGAACCCAAACTATATTGTAAAGAATATGGAGGGGAAAGAAAGTCAATGGTGCCCATATTTATCAAAATACCTTAATTTGTGTTCAGCAAAATATTATAGGCTAGTTGATCTTCTTTTAATTTTATTTTAAAATGAGTAGAATATTTTTGTGACGGTTTTGTGGTTCATTACGCATTGCGTGACGGTTTATGGGATATGTATTTTTCAACCTACTGAAACCTCGTGGCTTTTCAGTGATGACGTCAAGTTGTAGGCCAGAACGAAAGGAAAAGGGCCCGGTATATTTCCTTATTATACAATACTATAATATTATATAGTAAAATAAATATATAATAATAGCTTATATAAAATTACTATGCGTTATTCAACGTCAAAGTCACCCATCAGTCCGCCGCTGAAGAGTTGTGTGGTCATGTGATCCATGTTACTTTTCTCAGCGCTGTTTACCAAATCATTCATTTTACAGGAAAAGGACATTTTATTTAATGATTTTCTAGAGATTTTTGAGGTGGTTTTTTTTCAATTTGTATTTTAGGTAACACGCACTGTAATTTATATTTTTATTAATTATATTTAAATAAAAACACAATTGTAAGACAAACATCCTAAAATGTGAATGAATTTCAATGAATGGAGGCTTCGGTTTGCAGGTAATGTTAGACTTCTGTGTTTAGCAACAGTTAGAAGTCATTTCTGCCTTAAACGCCTCTTTATGTGCTGTCAAATGTGTCGACATAACCGCAGAACTCAGTTTTTTTTTTTAAATGCACAATATAAATCTTATTGTATTACAAACCAAGATTCACACATCCCGCACATTATCCAAAAAGACATCCTCTACACTGTTCTTCGCATTGCAAAGGTTTAAAGATCACTCCATGGATTCTTGTCCAAACTTGGGGGCGGGGCTTAATAGACGTTCCGTTGCGTTGCCTGCGTCAAGATGTCGGGAAGATTTCTTATAAGAGTTTTATCTTGTCTAAGCAGAACGTCACAGTTTCTACAACCGAGTAAGACGAACTATGTGAATATAAGAAGACCGTTCACTGCCAAGCTGCAAGGTAGCACCTGCATTTTAATCCGACCATTATCCCGCTAGGTAAACAGACGCGCGCGCGCGCGACACATCAGTTGGTCATCATTCCTTCAAGAACATTAGTGCTCTAAATGAATATTACAATCGTTTATTTCATCATAATAGTGTTTTATTTTATGGTATAAATACATGTATGCACACCTGTTTGTTTACTTCATGAAAACAACACTTGATTTGTTGTAATATAATTGTTTTGCACTCCTGCTTGTTTATGTCGAAGTGGTGACACGTGTACGCGCACCTGACGTTAACTCCTCTATTTAAAAGAAAAACTAAAGTGGTAAAATATTTTAGTTCTTGTTTACAACTAAAGGATCAACAAGTTAATTTTTAACCCACTTGCCCTTTGTCAAGTCAGATAACGTATGATTCCAGTCTTTTGTTAATCATAATCAAGCTGAACGTTGATCCAGTGATCCTTTTGTGCTGAATAAAACAGGATTATGTAGTTTTAATATAAATTTTATTTGTAATGAATTTCCAGAATACAATGAATTACCTGACTGACTGACTCATTGATTGTTAATAATAATAATCATGCGAACTCATCCCCCCCATGATTACAGGTGAAGGTCAGATCAGACCACTAGATGGCGTTAAAGTCTTAGATCTGACAAGGTAGGTACATTCATATCATGTCATGAGTGGGCACTAAATCAAATACAAAAATTACATAAAATGGGCCCAATCAAAAAAATTGTAAACACTAAGCTTTTAATTGTCGTAGCTAAATTTAAGCAAATGCATTATTAAAAAAGCCATTGCATCAAAGACAGAATTAAGTTTTTGGCAGAATATAGGAGATTCAGAGTTGCATGATGATGCTTCAGAGCGCTGTCTGAAAATCTGCTGACAAATATGATAATAAATTCATCTCTACCACAGTAAAGCATGGAGGAAGAGACCCTTTTTTTTTAGCTGCTTCTTCACTGGGAAAGTCATTTAATGCTCTGCAGCACAGCAGAATGGCTTGCTTCCCACAACTGAAAAGTCGTTAACTAATGAGGAATGGTCAGATGTTATTTTTTTAACATGACAATGCTCATGCATACCCACAAAGACAACCAATGTGTTTGACCTGATCAGAGTCAAGATTTGAACCATAGAGAATATTTCTCACATTAAATTTTATTTCAGCTGCATGAACAGTTTGAAGCCATTAACATTGAGTGGAACAACACTGACTCTTCTCTCGTAAAAGGCTGTCTGCAAGTTTACCAACATGGCTTAAACATTTAAAGAAAGGTTTAAAGCGAAGTTACTTCATCTAATTTCCTGACCAGTGATTTGTGATTAAAATTGTTAGTAACATTTAAATGCAAAGAGTGTAAGCTCTTTATATGCACGTAAATGTTTAATTTTAAACACTATCATTATGGTGTTCAATGCAGAGTTCTGGCTGGACCCTTTGCGACTATGATATTGGGAGATTTGGGAGCAGAAGTGATCAAAGTTGAGCGACCAGGTGAGGTTTAAATTCGTTTATATGTGAGATAATACTTGAATTTTAGTTTAAGAGGATGTTGGCATCATTTCAAGGGTTGGGTTTATCCTGAAAATAGAAATTTTACCATTATTGTCTTCCTTTTTTTATATTTTAAAGAATATCCCTGCCACAGTTTTCAATATACTGAAATTGAATTAGGATTATAGGACTTTCATGCTCTTGAAAAAAATGATAGTAATCCCCTTTCATTAAGGTTTGCTTGCATATAGTAAAGTAGTATATGACCAGGCATGTCTCTAGAGCAAATATTGTTGCGTTGGGTAATCCTGTTTCTATGTTAAACAGCTGCACTATAATGACACTTATCATATTAAACACGTCACGTTGCCAGTTCCTGTAAAACGAGTCTTCGTTTAGATCTAAACAGTGTGTGATTGCCGTGAACAATGCCATCTAGTGAACTATATTCCGATGTGAATGTGTGACAGGCTCCGGAGACGACACGAGAGCTTGGGGCCCTCCGTTTGTGGGTGACGAGAGCGCTTATTTTCTGAGTGTGAACAGGAACAAAAAGGTATTTGAATGTATTCAAAGAATCGATTCTTTTGAACAATTCATTCCAAAGAACCTGTTCAAAAACTGATCCAGTGATTCTTTTCTCAAACGCCTGTTCTGCTAAGGAAGCAAGAGGGTTAGAGATCCCCATATAATATGGTATGACTGACAGATAAGGTCTTATGAATTTGATTTTAGAGATTTACAGAATGTTACAGATTTGCCCACATAACTTATATTATAAAGCTTATAAAGCTCAATATTCAATCACTTATAAAGCCTAATATTCAATGAGTAGACAGTTATAAGGTTATGCCTTTGTAACGAATGAAAATCCAAATAAGGTTTAAATATATATTTTTTTTATATGGTTTAAAAAGTATTGTTTTTTTTTTTTTGGTGAGTTGATTTGATTTGAAGAATCGGTTCTTTTGAACAATTCACATCAAAGAACCTGTTCAAAAAAGTGATTCTTTTATGGCATGGTTCCTTACACCATTGCTTGGCATATGATCTAAAATATTCCAGAAAGGCCATATTAAGTTTTATTAAAAGGGGGGTTTGTTTTTAATGTCAGAGTTCGGTTTGTAATCATAAATCAGTGCATTAAAGTGCATTTAGAAACTCATTTGCATTAACCACAGGTGGGACGTTTGCCACTATATTTTTAAAACAATAATATCTTAGTAAATACCTTAAATAATATTGACAAACTATATATCATTTGAAAGCTTACAATCTCTAGTTTCCATATTTGGTGACTGATTTTCAAAATATATTACAGAGAAGCCATAATTTATCAATATGCAACAAGAATATTTTCATACTCATAAGGCGTGTTCAGACCTTTTTTTTAAAATAGCAGTAAACATGAAAAATCATGAAAAAATGGTAGAAACCTCAGTTTGTTTTCATGCCAAAAGTTCAAAAGATAGAATCTATTCAATTATTTTGGAAAAAAAGGTCTGAAAAGTTTGAAATATTAAGAAAAAAAATAATAAATTCACCATTTGTGACGTGGCTGCTAGCTATGACTTACATGCGTGTTCTTTGTATGTGTTTCTTAGAGGTTCAATTCATATCAAAATCTGCCAAACTTCCCATACTACTTCTGAATAGGATCTCTACTTCAGAAATTGTATGAAAATTGTGAAAATAATGGTTCATATCACTCAAAACATGAATGGAAATGCAGACGCGCTTATATGGGCAGTAATGGAGTCAGATTGTGCCCTAGTGAAAAAGTTTGGTACTGCGCTCAAACAAAATCTTACTGAAAGCTCATTTTTTGAGATCAACCTAAAATTTGAAACACAACTTGTTCAGATTTTTGGCTTTGATCTTTCTGCCATTTTAGAGTAGCCCAGGTTTTGAAAATATCTATTTTATGTAAAATATGAATAATTAATATTTTTACATTGTACATTTCCATAAACTCAAACTTCTATAACTTTTTTTCTGTTTCACTTTCTTAATTTATTTCACTTCAACAAAAATCTGACAAATGTCTTCTTTAAAACAAGACCAATCATATGTCTATATTCCAAAGCATTCTTGAATTACAACCATTTAAGTTCGAAATGTGCATTTTCATGTCTATTCAAAAAGGGGGGGGGGGGGGGTGGTGACAGTTAAGAGGTTAAACAATATTAATTATTATTTTTTTTTTTAATATCAGGTTTTTAAACCTTAGGATCATGACTTCTGCCATTATAACTGTGCTCCCCTCATTCATCTGTCTTGCAGAGCATTGCCGTTAATCTTAAAGATCCAAAGGGGACCAAACTTGTAACTGAGGTAAACGTTCGTAACAGATTAAATAACATTTGGCTTAAACACCTAGTCAGTCGGTCACACTTTATTCTCTCTCTCTTACGTCAGCTTGCCAAAGTCTGTGATGTTCTGGTGGAGAATTACTTGCCCGGGAAGCTGAAAGAGATGGGACTCGGGTACGAGGAGTTGAGTGAAGAAGCCCCTCGACTCATCTATTGCTCTATTACAGGTGACAATATTCACTATAGGGAGAGCAAAGGCTCCCTGATATAAGCTATTACCACCATTTCTGCTGTAATTATGACAAAACTGTGTGTTTTTTTTACATTTTTAATTAGAAATTTAGAATATTAAAGTGATAGTTCACTTTGAAATACATTTTTTGTTATGTTTCAGCTCACCTCAAGGGCATCCAAGATGTAGGTGTCTTTGTTTCTGAAAGTATTTTCAATTTTGATATTTTTTGGTCAAACCGTTCTTGTCTGTCAGTCATATAATGGAGGTCTATGGTCACCACCTCAAAGAGCATGCACAAAGAAGTCCAAATTAAACTTGATTTAATGACTCGTAAATGTAAGTACACATTGATGGCCTAAGACACGAAACGAGCGGTTTGTGTGAGAAAACGAACAGTATTTATATCGTTTTTACCTCTTGTAACCACAGCCACTAAGAACACTCGCCCTCAGATTACTTAGACGTGGCTGTGATTACAAGAGGTAAAAACGATATAAATACTGTTCGTTTTCTCACACAAACCGCTCGTTTCGTGTCTTAGGCCATCAATGTGTACTTACATTTACGAGTCATTAAATCATGTTTAATTTGGACTTCTCTGTGCATGCTCTTTGAGGTGGTGACCATAGACCTCCATTATATGACTGACAGACAAGAACGGTTTGACCTAAAAATATCAAAATTGAAAATACTTTCAGAAACAAAGACACCTACATCTTGGATGCTCTTGAGGTAAGCTAAAACATATCACAAATTAATTTCAAAGTGAACTATCCCTTTAAATACTGGAATTCAGATATTCAGAAATACTGGAAGTCCACCGCTTTTAATGTCTATGTGGTGTTTTTAATATGCTTTAAGACAAACCAAATGCAAATTCATTTTCATTTAATATTAGAGTATATTTGTTGTTTTTTCTTTGTGCAAAAAAAGTAATAAATAACAATTAAAACTCAAGAGACATATTAAAATAATAATAAAAAAGAAATGTCATGACCCTTTTGAAAAAAAAAAAAAACCCCGCCCACAACACAGTAGAAAATATACAATCTTGTTCCAATTCAAATCTATCAAGGTGTTAGCAGTGAAATATGAAATTTCTGATTTGTTTATAAAGGCTTTAGATGCATTTCTTTCTCTTTTAATATGTATAATAATTCGGTCCAATCCATGAATGAACACAGTGTGTGTTTGCAGAATTAGAGGAAGACGGTGGGAACAAAAAGCTGACGTGTTCTTCATCTCGTACTTTCTCCTATTCTAAATCTGGCCTGCATTTAATCCATAAACATAATGTTTTCAGCTGTATGGCCCTTATGAAAAGGCTAATTTACTTTACTGTCTGATTTTTTTTTTTTAATCACACTCATAAAGGAAGCCACTCTTTACTTGAAAATTGTTCTGTAGCCACGCTAATCTGAAGCGGATGGGCACTGTCACCACGCTGGCTGCTTTGGTGATTGGTTTCACGTGTCAGGCACCCATAAATCCTGCAGTCAACTCGCACTTGATAAGAAAATGCAAATCCGCATTTCTACACATCTCTCAGTGCGCGCCGCCTTTCATAAACCCTCGTCAAACTGCCATGCAATTTTGTTTTTTACTTTTGTATGTATATAATGTTTATTACTACATGATGCATCTGGATTTAATACTGTTTTAGAGCTACCGAGAAACGTCTGTTTTTGTTTAAATGCAAACTTGAAGTAATATTATAACTTATATCCACACGCAAAAAATTCAAAGAAGCTCAGCAAACGGTAGTCTGATGTCTGCATTGCACATACATTTCATGCAAGTTGTTCCACCGTGTCAACACTTCAGTTGCATCTCTTGTGGTCGACGATGAAGTGAACTCAAAGACTGCGTTTTTTTTTTTTTTTTTTTTTTTCAGCTGTTCTCTGTAAGATCGCAAATCACAGCCAAATTCCCATGTCTCGCGCTGCTTATAAAGACCTGGAGGCGTAACCCACAAGACCGCATTAAATTGTGGATGCTGGACAGTTAAATTGGAGTGATTTACTGTGCTCATCCTGTATCGTTTAATTTTCCCCTTCTGAAAGGATTTTTCACTTTCTTCTTGAGTGTAAAATCAGTCTGGAATGCTTAGTTTCAACAAGTGCAATTTGATTTATCAGACTCAAATGTTCACTCGACAGGGATTTTTAGCACAAGCCTCTTTTGTCATTGTGCTGTCTGTGTTTTGCTGACTCGTAAACCTGTGGATATCAGTATTAAAGATGATGATACCATTTAAAGACATACACTGTAAAAATGAATATGCTTTATCTAATCAATAGAATTGTGCCAACAGATTACAAGCAATATTATTCATTAAATTTAACAAATTAGAATTGAGTAATAATTAATCAGTTAACCATTTAAAAAAAGTAAAGTTTACACCAAAAAAATTAACAAAAAAGATTAATTAAGAACTCTTTATTTTATATTGGCAACATTGAAGACACCTGATGTTAACAAGCAGAATCACTGAAGGAGAAAACCGTCATTTTAAAACAAACACCGATCACCATAATGGTGACTTCAATTTATGTTTTTTTTGGTTGTTTTTGTAAGTTTTACTCGTTATAAATGGTTAACTTTTAAGGAATTAATTTGATTAATTATTACTCAATTCTAATTTGTTACATTTAATTAATAATATTGCTTGTTATCTCTTGCCACAATTTTTTTTGATTAGATAAAGCATATTCATTTTTACAGTGTAGAGTTAAAGTCCTCCACTCGTATAAATTTTCCAGAGAATTCCTGGAAGCATAATCTCCAACTCTATCAAATTAGATCAAATTAAAGCTGCACTGTTGATCCATTTGCCTCTCAATTAGATTGACAAAACCTCATTTGTTCTATATTTACTGTAATAGATATGGTAGATATGATGTTCATGTATCATGTCAGTTTGACAAAACATTGGGACGTTGCTTATTACAAAATAAGAAGTCTAACAGTGAACATCTGTTATAACTTGTGTTGACCTAATGTTAAAAATGTGTAAGGCCGCTATAAGGCAGTAAAGACAATAATGCGATGTTCCTTGGGGAGATAAACTAATAATTGTTGGAGATTAGAAACCATTATCTAACATGAAATTAACATAGCATGAAGAGAAGCTATTAAAAAAAAACACTACGTTTCCTTAATCTGGTGCTCGTTTTTTATTTAAATGTACTGCATTTTAGTTTGATAAGGTTTTTTTTTAATTTAGTGTTTAGTATTTTTAGGCAATTTTATGGTACTAAATGATATTTATGCAGTAGCTATAATCCATTCATTCACGTTTTTATACCTGAAAATGAAATTTCCAACAAAAACATTTGTCTTGAATGCTTTGTAGCTCAGACTCTTTGATCTCTTTTAAAAAAATACTTTATTAAAAATTTAGATGCAGATTATTGCTGAAGTGAAAGAAAGTAAATATAGTTATAGAAGTTGTTATTAAAAAAATTACAAAAATACACATTTTTATATGAAATATATGCAGTATTTTTTAGGGCTGTGCAAAAATTAATTGCGATTAATCACATCCAAAATAAAAGTCTGTGTTTACATTATATATTTGTGTTTGCTGTATATAATTATTTTGTATATATAAATACACACACATGCATGTATATATTTAAGAAAATGTGTTATTCATATATAAAATATTTATATTTATATAATATAGATTATGTATTTATATATATATATACAGAATTTTAGCGCAAATAATTCTTAAATATATACATGCATGCATAGGTATTTATATATACAAAATATTTATATACAGCACACACAAATATATTATGTACACACAGACTTTTATTTTGGATGCGATTAATCGCAATTAACTTTTGCACAGCCCTAGTATTTTTCAAAACGTTTCATTATAAAACTTTATAAACATTATAAAAGCCATAAATCTAAACAATTTATGTTCCAAATTTTGAGGTTGATATCTAAAAAATAAAATAAAAAAAAGTTTGGCTGCAGTACCAAACGTTTCCACTAGATGCAATTTGTTTCCCATTCATTTTCAATGCCATCATCAAGTGTGACTATCTTTTTCATGACTTTTTCACTTTTTTGAATCATGTCCATGATTTTTTTTCACATTGAACATGCCAAATACTTTATCAAATTGTAGTACCATTCTGAAGAAGTTAAAAAAAACAAAAAACACTCATAATGTACTTTGTATTTGTCGAATGACAAAAGAACACCAGAGGGTTAAAATGGTGTCTAGCTCACTGCCAACAATCTGTCAACAAGCTGTCAACACTGTCAAGTTTCCTTAACTTTAATAATTAAATCAATAACGTGACAAAAATATTCTTATTTTAGCCCCTAAAGCGTAATATTTACATGTTTTATAGTGCGCATTTAACCCTGCTTTTGCATTGTCACCTTTATTTAAAAAAGGAATATTGTGACACGAATTGTGACACCCATAATTACATAATTTAGAAAATGATCTCATAATTTAATAATTAAATAGAATTATTAGTCAAAATAACTGCATTTGTTTAGCTAAATGATCTAACTGACATATACAGTATTTATGTGGAGTGATATTTATATGTTGCTGTGCTTGTAAGATTGGGAATGTTGGATTCACCAGAGGTCTATGTGGCCTTCTCGTTGAAGCCTTTAAATCTTTGCTTTAAGAAAATCTAATTAGCAGTCTCCTGCCCCACCACATGAACTGTGATTAATTAGACGCCCCAATCAGGGATAAGGGAAGCCATTCATTTACGGCTGGTTTGTATCTCACATGCTGTAGCAGTTCTGCAGTCTTGTCCAATTTATTTGTAATGGGCCTTGCAGTGGCATGTTGTCAGTTGATTTATTGACATCCTTTGCTTTATTGCCTCAGTCCCGAGGGTGTAAAATTGTGGCCCTGTTGCAATTTGGGAGTAACCCATTTTTTTTTATTTTGGCCCAATTTCATCAGGAAACGGCACTGCATAACCTATACATTGTGATTGCTCATGCAAATCCCTGAGGAGGCTTAAAACCATGACTTGGCAGACTAGAAATGTCTGTGATATGAGACATAATTTACCTTGTGCTACAAAAAAAGAGGACCCATACATGGGAGATTAATCAGATGCTGACCTCAGCATTGTCAGGAATCATAGTATTTGCCATAGCTGGCGTAATGATGACCAAAACTTGACCCGAGAGTCTGTTTTTTGCTATGAAGTTTTCTTCCTGCAGCTTTAAAGCTACTCTAAGCGATGTCACACGTTTTTTAGGCCCAACATTTTTTTGTCGCAAACAACAAACATCTCCTCACTATCTGCTAGCTGCCTGTCCACTAAACACACTGTAAAAAAAGGCTCCACAAATGGCAATGAAAACAAACTGGGGCAACCCTCTCCATGAAACATAACAAACTGTTCCAGCCAATAACTGACAAGAAGGCCCTGGGGGTGGGGTTTGGGGGGTCAGTACAGATGAGGAGGAGGGAGGGTCTATCTAGCCTCCATTTTGTTTGAAAATACTTTAAACGTCAGCAAGAAGTCACGTCACCCGACATCGCTTAGAGCACCTCTAAATCATTAAAATGATACTTCACCTCTGGAAAGATGAATGTGTATTTAACCCTTATGCTGCATTAGGGACATTTTTGGTCTTTTGCAGTTTAATTTCTTTGACCATTTTGTCTGTTTTAATGCAAATGGTATGAAATTTGGCAAAATTGTGACTTTTTGGATACATGTAAAAAATCTGATCCCATTTTGCAAAATATGTATAACACACACTGTGTAGATCAAATAGTAACACTCAGCACCATAAAGACCAAAAATGGCCCATTGAAACCCATTAAAACGTTGTTTAAATCTGAGGCTGTCAGTAATACATGAAACATGATTTTTGCACAAACATCCTATCATTTTGAAGCAAAAGCATTATATTTGCATTATATAGTGTATTCCACCAGATGACGTCAGTACATATTTATTCCCTATGGGTGGAAATGCACCTTATTTTAGGCAATAGGCAATGTTTAATAGGTGGCCATTTTTGGTCTCTAACGCGCTAAGTGGGATTTTTTGCAAAGTGGGACTGTGATAATCCAAATCTAAAGTTTTCTCTTTGCATTTAGTTTATTGAAAATAATTGAATTTTTGTGTTTTTTCCTCTTATACAAATCGATGGTTTCGCAAACAAAACTGGTAATTAAAGGGTTAAAATCCTGAAATTGAATACATTTTTGGTAGTTATGATGAGGACTGATGCTGGTTAAAAGATTTAACTTGGTAAAAGTGGAAAATAATAATAATAGGCAATGTTTAATATGTGGCCATTTTTGGTCCTTAATGCACTCAACGGTGTTAAAAATCTAATGCAGCACAAGGGTTAAAATGGGTCATTTATGTAGAACAGAGGTCTTAAACTCGCGGCCCGCAGGATGATATTTTGTGGCCCCCTACTTGATATTAAAGTTTAATGTTAGTGCGGCCCGCCGTTGCGTTTGCCGCGTTTTTTATTATTATTATTTTTATCCCTTATGGGCTACCATATATAGTCTCGTGACAGCTTACGGTGGGTTTGTTGTCAATAGTTGTCACAGACAACCACGAAGTACAAATATGGCGCTTTTCCACTGCATAGTACGGTACGGTTCGACTCTGCGCGGAACAGTTCGGCTCGCTTCGCGTTTCCACTGCGTGGTACGTTTTGAGTCGGTACGGATCGGTTCGGTTCGCTTAGCTCTGTTGCTTTTCCACTGCAGTAGTACCCCTTCAAAGTGTGTGGGACTGATCGTTATTTGCACGCGCCTCTACTGCCATGACATCATCTTAAAAGCGCCACACTTTCAAACCCACAACACAGGAACAATAGAGACTATCGAGGGGATGGTGTTCCTGATTCTCGGTATGTGGTTGTTTTTAACTGCTAGACGGAAAAATGTGTTTAAAATGAGGCTGATGGCAGCAAAACAAAATACTGCTAAAAAAGTGTCTCGTGTCTCATGTCGCAAATCCAATGACACTAGTAGTGACGATTCTGTCTGACCAATCAGTGATCTGCAGTGTTTTACGTCACATTTTAGTACCGGTACGGTACGCTTGGAACAGACCAGGTACCATTTAAAGCGACCCGAAGCGAACCGTACTGTACCGTACCATGCAGTGCACCACAAGTGAGCCGTACCGAACCGAACCGTACCGTACTATGCAGTGGAAAAGCGCCAATATACTGCGACTGGAAAAAATGAGCGCGTCGGCGCTTAATGCACGCCTTTGTAACGTACTTGAGCGTGCAAAATATCCGAGCGCGATATGTGAACAGGCCCAAGGCGAGCTATCAGCACCAAATCAGGCCACAGCTACTGATAGCTCGCGAGCGACGTGTTGGATACCCCTGCTCTAAAACAATGTGAGAATAATCATTTTGAGCTTTTTAGAGCTACGTGTTGTGTCTGAACGCGTTCAATGAACGATAATGAACTCATTCATATTTTTGGGCGAACGTGAACTGAATGTAGCCTACTGTATTACTGCCTGATGAACGTTACAGTGAACTCGTTCATTCTAGTGGCTGTGAACCGAGGAGCGAGGAGGCTTTTTAAAGGGTTAGTTCACCCAAAAATGAAAATTAAGTCATTAATTACTCACCCCCATGCTGTTCCAACCCCGTAAGACCTTCGTTCATCTTCGGAACACAAATAAAGATATTTTTGATTGAATCTGAGAGCTAGATCAGTCCTACATAGACTGCCTAAGGGACTGGCTCTTGACGGCCCATAAAGTCATTAAAGAAAAGGTTTAAATATTCCATGTGCCTACAGCGGCTCAACTATAAGTTAATCAAGCGACGAGACTACTTTTTGTGCGAAAAAAACATAAATAACGACTTTATTCCACTATTCCATTACTTCCTTATGGGCACATGCGCGAGAACTGAGACGAGGACGTTCTCATTCGTCTACTTTTTGTTACCGGCTGCTCCGCTTAGGAGTTTTACCGCCCCCTACCGTATAAAATGATGATCCATATATAAGGCGCTCCGGATTATAAGGAACACTGTCGTTTTTTGAGAAGATTAAAGGCTTTTAAGTGCACCTTATAGTGCGGAAAATACGCAAATTGAAAAGCGTATGTACAGCGCGCATCTTCCTCTGCTTGTAAACAGAAAGTTTTGCGCTTCCAGCTATATGAGCACATCGTCTTATACGGTAGGGGGCGGTAAAACTCCTAAGCGGTGAGCAGCTGGTAACAAGAAGTAGACGAATGAGAACGTCCTCGTCTCAGTTCTCGCGCATGCGCCCATAAGGAAGTAATGGAATAGTGGAATAAAGTCGTTATTTATTTTTTAGTTTTTTTTATTCGTTAGTTTTTTTCGCACAAAAAGTAGTCTCGTCGCTTGATAAACTTATAATTGAGCCGCTGTAGGCACATGGAATATTTAAACCTTTTCTTTAATGACTTTATGGGCCGTCAAGAGCCAGTCCCTTAGGCAGTCTATGTAGGACTGATCTAGCTCTCAGATTCAATCAAAAATATGTTTATTTGTGTTCCGAAGATGAATGAAGGTCTTACGGGGTTGGTACAGCATGGGGGTGAGTAATTAATGACTTAATTTTCATTTTTGGGTGAACTAACCCTTTAAGATCATTTAAAAAGGGTTTTATGAGGTCGGTGAGGATGGGAAAATCTTACATGTCTGTGCAAACTTTGCCCGTCGATAAAATGATTGTTATCTGTGGTTGTATATGGGCTGTGGCAATAATAATAGCCTAATAATAAAAAAAGAAGCTCGCAGCAACATATGGAAAAAAAGAACTATGAACTAGTTAATTTAAAAATTTGTGAACTGAACTTTGAACTAGTTCATATAATGAACTTGGTCCAAAAGGTTGATAAGAAGGTTTGCTTTGATATATGCAAAGTCAGTAATTTGTACTGACAGTAATTTGTCACACTATACATGTGTAGAAAGAATTATTTGTATTTCAAAAGCAGTAATTGTTTTTCTAAGTATAATAAAAGGAAATGTGCCTTTCGGAAAAAAAAAACAAACATTCAATATAATGCTAGTGTTGTATAAAGAAAATAAAAGCAAATATAACTATCATCACTAAGATGTTGTGTATAAGAAAAAGACAAAGAAAGTTTGTAAAATGAACTTCAACTGTCAGAAGGACAGCTCTTGAAGAACCAATCATGTACAGAAAGGAATGTTCAACTTCAGAGGAACAGTTCAGAAGAAACGTTAATAATAAAGATTGATAAGATTGGATCAGCTGTGCTCCATTTTTGGAATACTTCAATACATTTTTTTTTTAGTTAATTTGAGTTAATTTAATCCAGTTAATTTGAGTTTGAGACCCCTGATGTAGAAGAAATGTGAAATTAATTTTTAATTTGGAGCTTTCTAGACTGAGAAAAGCCAGAAAATACATTTTTGGCTTAAGTGGATGAAAGACAACAACTCCCAGAATGCACTTGCTTCACTGCCCTAGGAGGCCACGCCTACCGGTAACAGAGCGCAGTAGTTAAACAAGTCTCGTGATGAGTCTGCCCGAAAATGTGTTTCAAGATCGCCCAAAATGTCCGGGATTCGGCTTTTGCGTTCTACAGTCGCAATTTATTATGTTTACCGTGGCGAGCGGGACGAGTGACGGCCGCGGGAGAACGGCGTGATTACCGATGAGTGACACCTGCGAGACGCACCAGTCTCGTATCTCTCACGGAGGAGCGAGAATTTTCTTAGTAATGTTAAAACGCGCATCAACCGATCACTTGTTTGGCGTTCATGTAAACACTACATTCAGATTCACCAATCGCAATGAATTCAGTTAGATTAACACAAAAGCTGTGCGTGTAAGCAATGAATAGCGACTGCAGAAAGCAAACGCTGAATCCCGGATATCGACGGCCGGATATGTCCGGAAAAAG
Organism: Pimephales promelas; assembly: GCF_988280905.1. Classification (NCBI taxonomy): domain Eukaryota; kingdom Metazoa; phylum Chordata; class Actinopteri; order Cypriniformes; family Leuciscidae; genus Pimephales; species Pimephales promelas. Next base: position 3,708,843 of record NC_142790.1, on the reverse strand, counting down.
AGGACGGTAACCCTTACTACTCAGCTTTCTCCACAGAACAAGAGCCTGCTAGCTTAGCTTCCAAAAAAAGATGGCCGACACTATGTGTTCATTCTGTGAGTGAGATCGCCCTCTATGGGCGGGTTGAGAACATGCGGGACAGACCCGACTACTGACTGTAGTCTTTAGCCTCTGGACAAACAATCCTCCGATGACGCAAAATGACGATTTTTTTCCAGACAAAAAATACATAAATCTCTCGTCTCAGGGGGATATGAGGGTGGAAAGCATGACAATTCGAAAATACTACAGGTTTTCTACTAATACAAAGCTTAATGCTGAATCCTAAGTATCACTTTAAGTGTGTTCGTTGTATGCTTGAAATACTCTTCCTTTCGTCAACAATATTAACATTTGGGTTTTTGGATGCCCTAGTTGAACATTATGCATCTAGTACACAGTGTCTCTGATTTGTTTTTACCTCATCTAAAGCCAGTTGACCATAAAGTCTTTGGATTTTCTCATCTGGCTTCTCTTGTTTTATGCCACGTCACCCTTTTTATTTTCTATCAATTCCACTTTTTGGAAAATGGATAGTATATTCAACAAAATGGTAAACACATCACTCGACGGCAACAAACGCAACAATACACCTCAGATGTTTTCAGTTTTTCCATGTTCCCGTGTAAAGATGGTTTTAATTTAACACTTTTTATCAAGAGTACATCATGTCTATTATTGTCCATGCAGAATGAACATTTCAGGGCGAGACACACACTGTCTAGTCTGGTTAACGTGGGATAATCAGGCTGGGTTACACTGATGTGAATGGAGAACATGAACCACAGACTCCTGTTCCTCTGGAGATGTTTGAGGTCTCGATGGCGCTCCACAGAAGCGACAAAGCTCCCCGTTTTGTTTTATTATCGGTGTGTTTAATTCCCTTACAGCAAATTAAAGGGGATTAAGTGGCGTCTGAGAACGCAAATTATTTTCAGCATGTGTCCTTCATTAGATATGCCCCCACACCCAAATGTGTTGAGGTTTGGCATAGGATGCCTTTCACATTGTGTCAAAGCTGGCAATGAGAAGCCTTGGCTGTGTGATGAGTTAATCCAGCTAGTTAATGCTGATATAAGATTGATGTTATTTCCCTTAGAAACCAGCAAAAAATGCTTATTTCCAGTCCAAATATCAAAAGATTCTTAAATCAAGATGCATTTACTAGATTGTCTTGTTTCCTGGGGGAATTAATCAAAATTAAGTGAGTTGTTGCTTATAAAAAGCAAAATGATCTGCCTGTGGGGTAAGAAAAATGTTAATTCAAACAGAAACAAGATTATTTTTCTAACCCCATTGGCAGATCATTTTGCTTGTTTTAAGCAAAAACTCACTTCATTTTGATTAATTCCCCCAGAAAACAAGACATAATATCTCATGGCATTTTACTACTTTGGTAAATCCATCTTGATTTAAGAAATGTTTGATAATAAACTAGACAAAAATACTAAGAAAAACATTTTTTTTTTTCTGAATAATTGCAATCGTCATTAGTTTAGCTTTCTCATTAAAGTATTTGGGAAACAGAAAGCAGTGTTATTTTTGAAAGCAATGTTTGGTTTCAAAATTTGTTTTATCTGAAGATTATTTTTTAAAAAAATATATTTTTGGTTTTCTTTCCCTTTTTATAGTTTCTAAAAGTCGCAATGAAACTTAAATATCACCAATACTTTACTTACGTTTTGTGACACATTGCATCGAAACTTTGAAAGTTGTTTCAATGCATCAGTTGTAGGATTTTGATGTATGGGCGGAGTTTGATGTATGTAAGCTTGCAGGGGCGGGGTTTAAGCGGACTTTAATTAAAATGGAAGATTAATTTTAATTAAAAAATGTTGCTAAAAAAACATGCCCAATAAGTTAATGTCACGTAACTCCTCTGAAACACACAGGTTGAGGATCCAAGTGCAGTAGATGGATTCAAAATCGTAATCCAAATAACAGGCAGAAGGTCAAAAGTCTATAGCATGGGAACAGGATAAAGTGCTCAGAAATGCAATGTGACACCACGGCTGGATGCTTACGTTGCTATTTTAAACCAATAATCGGAAAACAAAAAGCGGTGAAGTATGACGTGCATAATTCAGTTATTTATCTGACTCCAATATAATTAATCCGACTCCATTAAAGTTGTTCTTATTCTTTAAAGGGGAAAAGTCTTCCTTTTCTGCCCCTATTGAGGTGTATAACTAATGATGGATAATGTGCCTTGTTTCATTCACATGTATGCTTTTAAAGGGATTTCTGAAGTACGAAGACAGTGAAGAGTTTTACACATATTTGCTAAGTACTACAACAGTTTATTACCCTTTAGAACGAAAGCAACTTTAAAGTTGAAAAATTAACTACAGTACATGTTACAATGTGTTTGAAACAAGGAGGAAGCAGGATCCAAATGCAGCACACTTTATTAAACAAACTCCAGACTTTACAAGCTCAGATTGAGGAACGGACCAAAGACTGAACTAGACACAGGGCTTAAATACATACATGCTAACAACGAGCACCTGTGAACATTTAAACAATCAACCAATGACAACATGACACAACAGACAAGGCAAGGTCACATGACTAGAACAGGGGTTCACATGACATGCAAGAACCAGGAACAAGAAACAAAACTCAAACCGTGACAGTACAAGTCTTTTTTTGTGTGACAATGGGTTGCACAGTTTTTATTTCGGAGACTTGTTTTGGAAACGGAACACCCAACATATATTTTTACTTCATTACTATAATTATGATTTCTGTTCTCATTGGCAAATTCATTTCGATGAGATTAGATAGAACTGCATCGATCCCACACTTGTATATCACGGACTTCTGAAGCTTTGTTTTTTGGTCGCATGCTTTTTCTGCTCTGCTCTGATTTGATGATGGAGAAAACAAGTGTGCCAATGTGCATTGTGTTAAAAGCTTCGAGTAATGAACCTTTTTTCGTCACAATTTGATGAAAACCTCAAATGCTTCAGAAAGCCTTGGTTTCCCCATCACTATACAGAATAAAACATATTATATAAAGTTACACATAATTCCATAACAACGCCATTGTCGTGTAAACGGACGGGCAAAATGCATAAAAAGTTTCACGTTTTTAGTTAAAAAAAGGTGTTGTGTAAACAGCCCCTGAATAAACAGGGCTTATTTCGGCAGGGTAATGGAAAACAGGTGGGAACAATCAAAACATTATGAGTCCGAGCAAAGGTTTATGGGAAATGTAGTTCATGATGGAATGGCAAAGGAAGGAAATCAAGCTGGCACTCGAGCTGGTGGATGTAACAGATCAATAACATCTATTCAGTAGTATTATAGAGTGAATTTTCATTTTATTAGGGTTATTAGATTTTCATATCCATTAGGGTGATATTCAAATTAATTAACCAATCAATAATACCCTTGATCAGCCAAACGAAACGAACATTGTTATTATGTTTTGATTGATACTGTGAATATGCTTTGATGCAATCTACACTCATCTAAAGCATTATTAGGAACACCATACTAATACTGTGTTTGACCCGCTTTCACCTTCAGAACTGCCTTAATTCTACGTGGCATTGATTCAACGAGGTGCTGAAAGCATTCTTTAGAAATGTTGACCGATATTGATAGGATAGCATCTTGCAGTTGATGGAGATTTGTGGGATGCACATCCAGGGCACAAAGCTCCCGTTCCACCACATCCCAAAGATGCTCTATTGGGTTGAGATCTGGTGACTGTGGCGGCCATTTTAGTACAGTCAACTCATTTTCATGTTCAAGAAACCAATTTGAAATGATTCCAGCTTTGTGACATGGTGCATTATCCTGCTGGAAGTAGCCATCAGAGGATGGGGACATGGTGGCCATAAAGGGATGGTCATGGTCAGAAACAATGCTCAGATAGGCCGTGGCGTTTAAACGATGCCCGATTGGCACTAAGGGGCCTAAAGTGTGCCAAGAAAACATCCCCCACACCATTACACCACCACCACCAGCCTGCACAGTGGTAACAAGGCATGATGGATCCATGATCTCATTCTGTTTACGCCAAATTCTGACTCTACCATCTGAATGTCTCAACAGAAATCGAGACTCATCAGACCAGGCAACATTTTTCCAGTCTTCAACTGTCCAATTTTGGTGAGCTCTTGCAAATTGTCGCCTCTTTTTCCTATTTGTAGTGGAGATGAGTGGTACCCGGTGGGGTCTTCTGCTGTTGTAGCCCATCCGCCTCAAGGTTGTGTGTGTTGTGTCTTCTTCACAAATGCTTTGCTGCATACCTCGGTTGTAACGAGTGGTTATTTCAGTCAAAGTTGCTCTTCTATCAGCTTGAATCAGTTGGCCCATTCTCCTCTGACCTCTCGCATCAGCAAGGCATTTTCGCCCACAGGACTGCCGCATACTGGATGTTTTTCCCTTTTCACCCCATTCTTTGTAAAGCCTAGAAATGGTTGTGCGTGAAAATCGCAGTAACTGAGCAGATTGTGAAATACTCAGACACCAACAACCATGCCACGCTCAAAATTGCTTAAATCACCTTTCTTTCCCATTCTGACATTCAGTTTGGGGGTCAGGAGATTGTCTTGACCAGGACCACACCCCTAAATGCATTGAACTTAGATAATTGCATTAATGAGAAATTGAACAGGTCTTCCTAATCATCCTTTAGGTGAGTGTATATTGTGAAAAGCGCTACATAAATATACTTGACTTGACCATATTTTGATTACCAAAAACCAGGACACTCAGCTGGCAAACAGATACACAAAAAATACTCGAAGTTTACTCAAAGATGCCTTATTAATTTCAATACATTTAAAGTAGGCTATGATAGGCTTCTCAGAGGTTACTCAACATGTTTTATTATGACAGGTTTCAAAAATAATGAATAAAATAATGTCTCTTCTAAAAATAAATATATAAATAATACATAACAAAAAGAAATACCTCCAAATTGAACAAAAATAGCTCTGACAAACTTACAAAAATGAACTAACAAAATATCTTTAGTTTTCATCCTCTTTATCCTGTTTTCCTTCCTTATCCTCCTTGTTTGTCCATCTATATTTTGCTGTAGAGCTGATCTTTCCCAGCAGTTTTTTGAAAACCAGGACATTTTCATAATTTCATAAAAAAACAGCCAGGACAGGACGTGAAAACAGGACATGACCTGGGAAAACAGGAGTGTTGGTCACCCTAATTGTATGCCAACTTGAATGGCAACAGAATGGCAAAAATTAAAACCGTTAAAAATAAATAAATAAATAAATCATGTCATTGGTTGAGCTGTTGCTATGCAAGGGCTGGTCTGGATTCTCAAACAAGCAGAATAAGCGTCAGTGTTACTATTCAGAGGACTCTGAGACCCTAGAAATAATTTACAATGTGCTAAAACAGCCACAGAGCTCTGCCGTTTTTCTAAGGTTTTTTTAAGACAAAAAAAAAAAAAAAATCCTGTTCTCGGAATTCTGTTAATATTGGTGTGGTTATGCCTGGCAGAAAGGATAATTATAGAGATGTTTGTTCTTTGTTTACTTGTGTTCCAAATATCTTTGCGCCCTTTTTTTTGTGGTGGTTAACATCACAGTAATAAACGAGACGTTATGAATGTAGTGTGCTATAAAAGAAAGACGTTATACCACATCATTATTATGTGGTATAATGACACAACTTTTGGCTGCAAATAAAAGATAACGATTTTTATTTTTGTAATATAAACTATGTTTGTCTTACGTGAATTCAAAAACACAACTGTAATGTGAATGGTTTAATCCTTTTCTTCTTTTTTTAGGAAGTGCAGACTCACTGTTAGGTCCACTGTTTTTATAGATGCATATCTAATATAACTGAATGTGAGCAGTGCTTTTGTGCTTGGAGAAAACTGGCGGTCAGGGCAGTGCTATGCAGCCGCTAGAAGTTCTGAGTGGTTTCAGCATGTTGCTAAGGTGTTGTCAGGGGTTGCTATGGCATTGATGGGTGGTTGCTTGGGTATTTTGGGTGGTTGTTTTCAGAAAAAAAACTGAACAAAATTTGGATGAACTACCACTACTATTTTTCTCGATCTAACATCTACCATGTTCGAGAGAAAAGAAAGGAGAGCAGTCTGGAGAAAAAGTGATGACGACAGCTTGTAAGATATGTGTATCGTATATAGTGTAAGTACCAAGCATACTGTCCAAAAAGACTGACGATGCCCCTTCGCTCTCTTCCATTGGTCAGAATTGAAGCCGCCAATGTCTCGATATAGCCCTCACTCTTGCAGAATCATTTGCAAACACACGCTCCTGCACGTTTTACAATTTATTATAGAAGTTTAGGTATTAAATGTAAAGCTCCAATCTCCTGAGTCCTCAGAAGATCCCGAAAAAGTATGTTGGTGCTTTAGTGACTTCTTCACTCAGAGAACCTGTCAATCACAGCTGTCAATCATGACGTCACACCTCTGCATCAAATAACTAAAAACAAACTTTTAAAAACAAACACTTGTACTTACATCAACGGGGTAAAAACTACTGTAAAATACAGAAACTATCTTTGGAGAAATTATATTTGAAGTGTAATTTAATTGTTTAGTTGGACGTGCTGTTGAATAACACAGGGAGGCGGGGTTTATGACCTATACTGGGACCGGTCACTGGGGGGCGATCGAGATGCTTCAATTTTCAGGGCTTGTGCGGCACGCTCCAGGTGCTCCCATCAGAACCAGACCAAAAAAAGTTACGTGCACCCCTGTCAATAATAGTGTTTATATACACTCACCTAAAGGATTATTGGGAACACCTGTTCAATTTCTCATTAATGCAGTTATCTAATCAACCAATCACATGGCAGTTGCTTCAATGCATTTAGGGGTGTGGTCCTGGTCAAGACAATCTCCTGAAATCCAAACTGAATGTCAGAATGGGAAAGAAAGGTGATTTAAGCAATTTTGAGCGTGGCATGGTTGTTGGTGTCTGAGTATTTCACAATCTGCTCAGCTACTGGGATTTTCACACACAACCATTTCTAGGGTTTACAAAGAATGAACACCCAGTATGCGGCAGTCCTGTGGGCGAAAATGCCTTGTTGATGCGAGAGGTCAGAGGAGAATGGGCCGACTGATTCAAGCTGATAGACGAGCAACTTTGACTGAAATAACCACTCGTTACAACCGAGGTATGCAGCAAAGCATTTGTGAAGAAGACACAACACACACAACCTTGAGGCGGATGGGCTACAACAGCAGAAGACCCCACCGGGTACCACTCATCTCCACTACAAATAGGAAAAAGAGGCGACAATTTGCAAGAGCTCACCAAAATTGGACAGTTGAAGACTGGAAAAATGTTGCCTGGTCCGATGAGTCTGGATTTCTGTTGAGACATTCAGATGGTAGAGTCAGAATTTGGCGTAAACAGAATGAGAACATGGATCCATCATGCCTTGTTACCACTGTGCAGGCTGGTGGTGGTGGTGTAATGGTGTGGGGGATGTTTTCTTGGCACACTTTAGGCCTCTTAGTGCCAATTGGGCATCGTTTAAATGCCACGGCCTACCTGAGCATTGTTTCTGACCATGTCCATCCCTTTATGGCCACCATGTCCCCATCCTCTGATGGCTACTTCCAGCAGGATAACGCACCATGTCACAACGCTCAAATCATTTCAAATTGGTTTCTTGAACATGACAATGAGTTGACTGTACTAAAATGGCCGCCACAGTCACCAGATCTCAACCCAATAGAGCATCTTTGGGATGTGGTGGAACGGGAGCTTCGTGCCCTGGATGTGCATCCCACAAATCTCCATCAACTGCAAGATGCTATCCTATCAATATGGGCCAACATTTCTAAAGAATGCTTTCAGCACCTTCAATGTAGTATTAAGGCAGTTCTGAAGGTTTAAGGGGGTCAAACACATGATTAGTATAATAATTAAAAAAACACTACAATATATACATACTTAAACTTGAGTATGAGCAACAATAATAGTGATGGTTGCCTTAGAAAATTCAACTAATTAAAGCAAAGAAAGGGGGGTAATGTTATGAAGTGATACTGATTTATGAATTGTATTTGCACAAACATACTAAGCATACTAAGGCATGACAGATTTTCCTTAAGCCACCCATACCTCCGCCAAGGAAATAAACAAATCCATGGAGGTTTACCTCCAGTGAGTGAAAGTCTTAGAACTATGGTGGAGTTCCTAGAACCGAATTAATCCGACTTCTCTGATGATAATAGAAAAGTAATCGAGTCTTTGCCCTCATTCTCTCTGGACGTGTGTGCTCAGCTGGAGGGATTTCTAAGAGCCACACACAAGCCCTACTGGCAACAGAATATACTGGAGTTTGTAGCTCTGACATGCTCATGTTACACAAAACTGTGAGCTGTATGCACATTTCCATCTGATAATCGTTCACACACATAATCACTAACAACGTCTGTTCATTTATTCAGGATATGGACAGACGGGCCCAGAGTCACACAAGTCTGGTGATTTGCTGATTAACTTTACCATCATAGAGTGAAAGTTTATCATTTAGATTTTGTCTTGCCAATTTACACATTCAACTATTTTATATGCGAAAGAGGCACAAATGGTGCGCTCAAACACCAAATTGATTCCTCTTTCGTGTTTACTTGCGCTTGAAAAGACACATACACTCAAAATTATGTCAAAATACCCGTCTCTGCAAGTATTCTCTCGGTTATGTCATAATTGAATAGTTCAGAGAGAAACCGGATTTGTGTCAGAATATATTTAGTGTGCATTCGGTCTTAAAGTGACAGCAGCCTAATATTCCTGCTGTTGTGTCATTAATGTGAATAAAATATTAACATTAAACATCCGTTCATTTATTCAGGATATGGACAGACGGGCCCAGAGTCACACAAGCCCGGATATGACTCCATTGCATCCGCGGTGTCTGGTATGATGCACATCACTGGTCCTGAGGTGAGGCCAATGATTATTTCTAGCATCATCAAAGTGCCAAATATTGGTCAAACAAACAGATAGCATCCCAAACTCCAGTACTGATTTTGACATCGAAAAAAATGCCTCACACTTCGTCTTAAAGAGACCATATTGCAGTGTTTCTCAAACTATTTCTGCCATTCCAGTTTAAAGGTAGGGAAGGGTTCGTGCCCCACCTGTCCCCATGCAATCGCCCCAACAAAATGTTAATAAACTAGGCTTTAAGTGAAAATGGATTTTATTAACATGACATTTGAAAAACATAAACATGACAGTAGATGAAAATAATAATGCAATTGTGTTATTTTGCCTCTGATAACATCAAATTCAGAAACAGAAAGTAAAAGTGTGGACTAGTTGTGCTTTGCTTTATTTTGTCATTTCACAAACTGCATGCAAAAAGAGCAAAGAATAATCTCAAGATTTTTTCCTGGCTCAAAACAAGGCGGAGGTGGTAAAATTCTAATAATGCACGTATTTTAGGTACTTTTATAATGATAATTGTATTTTGTATTTTTCTGAGAATATCAGTATAAAGTTTGTACGTTTTAAAGATGAATTCATAAATCTGGTGCACTTTGAAAGTTCAAAATCAAGTGATTAACTAATTTAGTGTCTGCAATGAGCCTGTTTTGTAGTAGGCTACTCACTGCTTCACATCACAACTATTCAGTGTTTTCAACCACTTTATGTTTATTTTAGGTTTCAGATTTATCAGATTTATTAGGTATCAGATTTAAATTCAATTTAAGTTACTAAAAAAGCAACACATTTAGAGTTTGTCAAATACACACTTATGTCTATGGAAGCGGAAATAATAATTATTACGTTAATATCTAGCATGCTAAATATCTGGAGCTGTCGGGCGACTCGATAGCTTTTGGTGTAGCGACGAGCAACAGCCAATGATCAGCTTGTTATCACATTACACAAGCCTTTTGTATTTGTAACCATCGCTGCCAAAGCACAAAACGAGCAGGCAGCTGCTTTTTCATAAATGTTTTACTCTCATTGTACAAACTTTTTTTTTCTTTTTTTTTTTTTTTGCACCGCCAATTTTGTCCCCAATTTTGTCTTGAAATTGTTGATATCAAGAATTGAGTTTTTACTAGAAATATCATTTTTGATTTCAATAATTACATTGTTACTAGTAAAAATGCAAATTCCTGATATCTATAATTAAACTGTCACTCGTTGAAATGTCTATTCTTGATATCAACAATTCAAATGCTACTAGTAAAAATTTTCATTTTTAATATCTGACAATGTACCTCTGATATCAATATTAGTTCAGATATCTAAAATAGCTTTCTTACTAGTAACAATCACATTCATGATATCAGAAATTAACATTGTCACTAGTAAAAATGTAATTTTTGATCTCAAAAACATGAAATGAATATGCTTTATCTAATCAATAAAATTGTGGCAACAGAAATATTATTTATTAAACTGAACAAATTAGAATTGAGTAATAGTTAATTAAATTAACATTCTAATTTGTACAGTTTAATTAATAATATTGCTTGTAATATGTTGCCACAATTTTATTGATTAGATACAGCATATTATTTTTTCAGTGAATGAACATTGTTAATTGAATTGTTGATATCAGAAATAGACATTTCAACTAGTAACAATTTAATTAATGATATTAGGAATTTGCATTTTTACTAGTAACAATGTAATTATTGATATAAAAATGTATATTTCTACTTGTAAAAACACTGATTCTTGATATCAACAATTGATTTTGAATGGCAGCCAATGATGACATTTCACTAGTGAAAATACAATTGAATTGTTGATATGAAGAAAAAAAGTTATAAAAGTTAAAATGGCTTGCCATAACCGGCCACTTACTTTCATGTATTTTGGGAGAAACTGATCGCGATGCAGTCTCAACATAGTGATGTCTGTCAGCCATCGTGATAGCTGAATGCATCGTCCATCGGCCAAATCTTATTATTTATCAAAAAGATGGAATTAGAAATAAAGGCCTGCCTCTACCTTCTGCAGTTCAGGTAAATAAAGGCCTCTGTCTTTTTCTGAGGAAGAACCAGCACAGCGATCTGCCGACGTTTAAAATTGTGTAGTGTGAACGAGGCATTAGTGTGAAAGATCCTTAATTCTCACCCCGTGGGGGCGTGTTCGTTCCCGGAAGAAAACTCCAGACTACGATGGAAACAGTGACACTGAATAACTCCCAATGCAAGGACTTTTGTTTTGTAGAGTTTTTTCATGCTCAACAGCAACATTACACACTAAAAAAAGTTGAAAATGTGAAAAAAAAGAAAAATATGTACTCTTTAAATATTACACAATGTTTTAGTTCATATATGTCCTGTTTATTTAACTGCTTCTTCTTTAAGGATGGGGATCCAGTCAGACCAGGAGTCGCTATGACGGATCTGGCCACTGGTTTATACACTCATGGAGCCGTCATGGCTGCTTTGCTCCAGAGACAGAAAACAGGACGAGGCCTTCATATAGACTGCAATCTTCTGTCTTCACAGGTAATACAACGCTGAAGTCACATATAAGGAAATATTCAATAATGTCATTATTAATTTCAGCATTTTTAATGATACATTTAAAATAACTTGCTTGCAAATAATTAACTTATTTTCAAAAGCTATGTTTGATTATGAAATGGTTTCTGCAGTCAAGTATTCTTGTATAATGACACTAAACTGTAGAATTGGTTCTAGTATCAGGCAACTGATTGCTCTGCGGTCGGTCATTCTCGCATAATAAAATAAATTCAAATCTATATTTCACCTTCATTAATGACATTATTTTGTAAGTACACTATCAGGGGTCAGTCAGATTTTTTTTTTTTTTTTTTACAAGTAAAGAGGCTTTCAATTGATCAAAAGTGACAGTAAATACTTTTACATTGTTACAAAAGATTTCAATTAATCAATTAATCGATTAATCGTTAGCATTAATCACAGGATCTGCAAATGCTGCTCAAAAGCTGTTCCTCACCAAATTAATAAGAATGGTTTTTAATCTAAATAAAGGGTTAGTAGGATTGTAAAATGTTTTGATGTGGTTGATAAATTAAATTAATTGTTTAATATATGAATATAACGACAAATACAATGTGTCACCAACAGATGCGTGCTTGTCAGAATGTGTGACTGTTGTGGACGCACTGAAAACGGCAACTTAACACAATGAATTCACAACCCTTTAATAAAATAGTGTTCTCATGTCTCATGAAACGCATCCTATTTGATATTAATCAGGTATATACAAAATAAACATAATATTACAAAATTATATCTGCTCAAAATGACGTGAATGCAAGTGACACAAGTGCACCTAAAGTTACGTGCCATTCAGAATGACTCGTGTTGTGGTGGACGCGCTCTTTCTGGAACAACGCGACATGGCATCTAAACCCAAATAATTCACAATATTTTATTACAATATTGTTCTCTTTATAATCTTGTGTAATATGACCCAATAGTCATTATTAGTCGTGCATTGTGGTTTGTGCTGAGCGCGCTAAAGATCACGTCAATTCTTAACCAAATGCATCCATGAAATAACTCTGATATAGATAGGCGTACACAAAATTAACTATTACAACTTATATTTGCACAAAACAAAATGCTGCGAATACACACGCAAACGTATAGTCATCCTTCAAATTTTAAGCAGTGAAGTAACAATATTTCTGAAATGAATAAAGTGTTTCTTAATTGTTGTCTAATTTTGATCTGTATTTTTTAATCAAATACGTGTAGCCTCGGGTGAGCACAAAAGACTTTATGTGTGTGTGTGTGTGTGTATATATATATGAAGAGTTCAGATGCAAAAGCCTCTAAATGCCATTTGAAATTTTCTTCTTTAATAATGATTTTTATCAAACTTGTATATTTAAGTTCAGTAATTTCACTTAAATAACAATTAATAAGTAATTATCATTGACATTTAAGTGAAATCACTGAACTTAAATATACAAGCTTGATAAAAATGATCATTCTAGAAGAAAATTTCAAATGGCACTTAGAGGCTTTTGCATCTGAACTCTTCATATATATATATATATATATATATATATATATACTGTATATATATATATACTGTATATATACACACGTATATGTTAACTAACCAGGGATAATCTAATAATGTATAGTAATGTCAGTCAGGATTGAATTTCTTGTTATTTATTCTTTTGGCACTTGCATAAAAGCTTCCATAAGTTCAATAAAACTTAATAAAATATTTTCCTGAATGAGAAATGTATATAGAAGCAGACATGTCACATAGAAGAAGAACAGATCGAAAGCCTCTTTAACATGATTCAGTGATTTTCTGACACCTGAGAGTTGCAGGTATAGAAGATCAATTCACTTTCATGCTGACCGTTCAATAACACGGACTACATTTGATGTATATTTAATACTCCATACAGTATCTACATGATGAAATATTCAGCTCTTTAGGAGTATCCTTTATTCAGATTTCAGGACTGTTGTTATTGTCTCTCGCCCAATGCATGAAATGAACTTTTTAAATTGAACCAGCCCACTCTTTTTTTGTTGTTTCTTTGGCCTGAATGAATGCCGTTCCCTGGGCGTGAGTTTAACCTGACTTGTTCAGCACTCTAGAGAAAACATGGACGTTTTACTTTACAGTATAAATAATTCAGCTCTCCATAACTGTATAAGCGTAGTCCCTACTAGACTGTTTAGTGTGCCGTAATGGCTTGATAGTTTTGGCTTTGTGGTTTTTCTCGTACAGGTTTTTTAACGTTTGTACTGTATGCCTTACGATTTTTCACCTTGAATATTGTTTTAGTGTAAAATTCACAACTATTAAGTAGAGTTCAAGTGAAGTTTCCAATTCATGTGGTCACTTTAAACTATTTGTTATGCGTTTCTTTCTTTATATAAGGGGTGACTCAGCTCAATTTGTCCCTGTCGTAAGTAATGCTGGTTTGGTAGGCACGTTAAAAGCTAATTCATAAGTATTACATGTATTGTAAGTAGCAGTAGGCTTTCCTGTCATGCCACTGTGTACTTCCTGAACAAATGAGTTTTTCAGGCCGTTGAATGCCTGTCCTTGCGTGAGGAAATAGCACACCGTTTACAAATGCGCCTGCCATTTTCCCTTTCCTCTTTGAATGAGCGACTTTGTACCACGGCTCGTCTGCCCGTCCTGCTAAGAAATGCAAGATTACAAGGGATCTAAATAGCAGCTCTCGCACAGAAGACGTCAGCACCGGTTGAGACGCCAAGAGTTAAGCATCATGGGAATTAATGGAGTGTGAGACGCTAAGTTTACTTGTTCGTGAGTGTGTGTGTGGCTGTCTGCTGACATTGATGTTCAACAGACTTCACCGCTCGCTACGGCCAGGATAAATCTGAGGGAAGACGTTGGTTCACTTGGTGAATGTTTTATATTCCCGTCTTGTTTCCTAATTACCAGGCTGTACATGTGTTTACTGAAAACTTAAAGGCTGGGACGGAGACGTACAGTATAGCAATTTTCCTTCAAATGACTTTTGCATCTGCAGTATCACTTAACAAGATTTTGTTGAGTTTTTCTCCATAGTAACTACCTGAAACCTCAAATACCCTCTTCAGCTGCGTGTGGTTTCTGCAGAAATTCTAGAACGACTAAAGTCTTGATGGATAAATATTTGCACGTAACAAACATGTTTTTCATTTTATGCAGAATGACAAAAGTGTTTCCACCAATCAGCTTGACACAAAATAAAACTTGTCATATTTTAACCGTTAAGGGTTACTGAAGCAAACATACACTCAAAATCCCTGTTTATTTGAACTGAACCGCTTCGAGATTTGTAGTGTGACATACCGTAACTCGACATTTGAAACCATGTCGGATGACTGAGAATGTGGAGGGATTGAGGAGCTATTATTGTGCCCGTGTTATTTATAAATTGGACAGTTACAGTTAAGAATTGTAAGGCAAATGACAAAAAAAGTTGTAATGCTTTCTTTTGTGCTGGAATGGTTAAGGTTCTCTAATTTTGATCGCTGTGTTTTCTACAAAATAAAGGTTTTTGTTGTAGTTCCTTGGTTATTTTGTAAAAAAAAAAAAGCTAGTAGAACAAGGGCAGGGTTCTCAAGTTTCAAGCATTGGCTGTGAGACACACGCAATTCATCCAGTTCACATGCTCACACGCCACACCGTGTATTTCTCACGCTGAAAAGGCAACGACAACCAAGTTGTCCTGCAAGCTTTATATATAACGTTGTATCCACAAGTTTCCTACGCCCCATGAGGCCTTGCGTCAAAAGTGGGCGCGACTTCCGGTTTGAAGTAAACAAACCGCGACTTGACATGCTTGACACTCGTTCATTCAACAGTTGACAGTCATTCAAGTTATGGCGATCCAAACTAGCTAACGATGTGGGAACACAACCTCAACGAAATTCAAAAGGGTGAAATAACACTACCTTTACCCTCCGCAGTAGTTGATTGGGAGTATTATAAAAACATTATTAATAATCAGTACTGATCAAGGAATGTTGACAGACAGTTGTGCGAGCTGACAAACAATTAAAATAAAAAATACACACTAGTCATTGTGCTTTGGAGTTTATTCAAAATTATAAATGAATGTGCTACTTGAATACATTAACTGGCACATTTGGTATTCTGTCAACTCAGGCTTTGATCCTGAGTTTAGCTGTAACATCAGAACAGCCAAACACATGCTGAGAGAGTTTATAGAATATTAAGATTTTAAACAAATGTACACAGGATGATTCGTTGTCTTTTGGGAGGTTGATGGAAACTTCAGTCGTTGGTAGGATCACTGTGATTTCGTTTTATGTTCAAAACAATCACGTTTAAGCCACTGAATTAGTTTAGTCCGGTTATACATACAACCGCGAACAGCACATGTTGTCCCTGAGCTCCGTAACGACATCTCTCATAAAGATTTGCGTCTTTAAATAGTAAAATAATTCTCCGAAAAACAGCTAGCCTCTTCGCTAACTAACACACAAAATACCATTGGAATGCTACTTCCGCCGCGTCACCGGAAGTTTCACCCACTTTATTTTTTACATGAGCGCCCCTCGGAAACTTGTGGATACGAGGCGCAGGCACACAAAGTGATGTTTCCTGCTGCCAGCACGTATCTCTCGGCCAGATCACATTCGTTAGGCAACATAGATGCGCAAACTCACGGAAGTTGATGGAACATTCTCGCCCACCGTACGTTCGTTACTAGGTAACCAACAATATCGCGCGAACACACGGAAGTTGACGGAACATTCTCGCCCACCGTACGTTCGTTACTAGGTAACCAACAATATCGCGCGAACACACGGAAGTTGACGGAACATTCTCGCCCACCGTACGTTCGTTACTAGGTAACCAACAATATCGCGCGAACACACGGAAGTTGACGGAACATTCTCGCCCACCGTACGTTCGTTACAGGTAACCAACAATATCGCGCGAACACACAGAAGTTGACGGAACATTCTCGCCCACCGTACGTTCGTTACTAGGTAACCAACAATATCGCGCGAACACACGGAAGTTGACGGAACATTCTCGCCCACCGTACGTTCGTAACTAGGAAACCATCACTATCGCACGAACACACGGAAGTTGACGGAACATTCTTGCCCACCGTGCGTTCGTTACTAGGTAACCAACATTGCGCGAACACACGGAAGTTGATGGAACATTCTCGACCACCGTACGTTCGTTACTAGGAAAGCAACACTATCGCGTGAACACACGGAAGTTGACGGAACATTCTTGCCCACCGTACGCTCGTTACTAGGTAACCAACGACATTGCACGAACACATGGAAGTTGACGGAACATTCTCGCCCACCGTACGTTCGTTACTAGGTAACCAACAACATTGCGCGAACACATGGAAGTTGATGGAACATTCTCGCCCACCGTACGTTTGTTACTAGGTAACCAACACTATAGCGCGAACACACGGAAGTTGATGGAACATTCTCGTCCACCGTATGTTCGTTACTAGGAAACCAACACTATAGCGCGAACACATGGAAGTTGATGGAACATTCTCGCCCACCGTACGTTTGTTACTAGGTAACCAACACTATAGCGCGAACACATGGAAGTTGATGGAACATTCTCGCCCACCGTATGTTCGTTACTAGGAAACCAACACTATAGCGCGAACACATGGAAGTTGACGGAACATTCTCGCCCACCGTACGTTCGTTACTAGGTAACCAACAACATTGCGCGAACACATGGAAGTTGATGGAACATTCTCGCCCACCGTACGTTTGTTACTAGGTAACCAACACTATAGCGCGAACACATGGAAGTTGATGGAACATTCTCGCCCACCGTATGTTCGTTACTAGGAAACCAACACTATAGCGCGAACACATGGAAGTTGACGGAACATTCTCGCCCACCGTACGTTCGTTACTAGGTAACCAACAACATTGCGCGAACACATGGAAGTTGATGGAACATTCTCGCCCACCGTACATTTGTTACTAGGTAACCAATAACATCGCGCGAACACACGGAAGTTGACGGAACTAACGGAACTAATAGAAAAGTGAAATCATACTTTACCACCCCTTTAAAGAACACAAACACAACTCGATTATTTCTATAATGATCAACGCAATGAGCTCAGCCGCAAAAATAAATAAATAAATAAATAAATAAAATAACCCTGTCCATGGCTTGCAATGCAAATTTACTAAAGACAAAAATGTCTTTAGTAAATCCCAACAATTGTTGTTTTATGCCAAAAGGGTGTTTGCTGTTTGGCCGCTAAACTTTTTATATCCTCAAAAATTATGGTAATGAAACACTGCAACATGCTTTGTTTGTTGGAGGGAGGATATCCGTTAGGATTCTTCTTCAATGTGCTCACTCGGGTGAAGCAGGACCTGCCGGAAGTATGCCGGAAATGTGCCGTCTTTGGCCGTGATGAGCCGTAATTACCTGTGACTAATCACTCTCGAAATGCAGGAAATTCGTTAGCAACTATCCTGAGCCGTGGCGTTGAAAGCAGCTGACGGGGAATAAGACCCACAAAAAGAGATCATGCTCTTGTTAAAAAAAATAATACCGGTATATTATATTATATTATATTATATTATAATACTTGCAATTTACACTACCATTCAAAAATTTGGAGACAGTAAGATTTCTTAATGTTTTTATTTTTTAAATAAACATTTAATGTTCACCAAGGCTGCACTTTTTAAATAAAAAATACTGTAAAAATTGTAATACTGTGGAAAATTATTTCTATGTGTGTGTATATATTGTAAAATAATTTATTCCTGTAATCAAAGCTGAATTTTCAGCATCATTACTCCAGTCTTCAGTGTCACATGATCCTTCAGAAATCACTCTAATATGATGATCTGATGCTCAAGAAACATTTATGATTATTATTATCAGTGGTGAAAACTGTTGTGGTACTTCATATTTTTGTGGAAACCGTGATTCAGGATTATTTGATAATTGGAAACATTTTTTTATTATTATTTTTTATAATAAACACTTACTGGCCCCAAACCTTTGAAGGTTAGTGTATATGGGGGAAGAAAATTATTATCATTATATTGTCATTGCAAGTACAACGAAATTACATCAGAGCAACAATCGACAGTGGTTTCCATAAAGTGCAAAAGATCACCATTAAAAAAACAGAGCCCGCACAGACAGCTACCAAGACAAGGAATATCATGTGAAAATCACTTAAAGAGCTGCACAGTTCAGTTACAGTTAATCCAGCTGTTGGATGATAAAGTTTGTTCTAGCACCACAAATGGGGTCATACTGTAGTATAAATCCAAAATGTCAGAATACCACTATTTTTGAATGGTGGTCAATTGAAAAAGATTGAAATTTAGTTAAGGCGTCTACCAACAGGGGCCTCTCCTGGTTTGACACTAGCATGGTGTTAAGCTAACAATATGATATGCATAAAAGTACTTGACACAATCAAATTGTGTAAAATAATTCATTTTAATTTTATCTTTGCACATTGGTATTGCATCAGGTAATTGTTTTTTTTAGTGAGCTTGTCACAAACAATACATGCAATGCAGTTTTAGATCCTGATGGCCAAAAGAAGGCATTTTCAAAGGCCTTTAAGTACTGACTACGACAGTTTGTTTTGGAACAGAGCCTTGGACTTTGTATAAACCTAGCAAATGAATAGAGGGTTCAGAATCAGGCATCTGAGTTAAATCTGTTGTCCTGCTCTGCATTTTAAGTCGGTCATCTCGTCCCATTCGATTTCCGGAAAGATGATTTAGAAGATCCACAACACGTCCAACTCTTGTTTTTGACATGATACCGCAAAACCTTTGAGCGGGGCTAACAAGTTAGAGCGCTCGTCCCCTGAATGATACCAGCGTGAACGAAGGATGTGGTTTCCAGCAATGTTTCCAATAATCCAATTGTTTGTGATTGTCTGTTGTGGTTCAAGTACATTCTCTCTTGGAACTTTATTCGTACCCTCTCATACGCTTTTAATTGCTTCCAATTTCAGGAGAAAGAAGTCTAGGCTCTGCTCGATGTGCTGGATTTTGTGTTGGATTTCCTCATGTAGATCAGATTCAGAGTGGCTGGTGGGAATTTATGGGATGCATATGTCTTATCTTTGGGCTGAAAGGATGATGGGTCACGGTTGCGGTGGTAGACCCTAAGCTAGCAGAAATAAGTATTCCCCCTCTTTTTGCACATTCCTTACTGATCGTCTTGTGGTCGCAGTAATCTAACCCTACAGCAAATTTATAGGTTCTCTGAAATAGCAAAAGCACTGAGGGCATTAGATAACCACACCACGGTTTTCTTTAATCCAGATGCAAGCATTGGTATTTATGGGCAGCATATTGTGTCCTGGGAAAACCTTAGATTGTTTGGAAATCATTATTCTTGAACTCAATTATATGATGTCTCTATATGGTTGCGTTTGATACCATGAAGCTCTTTTTGACTGTACGACTGGATTGACAATATCGATTTCTCGATTTTGACGAAGCGATAAGGATTCTTAAATCTCAAGAATCGATCTTTTAGTCTTTGCTGTTTTCATTGAATGCATGAACAAAACTTAACCGAACAGAGGGGCGGGGCGAGCGAAGCTCATTATCATTTAAAGGCATATGCAGTGAAACGGTCTGCTTAAAACAGCTGCTTTTGACCTGGTAAAATTAGTGTTTTCTTTACAATACTAAGGAGAATTTTTAATTAAAGTATATTAGAAACTTTTCATTTAGACCCTAAAGAATCAAATTAACTTGTGTGAAAATGGCATTATATGACCCCTTTAAAAACGTTTAGTGTGGGAGGTAGTGTTACAAAGTTTTGGAGCATAGACTGAAAAAGACCTCCTTTTTTCAAACGAGCTTTCGGGACATTTAGTAACAGCTGAGATTAAGATCTAAGTGATCTCTGAGGCGAATAAAAACTTAAAAGTTCTGATACATAAATAGGGGCAAGTCCATGTAGAGCTTTAAACGCGTAAATTAAACCCCTAAAATCTATTTTTTGTTTCACAGGGAGCCAATGGAAAGAGGCCTGGATAGGGGAGATATGTTCCCTCTTTTTTTTCCTAGTCAGGAAACAACCTGCAGCATTTTGGACAATCTGTAATCGTGAGAGTGATGACTGACTAATTCCAGCATACAAGGCATTACAGTAATCAAGTCTTGAGGAAATAAAACCGTTGAATAACTGTCTCCAAATCCCTAAAAGTATGAAGGTGCTTTAACTTTCGAAGTCACTTTAGCTGGAAAAAGCTGGCCCTGACCACTGAATTTATTTGGTTGTCAAACTTCAGGTCGGACTCAAAAAGAAACCACAGATTTTTAACCTAAGAGTGATTGATTGTTTGACTGAAAGCTCTGTATTTGTCAGTCTGCGGTTTGGAGCCAAACAGGGTGACCCATGTCTTGTTTCCATTCAACTGAAAAAAAATTTCATCCATCCATTCTCTAATATCCATCTAAATATGCTAGCAGGGAAGAAAAAAAAAATCACTACCAGAGTCTAATGGAAGCAGGTTAAGAGAAAATAAAACTGGACCCAGGATCGAACCCTGTGGCACCCCACAGGTGATTGGCACTGCAAGGGAAGAAATTCTCCAATTTCTACAGATATACTACTATTTGAAAGATACGACTCAAACCACTCTAAGGCAGTATCACAGATGCTAACCTTGTTATTAAATCTTTTAAACAAAATACTATGGTCCATAGTGTCAAAAGCTGTGCTTAAATCCAACAGAACAAGGACTGCACAGTTTCCAGAGTCAACTGATAACAAAATATAATTTGTCACTTTTAATAGGGCAGACTCAGTACTGTGCTTAGCTCTAAAGGAGCTGTATGCAAGAAATTTATTTAAATTAATCATAAATTAGTTGAATGTATATTGAAATCACCAACAATTAAAAGGTTTTCTCTTCTTGAGAATATATCAGGTAAATATTGTGAGAAGTCTCTTAAAAAAGTCACTTTTAGAGTTTGGTGGTCTATATATCAATGCAATGAGCAGAGGACATGAGGATCGACTTTGCATAACATAGCCTCAAAACTGTCATAACTATCTACTGATAAAAGCATTCACTTGATAAAAAAAAAAATCCACCACCCTTCCTTAACTTTCTAGGGCAGCTGAAAAAGCCACAGTTCATGGGAAGAAGTTCTGTAAAGGGGTTTAGATCAGTTTAAACAGTTTCAGTGTGCCAAGTTTTGGTAATAAACATTAAATTCAGATTATTTGAGAATGTTTTGTTCACTACTGATCTTGCTGATTTTATAGCCACCGGTTTTTGTCTTGCTCTTCCACAGAGTAAGAAGACTTAGAGAGAGACTGAAGATAGTAGGTTTGTGCCGAGTTTCAGAGCGATTGTTCATTTGCAGAAAGTCTGAAGTTGTATACAGTATTTAATTTGCATAATGATGGCGAGAGATAAATAAACACTGGAATATCGTTCACTATTCAAGGTGGCGATCGACCATACACTATAAAAAAAAAATATTGTTGGTTTAACTGAAAAACTGAAGTAACCTGGTTGCCTTAACTTTAAGTTCATTGAAATTGAAAAATTTAGTTAATACAATGAAGGAGATTGATTTAATAATCTGAAACTCAAAATATTATGTTATCTGAAGTCTGAACCACGTAAATCAAGTTGATTTGACAGAAAAAAAAAACCGTTGTGATAACAAATCATGAACTTTTTTTTTTACAGTGTAGGGTGAACAAAGAAAAAGATCATAGTCACTCACTAAATCTAAAATTTAATCCAAGGGAAGTGCATACAGCTGCGAGAAAAAACGCCTGAGGACAGCATTTCCAATTTTAACCCTTTAGGCGCCAGAGGTTTTTTGCCTAAAACGTTCGATTTTGACATCTTCATTTCAAAAGACTATATCTTAAAAGTGAAACAAGATGGATACTTTCTGTGAATTAGAGAAATATTAAGGATGACCCAAAGTTTATGTAGGGATTAAATTTCCCCATCTAGTTTGCATATTATGACGTCATATGGTGGCAGCAATCTTGGATTATAGAATTTTCATTGAAAGTCACATGTTTAAATAATAAAATGCAGCACGTCTTTCCCCCCAAAATGTCCATCACCTTCTGTATGCTACAGTATATTGCACAATATACCCTGTAGTACGGTTCAAGGAGGGTGATGTAAGAAGACAAGGGGCCGGCGAATACTGGAGCTCGTGTGCTTTATTAGATAAACAAGTAATAATCTTTCCTCAGCACACTTCACAATAACTCAGTCACAACAGAACAAACTCTTTCCCGCTGATTCACAGCTTCCTTCGACGTAGCACTCTCCCCACTGTTTACAGCTTTCTTTAGATTCCGATCAGGATCAATGAACAGCTCCAGTTCAGCACACGGGCACACAAGCTCCAGTCTCTCTCTGTCTGATGCGTCCAACTGGCCCGCTTAAATACTCTCCCAACGCCAATCACTGAAATCACAGACAGGTGTTTATCATTTGAACTTGACCCGCTTACTTCCCGCTCGACTCCTCCCCCGCGCTGAACCACGCCCCCCATACCACATACCCCTATCTGTACTATGAATACTTCGACCTCGTCTAACGTACCCAGTGATAATAGACAAAGTCTCCACCACAATACTGTCACCGCGATTCTGGAGAGACTCACTCTCACACTAGCTCCGCTTTTGATCGCACTGATTCAATGCGCTGTAATTCGACGATTTTGTATGGACGCATGACGTTTTTTTTGAGTCGGGATGAAGTATGACATGTCTGCCATCTAGTGAAGGGGAGGTCGAATGAAATTTGATACCCAATTTGACAAAAACGGCCGTTTTATTCAGTGCCGCATCTTGTCGAGTAAACTCGACTTTTGGTGCCAAGAGGGTTAATCCACAAACACAAGACAAAGAGTAGGTCCGATGGAAATCGACGATTTCAGCTCTTTGTAAATCCTAACATAATATTTTGAGTTTCAGATTATTAAATCAATCTCTTAAAGTTTTAAGGCAACCAGGTTACTTCATTTTTTCAGTTAAACCAACAATATTGTTTTTTTTACAGTGTATGGTCGATCGCCACCTGGAATAGTGAACGATATTCCAGTGTTTATTTATCTCACGGCATCATTATGCGAATTAAATATACAACTTCAGACTTTCAGCGGGAATAACCAATGGCCCAGTGTCTTAAAGGGTTAGTTCACCCAAAAATGAAAATTCTGTCAGTATTTACTCACCCTCATGTTGTTCCAACCCCGTAAGACCTTCGTTCATCTTCGGAACACAAATTAAGATATTTAAGATATTAAGATCGCTCCTGCATACAGTCCATAGGCTTCTTGAGGGACTGGCTCTTGCTGTCCTCGAAAAGTCATTAAAGACATCGTTAAAATAGTCCAAGTGACTACAGGGGCTCAATCTTAAGTTTATCAAACGACGAGAACACTTTTGTGCGCAAAAAAAAACAAACAAAAATTACGACTTTATTTCAACTATTCGTTTATTTCTCCCTCTGCGCGAGTCAGGTTACTAGTTTAATAGCGTAAGCTTCTGTTATTGTACGTCACACGCATCACACACACATGACCAGCGTCGGCCAATAGTGAGCCTACGTGTGACGTAGCTCTACGCAATCACACTACGTTAACTGACTTACAGGCTCATAGAGAAGGAAGTGAATAGTTGAAATAAAGTCGTTATTTTTGTTGTTTTTTTGCGCACAAAAGTGTTCTCGTCGTTTGATAAACTTAAGATTGAGCCCCTGTAGTCACTTGGACTATTTTAACGATGTCTTTAATGACTTTTCGGGGACAGCAAGAGCCAGTCCCTCAAGAAGCCTATGGACTGTATGCAGGAGCGATCTTAATATCTTAAATATCTTAATTTGTGTTCCGAAGATGAACGAAGGTCTTACGGGGTTGGAACAACATGAGGGTGAGTAAATACTGACAGAATTGGCATTTTTGGGTGAACTAACCCTTTAACACAATGTGACCCAGGAGATATTCGTCCTTACTTGTAGATAGAGGGTGGTGATGGCGCAGTGGATAAGACACATGCCTTTGGTGTGAGAGACCCTGGTTCGAATCCACTGCGAGACACCAATGTGTCCCTGAGCAAGACACTTAACCCCTAGTTTCTCCAGAGGCGCGCGACCTCTGACATATATAGCAATTGGAAGTCGCTTTGGATAAAAGCGTCAGCTAAATGAATAAATGTTAGATCCAATGTAAAACGACGATGGCCTCTTTATGGCGCAGTAACAGCAGTGATCTGTGACCCAGTACTGTTACTCAAAGCAGGACTTCGTATCATCCAGGGATATTCTTCCCAGATTTACTGGAGAAAAAAACAACTGGAACTGGGATCTGTACTGTGGGAATCATTCAAAGAGTGTTTCAACTGCGGAAAAACGTCAATAAAACTCTAGTAAACGAATGAATCAAATAGCAAGCTTGTGAATTAAATGAATTGGTCAATACCTATCCTTACACTACAGTACGGCTGCCATATTGGCATTGACCTTTGACCTGTATGTTTCACAAATAACCATGAGCAACAACTTACACTTGGAATGAGCTGCCCAACTCGTGGTTCTCCGTCCTTGTTTTTTGTTTTAATCTGTTTGTTTCTCCGCTCCTTTGGCCTAATGCAATAAGTAAGCTGATTGCACACGTCGTACTCTCAGCAGATGCGATACGGCATCATTTTCACATAATCTGCAGCAGGGAAATGTGCACATTCAGACTTTTCCTTCTGGATCGCATTAGTGTGATTTGTGTTTGCAACTGATTGAAAACAAATACATCAATCAACACCACTTTTTCGTTTTTTTGCCGTCCTTAATAAGTTCGGCTGTCAATCGGAAAATAAACAGTTGTTTGTTGAAAAGTCCAATTGCCAACGTGAAGACGGAAATGTGAAACAGACGCTTTAGAACTAATAACATTGAATTAATACGCACTTTCTTATCTAATGAAACAGTGCCTGTGTAGAGTAAGGTGACAGAAGTATCGGCGATTTTTTGTTTTGAGTGAAACAGCTTGAAAAGTTTTCACATTTTCTCAGATGCTGTGCCAAGAACAAGATCCGAGCCCAGGAGAGGAGACCGAGATGCGCTTTAGTTCATTATATTGTGTTTTAATTGGAAAATATATGGCTAGAAGAACATGTGTGTGGCAGATTTGGAGAACAGTGATATTCAGCGACCTCTTGCTACCCTGTAAATGTTTATAGCAGGTTAAATTAAAGATCCGTGGTGAATACTTCACACGAGGTGCTATGAGTGTAACAACATGCTACTTGGCTTTTTTGCCTTTGATATTAAACCAACTCATCCATGTATGTACTTGGCTCTATCTCTCTGTTGCGTAGAAGTGTTGAATAGAGTTGTTGTTGTTAAGTTTGTGGGGCAGCAGACGTTTGCTGGGAAATAACATGAGTTCAGTCCCTGTAACGCAAGTCGGTTCACTATTTGCTTGAATGAGGAAGAAATAAACCAAAATGGTCAAAATTGTCAAAAAATAAAAATGAAGAGCAGCTGAATTTATACATAAAATTAATTTATGCACATACATATTCAATAATAAAGCCATTGGGAGTGTTGTTAGTGTGAACTAAAACTAATACTTACAATTGTTTTCACAAAAATAAAGCTGAAATAAATACAAAATGACTTGAAAATAACTTTAGGCTGACGTACTAAAATTACGAAACTTCAAATTTAAATAAAAAAAAAACTAATAGCTAATAAAATGACAAACTGTGTTGATTACTAAAACTTTACAAATAAAAACTAAGAACATAAAAATAAAAGCTCATGATTAAAAATATGATTAAATATTAATAAATGAATGTTAATATGTGAATAAATACTATAAATAACGTGTTAAATGACAAATAACACTGCGTAGCCACCTTGTGAAGTGCTGTCAAAACAGAGAATTTAAAAAAAGGGGGAAATAAAATGGGAATTCATGTTATTTGAAAACCGTATAACAATGAGCAAAAAAAAAACAGTGTTCATTTATCTTGTATATACTTGGAGTTGACATAGCTTATGTTTGATTGTTTATGTTGAATTTTTTTTTCTTTTATTATTATTTGTTGAAGCCACAACAAAATAAAAGGTTGTGGTGCACGAAGGGGCGGGCGGAAGCAAGGACTTTACAATCAAATGAGGGATCTCTCCTGAGCATCCGCTCGGATAATGCGACAACAGCCACACACACCGGCGTCAGTGCACTCGCAACACACACGGAGCGCGATGAGGGATTATTTAGGCCATTTATAAGGGCCAATGGAGGAAATTTGGCTACGACACAAGGTTACACCCCTACTCTTTACAAGCAAGCGAGCGAATTTTATTTATTTAGGACTTTTTCCAAACAAATCAATGCAGTTCAAAGTGATTCACAAACAATAGATAGTAGACCAGTAAAATTAGTTTATAAGGATTAACTAAGGCATAAAATAAGTAAAAACAAAGAAAAAATATAAAAAGCATTATACAGGCAGATGAGACTAAAGTAGTATGTTTTTAATTTAGATTTAAAACTATATATATTTTCAGCTGTCTTCGTTAGCATAGCAGCTAAAAGCGGCATCACTGAATCTTTTAGTTCTACTTTGTGGTACTATTACAAGACAAGAGTCCTTACAGGGTCATATTCTGGTGTTAGAAGATGTGCCAGTGGGTTTTTTAATGAGCACATAGAGTCAGGACCTCAGTTTACCGCCTCTTCTGAAGGTGTAGCGTCCCCATCACTATACTGGGGCGTTAGGACCCAGACAGATAACACTGGGTTTCCCAGGTCTCCAATCCAGACTGACCAGACTCAACCCTGCTTCAGTGGGGCTGTGGCACTAATGAAGGGTCTATGTGCATGGTATAATTGCATATATTCTCAATAATGACAATTATTTCTCAAGAAAACACCTGATTTTTAAAGACAAGTTTTGGTAACGCTTTACTTGAAGGGGTGTGCATAAAACTGACACGACACCTTCATAACCATGACATGACATATGTCTTGAATATGAAGTAGGGTTTATGCACGTTTATGACAACTGTCATTAAGTATCATTCGCTCAGTTATGACATTTTGAATGCAAATATGACATTAAGATGTCTTTGTTATGACATCTTGACATAAACCAATACATCATAACCTGCCAGTGTCTTCGTCACGACAACTTGACATAAATTTAAGTTAAACTGTCATGTGGTTGGCTTTGACATTGGCTGTCATGAGGCCATGCACTGTAAAAATGAATATGCTTTATCTAATCAAACAAATTGTGGCAACAGATTACAAGCTATATTATTAATTAAATGTAACAAATTAGAATTGAGTAACAATTAATCAAATTAATTTGTTGAAAGTTAACCATTTAAAATGAGTAAAACTTACAACAACAACAACAACCAAAAAAACAAACAAACATAAATTTAAGTGACCGTTATGGTGATTGGTGTTTGTTTTAGGTTTGTTTTAAAATGACGGTTTTCTCCTTCAGTGATTCTGCTCGTTAACATCAGGTGTCTTCAGTGTTGTCAACTAAATAGTTCTTAATTAATCTAGTGAGATATTTTTTTATAAATTTGTTTTGGTGTAAACTTTACTCATTTAAAATGGTTAACTTTTAAGGAATAATTTGATTTAATTATTACTCAATTCTAATTTGTATATTTTTCATGTCCTCAACTATCGGAACCAGACCAGTCTAGGACAATTCTTTGGACTCTCTAGATCAATAATTATCAAAAAAAGTTGAACTTTGTCATTTGTTTTGCTATAACAGGGTCATTTACAAAAGGGGGCATGACAAAATGCACCCAAAAGCCTATAAATCCTAAAGGAAAAGTCAGAACTTCACAAAAATTGATGAGCACATGTGTCATAACAAGCATATTCAACAAGCATGCAAAGTTTCATGGAGATCGGACTATAGGTGGCGCTATAACTGTTAAAAATGTTAAAAACAATATATACCCTATAGTAAATTGCCATTATTGAATCTTAAAACTTAATGTCTTTTGATGCTTTTGTGCTTAAAGGCCTTAAAGGCCTAAACTGCTTGAACCCCGCTAAATGCTGCTTGCAGCTTTAATTGAATTTGTCATTAAAATGTTATAATGTCTTCATGACAGCCAATGTCAAAACCAACCACCTGACAGTTTAATGTAATGTTAACCAATAAAGCTAGGTGCTTTCTTAAGTTTGATCATTAATCTGCTATGTCATGTATATGACAGGTTGTGTTGTCTTAGTAAAGTCAAGTTGTCATAACAAAGACACTGACAGGTTATGATGTATTGGTTTAGGTCAAGGTGTCATAACAAAGACATCTCAAACAATGTCATATTTGCATTAAAAATGTCATAACTGAGCGAATGACACTTAATGACAGTTGTCACAAACATGCATTAAACATAACATACGTCATGTCATGATTATGAAGGTGTCATGTCAGTCTTATGCACACCCCTTCAAGTAAAGTACGCATTACACATGTCTCTGGTTCAGTCCAAGACCTAATAAATGAGCTTACTTCTAGATCTTTACAGTATATCTGTTTTATTAACATATCAAAACTGCCCCAAGCTAAACATTCACACCATTGCATTACCTGATTTAAGAAATGCCACCGATGTGATTTAGTGTTGACCTAATAAATGATTTTTATATGCTTGCGCATGGACAAAAATGAGATCGCTTCCTGCAGTTTAAACACTGAAACCAATGTTTTGGTAAACAGACGCCTCAGTGCAAGACGTCATGGAAATAAACTGGCTGGAAGTGATAAATGTGTCGAACTGAAGGTGTACGGCAGGACAGTCCGGCCGGTCTGGAGCCGCACAACCATCGTGTCCAGAGACCGTTAAATCATCACCGACGTGCTTTGATCTGACAAAATACTCCACCTCCCTTCACATTCTCAGCGTCCTCTCAGTACATTGTTATACGTCGCAAAATATTGTCTCAGCTGCATTGCTTCTGATCTGATGTCACCTGGGCGTCGTAAAAAAGCCAACACCTTTTTTGTTAACGGCTTTATTCAAACGTTGCAAAGGAGATGATTGCTGAATCTGAAATGATAAATGATTTTTTTTTAAATGTTTGTTTGATCAGTCCATCTCTTAAAGTTTTTGTTGGTTAGTTTTCCAGAATAACAAACAGTGGATTCCAGGGACATTTTATGGCACGGCTACGTGAACTGCTGCGTCACGAAAACAGATCAAAACACTCAGAACAGCAGGCTATAATGAGCTTACTGACCGCTCTCAGGATTTAAAACTTTATTTTCTTTTGTCTCCTTCAATATGTCTACAGGTTGCGTGTCTGACTCACATCGCTGCCAACTACCTCAACGCTGGTTTAGAGGCCAGGCGATGGGGAACTGCCCATGGGAGCATTGTCCCATATCAGGTACCTTTAAATATTTCCACATATACTCCCATTTATAACATAAACTTAAAGTTTTAATGCTTTGTAGGAATCTTTGCTGCCTATGATATCTCAATGGCAAATGTTGAAAGATTAAAAATGGAGTCATTCGGGGCGTCGCTCCCTAGGCCCTTTTTAGTGGCGCTTCAGTCTTGTTATAATCAGATTCAGCGCGTTCTTCATCTTCAATGAAGAGGACAGTGTGTGTGTATGTTCATATGAGCCTCATTGGTCTGTCACTGCTCATCAATGTCAGAATATTTGAGATGACCAATCAAATCAAAGTAGGCGGGCTTTATGTTCACAAATTTTAACAGTGATAAGACTCGAGATAAGATGCAGCCTATGTAAGTAGCTAAACTTTTTAAATTTCATATTTGACATTTTTTAGGTCATAAATGTTAAACGAATGACAAAAAATACTCAGGCAAACTAATATACCGGTTTACCAGTTTTGTCTAAATTCGCCAGCTGAACATAGGCCTATGTAACGTGACACGTGTAATGTAATAATTAGTTTACTGTTATTGTGAGGGGACAAGAAACATTAACAAAGCTGTTTTCATCATTTTAGGCACAAGAGTAATAATGAATGTATACATATTGAGAATATAATACAAATTGTAGCCTTTGGTACATTAAAATAGCTCAGCCTTCGGAGGGGAAGAGAAAGGGATGAAGAGACTGAGGAAAAAAGAAAGAGTGATGGAGATGAGGAGAGAGCAAATAGTCTACTGACATAGTTTTAAAGCGATTTCTTAAACTTTTTTTGGTCTTTAAATGTCTTGAAATGCACATATCAGAGAAATAAAAAATTTGAAGCCCCTACCAACCTCAAATTTAGGACCTCTTTGATTATAAAGCCCTGTCTACGGCCCTGTATTAGTCATAAGATCAATACTGAATGTGTAGCCTATACATATTCAGATTTCGAAAGTGAATGCATTTAATAAACTTAATTACCTAGCTTTAGTAGCTTTCAGTAAATAAACACGTCTGAAAAAAATTGAATCAGTTGACCCTATGTTTACTTTCTTCACTGAGAGATAAAAATGAAAAGCCTATATCAGTCAAAGCTCAGCTTTAGGAGGGGAAGAGACAGGGCAAGATAAAAACAAAGTGAAAAAGAGGGTGATGCTGATGAGGAGAGAGACATAATCAGCTGTGAACTGACATGTTTTTTTGGACTTCAAAACATCTTAAAATACACATTTGTAGATCAGAGAAATTAAAATGTTCTTTTTGGAAACCCTGAAAACCCTTCTAACTAACCTACCTCACATTCAGGACCACAGTGATTTTTAAACCCTGCCTTTGCATGCTAATGAAAATGGTTAATAGTGAGCATTAGATCCTAAACTAAAGTGTTTTTTTTCTTAATTGGGGACTTAGCCCCCCTAAAATGAAAATCCTAGTGACGCCCCTGGAGTCATCTAATTTTAAATTTAATTCAAATAGCACCTATTGTGCTTTTTTTTTACCTTTTTATATAATGTTGCTTTTTGAACATGAAAAAAGGTTAACTGTGCGTTCACACCGGGCGTGAATAGCACGTCAAATTCGTGCCTGGCGAGCCTAGTTTGACGCTTGACCACTTTGTGTTAATTCGCGTGTCAAGAGCGAACCTGACGCGAGTAAAATAAAAAGTTTGAAGCGAAATTTACGCACGTCTCGCGCGTCAAAAAACCGAAACCCGTTGGCGGCCATCTTTGTTTTTGTTGATCGAGCATTCATCGAGAGATTTACCGCACTGTATTCGCTCTGGAGAGCTAGAACAGCGACGTGGGGATCATCGTGGCCCATTTTTTTGTCCACCGGACCCTTCGGAGGTGAACCGTTTGGCGAGTTACACCATTTGCTCGCTCCAGGAGCTGCGCCTGGATGACGGCCGCTGTCAGCGGTACTTCCGCCTGTCCCGCGTCCAGTTTGATGACCTGTTGTCCCGCATCGGAGCGAGGATCACCCTCATCCACCTAATCTAGCTGTCATTTATTTTTTTCAACTCGGGCGACAGACGCGAATTCGCGTCAAACGCGTGAATGCACAAATGGCACTAACTAAATCATTCACGCTTAACGCGGCAGACGCTCAATTCGCGTGAACTTGACGCGCGAATGAGGCATATTGAGCGTCTTCCGCGCCGCGCTCCACGCCTCATTCGCGCCCTGCAGGAATTTTTACGCGTGTAACGCGTCTTTGCATTGACTTAACATTGAAATCGTTCGCGCCTGACACTCTATTTGCGTCCGGTGTGAACGCACAATTAGAAACTTACAAAACACAAAGTCACTCCAAAGGGAGTTAATATTATTATTAGGCACTGTTTCCTGAAACTCCCTGAAACACCTCCATTGTAGTTTTGAGTTTTGAACACGTCATAATATTCTTATTTAAATAATTCCAGACCAAGGCATATGCAAAATGAAGGAACAAGGCCTGGTTGAGTTAGTTAGTAGTGTGTTGAAACTCACAGTTCTGGTAAGGGGCGGGACATTTCCCAAACATGTTTGAAACGCTTGACCAATCACAACATACTTGTGCAGCCGACCAATCAGAGCACAGTGTGCTCTTCAAAAAGAGGGGCTTCATAGAGACGGGAACTAAACAGAGAGTTACTGACCGACTGGGAAGAGAGGAGCTGCAACAATAGCCCTACTCGGACGGATTCGTTTTTCCAGCGGGACATTAGAGATATTTGTGTTTCAGACGTATTTTAACTTCGTACTTTCGAAGTCTATGTTTTTCTCACACAACCTCAGTTAAAATTCCAGGGCAAATTAACTACTGCGTTTTGGCTAACTCAAACGAATCCCACCGATTGCCCTAATTGCCGATATCGTATTATACTAACGCTTCTCCTCATGTGTTTTTTGACCTAGATGAGCTACCGTTTGCACAACAATCTTCTGCATGCTTTCATTTCATTTCAACAGGGATGGTATTTGAAGAAAACATTTCATTATAAAATTAATAAATAAAGCTAAATCGCAGTAATGGCGAAGAATACTAGTTATTTTAATATCAGTTTTAACATGTGTCGGGTAAACACTAGGGCTGGGTAATAAATATCGATTTCTCGATATTAATCGATTCTCATTTTTACAAACCGATATCGATTCTTAAATCTCAAGAATCGATTAGTCATCCTGTTTCATTTTATGAATGAGACATTGTATCGCGGCTGCGCGCATCCAACAAATCGCAATAATCTTTGTCCTTTGTTACTATTGATATGACACAAAGTCTCAATTTTCAAATTACGTCCATTTTCTTTAGAAACTCAAAAACATAAATAGCGTTTTGCCGTTTTGGCGCTGTGGCGTGAGATCGCTCTGGCTCAGCTCAAGAGAAGCAGCAGCGCTGATCTCTCTTCCTGCTTAATAATACCCGTCACAGTGCGAAATAAACATGAACGAGCATCTGAAAGTGTGTTAAAGATAGAGTACAACTTATCTAAATCCGTATCATGTCACATTGATTCGCTCAATCAGCGTTTCAACCGTGGAAAGACGTCAATTAAACAGCTTGTAATCAATGTCATGTATAGTCACATTTACCTCAGAAAACCCACATAAACTCGTTAGTCCACACTCGTTAGTATTCTTCAATATTTAATGCATATTTGAATAAATCTGGCAAGTTTTTATGACAGCCACCATTTAAATGTTTATATTTCATATAATCTTCTTATTATAAAAATAAATAAAAGTGTAATTTAAGTGTTTGTATAGCTACAAAACAGTTAATTATTACCTTCATATTAGGCTAATGACGCCTAGTAGGCTACAACTAGACTATATTTATAGACCATAGTTTACAGCATTTAAGAGATTTGATTCCCTTGAGAAAAATTGCCATTTATTGTAACTGATATCCAAAATAATCGATATTGAATCGAATCGAATCGTAATCGAAATCGAATCGAATTGCAAGCTTGTGAATCGAAATCGAATCGAATTGTTAAATTTGTCTCAATAGCCTAGTAAACACTACACGATTTTAAAACGTTGGGCTGAACTGTGCGGTTCTCATGAATTGCTGTCTGTGAAATCAGGAGTTGTTGAGCTGTTCACACCACACGACACACACGTGATTGATCCGCAACAGGAGGTAACGCACTACACCAGTTGTCAACAACTCTGTCACCCAACGATTCGATCTTGTCTACAAACCACGTTTTGTCACGAAAAATCACACGATAAAACGAACCAGAAATGACGCGAAACAGCACGTGCGCCAATACCCAGCGACGAATACTGACCTCAACCCATGCCTTGCTCTGATTGGCTGTAGCTCATGACATCACGTGTTGAGTCCGGTGATAGCTGTAGATATGCTAGATGTTTATCCTGGGCTCGGTGAGCGTCTTTGATTCGTTGTTGGCTCTTTCACTAACAGATTGGAGAGCGTTCATCGCCCGCTAATCCCCCGCGATTTGTCTGCGAGCTCAGCGATTTGCAAATCGGGCTTAAATCAGGCTTAAAATCATGTAGTGTAAACTAGGCTTAAGGTACATTAAGTCTCTGCTCACTTATGTGGGCTTATTATAAACAGACACTTCTGTAAAGTCATTTGAAGTCTATTTAAAATCAATAACTCAAGTAAAAGCATATACTTCATACATGCACAGCCGATGACCTTCTGTAACGCCCACTGAAAACACACACTACCTCTTCTGTAATAAAACACAGAGATGTTGGTCCTGCTCGAATCATGAACATGAACTCACAGACGTCGGGTGAGAAGACTTGTAACTCAAACTGTCTTCGGAAAACCAGTACCGTCTAAATTGTGTGTTTTTTTTTATCATTCAAGCATGAGAACCCCAAAAACAAAATCAAGACGTACAAGGGCATGAAATTGCCTCTTTAATTTAATTTTCAAGTAAAAAAGACAATTTTGATCTTAGGCCCTTATTGCTTATTTATCGTTATCATTTGTTTGCTCTGATGAGTCAATACATGGCAACGAAGCCACAATGTTATGCCTGTGTGTCGGTCCAGCACTCCTCTGCTGTGAGTAACGATGTTTTAGAAAAGACTGACCAGTGCATGCAAACATTTGTTTGACCGGTGCATACGTTTGACCAGTGCACACAAACATACAAACCGCTGTTTGTTTTTGACAATTATTCTTGGGGAGGATTTTTTTTTGTTGTTGATAATTTGATTGAATTTTTGTCGGATGACGACATCTCTGGTATTGATTGTGTTCGCTCTGCCACGTCTTCATCCACTCTCATGGAGGAAAACAGACTCAGTTTATTTAACAATGTTGATTTTTCTGTTTGTTTACCCAAGTGATTAATACAAATAAACTGCTTAATGTGTAATTATTTTCTGGAGGTGCTTGTACTCATGTGGTGATTGTTGTTGTTAGTATTAGCCTCATTTGAGATGGCAGTCGGCTCAGTTTTAAAGCACATGAGGGTGGCTACATGCATACGGAGTGAAACAAGAGCTGTCAAGTCAGGAAACTCACACGTCTCGTAGTAGGCCAGCAATCTATGGAAGCAAAGAAAATATTATATTCACACTCTCAGTGTCCGTGAAGTGGATTATTTAGAAATATTGCTGCTGGTACATGAACAAGTAACCCAATTTATTTGTTTTTTTACTCCTTCTATATTTAGTTTAATAAAAACATCATCACGTATTCTCGTATGAGATTATGCCGTCAGAGTGATCACACATCTCATACACATAAAAAGAAATATTCATATTAGGGCAGTCAAACGATTAATCGCGATTAATCGCATCCAAAATAAAAGTTTGTGTGTACATAATATATGTGGGTGCACTGTGTATAATTATTTTGTATATATAAATAACATATTATATATATATATATATATATATATATATACAAAATAATTATACACAGTGCACCCACATATATTATGTACACACAAACTTTTATTTTGGATGCGATTAATCGCGATTAATCGTTTGACTGTATACTGTATATAGATTTATATAGAATTTATATTAAATATATATTCTTTATATATAAATAGTATATATATATATATATATATATATATATATAAAGAATATATATTTAATATAAATTCTATATAAATCTATATACAGTATACACATGAAAAATTTCTTAAATATATACAAGCATGTGTGTGTATTTACATATATAAAATAATTATACACAGTGCACCCACATATATTATGTAAACACAAACTTTTATTTTGGATGCGATTAATCACGATTAATCGTTTGACAGCAATATATTTATATATATTTTTAAAGAGTAACTAAACCCTAAACCAACTTTTTTTAGTTAATGATCTGTAAGAATGGATCTTTATTAAAACCAGTCATTGATTCGAGTAACTTTTTTGACATTTGTTTAAAGTGTTTTATTTCTACAATATATGGTGTAAAAACGGCTTAGTGTTGCCCTCTTCAGGTTGAACGGTGGCTACTGCAGATGAATTTTCCTATTGGATGTTCCGCACTTCATGACGTACTCAGGTTTCAGCTCACCACGCTCCAAGCGACGGTGTAAAAACCAGCTTATTTCGTCAAAACCACGGTAGGGAGTCAGGAATTGGAATTGCGAGTATTGAAAACGATCAGGATAGAGTGTTTTAGCATCTATTTCATCCCCTCTATCTCCCACTTTTTCAGCATTTTTCAAATATTGCCAATGGGTGGAGTCAGGCTCTGACCAGGGGTTTAGTTACCCTTTAATAATAATATTAGGGTTAACTGATATGAGTTGACATGTCGGAAGGTGGTTTCCTATGGCAAGCCGTTTTAACTTTTATTCATTTCCAGGATATGAATTCTTGATATCAACAATTTAATTGCTGATATCTGTAATTGTATTTTCACTAGTGAAATGTCACCATAGGCTGCCATTCAAAATCAATTGTTGATATCAAGAATCAAGTTTTTACTAGTAGAAATATCATTTTTGATATCAATAATTACATTTTTACTAATAAAAATGTAAATTCCTGATATCAATGGTTACTGTGTCACTAGTTGAAATGTCTATTTTTGATATCAACAATTCAATTGACTTTATGCCCAGCTGCACTACTTCCTGAACTTAAGCCAGCTCCTTTGTTTCCTGTCTGCCATTATTGGCCAAGCTTGATTAATTCAGGTGTGTCTGATTATTGTTGCCGTGACTACTGTGGTCAGGCACACCTGAATCAATCAATTTGTCCAATAATGGCAGACAGGAAACAAATGAGCTGGCTGAAGTTCAGGAAGTAGTGCAGCTGGGCATAAAGTCAATTGCTTCTAGGAAAAATGTTCATTTCTTAAATCATGAATGTGATTGTTACTAGTAAGAAAGTTATTTTAGATATCTGAAATAATATTGATATCAGAAATATCAAAAATGAAAATTTTTACTAGTTTCAATTGAATTGTTGATATTAAAACTCCTTAGTATGTTATGATTTGGTGTGATAATACTTTTATTCAGCAAGGATATAAAGAAAATATGAAACAACTTTGATAATAATCATAAATGTTTCTTGAGCATCAGATCATCATATTAGAGGGATTTCTGAAGGATCATGTGACACTGAAGACTGGAGTAATGATGCTAAAAATTCAGCTTTGAACTCAGGAAAAAATTACAGTTCATTATATATAAAAATTAGGGCTGTCAAGCGATTAATCGCATACAAAATAAAAGTTTGTGTTTACATAATATATGTGGGTACATTGTGTATGATTATTTTCTATATATAAATACACACACATGCTTGTATATATTTAAGAAATATTTTCATGTATATACTGTAGATTTATATATAATTTATTTTATATATAAATATAAATATTTTAAGTATTTTTTTCTTAAATATACATGCATGTGTGTGTGTGTATATATATATATATATATATATATATATATAATTATACACAGTGCACCCACATATATAATGTAAACACAAACTTTTATTTTGGATGCGATTAATCGCGATTAATCGTTTGACAGCCCTAATAAAAATAGAAAATGGTTTTACCAAATAACTGCAGCCTTGTTGAGCAGAAAATACTTCTCAAAAACATCTCACCAAACTTTTGAATGCTATAGTTTTAAAAATGTAGGAAAGTGACTAACATCATTTAGCTGTTTACTTGTATGTTTGCTGGCGTGGTGGTCATTTCCGTTTCTCTGATTGGTGGATCCTCTTGTGAAGATTATGGGTAGTGTAGTTCTTCAAAGGGAGTTTGGCTATTTTATTTATATATATTTGTTTCTTTTTAATCACACTGACATGTGGCATCTATACAGCACAGTCACCGCAATAAAACTAGCACAAGCAAATCAAACATGACCCTAGAGGAATAAAGTCTTGTGGTCATAATATTAAAGAACAAAAATCAGTTGGTCAAAACAGTTTACTTTTTGGTTAAGACCAAAGCAGTTCTTAAATGATTCCTCTGTTGTCATTCAATGCAATTCAGTTATTTCATTTAAGTTTAACGAGCTACATCCTTTCATGTTCTCACAGCTGTCCCGGGATAAACATCAGACCCCGTTTTCACGCCACTCGTTCAGATCGCATCATATAGCACGTATCAAACAGGAAGACTGAAGACAGCTTCTGAATTAGTCGTCGGCTCTGGTCGGCAGATGTTCACAGTGTGACGTACAATGTCCTCCGTTTGATTTTGCTCGTTTTTATTGACGCGGGGCGACCAGTGGAACGTCTTGAATGGCTAGGGTGTCGTTTCGCCCACAGCGGGACGCTAAGAACGGTCTTTTTTCAGAAAGTCCTTAAGGCACCATTGGCCAACCACATGGACCTCCGCTCGTTGAAGAAACGTTTATCTCCCTGTTTAGCGGGTGACGTCTCATTTCTTAATTTTTCTAGCTGAAAAGTCTGAAAGTTAAAAGGTTGGTTACGCTTCAGCTCTCTCACATCTATCGTGAGCGCTGGTTGTAGAACAGCATGAGAAAAGAAGCAAAGGTGGGTGGTGAAACGCAAGATTTACGATGAACAAGGGCCTATCTTGTTTTAATTACCTTGTCGTTTTCAAAAGAACTCCTAATCGCTCCCATATTTGTGTTGAAGTGCTGAATGTTTGGCCTGTTCGCTGCTCCACTATAAAGTTGTAGAGTTGAGTTGCGCAACAATAAGTTTTCGAGTGCTGATGGATTTATTACACTGGGAGAATGTCAAGGAGTGACTCCACTGATGTTTGTGAATGATTATGTGATGAGGACAATATTAAGATCACATTTGTACATTATTGAAAGTGTGGTTACCACAATATTGATGAATATACTGTTGACAAAAGACATGTGAAATTGCCTGTAAACAGATGACTTTACTGTCTTTCATTCAAAACAAGCATTTGTGCAAGTTCTTTTAAGTTTGCAAATGAGCAAAATAAATTAGTTCGTCAATACGAATAATTAAAGATATATTTCTCTTTTTTTGTCACTGGAGTTAAAACAGGGGTCTCAAACTCAACTTAACTCGGGGTCGTTGGAGATAGAGTCTGGGTCAGGCCGGGCCGCATCAAGTATTCCACAAAAATAGTATTCAAGGATTCCAAAAAAGGAGCACAACTGAACCAATCTTATCAATCTTTATTATTAATGTTTCTTCTGAACTGTTCCTCTGAAGTTGAACATTCCTTTCTGTATATGATTGGTTCTTCAAGAGCTGTCCTTCTGACAGTTGAAGTTCATTTTACACACTTTCTTTGTGTTTCCTTATAACACATCTTTGTGATACTTATATTTGCTCATGTCCTTTTTATTTTCTTTATACAACACATTAATGATATTAAATGTCTTTTATTTTACTTAGAAAAAAATTATTGCTTTTGAAATACAAATATTTGCCGTCATGTCTGCTTGTCTTATTGAATTCTTTCTACACATGTATAGTGTCTCAGTCAAATTACTGACTTTGCACAAAGCAAACCTTCTTATCAATCTGTTGGACACACATTACAAGCTCAAAATGATTATTCTCACATTGTTTTTGAGCAGGGGTCTCCAACACGCCACTCGCGAGTTACCAGTAACTTGTGGTCTGATTGGTCGAACACATATCACGGTCACATATTTTGCATGCTCAAGTTCGTTATTTCAAATGTAGGCGCTTGTTTGTACTTCGCGGGTGTCTGTGACAACTATTGACAACAAACCCACCGTAAGCTGTCACGAACCTATAGAAAAAATGCCACATGCAACGACGGGCCGCACTAACATTAAACTTTAATGTCAATTACACTCTCAGAGAAAAAGGTGCACAAGCTGTCACTGGGGCTGTACCTTTTCAAAAGTACCTAAAGGGTCCATATTAGCTCATAAAATGTACATAATAGCACCTAAAATGTCCATATTAGCACCTAAAATGTACATAATAGCACCTAAAATGTCCAAATTAGCACCTAAAATGTAGATATTAGCTCCGAAATGTCCATGTTAGCACCTAAAATGTACATAATAGTACCTAAAATGTACATATTAGCAACTAAATGTCCATATTAGCACCTAAATATACATATTAGTACCTAAAATGGACAAAAGTTTTCTCTTTTGAAAAGGTACAGCCCTAGTGATGGCTTTTGTGTAGGGGGCCACAAAATATGGGCCGTGAGTTTGAGACCACTGTGTAAAAGTCACGTTGTTACACTTTGGCTAAGATCCCAATGTCAGTTTTTGGGATTGAAAACCCATTTATTTACAGGTGTGAGTCTCGAAATGTCCTGTTAAACTCACAGTAGCATCGCGAATGCTGTCTGAATACTGAACGTCAAGTCATGTAATCCTCATTTATATAGTGCTTTTAACAATGTAGATTGTTTAAAAGCAGCTTTACAGAGATAAACAAATAATTTAAAGGTGCATTGCGCAACATTTCATGTTAAAAATAGCCGTTTTTCTAACCCAATCGCCTGATGGGCTGAATGAGCCCTTCTCTGAGATTGCCTCTATAATCCTGTACAGTAAAATAAATCAGAGGGATTCGGGGCGGAGTTTGAGACTGGGTGAGACGTCATGCGCGTTCACGCTCACCTGGCTATGTCTGGCAGGTTTGTGTATTCGCCGCCATTCTCCGTATCAGCGAAGACAACTCGAGCGACACAACTTTAGTCAACTTTCCACAAAAGTAGAAGATGGATTCAAAGAGACCGGCTTGTAGTTCATTCCAAACCCCAAAGCAAACTCCACGTAAGACAAGAAAATAAAACTTCTGTCTAGTGCCAGGCGTCGGAATAAGACGAGAGTCGACGTCAGGAAGCTTTCAACGAATGGAGAGATCTCCGGTCTGCTCTAGGGCTCAAACGGGTCCTACACAAAGTAATAACTTATATTGTTGATGAACGTGTTTCCATAATAATACAATCATAAGTGGATACAGTAAGCACATAAAACAGTTCAACATGGAGATAGATGGAAATAAGCGTGCAATTTACTCAAATGGCTTTCCTTTCATATATTTAAAATGACTTGCAGATTTATAACTGTATTACCTCTGAAGACATTATGACTGTAACGAAAGATGTGTGTGGCTGACGCTCCTTTGGTTATGAACAGCTCGTGCAAGCGTGCGTGTGTGTGTGGTCCATAAGCGTGCACACCTCTGGTGGCAGTTTCGCTTGTCGCCAGAGGGGGCGTAGTTCTGCAAAAACTTGCGCAATGCACCTTTAAGGTAACAGATTTCTTTGGTTTTATAGCGGTTCTTGAATAATGTTAATGTCCAGCTAAACTTAGTTTTGATTGATTCACTTCCGTCAAAATGATCATTTGCTATTAAATTAGGGGCTGCTATGATGACAACGTTCTCTCTAAACAAACTTTAAATGCGAACCAGTGATAAACGCTGATGCCGCTCACATGCATTAAGAATTGATTCTATAGTTATGTGCGTTTGAGTATATGTGTGCAGGTTTGTAATTCCCTACATATGGGAGTTCAATGAGAGTCAAGCCTTGTGGGCTTTCTTCATTGGGGAAATAAAAAAGAAATAATATCAAGATGTTAATAAATACTTAATCCGCTTTCATGGGATTCATTTTGAGACAATATCTCAAACATATCTCCATATCAGTATAAAAGCATAGTAAAATCTCAGCCGATTGATGCAATAGTACCTCCAGTTTGCCCGGTGTCCTAAGAGGTAATGCATGTGACCCGTGTGTTTGCTTACAGGCTAAGTCTAAAGTGCTCACATCTAATGATGATTTTTTGCCCATTAAAATTGTAAATCTGATCGCAATCTCTCCCCAACAAGCCACACGATTTGAGTTATCATTCATGTCCATGAAACGAGTAATGTGCCAAGATTTTACACTTAGTGTTAGGGGTCAGTTCAGATAGCTCACCCCACACATCACACCAGAAACACTGAGGCTCCCCAAAAGATCTGAAGTCACACCGCTGCCTCTGTATGGCATCTGTTTCATTCAGGATATTGAGTTTCTCCCCTGCAAACATGGTACCTCAGTGTCTAGGCTTCATGCCAAATCTCATTAGTACCTCAAGAGCACTATCAGGCAGAAACGCTTATTTAGTGCACATTTGTTTCTGTGCAGCTCATCTGGTGACATAAGTCCTCACTGACCTGTGTGCGCTGGACTCCTCACCTCACGTGACTTATCAACTCCCTCTCAGGGTAAATGAAAGTATGTTGTGAGGTCAAAGCGAGTCCCATCTGGAGAGACCGTGAGGTTAATGTGCACAGATGGAATAAAACCACTGCTTATGTGCATGCTTTGTTTATATACTGCAATCTAGTGTCACTGGATTAAGATTTACATTAGTATCATGCTGACATATTAATAAACATTATACGGTTTTACTTTAATTAGACGGGTGACGTGACCTTTCACACCATTTCTTCAGCAAAGCATCATAAGCTCATGAAAGCAATCTTTAGTAAAGTAATAAAGGATAATTTGAATGCTTCTGCTTCTGCAAAAGAAAGAAGGAAATGCTGAATTCTGATCCCATTTTTTCAAATGGTCTCTTTAATATGTTTTATCTTTGTTGAGATGTTTGACATGCCATGTGACATGCAAATTAAAGACGAAACGTTTCGAGATTAAAGACGAAACGTTTCGAGATTAAAGTCGAAACGTTTCGAGATTAAAGACGAAACGTTTCGAGATTAAAGACGAAACGTTTCGAGATTAAAGACGAAACGTTTTGAGATTAAAGTCAAAACTTTTCGAGATTAAAGAAGAAACGTTTCGAGATTGAAGTCAAAACGTTTCGAAATTAAAGTCGAAAGGTTTCGAGATTAAAGTAAGTCAAAAGGTTTCGAGATTTAAGTCGAAAGGTTTCGAGATTAAAGTCGAAACGTTTCGAGATTAAAGTCGAAAGGTTTCGAGATTAAAGTCGAAAAGTTTCGAGATTAAAGTCAAAATTTTCGAGATTGAAGTAAAAATTTTTCGAGATTAAAGTCAAAATGTTTCGAGATTAAAGCGGAAAGTTTCGAGATTAAAGTCGAAACGTTTCGAGATTAAAGTCGAAACGTTTCGAGATTAAAGTCGAAACATTACGATAATACAGTCTTTCATAGAAGTGTGTGCATTCATAACAGTGCACGTCCACTGGCTCAGAACGTGCGCGTGTGTGTGTGGAGGTAAAAAAAATGCACTTATGAAGTCGAAGAGCCATGGATCAACACAAAATAGTAGCTTTTTTACTTTTATCTATGCTTTCAACAAAGTTCTACATCGGTGCTAGTGACTGTGTTTCTGAGGTGTCGTGCTCGTCTATAGGCAACATCTGGGTCGAGAACATAACAGTAAACGTTCTGTCTCTTCACCGTAAATATGTTCTGGATTTTAAGTGCATCATTCTGTATCCAATCATTTGGATTTAATAACCATAGTGGTAGAGATACTCT
The DNA here is from genome assembly GCF_988280905.1 of Pimephales promelas. NCBI lineage: Eukaryota > Metazoa > Chordata > Actinopteri > Cypriniformes > Leuciscidae > Pimephales > Pimephales promelas. The sequence goes on along the minus strand of NC_142790.1, from coordinate 3,665,040 downwards.
GATATGAATTTAAAGTGCTTTGAGTGTAAGCCTAGTAGACATATGAAAGCGCTAAATAAATGCCTCATTCATTCATTAAGATGGATATCTCCATCCAGTCTGAAAAATGTTTTCCGGTAGGCTAAAGTCTATTCCGGTGCAGTATATTTTATAACGTCCTATAATGGTAATTTTTCAATTTTAATCTTGAAATATTTCGACTTTAATCTCGAAAAATACAAATTTATTTTATTTTTTATTTTTTTATTACGTTGTGGTCCAGGGCTTCATCACCGGTTACAAAAAATACAACTGTTTCCAACATTGATAGAAAAATCAGCATGTTAGAATGATTTCTGAAGGATCATGTAACACTGAAGACTTTACATAAATAAACATCACAACGTTTGCATCACACAAATAAACTATATTTGAAAGTATATTTAAATTACAAAAAAAAACATTATTTAAAATTGCAATAATATTTCACAATATTACTGTGTTTTTCTGTATTTTTTTAATCAAATAAATGCAGGCTTGATGAGCATAAGCGACTTATTTCAAAAACATTAAAAATAGTAACGTACAGTATAAATATATCACACTTAATTTTCTGGTTTAATATTTAATGAAGAGGCTCCCTTGTAGAGTATCATCATATTTCCGTCCTTGCTCCTTGGCATCAAAAAGTAAAAAAAAAAAAAAAAATCTCTTGGTATAAATTAGGCTTATTTTGAGGTTTTCTGTTACTTAACTTGTAATACTATATTGTTATTCTCATAATTTAGAATAGTTTTTTACCACTATACCACTTTAATCCAACTTTTTTGATTCTCAATCTCCGATACTTATTTATTATTATTATTATTATTAAAAAACATAAAAAATTTGTTATTACTATGCTGTTGTGTCCTAAGACAGTGGATTTGGGGTAATCACTCATGTGAGCTGACAGCATTACTTGCGCTTCACGTCCACCCACAGTTTCCTCCCTGCATCCCCGTGTGGGTTAAAGAGCAAGCAGTGGTTTGGTTTATAGATTCAGTGTGCTTTGTGTTCAGTCCACAGAATACAGAAGAAGCATGCTGGTTAACCGGGGCTCAGTACCCTTGTTCTGCTCACTGTGGGAATGCATGAGTCAGGCTCAGTGGGATGATGTCTAACTGAGGTGTCACAGTGGGCTCAAAGTGAGTTCATGAAGTCCAAGAACTTTCAGTAACACTTTCAGTAAAGGGATTATTGGCACGCTTTCCACTCAGTTTCACACACAGTTGAGCTTTTCAAAGTATACTCTTTTGGCTGTAGACACTTTCGATGCATGCACACTATCTAGTGGATTTTTATTTTTTAAGGAGTAGCTCACCCAAAAATAAAAAAAAATCTGTCAAAACTTTTGCTGGTAATTTAATCACCCCCATGTCATTCATGATGCCCATGTCTTTCTTTCTTCAGTCGAACAGAAATTAAGGTTTTTGATGAAAACATTCCAGGATTTTCTCCATATAATGGACTTCAATGGGAACCAAACGGTTCAAGGTCCAAATGAGAGTTTCAGTGCAGCTTCAAAGGACTTTAAACATTTCCAGACAATGAATAAGGGTCTAGTGAAACGATCGCTCATTTAAAAAATAAATAACAAACTTTATAAGCACAAAATGGTCGCCTTGTGACCTCTTTTTGTTCTTCTGTTCGAACTCGTTCATCAAAATGAATGATGAACGAGTTCGAACAGGAGAGTCACGAACGCGCATCACAGAACAGAGCAAGGCGAGCATTTGTGCTTATAAAACTTAAACTTTGTTAATTAATTTTTTTTTAAATGAGCGATCGTTTCGCTAGATAAGACCCTTATTCATCGTCTGAAATCGTTTAAAGCCCTTTGAAACGTTTGCACTGAAACTGTCTTTTCCTTGAACCGTTTGATTCCCATTGAAGTCCATTATATGGAGAAAAATCCTGGAATATTTTCATCAAAAACCTTCATTTCTTTTCGACTGAAGAAAGAAAGACATGGACATCTTGGATGACATGGGGGTGAGTAAATTATCAGCAAAAGTTTTTTTTCAAAAGTAAACTACTCCTTTAAGTGTGAAAACCTCTGCTCTAAACAATTTGTAACACTTTAGCACTTCACATTTACTTCAGAAAAAGTTCAAACATGCTTTACTGGTCAGCTCAGCAAATGGACATTTTGACACAAGACGGTGGCATTCTCTTCAAATCCAGGGTATATACAGTAATCCTTAAGTTAAATGTACTACTTTTTAATACCTTTTTTACTACCTTCAGAATTTTTTTTAAAACCATCACGACACAGAATTGCAAGTGTTAACCAGCGACCTTTCTATTACACAGATTTTGACATTTATAACATACAAAAATGAATAGATTTAGAGCACGCATTTCATTTTTATGTTTAGTGGATTGCATTTGCGACCGAAGTGTATTAGCTCCCATCCAGTTGACATTGATGTTTTACACACCAAACAATAGAGGGAATGCATTGACATCACTTTCCCGCCGGTACAACCCCCCTCAACCTGACTGAGTGGCAAAAGATCTGCTGTGTGACTGGATTTAATAGGGGAAACTATTAAACAAAAATGCGACTAAAACTAACAATTTGATCAATTTAAACTAAATGTTGGACTCGATATAGTTGGACTCCTAACAACTTACTAAAGATCCAGTGATCCATGGATATTGACATGCAGCCAGCAATCGTGTCGCCTGACATTTATGTTTGCCTGATTGATGAAAGCAATATATAGACCTACATAGGCTAAAGCAAATTTGCCTGTGAACGCTTTATAAATACAATATAGGTAGGTCTAGATCACTTATATCAGGGTTATATAGCCTCAGTATATATCGTCATATTGTCCAGCCACTGAATATGACATCAGCATCAAACATAGACAGAGATGAAAGATCTTTGATTGTGCCCAGATAAGCTAAAGCCCATATTTATACGGACTAACGCAAACACAAAATAGGACACCTGATAGTCTGAAAAAAAATAATACCTAATTTAAAAAAAAATAATACCTCTCAGACTACATTTAATACTTTTAATGGCCTTAAATTTGACAATTTTGATTGATCACTTTTTAATACTTTTTAAAACCCCGCGGACACCCTGAAATCGAAGTAGGACGTGATGTTAAACACTTTTGTATCGTCCTCAAGTGTGTGCTGGGAATCATCAATGAAATGTTTGTCATTTCCTTACTCTTCAACTGCAGATCAGATATAGATTCAAAGCACACTGTATCTCAGCCGCAGTGGGGCTGTGTTGCATTAGTCTAGCCGAGGGACTCTCGCTGGACACACGCTTGCCAGAAACCTAGCGTTTTGCTTTCAGACTTCACTGAGATGTTAAAGAAACCAGCCCAGACCAAACGAAACTCTCCACACTAAGCTGTACCCTACTCCACGAAACCAACAGATATCATTAGCCCAACCACTAATCCAACACAAGGCTGGACGTATAGCCATATGTAATGAAATCATCCATCTGAATCTTTAAATATGGGGTTTTATGTTGCAGTTTCTGCTGAGACGTGGTCTGGAAACCACATGTTCATTTTCTCGTATTTGAGGCGTGGTTTACGAATGCCCAGAGCCGTATTATTGGGTGCTACAAATGTCTATCAAATGCGCCTGTACGTAGCTCATAGCCAATCGGGTCAATGATACCAGATGACGACGATGGGTCAGAGATTTAGAAGATTTATGTATACACAAAACGTGTTTCTCAATGTCAAGGACACTTCCTTGGCAGGACGGGTCCTTCCAAGTAGAGCCCGACCGATAAAGGATTTTGAAGGCAGATACCGATACAAATATTTTTGGGTTTTAAAATCCAATATTCCGATATATCGGCCGATATTTTTTGTTAACATACATTTTCAATATAACAGGCCAAGGAGAGATGATTGAAGCGTGTTTTGTCCGTTTTTATTTTATTTTTTTAATATTCATTTATCGGCCATTATAACTGCCGATACCGATATTATATAAAATGCTAATATCGGCCAGCCGATATATCGGTCTGGCTCTACTTCCTAGTCATTTCATTCAAAGGCGAGACAAGGCTCCTCTTAAGCGTTCGGAGAACACGTAAATGAAACAGGCTATCAGTGAAAGGTCCGTGCAAAAATGGTAGTGCTACTGGTTTGGTTGCTGTACCGCACTGTTTAAACACACTTGACGGTCCTTAATTTGTCTTGTCAGCCCTCATAGAAATATATAAATAAAAGTAAGGGATAATGTATAGCGAGACGGTTGTTATTTCGAATACAACCCCGCGAACTCTAACGTAAAGCGGAGGGGTCTTGAATCAGCCTGAAGGGGTTGTATTCGCTGTAACAACCGCCTTGCTACACATTTTCCCACTTATAACATGGCTAGCTCCCAAAGAAACCAATATATTGACACAAAATATTGATTTAAACATGAGTTTTAAAACGATTATATTACCGGAGTGAACAACTGCGTCCATAGCAACACGATCTAGCTGTTAAAACACATGAAATGGTAAAATATGTGATCAACAAAAAAGGCTAACGTTATATGAGTAAAAATTTAGACGATGAAGACGACGATGGGTCAGAGATTTAGAAGATTTATGTATACACAAAACGTGTTTCTCAATGTCAAGGACACTACCTTGGCAGGACGGGTCCTTCCAAGTAGAGCCTGACCGATAAAGGATTTTGAAGGCAGATACCGATACAAATATTTTTGGGTTTTAAAATCCAATATTCCGATATATCAGCCTGATATTTTTTGTTGACATACATTTTCAATATAACAGGGCAAGGAGAGATGATTGAAGCGTGTTTCGTCCGTTTTTATTTTATTTTTTTAATATTCATTTATCGGCAATTATAACTGCCGATACCGATATTATGGAAAATGCTAATATCGGCCGGCCGATATATCGGTCTGGCTCTACTTCCTAGTCATTTCATTCAGAGGCGAGACAAGGCTCCTCTTAAGCGTTCGGAGAACACGTAAATGAAACAGGCTATCAGTGAAAGGTCCGTGCAAAAATGGTAGTGCTACTGGTTTGGTTGCTGTACCGCACTGTTTAAACACACTGGACGGTCCTTATTTTGTCTTGTCAGCCCTCATAGAAATAAATAAAAAAAGTAAGGGATAATGTATAGAGAGACGGTTGTTATTTCGAATACAACCCCGCGAACTCTAACGTAAAGCGGAGGGGTCTTGAATCAGCCTGAAGGGGTTGTATTCGCTGTAACAACCGCCTTGCTACACATTTTCCCACTTATAACATGGCTACCTCCCAAAGAAACCAATATATTGACACAAAATATTGATTTAAACATGAGTTTAAAAACGATTATATTACCGGAGTGAACAACTGCGTCCATAGCAACGCGATCTAGCTGTTAAAACACACGAAATGGTAAAATATGTGATCAACAAAAAAGGCTAACGTTATATGAGTAAAAATTTAGACGATGAAGACGACGATGGGTCAGAGATTTAGAAGATTTATGTATACACAAAACGTGTTTCTCAATGTCAAGGACACTACCTTGGCAGGACGGGTCCTTCCAAGTAGAGCCCGACCGATAAAGGATTTTGAAGGCAGATACCGATACAAATATTTTTGGGTTTTAAAATCCAATATTCCGATATATCGGCCGATATTTTTTGTTAACATACATTTTCAATATAACAGGCCAAGGAGAGATGATTGAAGCGTGTTTCGTCCGTTTTTATTTTATTTTTTTAATATTCATTTATCGGCCATTATAACTGCCGATACCGATATTATGGAAAATGCTAATATCGGCCGGCCGATATATCGGTCTGGCTCTACTTCCTAGTCATTTCATTCAAAGGCGAGACAAGGCTCCTCTTAAGCGTTCGGAGAACACGTCAATGAAACAGGCTATCAGTGAAAGGTCCGTGCAAAAATGGTAGTGCTACTGGTTTGGTTGCTGTACCGCACTGTTTAAACACACTTGACGGTCCTTATTTTGTCTTGTCAGCCCTCATAGAAATAAATAAATAAAAGTAAGGGATAATGTATAGCGAGACGGTTGTTATTTCGAATACAACCCCGCGAACTCTAACGTAAAGGGGGGTCTTGAATCAGCCTGAAGGGGTTGTATTCGCTGTAACAACCGCCTTGCTACACATTTTCCCACTTATAACATGGCTAGCTCCCAAAGAAACCAATATATTGACACAAAATATTGATTTAAACATGAGTTTAAAAACGATTATATTACCGGAGTGAACAACTGCGTCCATAGCAACACGATCTAGCTGTTAAAACACATGAAATGGTAAAATATGTGATTAACAAAAAGGGCTAACGTTATATGAGTAAAAATTTAAAAAGTGAATCACCAGTAAAAGGGAACAGCAAATCAGTGGAGCCGATATGTTTAAGTTCAAACATTAGGCTGTATCAAAAGGTAACTTCGCGTCCGCTGCCATGGTCCATAGATATAAACAATCTGCTTCGGTGTGTCGCATATACGTCACCATCGTCTCGCCGCTCCCTCCCCCTTCTGTGATTGGTTCCCTATCTCAGGGGAAAATTTGGTTCATGGTGTCCAGGCTGCCTAGCATTGTGAATAAAATCGCGTTGCGGCAGGGCAGCATGGGGAAACCTAGGCTATGCTGTACCACATAGAAATTATTTCTGGTTTACCCTGTAAAGCCTGGCATATGAAACGGACAGAAAAATAGCCAAAAAAATACATCTAATATAAAAAGTTTGCATATGTAGCTCATATGATATAGTGTGAATATGGAGCTCATACTCAGGAGAAAAAAAACAACAACAACTCAATATTATTCAAAGGCCAGACTGAGCAAAAACATCTGATATTTATATGACTAAAAAGTAACATGATTTTTTTTAAACAAAATGATGCATAATCAAGTTGCTGCAGTCCAGTCAGTGTTCATCTTGAAATATTACTAACTACATACCAGTAATTCTTACGTTTACTTTATAAAAAGCAATAACGATTTCACAGCAAATGTGACCCACGCCCTGAAGGGGGACGTTTTTACAATTATTAATACCTCGTACTTGCTAAAAAAGTTGGCATGTTGTGTACTGTGTACATCAGGTTTTCAGTAAACATGTTGATCTTCTAGGGGCCTTCGAAATTGGCGTATCAAATATGATACAGAAGTCGCCATCAAACCAGCATCCAAATTGCAACATATAACATTAAATGGAAGCATCTTCTCAACATGATAAATGTTTAGCACTCTCATTATACGTATGATTTATTTGCTTAATAGGTATTTGTGAGCTGCAAGATAAGCTTAAGTCACATATTGTTAGATAGGCTGGTTAATGTGAAAAGAGAGCGAACCCACATGGACGTGGGGTGCTGCCAAAACTTAAAACAATTACTGTGTTCATGCACGGCTCTTTCCCTATTTCTTTCAGTGACGACAAATGTGGCTGTGTTTCATTTATCATCTATAAAACAATTCAATCATTTATTGGTCGCTATGTTTATTATTCTCAGAGGATCTTGGCTTCCCCAAAGCGAGCCTCTCTTTTGATAATGCTAGGTGACCATTCGTATCAAACAAGTGTCCCAACACTACAACGAGGAGGTCGCGCTAGTGTTCAGACTCTTGTTTGGGATGTCATGATTCATCTCATAGGCCATTTATATAATATGATATAATGAATAATGTAATGAATCAACCATAGACTGTTTGGTGCTTTGTCTTCCGTGAGAACTGTATTGATGTCTCCATTTCCCCAGGGTCACACGAAGGCTGCAGGTCTCTGCCAGCACTAAATCAAAACTAAAAATGAATGTTGACTGATTAGGTTACTTTCAGATTGGGGCTCAATTAGGGTTTGCTAATTGTCCTTTCTGGTTTGAGAATCTCTTTGGGAAAGCGAGGGAGGGTTTGGACCAAAATCCTCTTCTCTATTCTAGAGCCGAGGTTGTCAAACTTCTTGATGACATGGGCTCCCCAAATATGTCAGAAATGTGTATATAAGTGAAGATTATAAACATATACAGTATTATCGGATAAAAGATTTAGTTTCTGTTCATTTGACACTTTTTTAACCTACATGTAAAAACAAACGCATTAGAAACTAGGAGAAACAAACTATGGACATACAAATATTTGGTTAATCTAACGTTTGTTTGGAGCAAAGACTGGGCAAAATGTTAGACGTATTAACAAGTGAAATTTGTGCCAAATACTGCCATACTGAGTTTGATTGGACACGATTTTGGCAGCGTTTTATTTTCCTTTTTAAACTTCCAAAAGCCGATTTATTTTGGCATTGCTTACACTCTAAAAATGTTGCGTTGTTTTAACCCAACTTTGTGTCAAATATGGATAAACCCAAATATTTGGTTAAAAATATAATTAAAAAATGCAACCCAATGGCTGGGTTTGTCCATATTTGACCATATACATGGATATATGTAAATTCTGTTTAATTCTGAAATTTCTGGTTTTATTTCAATATTTGGTATATAATATCAGACCATTGCATTTAGTGGCAGGTGTTGCAGTTGTTGGTAATTGAGTTTGGTAAATATCTCAAACATCTCAGCTTGTGAGCCGGACACAGCTTGAAAACAGGACAATATTCCGTTTTGAGGCTCTTTACTGGAACCACGGATCGGATATCATAATCCCGTTTCTCAAAAGTTACTCATCCCCCCACATCAGCCTCATTATAATAACAGCCCAGTGTCATTCTCAGCTAATGCTCATCTCAATGCTTAAAACGTTCGCAGGAAATGTAATTGTGCAGATAGTAATTGTTAAAAGTTTGTTTGATTGACTGTTTTGACCTTTTCTCGTCATAGGAAGCAGGCATAATCGTTGTAGAAATAATTCGCCAGTGACAAATTGGATTCATAAATGCCTCTGTATCAGTTTACATATTGGATATTGAATTGTGAACTCATATTTCCTGTATTTTTACATTTATTTCACCTTTATCATCATCTAAACCCGCCATTACAATAACAATCCGCCATGCAACATGCGCACCTGCTCTTAAAGGGTGTGTTGGATGACGCTCTGATTGGTTGATTGATTTGAATAATGAATAATGAAGCTATTTCAGACCAACTCCTTTTAAACTTGCATTGGGCACGAGTCATTTATCCCGCCAGTAAAATAACAACAGCGCCCAAGGCCCGCTTTGCACTTGATACTTGCGTTTCAGATTGTTAAAATAGGGCCCTTAATGTTAAAAAAAAATGCTAATAATTTAACAACACTGTTAAACAAAACACATATGTCGTACATTTTATATATTATAATGTAACTCCCCAACACAGGTCTAAGACTTTATGTGATCCCAGGCTGTTAAACGCCACTGTATGTCGGCACATAGGGTCCCGAAGGGAAACGTTTTTAGGCATCCTAGAAAAACCACAGAGGGTAAAAGGTTGTCTAAAGACTAGTCTCAAATATTACCCTTAAGGCAAGACAAAACCATTGATTTTCATGCAATAGTCAATTTGGGGTCTTTTGGTTTCCATAATGCCTAGTTCACACTACATGATTTTAAAATGTCGGGCTGAACTGTGCAGTTCACACTACATGACTTGCTCTCAGTGAAATCATGAGTGTTCAAGTTGTTTAGCTGTTCACACCACACAACACAACGTGATTGATCCACAACAGGAGGTAACTCACTACACGAGTTAACAACGCACTACATAGAGATACAACCACGATCGGATGATAAGAGCATATCATTTGTGACTCAATGAGCTGTTTCAGTACTATAATACGGTCTAAATCCTGAAAATAATCAAACAAATAACGAGTTGACAACAACACGATTCTATCTGGTCTAGAAACCATGTTTTGTAACGAAAAACCACGCAATAAAACGAACCAGAAATGACGCGAAACTGCAGAGAAGAACACAACACGCGAATATGGACGTCAGACAGAAACTAGTGCTGCACACTGTTTGCTCGACGATCTGCTCTGAGAAAAAAAAAATGCAAAAAAGAAAAAGTAAGATTTACCTGGTGTCCTCAACCCATGCGTTGCTATGATTGGCTGTACTCATGACATCACTGAGATTGAGTCGCGCGACTGCGCGAGATATCTAGCATGCTAGATATTTTTCTGAGCTCGGTGACCTGTCTGCGAGCTGTCTTTGATACGTTGTTGGCTCTTTCACACTAACTGATTGGCGAGCGTTAATCGTCCGCTAATCGCCCGCGATTTGCACGCGATAACACCCTGACTTGTCGGCGACTCAACGATTTGCAAATCGGGCTTAAATCGGGCTTAAAATCACGTAGTGTGAACTAGGCTTAACTTGTCTTCTTCCAGACTAGTGGAAAGAAAACATGCATAATACCCATTTGAGTGTTCCTTTTATTGAACTTTATCTATTTACTCCTGTAGATTTAAAGTACAACACAGTATAGATGTTGGAAAAAAAATAGATTGGAAAAAAATTTAACGTTTGGTGTAAGTAGACGTTGAGCCAGTAGGTCCTGAAGGGAAACGTTTTTAGGCATCCTAGAAAAACCACAGAGGGTAAAAGGTTGTCTAAAGACTAGTCTCAAATATTACCCTTAAGGCAAGACAAAACCATTGATTTTCATGCAATAGTCAATTTGGGGTCTTTTGGTTTCCATAATGCCTAGTTCACACTACATGATTTTAAAATGTCGGGCTGAACTGTGCAGTTCACACTACATGACTTGCTCTCAGTGAAATCATGAGTGTTCAAGTTGTTTAGCTGTTCACACCACACAACACAACGTGATTGATCCACAACAGGAGGTAACTCACTACACGAGTTAACAACGCACTACATAGAGATACAACCACGATCGGATGATAAGAGCATATCATTTGTGACTCAATGAGCTGTTTCAGTACTATAATACGGTCTAAATCCTGAAAATAATCAAACAAATAACGAGTTGACAACAACACGATTCTATCTGGTCTAGAAACCATGTTTTGTAACGAAAAACCACGCAATAAAACGAACCAGAAATGACGCGAAACTGCAGAGAAGAACACAACACGCGAATATGGACGTCAGACAGAAACTAGTGCTGCACACTGTTTGCTCGACGATCTGCTCTGAGAAAAAAAAAATGCAAAAAAGAAAAAGTAAGATTTACCTGGTGTCCTCAACCCATGCGTTGCTATGATTGGCTGTACTCATGACATCACTGAGATTGAGTCGCGCGACTGCGCGAGATATCTAGCATGCTAGATATTTTTCTGAGCTCGGTGACCTGTCTGCGAGCTGTCTTTGATACGTTGTTGGCTCTTTCACACTAACTGATTGGCGAGCGTTAATCGTCCGCTAATCGCCCGCGATTTGCACGCGATAACACCCTGACTTGTCGGCGACTCAACGATTTGCAAATCGGGCTTAAATCGGGCTTAAAATCACGTAGTGTGAACTAGGCTTAACTTGTCTTCTTCCAGACTAGTGGAAAGAAAACATGCATAATACCCATTTGAGTGTTCCTTTTATTGAACTTTATCTATTTACTCCTGTAGATTTAAAGTACAACACAGTATAGATGTTGGAAAAAAAATAGATTGGAAAAAAATTTAACGTTTGGTGTAAGTAGACGTTGAGCCAGTAGGTCCTGAAGGGAAACGTTTTTAGGCATCCTAGAAAAACCACAGAGGGTAAAAAGTTGTCTAAAGACTAGTGGGTTCGTGTTGTGTAGTTACCATCCAATTTTACCCGCAATTGAGCTTGGCGAGTGTTCATTTTGGCCCCTGCTTTCAACTGCACACAACAGGAAAAGATGTCAGATCTTATCAAAGAAAGTCAGGTTGAACGCCATGAAGCGAGCCCCAGGGTGCTTTGCACGAGTTTGGAAACATCCCCGTAGGCTTGATTTCACCCCAAGGGCAACTTGGGCTTGAATTCTGTCGCTGTATGAGTCAAACTGGACCCACACTAAGATGAAGTGTTTGTGTATTTGCCTTCCTGCTGTTTCCTGGACTCCCCAGGCATGTGACCTCTTGGCCCGGGCTTGATTTATTCATTTGAAATCATTTAATCTGATGGGTTACATTTTGTCAAAACACTGTCTCATTAACCGTGGTCCATGCACTTTCTCGTTCGACCTATTGTACTGCCATGGGGCAGCAGAGTAAACACACACAGAGCAAAGCGCTTGTGCTAAGAGAGACTGTGGCCATGAATGCACGCTTTGTTCTAAGGTGTGCTGCTGTGGCCAAAAGACGATTAGCAATGTCTTGATTTACTCATGCAGATGGTCTGGTCCAATGGACGCTGATGGATTGCATTTGAGAAGGTCACGTTAGTTGGACTTTGGGCCTGTCTGCATGCTCTGGCCAGTTTGTTATCTTTCACGAGATGAAAACGTGGAATGAATCATTGTGTTTGACACGCCGGTTGATTCCCGTTCAGTGTGGCTTTACTGGCATCGGAAGATCGTCCCAGAGGTGCCGCTTGGTTTGGGGTTGTTGTTTATCCTACCTCTGCGGAAAGCTTTCGGTTTGGCTGTTTTCATGTGAATTTCATGTGACTTTTACCAGCAGGCATTGAGTCTGGAGTAGGGTTTGTCGGAATGGATGAATCGGCGTCTCTGCTGGGAGCACTGACCCGCAAAGTTCAACCTGAAGAATGTGTGGGCCTGATCTTTCGTTGAAAGATTTTCCATTAAACCGCTAATGTGCATATTGCACATTGTGATCCTGCCAAAGATTAGATGCAACTTCTAATGTATTAGTCATTGAGAAGCACATGTCTCTAATATTACCCTTAAGGCAAGACAAAACCATTGATTTTCATGCAATAGTCAATTTGGGGTCTTTTGGTTTCCATAACTTGTCTTCTTCCAGGCTAGTGGAAAGAAAACATGCATAATACCCATTTGAGTGTTCCTTTTATTGCACTTTATCTATTTGCTCCTGTAGATTTAAAGAACAACACATATAGATGTTGAAAAAAAAATACATAGATTGGAAAAAAAACAACGTTTGGCGTATGTAGACGCCGAGCCAGAAATCTCTTCTTCAGCGTCTACACACACCAAACGTTATTTTTTTCCTATCTATATTCTGAAGACCAAGGGGTTTGTAAATTTATCATTTTCTGAGAATTAGAGAACACAAAAGCATTAGCAAATTTAAATTGTCCTTCACCATGTCCCTTTAGGGGCTCCATAATTATCTGATTTATGAAGGGATTATGAGAGATCCAACATTCCTTCAAAAAAACTTTATCTCCAATATGTCAACAAAACGAAACAGTTTTGAATCTGGTGTTGAAATTTCGGTTCTGGAAATGTATCCAAATCAGTGCATATTTAATTAGATAATGCCTTATTTGCAACACATTGAAATATATATATATATACACATATGTGTATATGATACTGTATATGTATACACTCTAAAAAATGCTGGGTCATTTTAACCCAACTTTGGGTGAAATATGGACAAACCCAGCCATTGGGTTACATTTTTTTAATTGCATTTTTAACCCAACGTTTGGGTTTGTCCATATTTGACCCAAAGTTGGGTTAAAACGACCCAGCATTTTTAGAGTGTTTATGATATCTTTTAGTATTGTATGGCGATATCTTTTAGTAAATTGTTTTACTAAATGAATATGGATCCTTTTTCATATTTCCAGGGTTCCCAGAAGCGGAAGTCATCATAGTTGGGTAAACTTATGGGAGATGACAGCAAAATATAATTTTTGTATTTGCATTTGCTCTAAATGTAGAGCCCTCAGCCGTTGTATTAGAAACATTTTGTTATTCACTGCAAACATAGTGTTATGAATGTGTATTAATTTACAAAAAAACCAATATATATATATATATATATATATTAGGGCTGTGCAAAAATTAATTGCGATTAATCGCATCCAAAATAAAAGTCTGTGTTAACATAATATATTTGTGTGTGCTGTATATAATTATTTTGTATATATAAATATACACACATGCATGTATATATTTAAGAAAATGTGTTATTCATATATAAAATATTTATATTTATATAATATAGATTATGTATTTATATATATAAACAGAGTTTAAGCGCAAATAATTCTTAAATATATACATGCATGCATAGGTATTTATATATACAAAATAATTATATACAGTACACACAAATATATTATGTAAACACAGACTTTTATTTTGGATGCGATTAATCGCAATTAACTTTTGCACAGCCCTAATATATATTAAAAAATTACTAGATACCTGTGTAAACGTTTCATCACAGTCTGTGAAAAGGGTCCATTATGCCATCATCGTCCTCTTTTTTAGTTAAAAACCTGTATGACAAAAGTATAAGACTTTTGATTTACTACACTACTATAAATATACCATAATAAACTCCTGTTGTTTCTTGTTTCATTATGAGAAGTTGTGGTCAGTTGTGGACTTGTGAAGAAAAATATCTCCTTTTTTGTTTCACTGAAGAAAGTAAGCTATAGGTTTTTTAATAACATGAGGTTGAGAAAATAATGACTGTGCTTTTTTTTTTTCCGCGGGTGAACTATTCCTTTAAGTGGGCGAACCCTAGAGAAAATAAACATTAGATGCAGATTTGCAAGAAATACTGTTGCACTAGTTACACATTTTATCATATCAAAGTTTTCAATGTTGTCGTTCTGTTTATGTCCGTTGGTATGTGAGGTTTGTCTTTATTGCTTACACAGTTTATCTGGCAGTCTCTTCTGTATGCTTATTAAATCTCTATGTTTGCAGGGTTTCAAGACCAAAGATGGATATTTGGTTGTGGCAGCGGGAAATGACCAGCAATTTATGAAAGTGTGCAAAGTAAGCAGAGACCTTTTATTATGGACTCAAAATATGCATATTAATAAATCTACCCAAGCTTTATTTGTACATTTCAGTCACAGTCATATTTTATAGCTATATGCATTTGTTTTGACTGATGGGAAAAGGGTTCACAAAACGTGTCTGTTTGCCTAAGGTCCTGAGCATGAACGGTCTGGCCGAATGCCCCAAGTACAAAAGCAACCAGTTAAGAGTCCAGCACCGCAAAGAGCTGCTGCACATTCTGTCCGAGAGGTACGTCAACGTGAAATCAAAATTAAACCTGTGAGTAATGTGCACCATTCATCTGTGCACATTATTCCAGTCAGTAAATGTTTGAGGATAGCGTATTCATCAAAATGTATTAGCTTGCTCCACTTCACCACCTTTTTCGACTGATGTCACCTTCTTACTTGTATGGGCTAATCTACTTTAAAGGGTTAGTTCACCTTAATTCATGTCTATTCAAACCCATCAGACTTTCGTTCATCTTCAGAATACCAATGAAGATCTTTTTGATGAAATCTGAGAGATTTCTGTTCCTCCATTGACAGCTACTCAACTACCACTTTGATGCTTCAAAAAGTTAATAAAGAGATTGTGAAACTAATCCATATGAATTGAGCGATTTAGTCCAAATGTTCTGAAGAGACTCGATCGCTTTATGTGATGAACAGATTGAATTTAGGCTTTATTCACATACAAACTAGGGGTGTAAATCGGACAGTTAATCACGATACACGATACGATACAATACAATATCGATTCTGTTAGCCAGCGATACGATATTTGCCGATACCTCAAAAAATTATACGATACGATTACGATTCGATTCAGAGCTATATCAATCGATTAATCGATATTTAGATACTATGTGCCAAGTGTACACAACCAGTTACATTTATTAACTCACAATACATCCACAAATATATTACATGAAAGTTGAATTAAACTCTTTGAAAATTTACAAGTTGGAGATATGTTTGAACATTTACAAGTTGTTTGTTACAAGTTTAAAAAAAAAAAAACATGATGAAAACCAGTGTTGGGTGTAACTAATTACTAAGTAATTAGTTACTATAATTTAATTACTTTTCCCTTGAAAATGTAAAGTAAGGGATTACTCTTCATTTATCTGTAATTTAATTACAGTTACTTCTGATGTAATTGAGGTAAATACTGTGTATAGATCAATCCGATCTCACAGCGATTCGAATGCATTTTATGAGGTGTCTAAATATTACGACCGCACTCGAATTATTGTAAAATATGTATGAAAAAAGTTTGAGATCAGACATAAAACAATAGTGGGTTTAACATCAAAATGTATTGTCTGATGCTAAAAAGTATGTTTTTATAATGTAACCTTCTCCACCTTGGTCAGTTTAAGGATAATGCAATTTTATAGTATTTATTTGAAAGAATTAAAACAGATTCATGTCTATCCTTGTATTATTCAGCTGATTGAGATTGATATGGGATTTTTGAAAGTAATTAGTAATTAAAAGTAATTAAATACTTTTTAGAGCGAGTAATTAGTACAGTAATCTAATTACACTGTTGAAGAGGTAATTAGTAACTAGTAATTAATTACTTTTTTTGAGTAACTTACCCAACACTGATGAAAACGATCAAGAACGAAGTTATCTGTTTTTGCAAATGAATTCTTCTGTTATATTAAAGTTAATTGAAAGGATTTATATATATATATATATATATGCATGTGGCAAAAGCAGATAACTCCACATTTCATGTTTCAGAGATAAATAAGCAAAGTAATTGCTATGATACATAATAAAACTCTTGGTTAATCTGTAACTTTAATCTCCTCAGCTGACATAGACGACTGTTGTTGTGATTAACGTACACGCAATACAGAGAGCTTTTCACTCGCCACTAAAACGTGCTGTTTTAGAAAAATTATGTGAAAAAGTTTCAACTTTTATTTTCCTTTTACGAGCCAAAGTAGATATCACGGGTTCATCAAATTCGCTGAAATACATCCTCGATCACTTTTAGTCAGCTTTGACGAAACTCCTCTCAGCTAGCGCGTCTTTCAAAGTGACAAGCAGCCTTGTCACCTGACCTGAATACTGCGCTCTGATTTGTTAAAATAGACTTTGTCGCTTCTGCTGTAAAACCATAGACTGCGTCTAAAACAAACCCACGATGTCTTTACAGTGGAGAAAAGTGACATGAGGATGTGGAGTGTCAAAATAAAGGTACCGTATATCGATAGTTTATGTGTGGTAGTTTGATCGATGCATCGATCTACAGTATGTCGATGTATTGTTACACCCCTAATACAAACATTGATCAGTGAATATAAACAGAAACTCAACTGTATAAGCTCAAGAACAAAGCTCATTGGTTCTTGCTGAAGCTTAAACGTGATGCGTGACACGAGAATGAACCTCATTGGTTCTTGCCCGTCAAGCAAAGATGTTTGACCTTCCATTTAAAACAACTGATGTGTGTGTGTGTGTGTTGATTAATGTTTATATTTGATTAAAAGCCTAAATTAAATCTGTTCATCATATAAAGCGATCAAGTCTCTTCAGAAAATTTGGACTAAATCGCTTAATTCGTATGGATAAGTTTCACGATATCTTCATGAACGTTTAGTTGTGTAGATTGTCAATGGAGGGACAGAAATCTCTGATTTCATCAAAAATCTGAAGATGAACGAAAGAAGGTTTGGAACGACGTGAGGGTGAGTAAATGATGACAGAATATTTCATGAATGAATCTATAATTATCATTATATTTCTACCTGATAGTTTTAGTTTAGTTTGATTGTTGTTTGGCACAGGGACTGTTTTGAGGAAGTAAAAACACATACAGTATATTTATAATCTTACGAAGCCATAGGTCAGCTTTTTCTGAGAAAGTCCTTATATGCTAAAAAAAACCTGTTGCATCTTTACAATCTCAATCAAAAGTAAAATGAGTAATAAATACCATTTAATTGTCTTTAAATGTTCAAACATTTGATGTTGGGAACATTATTGGTTAGAGAAATAAATCTGCGAAGTTACAAACTAAAAATGTCCCTTTGTCTCTGCTACTTTTCTGCTATGGGCCGTCTGATGCATTTTGCGGTCAATGTGTGAGAACTGGAAAAAGCTTTCTGTTAAGAAGCTAAATTAATGTTTTTTGACATTGAAACATTTTGTTCCCACACGCTTTATACTTTTGTCAACAATGGGATTGCTGTGTACCGAAATACCTTAAAACGTCTGTAGAAAATTCAAAGGGCACATTCTGAGTGGGTGAATCAGCGTCAGTCACTGAAGACATGCTTTGTGAGGATTATGTTTATAAAATGAGAAACCTTATATGTTTGTATATTGCTAGAAAAAGAAGCCTGGATTAACTTTAATTATAGTGGGCATATTAAGTCAAATCTTTCAAAAGAGTGTTGGTGGTTTTACACAGTGCTGTTGTCCTGACAGAGAGAGGAAGTGGACACATATGACTTGCATTTGAGCTCTTGTTATCGTGTTTTCCAGCACCGCTCCCTTCTGTCCCTGTTCAAAGCTTCGTTCATGCCTCTGTCCTCCCTCAGGTTCATGGAGGACACGACCGGAGAGTGGTTGAGACGGTTCGAAGGCACCGGTGTCCCCTGTGGCCCTATCAACAGCATTCAGCAGGTGTTCTCCAACCCTCAGGTTAGTGTTGGGTCTGAAACTGATCTAAACCAGTGGGTTTGCTAAAGGACACGGATTTTTATATTGGACCTAAACTCGCTACAGACAAGTGTTTATGGCACAAAAGGAAACACAAATGTATTAATATTCTGGTTGTCAAGGCTAACCTGTCCATGTTGACGTTGCAGTTTGGCTGCTTCTGCAACATACCTAGAACATGACAACGTAACTTTATTTTGCCCCCCTAACTGCAATATGCACAATTATATGGTTCATTGCATTTTATTATTTATAATTATTATTATGTTATTTGTATACATTGTGCAACACTACATTGAAGCTACATATAAATAATAAAATAATATGATAAATAACATATTTATACATTTTACATGATTTAAATTTTATTATATATATATATATATATATATATATATATTTATTTTTAAATATAATTTAAATCATTTGTACATGTGTGCTTACTGCGCATAATTATGTTGTATATATAAATACACTTATGCACCAATATATTTAAGAAAAAAATATTAATTATATATATATATACAGTATATATATATATATATATATATTAGGGCATAAAATAGAATAATAAACTATATATTTTTGGTTATAGTTTACAATAAGGTTGGATTAGTTAATGTTACATTAGTAATGCATTATATTATGTATTGTACAATATATTAGCCGTATACATGTTATTTATATATAAAATATTAATATTTATATATATAATATAAATTATGTATAAATATACATACAATATATACATGCACAGCACACACACACACTTATATTATGTAAATACAAACATTTATTTTGGATGCGAATAATCGGGACTAATCGTTGCCCAGCATTAATATATATATATATATATATATATATTAGGGCATAAAATATAATAATAAACTATATATTTTTGGTTATGAATAATGCTGTAGCATATGTTGAAACATAAATGGAACCTTTAAAGTGTTAAGAATCCATCCCTCCATCCATCCATCCCTCCATCCATCCCTCCATCCATCCATCCCTCCATCCATCCCTCCATCCATCCATCCATCCCTCCATCCATCCCTCCATCCATCCCTCCATCCATCCATCCCTCCATCCATCCCTCCATCCATCCATCCATCCATCCATTGATCCATCCATCCATCCCTCCCTCCATCCCTCCATCCACCCATCCATCCCTCCATCCCTCCATCCACCCATCCATCCATCCCTCCATCCCTCCATCCATCCATACCTCCCTCCATCCATCCATCCATCCATGCATCCATCCATCCATCTACTTATTGCCAAAGCGAATTTAACTATGTAATACTGAATATACGTTAGAATGTTTTGTTTTTGTCTACTTGGCGAGTTTTTAGTGGAAAAGTTTCTAGCTTAACTATTGTTGTCATGCTACTGAAAATTGTACAGTAGTTAAGTTAGTTGCATTGCCTGTTATCTGCTTAGTAACTCCCCTGGGTAATAGATCGTCTAGTAATATCTACAACATCATGCAGTTGTGAACAACAAGCGTCCATTATTATTGCCGGGATCAGCAAAACTTGCTTAGTTACAAAACAAGAGTCAAGAACATTTCTTTGATCCACATCAGTAGCTAATAAAGTGAAAAGTGAAACACTATCATATGTACAGGCCCCTAGAGCAAGGAATTTAACACTGCTGGAATTTGAACCCGTTTTTGTACACCAAAGATGCAGAAGTTTCCTTCCACACATACACACACACACTGTTTAATTCCTACCACATGTTGGTACAGCGAGTGCTTGCACTTAAAGGTCCCATCAGCGTGTGGAGGCTCGATCGCATCAAATGATCGGAGTTATGAGATATTGTTTTTGTCTTTGGGGATTTGAAACACTCATTGAAGTTCCAGTGAGGCGATCATCAATAATTCATGTTTTCTATGTGGTTTGCTATATTTAGCCTCTTTACTCAAAGAATTTGAAAACATATTACTCATTCATAGTTGTCTAATCGAAGGCATTTCAACGTTTCGGCAGTTTTTTACAACAAGAGAACAAATATATTTGTGTTAGATTACTAGAACATACACATTTCTCTCAACAAACTGACACAGTACCACAATGCATTATAATATTGTCATCAAAAATGCAAATCAACCTCAAAAGTGCCTGTAGTTGTACATACACTTAATTCCATCCTTATTGTTTGCAATCAATAAAATAATATTGTAGCCTGTTATACTATGATAAGGTCTACACTATATGTCGCCTTGGCTACGGCAGTTCATTTGAACGAATGCGTCAATAGAGCCGCCATCTTGGAACAGGGGAGCCTCTCCACTTTAAAGAGTAACTAAACACTTAACCAACTTTTTTTAGTTAATGATCTGTAAGAATGGATCTTTATTAATACCAGTCATTGATTCCAGTAACTTTTTTGGCATTTGTTTATAAAGTGTTCTATTTCTACAATATATGATGTAAAAACGTCTTAGTGCTGCCCTCTTCAGGTTGAACGGTGGCTACTGCAGTTGAATTTTCCTATTGGATGTTTGCGGTGGTGCGTGACACAGCGGTTGTTGGTGACGTAGGCACGTTTCATACAAAGAGATGCGTCTCAGGTGCACGCCCCCCTCCGCTGGGCTCCGCCTACTTTTCCAGCATTTTTCAAATATTGCCAGTGGGTGGAGTCAGGCTCTGACCAGGGGTTTAGTTACCCTTTTAATGTATCAGCGTTAGACGAAGGTCTAAAGGAAATAAAATCACCATAAATCATCATGAATATGATGTTCTCGTTTTTTTTTTTTTTTTTTTTGGTTCGTTCCAGCGGTCAGATATGTATTTATCATTGATTCCAGGAAAAATAAATAAATAATTTTATTTTTTTTTTAATAATTTTTTTAGTTCAGATTTCATTCGTGTGAACATCATACACAACACAAAAGTCCGCCACCATCAATTAATTTGAATACACCGTAGATTGTCAATAATTTGTATAGACCATTTCACAAGATGTAAACAACACTGGTCCAGAAGCACTTCCTGTTTCAGTTTTTTAACACTACATAAAAGCTGGGATAAAATACAACCAACAGAACATATAAAACTGAATCAAAAAGTTAAACAAACATCTTTAAGATGTTTTCTTTACATGTAAAATAAAGAAAACAGTTACAAACCGAAACAGGAAGTGCTTCTGGACCAGTGTTGTTTACATCTTGCAAAATGGTCTATAATCAGTATACAGTACACCGCAATCAATGTGCCGCTCTGAGCTTAACTGTGTCAAAACAGCTTCATGTCTGTTTTGACATATAGATCAACCAGACCCCATTTAATTATTGTATATTTAAGTTGTCAATCATTGTCAGTGTACTACTTTGCTATTTAATATATGATCTTACAGTATACCAGGGTCATTCCCCCTGGAGTAGCATGAGGTTACTGTAAGTGCCTTGTTTAAGAGCAAAATAATTGTTTTACTCTGGTACAACCTTTCAGTTACAAGCCGTCCATTTAACTAATCGTATCACAACCACAATATCAATAGTATAACAATAATGTCATACAATTTGATAACATATTTGTTATTTTGTACGAATTTTTGACTTAAAAAAGTCTCAGCATTCAGTGTTTTTACAACTGTAAATCTGGTTCGTTCATCTCCAATGACTTTTTGCAAGCAATGTGTCCATTTGAAGACATATTGAACATCCTGCGTCCTTATCGTCTCGAGTTTCACGAGAACAAATTGCGTTCTGGTGAACTTTTGACAGCCGAAGCTGCCGATTCCATCTGGTGATCATATCTGTCAAGAGGACAACACAAATCTGTTAGCCATTGCTCCTTCTGACCGAACGGCGAAACCAAAAACATCCAGCGTTCACTGGAGAAATCAGCAGTAGCTGCAAGGGCACAGAGGAAATTATCCGACAGACGTGAAGAGCGAGCTAAGGAGATGATTCAGGAGAAGGGACAGCTGCATATGTACAGGACAGAAAACCAGATGGAGAGGATATGGATGGGGAGGTTCGTATTAGAGCAAGATCGAGTGGGTGATATTAAGACTTAGTGGACGAGGAGGAGCGCTACGACTAGACAAATGAGGAAAGCAGATGGAATGTGGGTAGGGCAGTCAATGAAACTCACGTAGGTCATGTGACCTGATGAACTGATGTAGGAGGTGAACACTTCTGACCAGCGATGGAAACTAAACCTGCTCAATAAATCTGCCATTGTTCGGATGACCTTCATCCATAACTTTGGCTTGTTGAAACACTATAAGTCAGTGTTCTTGCTTCTTCATGCATAACTTAAACCCTTCCTGTTTTTCTTGTCATTTTCCTCTTGTGAAGCTAGAGAATTTACAAAGTTAGCACACGCATTACTCAGGACTCCTCGACTCTCAGGCACGTCGGCCTCCCCCGGAGCCCGGTGGGGATGTTTGCATTTGAATATAATTTCAACAACTGTGAACATTTAAGTGCTCACAGGCACTTTTGTTCTCACTTGATTGTGATATTACACAAACAAACAATGTTCTACATCAATGGAAGCTGATCAACCACACAGATCTTGGTCTTCCAAATGGGATTTGAAGTCGGTTTTCTGAGTATTGAAGAAATTATCCTGGCATGCACAGATGAGAACTTCTGGTTGAGCCTCTCATTATTTTCATCTTCCATTGGTCCTTTGAAGCATGTTTGGGTTTTGGTAAAATGACTACAGCTTAATTTATAACCCATTGAACGTAGGGGGGAAATGAGCAGCGAAAGTGTTGTTTGGCGTTTCAGACTGTCTGTGTTTTGAGTTTCCGTCGTCATTTTGGTTTTTTGACGGACCTTTTCTTTTGGTTCCCTGTCTTCCAACAAGTGAAGAATTGAACCATTCGAACGTTTTTTATGGCCCCATTTCGTTTCCAGTGACGTTTGCTTGACATCCATTGACGTGTTCCTCTATGTTCCCCAGGCTCGCAGGATCAGGTTGCTTACACTTCATTTTCAAAAATCACTTCCGTGAAAGTCGGGTTATGTTTTGGTCTGGAGCTATTGGCCGTCAGTCTTGGTGTCTGAATGTAGCAAAAACGCAGAGGTTATCGCCCGCTGAGCCACACACCTGGATTTAGTCCGGTGAATTATTAATATTAATATTGGATATTTCCAGAGCATCATTCCAGTCGTATCAGGTGCCAGGCACAGATGTTGGACTTGGACAAAATGGCTCCCAGATGTGAGCATGGTTGAATGCTGAGTATTCACACGGATGAAAAAAAACAAAAGACAAAAAGGAAGGAGAAGAATTTCTGGAGAAGAGTCAACTCCTTTTTTGAGCTTCCAAGTCGAACTGAATAACTGGATGTTATTGTTTTGTTTGAGTGCGTGCATGTGTGAATGAAACCTTGTTTATCTGAATCTTGTTTGAACTGCATAATCAGTCTAAGCCTGAGTTTGTTCCAAGTATCCATGCAGGGCTCAGAGTGAAATCCACACCGCCCTGATCTCCAGGTTGTTGTGACTTATGAGGTCAAGCTATCATCCTTTTGAAAAATTATTTTTGGAATTGCTCTTCCTTTTTTTCCAACACTACAACTACATGACTGCTAAACCACGTTGAAAGCTTCAATCTGTATCATTTAACTTTGTCCATTTTTCGCCTTATGCATGCCAAAACTCATAATTCCACATATAGGATAAAAAGATATCGGGTCTTAAAGGAACACTCCGACTTTTTGGGACTTTAGCCTATTCACCTTACCCCCCAGAGTTAGATAAGTCCATACATACCTTTTTCATCTCCGTGCGTGCTATAAGTCTGTTTGACGCACCCACCGCTAGCCTAGCTTAGCACAAAGACTCGATGTGACTGGTTGCAGCTTTCATACTGATCCAAATGAGTGGCAAAATAACGCAAACGTTTTCCTATTTACATGTTGTGATTTGTATAGTCACATAATGTACAAATAACAAAGTCAAATGAGACACAGACATCTTTTAACCGTATACAACCTGGGAACTATTCTCTGAAGGCGAAGCACTGCTACTTTGACGGCGTAATAACCGCATCACCGGAGACACGCCGTGGTTAGGAGCGGAGAGTTCGCTCGGTGTTTGGGTAATAGAGTCAGCAATTTATAAATAGTAAAAGCGTAGTTTAGAGTCATGGGTTTTCGCTCTATTGTAAATAGCTGCGACTGTAAACAGGGGAGGTAACCATGTTTCACAGAATTCCAACTAAAAACGCTGACTGGTTGAAGAAATGGCTAACTTACTCTGGATATTTATCCAAACACACCTAAGATTATCAAGGGACATTATGTTTGCTCGGTACATTTCAATGAGGACGACTATTTTGAAAAAATGGAATTTGCCACACGGACCATAATGTGCTGAAGGATACGGCCATCCCATCGATAGCACAGACAGGACAAGTGGATCACCTGCGGCTGAGGTAAATGTTTTTAGATGACCTACTGTAACAGTGCCATTAGCCAGAGCTAATGTAACGTTAGTGACACTATTATATGATTAGGGTATGAATATGTTTTTATATTGATGCGGTGCAAACGCGCTTGGGAAAAAAAAACGAGCGCGTTGAATTTGCAACCTGCGCGCGGCGCGCCTAGTAGCCTAAATTTGAAATAACCATGGAAATAACGAACTTGAGCGTGCAAAAGGGTACGATAGGCTGTGAGTTCATTGTGCAAAAACAATTTGTGCTATTACTTTCCCCTTATTCTATCCTATAGTAATGCAATACTGTATATTATATAGGCAAATGTATTTACTGTTGAATACATTTGGTTCAGCTAATAAATTGCATTTAAAATATATTGATTCCTGTAATAATAATTATTTATTCATGTGATATTTATAAATCTGGGTGCGTTTTTGGTTGGAAATCAATGAAACATGGTACTGTATTACCTGGTCTCCCCTGTTTATTGTCACAGCTCATACAATAAAGCAAACACCCATGATAAACTTTGCTTTTCTATCTAACGTTAGTAATTGCTGACTCTTTATTCCAACGCTGAGCGAAGCGAACTCTCTGCTGTGATTGTTGTCACTCTGCCCAAGTAGCAGTGCTTCCCATGCTTGAAAATATAGTATTTATACGGTCAAAAGATGTCTGTGTCTCATATGGCCTTGATATTTGCACACTCTGTGACTATACAAACCACAACATGTAAATAGGAAAACGTTTGCGTTATTTTGTCACTCATTTGGATTAGTATGAAAGCTGCAACCATTCACATCCAGTCTTTGTGCTAAGCTAGGCTAGCGGTGGGTGCGTCAAACAGACTTATAGCACGCACGGAGATGAAAAAGGTATGTATGGACTTATCTAACTCTGGGGGGTAAGGGCTAAAGTCCCAAAAAGTCGGAGTGTTCCTTTAAACTTCTGGGGGCCCGAAGCAAAACTTCGTACAGGGGCCCCTATCAGTGCTTTCATAACAAAACGAGCGATTTTCTTTTAGAGCGATTTCACTTTAGTTGTTGGTTACAGTCAAAAAGGTCAAGATCTTTGAGATGGAGTGGGCCAAAAATCACTATTTTAAGGAGGGATACGTAGTTTCATTTTATTACCGATATTAGTTCTAAGAAAGAAAAAAAACACATCTGATGTGTGCCTCTATTACTTAAATGGCCATGGGACTTCAAAGTGTATTGTATTTGTGAAAAGGGCCAAGAAACCACAAACACTCAATGAATTTTATGAATGGGAATGAATGTAATGCCTTAAGGACGACATTAGTTGCTGACAAAAAAAATGAAGTGGAAAAAACGAATGAGGACCTTTTGTTTTCCTGCAATATGTCTCTCAATGAGTGGATGTGAACATGGAGTAAACCAGCTGCACACAATAACTGATAATTACCGACCTTGGTGTTGTCTCACAGCAGAGTTTTCCACCAAATGTTTACAAGTAAAGGGATGTTTCCGGGCCCCGTGGACCTTCAAATGCACTCAAATGAGTGTAGAGCCAAGCAGTGGAGCTTAAACAGATGTTGCAAGGAGCAATGCAGCAGGTCACAGAGGTCCTACAGTCTCCTGTTGAGGTCCAAGACTCTTGCTACAGTAATTGGTCTAGTCACGTGAGAAGGTCCAGGAAGGTTGAATTGTCTCGGTCACTGTAGTGTGTGAGTAATGGAGGTTTTCTCTGAAAGCGTATACTTCAGTTGTACTTTCCTGGCTGAATACTCGAGGATCTTTGCCATTGTTATGGCCTTGGGCCCTTGTGAAAATGACAGACCCGTGTACTGTAACTAGATAGGCTCGGCACACACACGCTGCTTGGAACGTAGTGCACATGATGAACTTCATTCCTTACTAACTGTTTTGCTCCTCGTGGATCTTGTATTTACAATGAATGAGCACAGAAACAGTTGAAGAGAAGTTCACTGCTGTTTTTTTTTTGGTGGGAGGAAAACCATTGGAAAATTTGAGTAACCTCAAAAGCCCTTAGTATTTTTGTGACTGACTCATTCAGTTGAGTATGGAATTGTGATCTGGAAAAGATAGATTGACAAGCTGATGGACCCTTGTAATGAGGAGCGTAGGGTAAGCTGTGCCACCTTTTGAACCTTTTCAGTCAGGATTTCGCCCATAGGACTGTAACTGCTCTCCTTCTGGTGGTTAATGACAGTATTTTGTCCATGGATTCATAGTTAATAAACATCTTGATGCTTCTCGATCTAAGCGCTGCATCTGACACAGTCTGCCATGAAATACTGATCTCTCGATATCGGCATCACAGGTTCAGCTCTTTCCTGGCTCATTTCCTATATCAGCTACAGAAATTATTATCACTTTACAAGGATATAAATCTGCCACTGCTCTGCTTTCACAGGGTGTTCCTCAAGGTTCAATTCTTGGTCCAATACTGTTCCTCATCTATATACACTGACCTAATGGATTATTAGGAACACCATACCAATACTATGTTTGACCCCCTTTCACCTTCAGAACTGCCTTAATTCTACGTGGCATTGATTCAACAAGGTGTTGAAAGCATTCTTTAGAAATGTTGGCCCATATTGATAGGATAGCATCTTGCAGTTGATGGAGATTTGTGGGATGAACATCCAGGACACGAAGCTCCCGTTCCACCACATCCCAA
Source organism: Pimephales promelas (assembly GCF_988280905.1). Classification (NCBI taxonomy): domain Eukaryota; kingdom Metazoa; phylum Chordata; class Actinopteri; order Cypriniformes; family Leuciscidae; genus Pimephales; species Pimephales promelas. Next base: position 3,637,461 of record NC_142790.1, on the reverse strand, counting down.
AAATGCTCTGTTGAGTTGAGATCTGGTGTCATTTTCATGTTCAAGAAACCAATTTGAAATGATTCGAGCTTTGTGACATGGTGCATTATCCTGCTGGAAGTAGCCATCAGAGGATGGGGACATGGTGGCCATAAAGGGATGGACATGGTCAGAAACAATGCTCAGGTTGGCCGTGGCATTTAAACGATGCCCAATTGTCACTAAGGGGCCTAAAGTTTGCCAAGAAAACATCCCCCACACCATTACACCACCACCAGCTGCACAGTGGGAACAGCGGTGGGGTCTTCTGCTGTTGTAGCCCATCCGCCTCAAGGTTGTGTGTGTTGTGTCTTCTTCACAAATGCTTTGCTGCATACCTCGGTTGTAACGAGTGGTTATTTCAGTCAAAGTTGCTCTTCTATCAGCTTGAATCAGTCGGCCCATTCTCCTCTGACCTCTCGCATCAACAAGGCATTTTGGCCCACAGGACTGCCGCATACTGGATGTTTTTCCCTTTTCACACCATTCTTTGTAAACTCTAGAAATGGTTGTGCCTGAAAATCCCAGTAACTGAGCAGATTGTGAAATACTCAGACACCAACAACCATGCCACGCTCAAAATTGCTTAAAGCATTAGTTCACTTTTGAAAAAAACTTTTGCTGATAATTTACTCACCCCCATGTCATCCAAGATGTCCATGTCTTTCTTTCCTCAGTTGAAAAGAAATTAAGGTTTTTGATGAAAACATTCCAGGATTTTTCTCCATATAATGGACTTACATGGGAACCAGACGGTCTGAGGTCCAAACGACGACGAATAAGGGTCTTATCATGCGAAATGATCGGTTATTTCAAAACTTATTCCAAAAATGTAACTTTTCTAAGGACAAATGCTAGCCTTGCTCTATTCTGTGAGGCGCGTTTGCAATGTCATATAATACGTAATTACGTTCAAAAGGTCACGGCCACGGGCGACGTAGCCGGAAGTACAGAGTCAGAGTGTTTAGAAGTTGAACGCATAGGTTGAACGTGCAAACTAACTCAAACGCTGTTTACAAAAAAGAAATTAAAAGGTAAAACAACGATGTCGGACGATTTTGATTCTGTACTTACGGCTACATCGCCCGTGGCCTTTTGAACATAATTACGTATTACGTGACGTTACAAACGCGCCTCACCGAATAGAGCAAGGCTAGCATTTGTCCTTAGAAAAGTTACATTTTTGGAATAAGTTTTGAAATAACCGATCGTTTCGCATGATAAGACCCTTATTCGTCGTCTGGTGTCGTTTAAAGACATTTGAAGCTGCATCTGAAACTGTTATTAACTGTCGTTTGGACCTCGGACCGTCTGGTTCCCATGTAAGTCCATTATATGGAGAAAAATCCTGGAATGTTTTCATCAAAAACCTTAATTTCTTTTTGACTGAGGAAAGAAAGACATGGACATCTTGGATGACATGGGGGTGAGTAAATTATCAGCAAAAGTTTTTTCAAAAGTGAACTAATCCTTTAAATCACCTTTCTTTCCCATTCTGACATTCAGTTTGGAGTTCAGGAGATTGTCTTGACCAGGACCACACCCCTAAATGCATTGAAGCAACTGCCAGATTGGTTGATTAGATAATTGCATTTATGAGAAATTGAACAGGTGTTCCTAATAATCATTTAGGTGAGTGTGTATATATATATATATATATATATATATATATATATGTATATTGGTAATATCTATTTCTCATCACAACAGGAACAGTAACTGAATGCCAAAAGAGGATTGTCAGTTTACTTTAGTTTTGCAGTCAATAAATGTCAAGAACATAACCTAGATGACACTTCTATGGGATGTTGGTTTATGGTTGCTGGTATTGCTCTTGGACAGTTCTGTAGCAAGAATAAACGGGTAATCCAGGGGTAACAAAAATTATTGTAGCCTTTGTGTGAATGTCAGGGAAAGGACTGGTGTAAATTACAGTGTGAATTCCCAAGCCTCTGATTTTCCCATGGTCTTCTTCCAAAGTCCACCCATCTTTGATATTTTTGTATAGAGTAACCATCTGTGGGATAAAGAAAAAAACCCAGTTGATTTACAAATTCCGCTGATACGTAAAAGGAAGTATAAATTGAAGTAATTGCAAAGCTGCTGAAGTCAGTCAAACAAGATGTACTAATTTATTTTCTCAGAAAATATTTCGTGGAAGATTCGCATATTCGTCTGCTTCCACAACCACAACTCTTTGTCCTTGGCAGCCCTTAATATCACGTCAAATGCTTTTTTTTTTTTTGGTAATGCTTCATTGGCACATCTTGGAGGAAGTTCTAGCATCTACAACAGAACGGTGTGTGCTTGCTGAATGTTATATTCAGTCTGTTTGCTCTGTTTGTCCTGACAGTAAACTACGTTCTCCCATCCTTCTCCTTTCATCTCTCTGAGTCACTGTGCCATACCGTTTGACCAGCCAGTGGACTGTTTGCTTTGTTTCGTTGGGATTAAACTCCGCGGGAGCAGAGTGATGAAAGGGAAGAGCGTGATTGTGGTGCATTTTTCACATGAACAGTGCAATGGGATCCACCGGGTGGTCATAGTCAATTAAACTAAACAGCTGTTGACTGGAGTGGGCTTCACTAAAAGTGAATTCTACAAGTGGACATCTGGTCTGCATTAAAGTACTAGCACAAAAGTTAAACTAAGCAGCATTCGTAGCTGTACTGAGCAAATACGCTTCCGAATGAATGCACCTCCAAATGAGGATCAGAGGAATGAATTGAAATGAAAATCAATGTGGTGATTCATATGGTTGAATCACTTCACTGGGGGTGGCCTGATCGCATGACTTACGGATAGACTGACCTTTCACACATACAAATATGTTATTGTGTAAAGAAAATGATGTCATTCCAAACCTCTTAATATGATTTTGTCTCTGGAACAAAAAGGTGTGATTCTACATCTCATCTTTATAAAGTTATGTGATAGATTTGTGTAATGAACAACTGAAATGCAACTTATTTTCTCTTCGATTGATCATGAAGGTCTTTATGCAGCTCTCAAAACAATGCACAATATTTTAATGCAAGTTATCCATTGTTACGCCCCGTGGCTCAAAAGGGACGCAACAAAATTGGGACACACGAAAAAGCTTAACTTTTAAAGAAATTATTTATTAACACAAAGGAAATTATACAAAACTGTGTAATGTAGCAGTCAGATATCAGTAGTGTCATGCTAGGTGAATGTGTGGCAATGTAATGTGCTGTAGTGTTGTGATGCATGCAAAATAAACAATAATCAAAGCAATAGCATCAAATCAAATGGGTCGCCCGCTTCTGCCACTTTGTCTTGCTTCTCTTAAAAGGGAAAAAGGGAAGTTGGCCACAGGTGTCCCCCATGCAATCAGGTAGTGGGCGGAGAAATCCATCCAAAACAGATGAAACCCACAATAAAGACGCAGGGCGTCACACTCCTCCCCTTAAAACAGGGGTCTACCAAGAATCCCTGCAAACAGACAAGACAAATTAAGCCAAAAGTAAGCCCAATAACTTCCAAGAAGCTAAGGACCAAGGACAGCAGCCAGGGCAAGAAGAAAAAAAAACAAAAACAAAACAAATTACACTACACAATAAACATCATTCATAGGGCCCGTGACAGAGCGTCTGCCACAACATTCTCAGACCCTCTGATGTGCCTAATATCAAGGCAATAGGCCTGGAGAAACAAGGACCAACGAATCAGCCTTTGGTTCGGGCAGTGAAGAGAGTTCAAAAACGTCAGGGGGTTATGGTCGGTATAAATGACAAGAGGTTGACTTGATCCAACATAGATGTCAAAATGTTGTAATGCCCAAATCAACGCCAAAGCCTCTTTTTCCACCACAGAATAATTAAGTTGGTATGAATTAAACTTGCATGAAAAGAAACTGACAGGCCGAACCACCCCCTGCTCATCAGCCTGTTGGAGAACAGCTCCAGCTCCAACCTTACTCGCATCAACCTGCAAAGAGAATGGCCTTTCAAAACAAGGAGCAGAGAGGACAGAAGATGAACACAACAGAGATTTAACATTCTCAAAAGCTAGCACACAATTTGATGACCATATGAACTTTGACTTGGCTTTTAAAAGATCGGTAAGTGGTGCGACAACTGATGAAAAGTTACGACAAAAAGAACGGTAGTAACCCACTAAACCCAAAAAGCGCATAAGCTCTTTTTTAGTAGTAGGCGCAGGATACTCTTGAACAGCCCTCTGTACTTAAAGCAGAAAACGCTAGCTGCGCTTTACCCACTAACACACTCTGCAACAACAAAACACAGTTTGCTTTAGACCAACCTTGTAACTCAGCGATACGTTCAAACATAGTAAAAAAAACATCCGGATCAGCCTCGTTAAATTTAGGAACAAGTTTTAAACTTTGATTCAGCGAAAAATTCCCACGCGCACCAGGTGAATCACCATCAACTTTACCTTCATCAATGAGCTTCAGTTTTAAATAGTCCACTTCCAATTTTGCCTTTTCCAATTCAATTCTACCCTGCTCAGACTTTTGCTTTAGTTTCTCATGTTCCATTTGTAACAATAACAACTCTTTTTGTTGGTCAAAAGTTAAAACAGACTGTGCAGTCAAACTCTGTTCGTGCTCACCACTTTTACTCATTTCGGCGATCAAAATTCTCTTGCCAATTAATTTATCTTTTAACTCAGTTCTAATACTACTTTCTTTTATTCTCTTATCGCTAAGTTTTATTTCGTAATATTCCGCGATTTTTAAAAGTGTATCTTTTGTGCATTTATTTATCAGAACGTGACAAGGCGATTTAACAAATGTTTCAACATCAGCCATTAACAAATAAATCAAAGACTGAAAGAAACCGATGTGCAAAAAGATACTTGGAATTTTACCCACTATCTAACTCTTCAGGATAAGTCTATCTACCTACCTAAAGCCTAGTCTTCATGCGGATACTGGCGGGGGGAAATTATGCACGCAAGCCCAGTGGGTGGAACAGCAACTGGTCAAACCAGCGTCAATTCTCAACACCATGGATGTGCTCCCGAGACAAGTAGCTACTACCCGCGTTCACCACAACACTACAAAAACAACAAAACCCGACATGTCTCAAAGGAAACACATCGCTAATCCTAGCAGGGAAAAACTCCAAGTTAAAACAACAAATTTGCACAAAGGCAACTTACCAGTCGATGAGTTCAAACGACGACCAAACAAACGCACCAAACGCTTTCGGGTGTCCCAATCAAATCGTGTTCAAATGAATCGAAAACAAAACACGATGAAACGAACGAAAACAATCAAATATTTTCCAACCACTGACCAAATATCAAACAAAGGCAAAATATTGCTATGACGACGAGGACGAGCCCCCATTTGTTACGCCCCGTGGCTCAAAAGGGACGCAACAAAATTGGGACACACGAAAAAGCTTAACTTTTAAAGAAATTATTTATTAACACAAAGGAAATTATACAAAACTGTGTAATGTAGCAGTCAGATATCAGTAGTGTCATGCTAGGTGAATGTGTGGCAATGTAATGTGCTGTAGTGTTGTGATGCATGCAAAATAAACAATAATCAAAGCAATAGCATCAAATCAAATGGGTCGCCCGCTTCTGCCACTTTGTCTTGCTTCTCTTAAAAGGGAAAAAGGGAAGTTGGCCACAGGTGTCCCCCATGCAATCAGGTAGTGGGCGGAGAAATCCATCCAAAACAGATGAAACCCACAATAAAGACGCAGGGCGTCACATCCATCAATAACATCAAGCATCATTGGTTATTGCCTTGTGACCAACCTGCGGTATTGCAACAAATCTATACAACATATAGATGTGTGTGTGTGTGTTTCAATATAAAAATAACAGCATGCAGGTTTGGAACAACATAAGTGAACTATTATAGAACCCATTATAGTCAGTGATGCTGTCTACACTGGTTGTGGTTTGACGCAAAGTGATACAACAAATACCCGACGGTATACTGATGACCTGTTAAATTTCTGACGTACTTCACACAGATGTATGATTTTGGTGCTTATTGTGCTTGTTTTAAACACTGATATAGGGTGTCCAGGTATTTCACAGGTCTATAGTTCAGTCTTATCACATTTCTGACTTATTTCCAGTGCTCAATAAAAGTGTATTTAAAGAGCACCTATCATGGATTTTTGAAAATGACTGTTCATGTAGTGTGTAATATAGCTCTAAGGGAATGAAAACATCCTGCAAAGATTTATATCTGAAAGTGCACCGTATATAAAGTTATTGTCTTTCAAAAGTGAGCGTCGACTCTGAGTCTATGAAATGAATTGTTTTTGAAACGAGTCATTAGCTGTTACATCATGACGTAGCGAGGTCATTGGCCTCTCCCAACAACTGCGCGTGCAGACTTGAAGTGACGTCTAGAACACATTCAAAAACTTCAGCTGAATCGCATCATGTCGAGAAGACGCTGTGTTTTACATTGCAAAGACAGTTCAGCCACTTGTTTCCATTGTCCAGGGACGAGCATGTGAAGAATCAGTGGTCAGAGTTCATATTTGCAACAGTATAGCCCGAACCTTGTGTTCTCATCATTTTAATGACAAATCATTCGCAAGCCGGTTGTTCCTGAAGGAGGGCTCAGTATCCAGTGTATATGGATCAGGTTGGTCCTCCTCCGAATCACAATCTGTAAGTAATATTAATAATGTTTGCTGTTATGTTTTCTGTAGCATGCACAATATAGTTATATTGTGTTTTGTGTGTTGTGTACACTCCGCACAGCTTCAAAGAGGGGTAAAGTTAGTTTTGTTTTTGATATTCACCAGACATTCATTGAAAAATGGCAATTACCTCCTAAACGATTTAGCCAAATCTGACTTCGCTCTATATAATAAGCACTGCCCCTCAAAAGCCACCGCAATGTGAGTTTCGTGGGGAAAGCTCGCTCTTGATGGAGACGCGAGTAAGGGACCGTGTGGAAAGTGCACTTTTTCTGACACGTTTGTTCAAACACTATATTCAATTTTCAAGACAAGCTATAATCCTGGTTATGGGCGTTCCGTTGCCGACAGTCTCTGCCTACGGTTTACCAATAACAACTGACTGGGTCGCCGCAGATTCGCGTCAGTCAAAGGAGGTGTTTGGGAAAATGAATCGTCGAACGAATCATTTGGGAGTCGTTGAGCAAATCAGTTAAAAATAAATGCATATTATAAAACAAATAAAGTGTTTTTTATCCTTGCATGCACGTTAAACTGTTTTTGGGAACTCCTAAAACAAAAATAGGAACATTTCAAATGCTATGTTTAAAACAATAAGGATGTTTGTCAGAACGGTAGTCTGGGGTTTAGCACACAAGCTCACAAAAACGCATCGAGCTGTAGTCAGTCCCTCCAGAAAAACGCGATTATGCGATCGCTGAATTCAATGCAAAATCAGCCAAAGTCCGCATATTTATGCGGGGGCCGCATTTTTTCAAATACGCCGCACTTTCGCCGCATAAATTGCCGATTTCCGTGCAAAATATGCGGGGTTTGCATAATTTCATAATCCTCGCATTTTCGTTGCAAAAAAAGTCACATATATCTTAGCAGAAAGTTGAAAAATGTTGCGTTTGCTTCACACAAGAGCAGCCATTTCCCCCTGTTTCCATGGGAACGTTATGAAGTGACGCAATTACGCGACGCCGGACAGACTCACGGAGGCGATTGACATCTCACAAATCGAACTCGTATAACTGTCTCACACGTTCTACCGTCACATCGTTACTTAATAAACAACATAAGATAAAAGAAGTAGCATCAAACAGAAATTACCCGCACACATGGGGTGTTCGAGGCGCACATATATAATAACACTGCAGAGAGTTCAACAGGGAGCGCGCAGCTCTTAAAGGGGCCACACCTTATTTACACTCGTTATAGTCTGAAATAAAACAAGATGAGAAATTAAATATTCCCAGCACTTTCTATGATGTAGTATGCTTGCTTATCAAAGGAAGTAATAAGAAATGACTCTTACATTAGCCTAGTGAGAACAGGATGTTGGGGGAATCACTTTTTTTCTCTTTTTCATCAAACCACAATTTTTGCAAGTTCCCTCAATTTTTGCAAATTCCTGCAATTTAATCGCATAAAATTGCATAAATTTACGGTATAATGCTGGCAACCACAGCTGCCAGTAGTTTACCGCGTAATCAATCAATTTTTGCCTGCAACAATCACAAAAAAACTCCGCGTTTTTCTGGAAGGACTGAATACTATTATGGTAAATGTTATATATAAATCGCAAATTTTTTCACACATTTTTTAAAATTACCACCACAAAATCAGTCATTTTGATTGCAAAAATCACAAAAAAAAAAAAAAAAAAACGTGAAATCCTGGAGGGACTGTGTAGTACTCGTTTTGGGAAACCAGGATTTAATTCTGGCCCATATTGTATCCTGTTCCCATTTCCCCTCTCCCTATTGTGCTCCCTATTTGGACTGAGCTACAGCAAGTAGAATATATATATATATATATATATATATATATATATATATATATATATATATATATATTACAGATGGATTTTGTGATTATAATCCTTTAAACATGTCAATTTTTTCTTGCACAACCTCAGTTAAAAATGACGGAGTAAATCACCTAATGTTTTTTGGCTAACTCTGTAGTCCTTGGAGAAATCCAATCCATCTGGATAGGAATTTCTCTGATTGTGCTTTTGACACTTCTCCTGCACCTTGATTATGGATTTTTTCCTTTTGCTGGTTAAAATAATTGTTTACATCCCAAATTAAAATGAAATCCCTAAGGAGTTTTCCTATCATGGACTGCTCAGCAAGGGTCTGTCCAGAAAGCATAATTAAAAAAAGACACAGGGCAGTTAAATGGAGAAAATAATGCTAGGTTTCCTTTAAAAGCCGACCTTATTTTAACCATGTTTTTAGAGCGCTGTCAAGCACAATGGCCAAAGATGTCCATCTGTGAGCAACAGTGGCTGTTAACATGCAACCAAATAATCTGTTATATTGACCGCTCAATTGAACTGAAAAGCCTTCATGTAAACAGCTTGACCGATCTGACTGAGCTTGATCCGAATGAAGTTTCGATCGGATTTAAAGCGGTGGTTTATTCCTTTTCTAATCCGATCGAGGGGACATGTAAATACTTGATCAAATCGAAAAACAAAATTAAAATGACTGCACATGTGCAATGACGTAAAATATGTATATTCTGAAGCTTGTGATTTCTAAACGCGCAGATTAACCCGATCACATGTTTAGCGTTGATGTAAACACTACATTCACCAATTCACATCCGTGCATCAGCATAAAAGCTAACGATGCGATGCATCGATTTAAATAAGTGTGCATCGGATACAAGTTGGCATTTGTATCGCGATGCATCGTTTATAACATCTGCATCGGTAAAAAAACTCTTTATTCATATATAATTACTAGTATATGCACTATACTTTTACTATTTAGAAAGTGACCAATCATTTGTGACCAGTATTTTATTATGTAACTGCTGCGTTCACACCGAACGCAAATAGAGTGTCTGTAACGAGTGATTTCCATGTTAAAGGATTAGTTCACTTTTGAAAAAACTTTTTCTGATAATTTACTCACCCCCATGTCATCCAAGATGTCCATGTCTTTCTTTCCTCAGTCGAAAAGAAATTAAGGTTTTTGATGAAAACATTCCAGGATTTTTTTCATATAATGGACTTCAATGGGAACCAGACGGTCCAAGTTCGAAAAGACAGTTAATAACAGTTTCAGATGCAGCTTCAAATGTCTTTAAACGACACCAGCCGATGAATAAGGGTCTTATCATGCGAAACGATCGGTTATTTCAAAACTTATTCCAAAAATTGTACTTTTCTAAGGACAAATGCTAGCCTTGCTCTATTCTGTGAGGCGCGTTTGTAACGTCACGTAATACGTAATTACGTTCAAAAGATCACGGGCGACGTAGCCGGAAGACACTGCATCATACCGCTAAGTAGTGAACCGTACTGCATTTGAATAGGATTTCAAAGCACATATGGATGTAACTCGAAACAGAATGAAAAAAATCACGTGATTCATGTGATTATTTTTTTGCCGTTCCAGGGAACTACACTAACCTTTTCCACTGGTGGCACTTGCGCTACTAACTTTTTCAGTTACTGGCGCAAAACATGATTTGGTCGCACAAATTATTTATAGTAAGCCGCACTCTGGATAGTAATGAATAATAATGAAACTGCATTAGGGGTGGAACGGTACAGAAGTCACGGTTGGGTCGGGTTCATACCTTCGTTCAGACATTCAGACGGTTCGGTACGATTTCGGTACAATGGAGTGAAAAGCAAAACAAAAATGCAGAAGGCATTTTTATAAATGTCTTAAGCCTCGTATTTTTTAAGTTGTTTAAGGCATAGAACCAGTTTATTTGTAGTGCACTGACAATAGTTTTATATAATTAGTTTATTAATTAAATTAATAAAAAGACAAAATGACCTTGATATATGTTTGGTAATTGTACTTGAATGAATGTAAAATTAATTTGCAATATTTCAGATCAATATATTTGTTTTCCTTAATTTTAACTACCATAACTTTATTCTCATCTGAATTATAAATACATTTTCGTATAAAATAATTACCATTAAAATACATTTGATTTTCTTTTTTAATCAATGTAGAATCATACGCAGGACTGTTGGAAAGCTGTGATGAGAATAAAATGATAGCTTATAAATATATATCTCTGGTTGTTTCTGTTCCACAACATTTTGTATGTCATGTTTGGGGTGTGGGATGAAGAGAGGGATATTTTCAGTAATTATTTAATAAAACATTTAATTTATCTTCAGTGTGTAGTATTAGCCAATCAGGTGTCTTGACGCGAATCACGCGATTATGATTATGAAAAAACTAACGTTAGTCTAAAAAACTGCTAGTGATCAAATAACGTTAGTCGATGTCAATATCAGCGCTAGCAATATAATTAGTTAGCTCATGGCAGAGTTTATCAGCCGAACACCAGACCGCAAATCTACCTTTGGTGTAAGGAAGAGACACGGTGTCTTACATCTCTGCGTCTTTTTCCTGCCGCCATGCAGGCTCAGATGGTAGCCTATATGATTATGATTAGCATGCCTATTATAAAGACACAAACCTTTTACTATCATGTCATTTGAGTAATATGCGCGCGATAGAGAGAGAGAGCAAGACAGCGCTTGTGTTGTGTGAAGACGTAATAGTCTCTCACTCTCTCTCAGCTCGTTTGCGCCCTGTCAAACGCATCAGTCATTCTACTCTACAACACTCACCGCGATCAAAAAAGGCTTTGGCGGGACAAAAAGCGGACGATCCGACAGTTTTTAGAAGATTAAATACAACCCGAAAGAAACTAAAAAAAAAAAAAACAGACCCGTCAAAATAGTCAGTGATACATTTGCGACCCATTAAAAATTAGGGTCGCAATGGGATTTCAAAAGGTCGCAGTGTAGTTCCCTGCGTTCACACATGATAAATCTGATCGGATTTCAAACGGATTCACAAAATTTGGATTTGGATTTGGACTGACAGGATGAACGTAGCATAAAAGCAGAGGTTGAGAGTTGCATCATCTGAGTATAAAACCGGCTCGCCATGTCTCCTCTCCATAAGCCTGAGCCGGTTTCCGTCCAAAAGGAAGTATCAAAGTTTCAGACTCGAGTTAAAAGCATCTCCTGATGTATTGTGATAGCGCTGTGATACAGAATAATTTATGTCTTCTGACTTGTGGGAGGACATTTATATGTCCAAACGGTCCCCAAACATCCTGCCATCTTCCGAGGGTGAAGAGACGTGGAAACCCTGCTCTGAAAGTTAACTTTGTATGTCTACACGGCTCCATAAATGTCACTACACATGTGCTGGCCCGTAAGCGTGTTCACGAGCTGGAAGGCATTTTGATATGCCCCTTTTGATACGCCTCTAGTGGTTATGCGAATCTGTACTCGTCCTCAAGTCATCACCTCAACTTCCTCTCAGAATTGGAGAGTCTTTTCTTTAATAGTCCTGGGTGATGGTGTGGAGCAGCACAGCTGTGCACGTCTTCATGTGATGATCTGCAGGTGGAGATATTCAACTGATGATCATCCGTAACCTAAAGCAGCTGCCCAGTCAGTCGATGACTTCACGTATGAAAGCACGTCCCAGGGATACTGACTCCCAAGAATCCATGACGTCGTGTCTCATCATCTAATAAATTCTGGTGCGCATTGGGTCCTCTTTTAAATGCGTTTCTCAAAAACCAGGGATGTGTGAGTAGAGGGACGCTCTTCAAGATGTCGATGAAGGGATGGACGAAGAAAGGGAGCTGATTTATGGAGTGTCCTTCTCTTTACCTGCCCTCTATGGCCATTGGGCCTCTTGAGGTGAAGAACAAAGGAAAAATACCGGCCCAGAGCAGTGGCCCGAGCCTAATGAATTCCCAAATGAGAATTTGGTCAGTCATGAGACTCTGCTGGCACAGAATCCTCTCAAATGTCTGTGTTCTGCTTTGAGGACCTCAAACCATCTGTAACAAATGAAGGGTGTTCTTTAGACTGCAAAGTGTGAGTCCAATATTTTCACCTCCAATGCAACATCTAGTGATCTTCACATGTGAGTCAAAACACCCCCGGGGTGGAATCATGTCAACTTTGCTGTGATCCAAATGTTGTTCATTAGAATTCATGCAATAACAGATTGGCAGAATTTTACATGTCAAGATTTTGAGATTTGCGTCTTTTGGAGGGTTTCTGGTACAGAGCATTTTAAAGGAGTAGTTCACTTTCTAAAAAAAACTGATGATTTACTCACCCCCATGTCATCCAAGATGTCCATGTCTTTCTTTCTTCAGTCGAAAAGAAATTAAGGTTTTTGATGAAAACATTCCAGGATTTTTCTCCATATAATGGACTTTAATGGGACTCAAACGGTTCAAGGTCCAAAAGACACTTTCAGTGCAAACCGCAACCTGTTCAAAGGGCTTTAAACGATTCCAGACGATGAATAAAGGTGTTATCAAGCGAAACGATCACTCATTTAAAAAATAAATAAAAAAAGTTTAAGTTTTATAAGCTTAAATGCTTGTCTTGCTCTGTTCTCTGAACTCCTGTTCAAACTCGTTCATCAAAATGAACGAATCTTTTTCTGAGTCAATTCTTTCATTTCGTTCGTTGAATGAACCAAATGACTTGAAAAAAGATTTGTTCATTTTGATGAACTATATTCCTTTAAGACTTGTCCCATTCGAAATGGGTTATTATTAGAACAACTTTTTAATATTATTACAACTTTTTAAAACTAAAGTTTCCATTCAGAATCTTACTGGCATCCATTTTGGCGTCGCGCGCTCGTCATCCACTCAAAACGTAACGTTAACCAACTATTTGGCCGGCTCACAAGCCTATTGTTTTGTACCTGTTGTTTTGTTTCCGGTCTAGCTAGATCCGCTGGCGCTTTTGGTCGACGAAGCAACAAAACGTCCTCTCGCGGTGCAAGCAATTGAAATGAATGGGTTTCATACATAGACTGAAAAAAAAAAGAAGCTCAGCGCTGCGCATGCCGCGTCCTGTTGCAAAATCATGTGAAAAAATACAAACTACAAAGTTTGCTTGAACAAAAAGACCGTTAATCGCACGATAAAAAAAATAACGCTGTTAAAATGGGTTTGCGTTAACGGTGTTAATAACGTGTTTAACTGACAGCCATAATTTTAACTACAGTGAACTCATGACGCATGATTTTGCATTAATGTAAATATGTATTATGGACTCAGAAGAAGGTGAGTAATGATCGTATCATGGACTGTCCACATCTGCACATTAACAAACTTAATAAAACATCTGTGAAAAGTACGCCAATGAGTTGTAAAGGCTTGTTCACTCCATGCATGTTCTGATTTTTGCATGAAACGTATCTGTTTTTTTTTTTTTTTTTTTGCTTTCAAAACCAGTCTATTTTTTTGCTTTTTTTTTATTAGAATGCAGATTACAAACATACAATCATCACAGTTCGTAAACAGAAATTATACAGCAAAAAATAAATAAATAAATAAAAATAAACATCAGAATAAAATTATATAAAAATAAAATTATATAAACATCAGAAAAAAATAGATACAAAAATTACAAATAAATAAATAAAAATACATAGCTTAAATAGACAGACTTACAAACTAACTATAACAAGAGAAATATATTCCTAGATTTTCACCTAAATATTTTAGAGTATAATTCAGTTGCTGATATCGCTTTCTTATTTTTTCTTATCAGAGACTCAAAATATATGTCAGTTTCCATTTGAAAAAATTTAAAACATGGCTTTGCTTTAGAGAATTTCGCTTTGTGAATATGGAATTTGCCGAGTAAAGTAAAAAGGTTTACAATATTACACAAACTACTATCTCTACAGAAACGTATCTGTTCAGCCCAATGCGTACAGCTAAATGACACTTCAGTCTCTCGATCACTTTTACACTTGTACGCAAAGTCTGTTTTTAACACCCACTTTTAATGGAGAAGAAAGTCAAACAGAATCTAACAGCCATTCAGATTTACTTATTCTGTGTAATTTAGGCCACAAACTGTGTGTTTTGGATAAGAAATGAATTTTATTTTGTATCTAATTGTAATTATCAGATGCTTTTTTATCCTGGCCACTGCAGATATACCTTAAGTCCTTCATGTTCAGACTGAGACTCTAAATGCAATATAGAGTATTGATAATTAGGATTGACATGAGGTCAAGATGTTGGCTTGAAATGATCACACATGCATTGTTTTAATGAAAGACCATTTGTGTTCATCTGAGTATGTTTGTCCCAGAATGACCTTTACTGGACTGCCACTCTGCCATTGCTTGTTGTTTTCACAATTGCTTCACAAGGCACCTGGGAAACATTTGCATATATCAACATCAACAAACATCTTTGAAAGCTTTTATAACTCATTTTTTTTCTGTCTATTTTTTTCTTCCAATGATCCATTTCAGGTATCTAAACAACAGGATTGCTTAGGGGAAAGGTTTCGGCAGCTCTCAAATCTCTGTATTTTGGTGCATTTTGTGAACTTTACACTGCATTTTTATGAGATGAAAGAGTCGTTCGGGCAATTGGTTTTAATTTATGGCTGTCTGTGTTGTATAGTACACAATTATTGGCATTTTACTTTTGTTTTAGAACAGTCTTAGCTTGTCTATATTATTTACCATTGTTAATCTGTAAACCTTTGGTGTGGTCTACTGTGTTTATGCTTATTTTATTTCAGTTCTATGATGTAAAGGGATGCTGATATTTCAGTATACTGTAGTGTGCTGCAGATGTAATCTGTTTTCCTGTCTATAGAGGTCCTCTTTGCTCTGGATACCAGAATCATCAGAGATATGAGCCATTTATTTATTTAGGTAGATTTTATTCATAGACTATAGACAATGGGCTTTTTGTGGTGCAACGCTCTTTACAGGATCATCTTTCAGATTTTCAAGATCAACTGGTTACCAATATGCTCTTCAGCTGAATAAAATGAACTTAGGCTGGTGTAAATGAGAAAGGCAAGAACATTGAGCCCAGTTTAAAGAAAAGTTGTCCCAAAAATGTACATTCATGTGATTCCATGGAACAGATGCTGTTTTCATGCATTTTTCAATGACCAAGGAGTGAAGCGCAAAAAGACCACAAAAAAAAAGTCTATGTGGACCCAGGAACTGAACTAGTCTGATTTATGAATGAATCATTACAACTCATTAAGATTTTTGATTGTGAACCAATTCCTTGAAAATATCTGACTCAAAATTGATCCATTTACAAATGGACATTTCCATCCTTGTTAGCTTTTTGGATTATTATTTTTTAGCTAGGGTAGAGGTCAAGCTTTTCACTCAGTAATGACTTAAAATCGTATCGCTTCAGAAGACTTGGAATATATGAGTCGCATGGACTATTTTTATAATGCTTCTTTTAAAGGTGGTTTGGCGAGGAAATGATGAGTGAACATGCAAATTCATTCCCTGACATTAGATGGCGCCAATTTGCTCTGCAATACCACTCCATATCAGTTTTCTTTTATCAAGATGTTTGTAGTCCCTGTCGTGTTTGTCATATAGTTCTTTATGTTCTAACACCGACGAGACCAGCAGTTCTACATTCATCTTGCCTCGCATCTTCCTCGTCTTGTTTCTTCCTGGCTGTGTAGACGGCGACGCGTATATCTTCTTCGCCGTTGCACATTTGTGCTCGGCAAGACCGTTTTGTGTTTGAGCACCCCCAAGTTGTGTTTTACTATAACTTCAGAAGCTTCAAACACGTGAGGAAAAGCGCCAATCTCATTGGTCGGATAGTTTTTGACGCAGCGAGTATAGACACATCATTTCCTCGCCAAACCACCTTTAAAAGAAGCATTATAAAAATAGTCCATGCGACTCATATATTCCAAGTCTTCTGAAGCGATACGATTTTAAGTCAACAATTTTCGTATATAATACATTATTTGCGTCTCAGAGTGCGCAGTCGAAACACAGTAAGTGTGTTATATGCTGTTTGGGAACAACCAAAACATTTACATTTACGCAGCGCGTCAAACTAAAAAAACGAACCCGAGGCGTTTTTTTTTTTAAATGACGCTTTTACGCGTGGCGTTTTACGCATCGGTGTGCACACCGTAACGCATGTAATTCGTCCCGGTGTGAACAGGCCTTTAGCGTCAATATGAAACGAAGATATATATGCGCAAAAAGGCGCCTCCTAGTGGTCTAACCCTAACCCTACGCCAGACCTAAACCTACCCATAACCGAAGCGTATTATTTTGACGCGAAAGGGTGCCATGTGCGTCAGATTTAGATGCAATTTCAAAAGCGTCACCTATAAGACGCCATGGGATGAGAATGCGTTGGAGAAGTCATTGTATACAACAATTTTCGTATATAATACATTATTTGCGTCTCAGAGTGCGCAGTCGAAACACAGTAAGTGCGTTATATGCTGTTTGGGAACAACCAAAACAGTATTTCAGATCCTGTGCGACGACATCGGTACACTGGTTGGTCCAGTTATTCCGTCCCATCGCAAAGTCACGTGATTTTTTTGATACACTTTGAGGGATTTATTCAGTAAATGTGTTTCCATCATACACTCTTAGAAAAAAAGGGTTCATTGGGGTTCTATATATGAAGCATAGGGTTCTTTACTCAACTCCAAAGAACCTTTTAATGCTAAAAAAAGGTTCTATAATGACATGAAAGAACCATTTTGGCACAAAAGTTCTTTATAGGCTGTTTTTCATTTATATGTTACATTATTCTGCAATATTTTGTAGTTGTAATTAAATGATTGTTTATTAAACTGTTGTAGTAACTTAATGTCACCATTTTAATCATGCTGATTTTTGGAGGAGAAAAACTGAAATGGCACTCTTCGTGTGATATTGATTAACTACATAAAATATTATATATATATATATATATATGCATTTTCTAACCCCCATATCTTGAAGTTTGTGATCATTCACATGCATTCATAAATACATTTTAGGGTCTTGATGTTTGTCAATAATATAAAATATTTAATCCGGAAAGGACAAAACAAACGATAATGAATGAACCCAAAAGGTTCCATTTGGAACTTTTTTCCTGGTTACAAAGAATCCTTAAAAAGGGTTCCGTATAGAACCTTTTAGGGGTTCCAAATGTAGTACCTTTTCTTCTAAGAGTGAGTTTATTCGTGTTCCTTATCGATTAACTCATTTTCAGGGTTTTTTTATGCACATCTTGCTGTTTCCATCCATTTTTGTATTTATTTTTTTTTTTAGCAAAGCTGTCTGAGAATCTTTAGAGTTCGTTCTGGCTTTTTCCAAAGAATGGCCTGAACAGACACGCTTTGATTCTTCATCCATTCACAATTCGAGATGAGTGTGCCTGCAGCCCTTCTGCATTCTTTACATTTGACCACAATATTGATTTTCCCACAGGGAGGAAGGATTCCTATCACCCATGAGACAGAGATTTCCCATCATGTTTTTTGTGCCGTGATGATGACTAGCAGTTCAGAACAGAGTGTGTCGGTCAGTCTCTGGCCGGTGCTTGAACACTGCTCACTGTGTGGCTTTTGTTTCCAAATTATTCTCAAATCAAACTCGATGAGCTTGCAGTGATGCATTTTGACCTGCAATTTAACACTTAAATTTGAGATTCCAAACCCATGAGCTTGTGGTGTAATGCCATTCATTTCCGTGGATACAAATCATGGACAATATTTTGATTAGACATGATTAATGTTATTGGTATGGAATAACATCCTACAGTATCCCTATATTCATGTGTCCCGTAATTGAAAAAACATATTTAATCACAGCATGGGCCAAATAAATAGCTTCCTTAGTTGGTCAGAAATCTGCCTGTCAATATTAAATATGTTTTGAACGCATAAAGAGTTCTAATCTCATTAATTTTGCGGTCTTGAAGTAAATTGAAGAAAGAACAAACTGGTCTATAGAGATTTAGTGGCTATTTGGGTTTGACAAATGTATGGTTTCTTATATTTTAGGGTCATTCTTATTTTTATTTTTGTTTTTGAAAACAAGTCATTCCCTAAAATATAAAGGTGTCAGCTGCTAAAGCTGTGATCATATTGGTACATTGTGACACTGGGAACATATTACAGGCTCCATTCAGTGTCCAACAAAACTTTTAATCTAAAAATATAGTTTTATTGTACGCGATGAAAGAGAAGTGATAATTCTTGCTAAGTTTAGAGCGCTTATTGGGAGTATTTTTAAAAGTTCTCCTGATTTATGTATGTCTGCACACCATGCTTCCTCTATCCCAAATGTTTGTGGTCTGACAGATGAATCTTACACGATCTCCAAGCACTTAAAAACTTGTTCCGTGTCCCAGCCGCCTCCCGTGGGAACATGGCAAAGATGCTTCCAAGTGACTCGGTCCAATCCCCTTCTCCAGTCAAAGTCAGCCTCCTCTCATTAGGCAGAACATCCAGGTCGTGAACACTTTTCTTTGATAAGGATCAAAGACGAGCATCTTTGAAGCATGCTGATTGGTTGACCACTTTGAATAACTGTGTAAAGTTTCTTTCTAAAAAAGATTCTTTCTAGAATTTCTTTCAAACGCACAAAAGGTTCATTATAGTGGATAAAATTGTGTATTTTGCTGCTTTTCCACTACACAGTACCAGCTCGACTCGACTCAGCTTTGTTTGGTTTTCCACTGTGTAAAAGTTGTACCTGTTCCTGCTTTCGGGTACTTTTTTTGGATCACCTCCGGAGAGGTTTTGAGGCGATACTAAAATATGCCGTAAAAACAATGCCGACTGCTGATTGGTCAGAGAGAATCGTAACTATTCACTGCGTCATCATTACTCGCGCCAGATGGAGTATCCAGAATATCCCCGCCTTTTTAAAATAGTTTGGCCAGAGATAGTTACTAAACTAACTGCTATTATTATGGCAACTCGGAAAAATACGCCGTGGTCAAACGAGGAGGTGCAGACTTTCCTTTGTTTGGTTGCCGAAGAGAGGATCCAGCGACTGCTTGATAGGGCAACGAGGAACGAAAGGCATCGCTATGACGACCGGGTAGTATTTGTGGTACTGTCTGCAATGGAACACGGAGTGAAAAGCGAGCCGAGTCGAGCTGGTACTGGTAATGGAGAATCACCACATATATATATATATATATATATATATATATACAATTAAATTAAATTAAATTAAATATACACAATTTTTCCACTATAAATGAACATTTTGTGTATTTGAAAGAAAGAGAAATAGTTCTAGAAAGAAACTTTTTGAACCTTTCGTTCTGTGCAAGAATAAAAGCCATTGCACACTGAGTCCGAAATTCGCGTCCGAAAATTTTGCACGTTGAAAAATGAATACATCCTCACGTTATGTCAATCGCTCTTGCACACTGCCTCCGAAACTTTCGTCCATCATGAACAAAAATCAAATCGGGTTTGATTTTCTGCGTTCGCATCTGTAGCAAGCAGTTTGAATGGAGTTTGAATTGTGTTTTGACGTGTTTTTTCAGAACCATCGAATCATGAAAACGGAAAAAAAAACGCATACGTAAATTTTGGACTCAGTGTGCAATGGCCTTAAAGGAGTAGTTCACTTTTAAAAAAACTTTTGCTGATGATTTACTCACCCCCATGTCATTCAAGATGTCCATGTCTTTCTTTCTTCAGTCGAAAAGAAATTAAGGTTTTTGATGAAAACATTCAAGGATTTTTCTCCATATAATGGACTTCATTGGGTACCAAACGGTTCGAGGTCCAAATGAGAGTTTCAGTGCAGCTTCAAAGGTCTTTAATGACACCAGACGATGAATAAGGGTCTTATCAAGCGAAATGATCAGTCATTTAAAAAATATATAAAAAAAAACTTAAGTTTTATAAGCACAAATGCTCACCGCATCTGTGATGCATGTTCACGACTCTCCTGTTCATCAAAATGAACGAATCTTTTTTTTCCGAGTCATTTCATTTAGTTCGTTGAATGAACCAAAAGGCTTGAAAAAAGATTCATTCATTTTGATGACCCTTATTCATCGTCTGGTGTCGTTTAAAGCCCTTTGAAGCTGCACTGAAACTTTCATTTGGACCTTGAACCGTTTGGTTCCCATTGAAGTCCATTATATGGAGAAAATCCTAGAATGTTTTCATCAAAAACCTTAATTTCTTTTCAACTGAAGAAAGAAAAACATGGACATCTTGGATGGCATGGGGGTGAGTAAATTATCAGCAAAAGTTTTTTTAAAAGTGAACTCCCCGTTTAAGTCTTTTATTTTGCATTCCCTAGGAAACATGCCACAGGAAACTTTTGCACAACTGATTAGTCGTTTGGAAAAACAGTAGTAACAGTAGTTATGCACACTTCCGTTGTCTTTCCTGGCAGACGAATACAAACCTGTGCACTAAGTTGCTTATGTGCCATTCAATCAGATTACAACTTTCTTTCTTTTTTTTTTTTCTTGTGCATCAGAAGGCTGAGAAACCTGTGGTAACTATAGAGAGACAGGAGGTTTGTAGATTTCTTAAAGAGGGCCTTTTCCACACAGTTGCAATTTATACAAGATTTCATTCCCTGTTGATCGACAATAAAGTGATAATCATCAGATATAGTGATGATTAATAACCTTATGGTTCTTATTTTTGTGTAATTGATGACAAATGGAGACAACTGGGACAAATATACTATATTTTAAGTAAACAATGGAGAGAGTTGTCTCCATTTGCCCCAGTCTCAGGACTTCAGTGTGTTCATGCTCTAATTATCTTATGTAGTTCTCTGGCTTCATGCTTTGATGGCCAGCTGCTATTTAGAGGCCTGGTCCGGTACGGGGCCGTTTACACAGAACATGTTATTTCATCTGACTGTGATGTTTATTGTTTATCATAGTGCAATTAATTGCATTCCTATGTAAACAACATGCATTAAATTAGATGGACGTTTTTAAACCTTGTCACTCGTGTGTTTTTTTCATGCATCTCGCGCCATGAGAACTACGTTTTAAGTAAAAATGAAGTTTGAATGTTTTCGAATGCAGTTCTATTACGTCAGGGACTTTATTAGCTTTGCTTGCATAGTCAAAGGTCTAAAACATATTCGTGTGCCTCTTGTATTGCATCTAAGTTCATTTTTGATCTACTTCAGAAAGCACCTGAGCGTAAACTGAAGCAGTTCATCGTAACAGGTGTGGCACTGCTGTCTATTGTTTCTTTTGTTATAACCGGTTATTTTACAGTGATTCAGGGCTGACCGACAATTTCAAGGTACATTTTGAGAGATGTGACATCATATTGTAAACAAAGCTTTGATTTTTTTTAAACACGGATTTCCTGAAACACAAATATGCTTTGAATGATTCACTGCAAAATATAATGTTTTTAAAGCATCTTAGACAAAGGTTTCGTCATCTGGCAAATCTTAACTGCAGTAAAACGTCATGTGTGAAATATACATGAAAATTGATTTAGTGAGTCAAATTTAACTTAACTAAAAGTTTCACAAACTTAACATTGTGACACAATTTTAGACATACATTTATAATGTTACTGCAATTACATGTTAGTTGAATGAAAGAACAGAAACCTTTTTAAGTATCCATATTTGAATGGACTGAAAACAATGAAATGAAGTTTAAAATAATTCAGATGTTCAGCATTTCTGTTGCTTTACCTCATTTTACTGAAGTAAATTAAACAAGCAGCATTTCTTCCCCATTTCTTGTATCATAAATACACTGTAAAAATGAATATGCTTTATCTAATCAAAAAAATTGTGGCAACATTATTACAAGCAATGATAAATTTAATAATTAAATTTAACAAATTAGAATTGAGTAATAATTAATCAAATTAATATCCTTAAAAGTTAACCATTTAAAATTAGTAAAACTTACAACAACAACCCAAAAAAAAACATAAATTTAAGTCACCATTATGGTGATCAGTGTTTGTTTTAGGTGTCTTCAATGTTGGCAATATAAAAAAAAGAGTTCTTCATTCATCTTTGACGTCTGTCTGTTAGTGAGATATTTTTGTTAAATGTTTTGGTGTAAACTTTACTCATTTTAAATGGTTAACTTTTAAGGAACAATTTGATTAATTATTACTCAATTCTAATTTGTTGAATTTAATTAATAATATTGCTTGTAATCTGTTGCCACAATTCTATTGATTAGATAAAGCATATTCATTTTTACAGTTGGAACAAGCAACTTGTTTTCTTTTTCATGGTGATACGGTTCATATAGACCATTTTGCAAGATGTAAACAACACTGGTCCAGAAGCACTTCCTGTTTCAGTTTGTAACTGTTTTCTTTATTTCACATGTAAAGAAAACATCTTAAAGATGTTTGTTTAACTTTCTGATTCAGTTTTATATGTTCTGTTGGCTGTATTTTATCCCAGATTTTATGTAGTATTAAAAAACTGAAACAGGAAGTGCTTCTGGACCAGTGTTGTTTACATCTTGCAAAATGGTCTATTGATGGAGGACTACTGGACAGACCAGTTTAACTGAATTTCCGTGCTGGTCCAGACTAGTCCAAATCAACACATAGAACTGAATTTAGAAAGTTTGTCATCGATGAACAGAAAATTCATCTAAGGGGAAAGTGAAACCAGATCTCAAAATGATCCAAAATATTTAAGAATATAAAATAAATTCCAAAATAATTTACATTCACCCCAACACACCTAAATCATCAAGTAGTTTGCTTGTGTGTACTCAAGGTTTCAAATGATTGTAGTATAAATACACATCTCTCTGGAAGGACCAACTTCTGATGAGTCAGTGTTATGGCAGAACTTACACCATATCCCTCGTGGAACAGTTAAATCAATAATTAACAAATGGAAAGAGTATGTTCACAGCTCTGAATCTGTCCACAAAAAACGACTGGAGGAGGCGACCAAGCCTCCAGTGAAGCAGTTACAAGTTTCCGTGAGTGAAACTGGAGAGAATAAGCATGCAACATTGTAGTTTTATGGCAGAGCAGCAAAAAGAGAAAGGCACTGTTGTTGTCATATGAGATCTGGCCTACAGTTTTCCAGAAGGCATGTTGTGGATTTATAGTCCACAATTGAGCTTTTGGGTCATCAAAGCAATGGCGAACGTTAAACACTGTGCATCGTCAGAGATGAACTATCCTCACTGTGAATCCTGAATCCTGTGGGGACGCCTGAAGGCCTGCGAGAGTCAAATGAATGCAGACAAACTGGACGAAAAGTCTGCAAGACACCTGTGACTTGGGAGAAGATTTGTTTTCCAGCAAGACAATGACTTCAAGTATAAACCTCAAGCCCAGGGAATGGCTTAAACACAATGTTAATGTCCTTGAGTGGCCAAGTCAGATCTCAATCCAATTGAGAATTGGTGGGTGGACTTGTTAACTCACAATCTCCATGCAATCTGACTGATCTGCAGAGATGAATGAGGACTGCAGTGGCCAGATGTGCAACGCTGATAGAGACCTAAGACTCAATGCTGGAACGGCTGCCAAAGAGCATCTACTCAACGCTGACTTGAGGGGGGAAATGCGTATGTAAACAGATGTTTTGTGTTTCACTGTGAATACATTTTGAAAATTGTTTTCACTTGAAAGAATGTTTTGTTCTGTTGATCATGCAGAGCGGCCAGTCGTGACGTAATGGTTAGAGAGTCAGGCTGGTAACCCAAAGTTGAGGGTTCGATTCTTGTACCGGGAGGTAATGACTGGGATGCCCTTGAGCAAGCCACCTAATCGCCCACTGTGTATACCTAGTTAAATTGATAGTTCACTTTGATATTAATTTTTGATATGTTTTAGCTGACCTCAAGGGCATCCAAGATGTAGGTGTCTTTGTTTCCACAGTATTTTCAATTTTGACATTTTTCAGTCAAACCGTTGTTGTCTGTCAGTCATACACTGGAGGCTAAGGGGGTCCACCAAAAAGCATGCACAGAGAAGTCAAAATTAAACATGATTTAATGACTCGTAAATGTAAGTACACATTGATGGCCTAAGACACAAAACGAGCGGTTTGTGTGAGAAAACGAACAGTATTTATATCGTTTTTACCTCGTGTAATCACAGTGACGTCCAAGTGATCTGAATCAGTTGTTCACTGTCCAACTGAACCGAACTGAATCAGTTCAATGTTACGCCGGAAGTGATCGCTTGCGTGTGACGTCACTCAATATTTACATGGAGATTTTACCTTTTACTAAACATATTTAGATATACCGAAATTAGGGCTGGGTAATAAATATCGATTTCTCGATATTAATCGATTCTCATTTTTACGAACCGATATCGATTCTTAAATCTCAAGAATCGATTAGTCATCCTGTTTCATTTGAATGAATGGAAACATTGTCTCGCGGCTGCGCGCATCCAACAAATCGCAATAATCTTTGTCCTTTGTTACTATTGATATGAAGCAAAGTCTCAATTTTCAAATCACGTCCATTTTCTTTAGAAACTCAAAAACATAAATAGCGTTTTGCCGTTTTGGCGCTGTGGCGTGAGATCGCTCTGGCGCAGCTCAAGAGAAGCAGCAGCGCTGATCTCTCTTCCGGCTTAATAATACCAGTTACAGAGCGAAATAAACATGAACGAGCATCTGAAAGTGTGTTAAAAGATCGAGTACAACTTATCTAAATCCCTATCATGTCACATTGATTCGCTCAATCTGCGTTTCAACCGTGGAAAGACGTCAATTAAACAGCTTGTAATCAATGTCATGTATCGTCACATTTACCTCAGAAAACCCACATAAACTCGTTAGTCAGCTGGAAAAAAAATAACTCTAGAGAGGAGTATTTTGCTAAATATATACACCATATTACATATGCATTATAATCTTAATGTTCTTCAATATTTAATGCATATTTGAATAAATCTGGCAAGTTTTTATGACAGCCACCATTTAAATGTTTATATTTCATACAATCTTCCTATTATAAAAATAAATAAGTGTAATTTAAGTGTTTGTATAGCTACAAAACAGTTCATTATAACCTTCATATTAGGCTAATGATGCCTATAGGCTACAACTAGACTCCCATAGTTTACAGCATTAGTTAAGAGATTTGATTTCCTTGTGAAAGTTTGCCATTTATTGTAACTGATATCCAAAATAATCGATATTGAATTGAATCGAATCGGAATCGAAATCGAATCGAATTGCAAGCTTGTGAATCGAAATCGAATCGAATTGTGAAATTTGTGTCAATACCCAGCCCTAACCGAAATCGTCTTCCATTGCGGTTTCCCGTATATCTAAATATGTTTAGTGAAAGGTAAAACTTTTCATTAAATCATGTTTAATTTGGACTTCTCTGTGCATGCTCTTTGGTGGACCCCCTTAGCCTCCAGTGTATGACTGATAGACAACAACGGTTTGACTGAAAAATGTCAAAATTGAAAATACTGTGGAAACAAAGACACCTACATCTTGGATGCCCTTGAGGTAAGCTAAAACACACCAAAAATTAATTTCAAAGTGAACTATCCATTTAACTATATTTTAGGGACAAATTTGTTCAGAAGTGCCCAATATCTCCAAAAACCTCCCTCATTTGTAAAACTGGTGTAAAATAATTTTTATTAAGTAAGTAATTCAACGCTTTTTGAAAATGTAAAAATGCAGAAAGTTTTCTGTGATGGGAAACAATATACCGTTTGTATAGTATAAAAATCATTACATCTATGGAATGTCGCCATTTACATAGCTAAGTAAATGTGTGTGTGTGTTCACGGTAACCCTTTATTTGAAGGGCTGGGCATAAGACTGACACAACACCTTCATAACCATGACATGACATATGTCTTGAATATGAAGTAGGGTTTATGCATTAAGAGTCTTTCGCTCAATAATGACATTGTTTAAGACGTCTTTGTTCTGACATATTGACATAAACAACATCATAACCTGTCAGTGTCTTTGTCATGACACTTGTAAAACATTACAAAATGTTTTTGTTTGTTTTTTTATCACTGCTAGTTTTGCTCTTTCTAGTTTAATGGAAACATTTGATGTAATTAAATTGATTAACACATTACACAGATGAAAGTGGACCACCTTGAGTCCCCCGTCATCTGTTATTTTCAGTGCACTGCACATTCATTGAGCTGTGGCCCGTCAGAGAAACTCCAGGAGCGCCTCCAGAACGAGCTTTACCCTGTATCTGGGTCAGTCTCCTGTCCTGAGCTCACCTCCACGGCTCACTCGCTGTGCATTTGCATTCTTAAACAGACTCTCGTCTCTGCCAAAATCCAGAGCAGAATGTATGTGTGTCAGACTTAATGTTATTTTCATCAGTGTTTTACTTGTTGCTGACAAATCGGTTATAAAAAGCTTAAAGTGGCCGTATGATGAGAACATAATTTGATTAGAACTCAAAACTCCCTTCTCAGTAAAAAAACAAATAAGTATTTATTCAGTCCAAGTTGCAAAAACGACCCGTTCTGAACTTTGTAAGACAAATGAATCCAATGAATCAGAATATGAACGTACACATTGATATATTAGTGACGTTTGTTCCGTCGTCAAAAAAGAAGAAAACAGATGCTATTACATATATCTTCAACACTACAAGAGTGAAATGAGCCGTCAAACCGGTGTAACATCATGATCCTCATGTTAGAAACAGCTGGCTGTAATTCATTTTTGTCAAGGATTTTGATCATTTCATTTAATCTTGATAGTTTTTATTCTACTGTACATTTCAATGCATTAATATGAATCTATCACAATGAGACAATCTGAATCTTTTGTATGCATCTTTCACAGGCTAATAGGAATAAATAGTTAGTTTAAAAACTGTACACCTAATATGCTGTTGGTCCTCCTTGGGCTGCCACGGGGCACCCACTGTGGTATGGACTCTACAAGACCCCTTAAAGGAGTAGTTCACTTTAAAAAAAAATGTTGCTGATAATTTACTCACCCCCATGTCATCCAAGATGTCCATGTCTTTCTTTCTTCAGTCGAAAAGAAATTAAGGTTTTTGATGGAAACATTCCAGGATTTTCTCCATATAATGGACTTCAATGGGAACCAAACGATTCAAGGTCCAAATGAGAGTTTCAGTGCAGCTTCAAAGGGCTTTAAACGACACCAGACGATGAATAAGGGTCATCAAAATGAACAAATCTTTTTCGAGTCATTTGGTTCATTCAATGAACAATATGAACGAAATGTCTTGTTTTCATTTTGATAAACGAGTTCGGACAGGAGAGTCACGAACGCGCATCACACAACAGAGCAAGGCGAGCATTTGTGCTTATAAAACTTAAACTTTTTTATTTATTTTTGAAATGAGCGATCGTTTCACTAGATAAGACCCTTATTCATCGTCTGGTGTCGTATACACATACCGAGCCGTGACTTTTGTGTAGCGTTACAACCCTACGCATTGGTTTGTGGTTTGTCCCTCTTCAGACCTCTGTTGGTAAATCCTCACCACTGCTGACCGGGAAATACACACAAGACTTGCTGTTTCAGAGATACTCGCATCCAATCGCTTTGCCATGCCAATTTGGCTCTTGTCAACTGATTGTTTGCTTAACATTTAATCTACCCAGGCTTAATTATGTGGACTTGTTAGGAGATGATCAACGATATTTGCTTCACCCGTGACTTGTAATGTTTTGGCTCATCAGTGTTATTGACTTCTGTTTGAGCACGCAGTTTACATGCAGAATGAGATATTTCTTAAAGATTTAGGAGCAAAAAAACGAACCGTTTAATTGGATGGGTTAGGGAAAGGTTTTAATCTCAAACTTACGGTGGCCGAGAGAGCTCACCGCGCTGCAACCTGATAAAAACGCATGCAAATACAAAAAAACATCCGCAAATTAAGAAAAACATCTTCATCAGTTCCACAACACACGTGTGCTCCAAGTACTCACAACACCACCAAATACAGAAACGCGCTGCAAATAACACGGTCCACAACGGAAATGTTTCCGGGGAACCAAATAAGTGACGGACCCGATTGGGACGTGGTCACAGGACGTGCTTACAGCAAAAAACCTTTATTGACAAGAAGTTAAATCCTATTTAAAAAAAAAACAAAAAAAACTATACTATTAAAATAATATTATATATAAATAATATTATAATATTATAATTCTTTTATAGTTCGTATATACTGCTTGCTTACTCAAAATTCGACTTTATTTTATTTAATTTCTTTTGACTTTTCCCCCCGCAAAACACAGAGATTCAAATTATTATGACATACAACTTGTGTACAATATACAACATGTGTTAACAATATGTTCAATGTCATCACAATACAAATGAGAAAAGAACAATGATCTGAAAACTAAACTAAATAAATAAAAAAAAGATCTAGAAGAACATGAAGGCAAGATATTAATCTATACATCAGTTACACTATACAAATAGTTTCATTTTATGTTTAAATTGTCATAAGAAAAGTTTCCTAAAAATGTTAGGTAATGTATGGCACCGACATACAGACAGTGTTGTGCAAGTTACTTCCAAACTGTAATACATTAGGTATTACTTGTTACTGTTATTTAAAAGTAATTCATTACCTTACAATATTACTGTCTCAGAATTGTAATGCGTTACATTACTCATGTATTACTTTTGAGTTACTTTCACCAAAATAACCAAGTAGAACTTAACTTTGGGGCTGTAACGATATGCAATATGAAACCGAAATCGCGATTCGCCACACGACTCAGATCCACGAACCTATAGAATCGCGACACACCTCTTCCAACTCCCAGCGTTATTCTCCTTACCGTCCATATCCAATGCTGCCTTATCTTTAAATTAGGCTATTAGTATTATTTGAAGTTAACATTATAAAATACGTGGACCTACACCACAAAATTACCACACTAAATTATTTAAAATTGGGGAAGTCCAGCATTATGGACATGACATTTGCAGTCAAAACATGAAATAAAAATTCTCAGAAAATACATGTATTGAAACGTATATAGGCTACTTCCAGACATTAGACAAATATCAGTCTATGTTTTATTTTTAATATTAGGGAAAAGACACACATTCATGCGTGACAAAAAAATAGGAGGCAAAATATATTTTTTGTAATTCTGTTAATTACACTGCGCAAATCGGATGAGGAAGGGTTGGCTCTGCAGTCTCCATAGAACTTAAAATATTCATTTTATTTTAGTTTTCGTGTTCGCATTTATGAGGAAAAAACAATGTTACAGACGTGACCGCACTGAACTGGCACTAAAAGAGTGCTTTGAAACTTTTACATAGTCTGTTGCCTTTAAGAAGTAAAAGCAGACAATACACTGTAATACAACTGTAATACAAGCCTCACTGAACATGTAACGAGTAAAATATTACTGAAAATTGATTAGTAATGCCTTACACTACTGCGTTACAGCAAAAAGTAATATGTTACTGTAATGTATTACTTTTGTAATGCGTTACTCCCAACACTGCATACAGATATATAAAACGGATATTTTAACAGATCTTTATAAAGTAAAAATAAAAAATAAATAATTTATTTGCAACCGCTGTGTTAAAGTCCCCGTGAAATCAAAATTGAACCTATTTACTTTGTTAGCGCATATTACTAGTCTTGTGGTGAACAATTAATCCGTGCTAGTGAATATATATTAAACAAATTTTTTACCTTAGCAATCTTTAATCAAAATCTGAAAAGTTACTTCCGGTCTGGAACGGTTTCTTTTTCTGATGACGTAGGTTTCACAGTTTGGGTGGGGAAACGCTTAACCACTCCCCTCAAACCGTTAGTTTGCTATGAGCGAGAGATGGAGAGGAGGAGCGCTAGAGTAAAACCCTGCCCTCTGTTCAATATTCCGTTTCACTTGGAAATACGTCACGGCACTGGAGAAAAATCGTTTGCAACTTCCGGTTCACGGGGACTTTAATCATTATATTTCTGTCATCAGAACAGCTATACAGCTGATGGACAAAGTGCTGCGTTGTCATAGGAACATCCTAGGTAAAAAATAATTACATAAATGAACAAGAAACGTCCTACTCTCTACGTTTGTTATGATGCTATACATTACAATAAGCGTTTTAAAACATTGATTTTGTGTAAAATAATTGTATACAGTTTCAGTTATTCTTTTCATTGTATTACAAGTTACTTCCTGATCATGATGGTGAAAAAAATAATACTTGAAACTTATGGGCATTTTAATGTAGCCTGGTTCAACCAGACTCTCTTTTAATGTATAAAAGTTTAATAATTTTAGCTAAGCAGTTTATACATACGTGTAGATTTAGGAAGATAAGACCTTTGTTTTTTGGTTTTTATGAAGGAGTTAACTTTGTATAATAAAGCTTTGAAAGATATAAAACAAGACAATCATTGGAGGTTTTCAAAATTATACACAATCTGATAACTCATTAGACCTCTGTGATATTTTATGTTCTATTTATTTATTTATTTCTTTATTGTGTTTACAAAAATCTTAAATTGTTTTGATATTGAAGATGTATTTGTAAGATGATTTTGATTGTTTAATAAAAAATAAATAAAAAAGCATGGGTATTTTTTATAAAATATACTTTATTTCACAAGAACATGTGCAGCATGCATTTTTCGTGTAAAATAATGTCAAAATGTAAAAAAAAAAAAGAAAATTCGGCATTATTTTGGTAAAAATCTATACAAAAGGACCAATTCAACCCAAGCTAGGGCTGTTTTATCACAACAATTTTGTTTAAATTTAACTTACAATGTATCAAATGAGGAACTCAAGGCCCGGTTTGTCCTTACATGCTTGCTAAAATAATTATAATGCAATAATAATAATTCCGCCCCTCCTTCACTTCCGGTTCTGGCGCTGGGGTTCTGAAACTGGTGGTGCTGCGGGTCTGCAGCTGGATATATCTCCCTTGTAATGCATAGCCCTAACTTACATTGTTTAAATTGTGTTTAAACGTGCAGACAAAGAATTGCAATGCTGACTTTTTGTTTTTAAGAATAAGTTGCAGCATAACTTCTGGACTTTAAATAAAAATATTAAGTATGTGTTTGTTGTACAGCGGCGGATCAGTTATTCACTGTGCAAACGCATCATAACATGTGAACGCACTATCAGCACGCTCCTGCACCGCAACACACACTGCAAACGGGTGTGAAACGGACGTTAGATCCACTACAGTTCTTAGGAACTTAGATGTGTTTAAGAACTCTTTTTTTCGTACAACAGCAGCACTCATCTTGTTTGTTTATTAGTGGATGCGGATGACCAGTCGTAGACCGGAAACTGATACGCCAACTTCTGACAAAAGCGAAAGTTCGAAACTACGTTGTGCACATAGCCTATAGGGAAGCTCACGAGCAATAAGCAAGTCCCAGTCGGGTCCGTCGCTTATTTGGTTCCCCGGAAACATTTCCGTTGTGCTCTGTGTTACTTGCAGCGTTTCTGTTTTTGGTTGGGTTGTGAGTACTTGGAGCACACGTGTGTAGATCTTTTTCTTAATTTACGGATTTGCATGCGTTTTTATATTTCCACACGTTTTTTATATTTGCATGCGTCTTCTTTAGGTTGCAGCACGTTGAACTCTCCCGCCCACCGTACAAACTGAAATACAGTATGATTGTGTTTGATATATAAAAACATAACTAAAATGGATAAGTAAACCTCAGGGGGAAAAATGATATAACAACAAAATGTACAATCTAACCCCTTAATATCTTTTATCATGATATGATATTTAGCCATAGTGTGACCCAGTCCAAACTGTCATCTGTGAAAGAGAAGAGAAATGCAATCTGACATCAAAATCAAAACATCAAACATCAAGTGTTGCATATGAATTTGTTCACAGAGGTATCAATATCACAAGCCTGAGGTATCCTCAGTGAGCAGGCGGTAAGACTTCTTGTCTATGCTGCTACACAATATGTCTCGAGTGATTACGACATTTTGTTTGAATATTAGATTTTCAATTGGTTTAGTCTGTTCTTTGTTTGAAGCAGCATGCTGTGGCTTGTCACACAATGTATTTTGAAATGCAACATTGTCCCATTACTTCAGAAAAAGGCGGTTTAAATGCTAATAAAAGAGTAATTGCGAGGGGAAAAATATTGGTTGGAAGGAACTGTCCGTCCTGTGGCTTACTAGACAGATGATCCTACATGCCTTTGAAAGATTCAGAAACATGCTCTGTTGAAATCATTTACACAATTAAACGGCTCATTACACTGCGGATAGCTTTAAATTCACCTTTGAATGGAATGGGACATTTTGTTCAATTTTGTCAGAGCTTAGTAGCATGTGTAATTCCCTGTAGTGATCACTCTAAAATAAAAAAAGATATATATGCACCTTTTTTGCATCATGCTTTTTAAATAATCCCAACTAGGAGTAATTTGAAATATTTACTTCCATATTTGAGTTAAAGCAACATTCTATGCATCTCCGGTGTTGGGAAAGTTCACTTTCTACATGAACTTGTTCAAAGTTCACACATTTTAAAATGAACTAGTTCATAGTTTTTTTTTGTTTGTTTTTTTTTTCACATATGTTGCGAGCTTCTTCTTTTTTTAAAATTATTGCCACAGCCCATATTCAACCACAGACAAGAATTATTTTATCAACAGGCAAAGTTTGCACAGAAATGTGAGATTTTTCCCATCCTCACCGTCCTCGTCATAAAACCTGTTTAAATGATCATACGACGCCTCCTCGCTCGCTGCTTTGTCGACGGCGGCCGCGTGTTGCCAGATTGGGTGTTTTTCGCTATATAATAAGGCCTGTTTATGTGTGTTTTAGCTGGGTTTTTCGCCTGGAAGGCTCTAGAGAAATCTGGCACCCTATTGTACGAAGTTAAGACGACTTTGTCGCTGCAGGTCGCCAGTGGCTGCGCTGGATGGCGTTCCCACTACTGGTTGCCTAGTAATGTTTGTGAGTGACATTCACGGATGTTTCTCTTAGACAAAAAATATGTTTTATTGCCGCTACAAACTAATATTTTGGAAGGAAGTCTAAATCTAAATGGAATCATACATAAAATGCATAATATTAAAGATTGAACAAAAAACAGTGAGTGCTCTTTGCCATCGCGGCTATTTAACTATACGGTTATTTAACTAACCGTCTATCTGGGTTCCCGAAACCATTCAGTCACGGAGTCAGTACGGTGAACACCACTGTATGTACACAGAGATACTGTATATCACCCATTATAGGACAGTTTCTGACTGCTAAAATGAGCTTCTTGTTCAACTTGCCTCGGTCAGACTCAGCACTGAAGAGTGACGTGCTCCACTGAATTCACTCCTATTGGTTGTCACTCCTGAAAGTGACAGTGATGCAGAGCCATTTGCATAAAGTTAAACAGATCTTAAAGGAGTAGTTCACTTTTGAAAAAACTTTTGCTGATAATTTACTCACCCCCATGTCATCCAAGATGTCCATGTCTTTCTTTCTTCAGTCGAAAAGAAATGAAGGTTTTTGATGAAAACGTTCCAGGATTTTTCTCCATATAATGGACTTCATTGGGAACCAAACGGTTCAAGGTCCAAAAGAAACTTTAAGTACAAACTGCAAATTTGTTCAAAGGGCTTTAAACAATTCCAGACGATGAATAAGGGTCTTATCAAGCGAAACGATCGCTCGTTTTATAAATAAATAACAAAGTTTAAGTTTTATAAGCTCAAACGCTCGCCTTGCTCTGTTATGTAACGCACCCCTCTTCAAACTCGTTCATTAAAATGAACAAATCTTTTTCTGAGTCATTTGGTTCATTCGGCGAAAGAAACGAACGAATTGATTCGGAAAAAGATTTGTTCATTTTGTTGAACGAATTCGAACAGGAGAGTCACGAACAAGCACCACAGAACAGAGCAAGGCGAGCATTTGATCTTATAAAACTTAAACGTTGTTTAACAGTTGCTTAACCCTTTGAACAGTTTGCAGTTTGTACTGAAAGTTTCTTTTGGAACTTGAATCGTTTGAGTCCCAGTAAAGTCCATTATATGTAGAAAAATCCTGGAATGTTTTCATTAAAAACCTTAATTTCTTTTCGACTGAAGAAAGAAAGACATGGACATCTTGGATGACATGGGGGTGAGTAAATTGTCAGCAAAAGTTTTTTGAAAAGTGAACTACTCCTTTAACTTTGTCGCGTCGCTGGACACGCCGGAAGTCGCCGGAAGTTGCCGGCAACCCATTAAAATGAATGGTAACGTGTCTCTTAGTCGCTTGTAGTGTGAACGCAGCTTTAAACTGAGAGAGCGTGCGTTCACAGACACCAGAATGAATGCGTTCACAGTAATGTTCATCAGGCAGTAAGACAGTACGTTCAGTTCACGTTCGCCCAATATATGAATGTGTTCATGAAGTATTGTTCATTAAACGCGTTCAGGCACAACACTGTGCATCACGTTACATATATTTTTAGTAAAGGAATGGAAACAGCGGCTATGTTTGCATAGACATCAACAGTCTGTGAGCATAGCCCAACTGTGACAAGCATTTAGTTTAGGTATATTACAGAAATATTGGTGTTAAATAATAGCAAGCTGTGTGGAACGAGAGGTCAACAGTCATAAGCAACCCATTTAAACTCCTTCACAATGATGTTACATTTTTTTTTTCTTTTTAAAGAGATCAATTGTCAAATTACTGTACATCATATAAACACAGACAGTGTCGACTTTCCATTTAGCCTGAAAATCAGGTCTGTTTTCCTGAAAGCTGTATGTCAACCTCCAGTCTGATAATCATTGTTTGCCAGTTGCAGTTTCTAAAACAAGAACAAGAACTTTGCTTCGTTTAGTTTCTGTTTGGTTTTGTTCAAGATGCTAAAAGTGTTGTGGGTGGTTGAGAGAGAATTGCTGTGTGGTTGGTCTTAAAGGGATAGTTCACTTTGAAATTAATTTTTGGTATGTTTTAGCTGACCTCAAGGGCATTCAAGATGTAGGTGTCTTTGTTTCCACAGTATTTTCAATTTTGATATTTTTAGGTCAAACCGTTCTTGTCTATCAGTCATATAATGGAGGTCTATGGTCACCACCTCAAAGAGCATGCACAGAGAAGTCCAAATTAAACATGATTTAATGACCCGTAAATGTAAGTACACATTGACGCCCTAAGACACGAAATAGTGGTTTGTGTGAGAAAACGAACAGTATTTATATCGTTTTTACCCCTGAAACAAAGACACCTACATCTTGGATGCCCTTGAGGTAAGCTAAAACATACCAAACATTAATTTCAAAGTGAACTATACCTTTAAGTGTTTTTACCTATACAAGATGCAACACGGTCACACAGTTACATCCCTGAAGTCTTAATTCTCTCTTCTAACAACATTAACTTTGCTTTTTCTGCTTGCTCTGGCTGAACAACTCTCTGAACGTACTCTGTATAATCTCCAAAGGCCTGTCTGTACTCTTAGGGCAAGTACGCCATGTTTAACTTTGTACCGTCTCATAATGTCGGTATAAATAATATTGTTTCCCACTAAATGAGACACAACGGCTTCTCTCCATTAAAGAAGAACAGAAATGGTATCGTGCCTTTTTTAAACTTTTCTCTCTCCAATAACTTTTTCTTATACTAATATTTTGCTAAATTACACTGGGAAGCCTCGTTTAAACTACAACAAAAAATGTAATATTAGAAGTCAACACATACCAAAGCTCTTATTGAATACTGAGGTTTGGATTACAATATTGAAAATTAAACACTGTTTTGGGCCATATCCTTTATATTTTAGACATTTCAGTGTGGCCGGACCGTGCATTGAGCCACTATCGGCCTTTAGTTCTGAGATTGTCATGGTTGGTGCGGAACGCTTACTGTGATTTTTTCCAAGTAGGTTTCTAGATTAGCATCCCTGTTGGTCTTTGAACAGCATCTTTTTCAACCATTTGGATTTTAGGGTAATTAATGGATAGGGTTAGGGATAGGTTACAACTGTGTTTAAATGGGTTGTGTTGTTCTAGGACCAACAAAAGATATGTCCTACTCGGCAAAATCACTGTCACGGGCGCAGAGAAGAGAATCTCAGCATGTAATTGGAGATTTCAAAGGAACTGTCTCTGAAGAAAACCGAGGCTGCACAGATAGTCACTTACTGATGAAGAGGGTTGTGATCTTTCTCCACACAAACACATGTCAGGAGTTTAAAGACTCGTGGACTTGACCAGAAACGTCATGCCCATTCAAACTGAGGTGTTTCTCTGGCAGAAACCACAATCCTATGTCCTGATGCTGCATATCCACCCTTGTGTCACTTCAAAGTTGCACAATCTTCTCCGTATGAAAAAAAATTTGTTGTAAGACATGTCAAAGCTCTCTTTAATGAAAAATTAAGGGTGATATAGCTGTCAGGATTTGTTGAATTTAAGGTAAATCACACAGGACTAACACATTTGGACTAACATGTCTTGCTAACTATTATAAAGTAGTTAAAATTGTTTTATTTGTATTTGGTCATGTCTTTATCTCATCTACGGCACCATGTCCATAAGTATGATTTATGCCTCAACATTTTGTCAGATCTAATTATTAAAGAATTGTGCATGTGATTGCTAATTATATCTCATTTTTAAATATTTGTATTTAAATTTAAAAAAAATTAAATTTGTAAATGCATGATTAACTATGAAACGGTGTCAATCGCCAGTTTCATTTTTATGCCGGTAACATTTTTATGAATTCTAATGGTGCGTTCACACCAGACGCGAATAGCACTTCAGGCGCAAGTGATTTCAATGTTAAAGGGTTAGTTCACCCAAAAATTAAAATTCTGTCAGTATTTACTCACCCTCATGTTGTTCAACCCCGTAAGACCTTCGTTCATCTTCGGAACACAAATTAAGATATTTAAGATATTAAGATCGCTCCTGCATACAGTCCATAGGCTTCTTGAGGGACTGGCTCTTGCTGTCCCCGAAAAGTCATTAAAGACATCGTTAAAATAGTCCAAGTGACTACAGGGGCTCAATCATAAGTTTATCAAACGACGAGAACACTTTTGTGCACAAAAAAACAACAAAAATAACGACTTTATTTCAACTATTCACTTCCTTCTCCATGAGCCTGTAAGTCAGTTAACGTAGTGTGATTGCGTAGAGCTACGTCACACGTAGGCTCACTATTGGCCGACGCTGGTCATGTGTGTGTGATGCGTGTGACGTACAATAACAGAAGCTTACGCTATTAAACTAGTAACCTGACTCGCGCAGAGGGAGAAATAAACGAATAGTTGAAATAAAGTCGTTATTTTTGTTGTTTTTTTGCACACAAAAGTGTTCTCGTCGTTTGATAAACTTAAGATTGAGCCCCTGTAGTCACTTGGACTATTTTAACGATATCTTTAATGACTTTTCGAGGACAGCAAGAGCCAGTCCCTCAAGAAGCCTATGGACTGTATGCAGGAGCTATCTTAATATCTTAAATATCTTAATTTGTGTTCCGAAGATGAACGAAGGTCTTACGTGGGTTGGAACAACATGAGGGTGAGTAAATACTGACAGAATTTTCATTTTTGGGTGAACTAACCCTTTAAGTCAACGCAAAGACGC
The DNA here is from genome assembly GCF_988280905.1 of Pimephales promelas. Taxonomy (NCBI): domain Eukaryota; kingdom Metazoa; phylum Chordata; class Actinopteri; order Cypriniformes; family Leuciscidae; genus Pimephales; species Pimephales promelas. Next base: position 3,599,422 of record NC_142790.1, on the reverse strand, counting down.
GTTATGCGCGGAAAAAATTCCTGCGGCGCAAATGAGGTGTAGAACGTGGCGCGATAGACGCAAATACGAAGGGTCCGGTGGACACAAATATGGCGACGATGATCCCCACGCTGTCCGGAGCAAATACAGAGCGGTGACTCTCTCGATAAATGCTCGATCAACATAAAAAAATGGCCGCCAACGGGTTTCAATTCTGACGCGCGTAAATTTCGCTTCAAACTTTTGTTTTTACACGCGTCAATTTCGACTCACAAAGGGATTCACAACGCGGTAGGCGCGAATTTGACGTGCTATTCGCGTCTGGTGTGAACGCACAGTTACAATGCAATGTTGTGAGAAAACGAATGTGAAAAACGAACAAACAGATCCTCGTCTCATCAGGATACTGAACTGAGCTCTCTTTCTACTGTTTATATTCTACATTTACTACTAAATTATACTTGTGTTGTCATGTTTGCTGTTCCCTTTAAGTGAGTTTTTACTTCTAGTGTAGATTTTAATGTTGTAAGCGTGTAACGATACCCTCATGTCACGATTCGATACAGAACTCATGATACGATATTATTGCGATACTCCAAGACATATGATAAAAGCTTAACAATGTACTGTTGATTAAAATGCTAAATTTGATATTACATTGTGGGTTTAAATAAATAGGCTTGTGCTTGTAACCCAAGGACAATGGTGACACCAGAATAACAACATTCATGATTCTGAAGCTGAAAATACACATTTATTTTAGATGAATATGCTTGCACTCTTTCACTTACTAGATATATTTAAAATAAATGTCGGCCACTTTTTACTGGTAACATCAGGACCCACAAATATTCCCCCATTGCATTATTATAGGGCTGGGTAAAAATATCGATTCATCAATGCATTGCAATTTTTTGCTTCTCAATTCAATATCGATTCATCAAATCCTATGAATCGATTCAGCCATCCAGGCCAGTGGCGGCGCTGTGGGCTACACTCTAGTGAGAGCGTTCAGCGTTGTACAAGTCGCGCTTTAGCCCTTAGCAAAACAGCGCGATGACGGACAGCAGCTGCACTCTGTTCAAGCCTGATTCAAGACTGCACTGCCAACATTAAAAGCCGACGTTTGGGCTCATTTTGGATTCCACTGTAAGCCGGGAACTATGGAAGCTTGTTTCCGCCACAGAATGGGAAATAAAAAAGGTAATTGCGACTTTTTATCTCACAATTCTGAGTTTTTTTTCTCACAATTGGGAGTTTACCTCTCGCAATTCTGACTTTATTTTTCAGAATTGCAAGATATAAAGTCAGAATTGCGAGATATAAAGTCACAATTGCGTGATATAAAGTCGCAATTGGGTGTTATAAAGTCAGAAATGCATGATATAAAGTCAGAAATGCATGATATAAAGTCTATGAGATATAAACTTCTGAGAGGGAAAAAGGTTAGTATTTTTTCCCCCTTAGAATTGGCCCGAAAACTCGCAATTGCTGTTAAGTGTGATCAGCTATTAAGTGTTATTGTTTACAAAATTATAATTAGAATATAATATTGCACTTTTTTGAGTATGCACATTTTGTGCTTCTGTTTACATTTCTTTTATAACTTGAATGTATAGAAAGAAAGAAATATACTTTCTACTACTTAGTTACTTGCACTTTAGGTGTTGTTAAAGCACTATACAGTGCTTGTCACAGTTGTGTTTGAATTCAACACATACAATATTGTACGTTTTTATTCTGCTGAATAAACCATGACAGGAAACAAACATGCTGGGGTCAATTTGTTCTTTAACATTGGTAAAACTGCGCACATTACTTAAAAATATACTCAGGCACTTAATTACTTGTGTATTTACTTATTATTGAATCGATATCGAAGCTAATAAGTCAATATTGAATCGAATCGAAATCGAATCGAAGCCTCAAGAATTGAAATCGAATCGAATTGTGAAATACCTAACAATACCCAGCCCTGCATTATTATACATTATAATCAACATTATACATAGCAGTTTAATGTAGTACTAACTCTGACAACTTGAAAACTATTTTGGGGGAACTATCCACGATACGTATTGTTGCATTTTTGTATCGCGATATACTGTGGCACGATATATTGTTACACCCCTAGTTGAAAGTACATAAAACAGCCAAAGCGCACATTTTATTTACCACTTGGCCTTCTGAATCACTTTGGTGGACCAAACAATCCTCTTCGAAATGAACTTCTCGCCAATCTCCATCAATTAATCACTCTGCCTTGTAATTGTTTTTGTCGCAACACCACTTTCTTCCCTTCTTCTGTTTCCACGTATCTCTCGGTCTCTCTCAGTTTGACTTTTATCACACTCTCCTATCCCAGTCTGCCTTTCTCTTTGCCAACCACATGGCTGAATGGAAGCCCACCTGTGTAAACATTAGGTAGATCCTGTCTGTGCTGTGGCCTCTTGGACACATTCAGCCATTTTTGTTTTCTTGGGCACGTTGACTTGAGGAAGTTCAGCTTGACGGAGGGGTTTCCCTCCCTTTCCCCTGAGCAATATTTGTTTTGTTCCTTTTCTACTTTTGAATTTGTTACTCGGCTTTTGTTACTTTATATTATTTCTGGTCGTTGTATAGTCCAAACATTTGACGTTCATTGGGCATAAGTATGATTTATATCTCCTGTGCAGATTCAATACCATCTTTATATGCTGGAACCAGATTGGTCAGTGTATAGACGTGCATATGTGGGTCCTTTCACCACAAATCTTACCGATAAATGATAGATCCCTTCATGATTTTACAAGCCTTTCTGGAATTGGCTGATGATGAGAGACCACGAATTCTTTCAATACCTGTAAACTTGGATGCGTTTTCAGTACGCAAGTCCAACTCGGTGTGAGACGCATGCCTTGCTCACAAGTGCATCATCAAATCACACATGTGATCCCTCAAAGTTATAGGGTTTCCTTTCTGTCATTCCAGCCTGATCTCACGAAAGTGCGTATCTATACAACAAATGTTATTTCTCGTGCGATCTATATATCAAAAATAGTTTTTCCGTCTATATGATACGCAGTTATCACGTACTTTATGGCATGTAATACCTAACCAAGGGGTATTCAGTGCGTAGCATATGCACGGAAAAAAAAAATTGCCGTATAAATGGCACGAGAAATGACATTCGTCAACACATTCTCATCCCAAGACGTCATCTAACTGACGCTTTTGACCATATGTCAACATCCAACTTTTTAGGGCACCCTTTAACGTGAGTTAGATGACGATCCTACGGCGTCATCCAACTGACGCTTTACCTTTAGCTAGGTTTAGGTCTGGGGTAGGGTTAGGATTGGATAGCGTCATCTAACTCAGTCATTCCCAAAGGCGGGGTCACAAGTGGGTCGCGGGAGATTTTGTATGGGTCGCCAAGTCGAGCACTATTTTTCAGTGTGCTATAGGCTACTCTAGATCAGGGCTATTCAATTGGCGGCCCGTGGGCCAAATGCGGCCCGCCAATCGTGCCGAGGGCACCCCAACCTCCCACCTCCTATTTTCTGGTGGTGCGGCTTAATTTGGTTAGATATGCGCGTGGCCGCAGTGGCGCGTGCAGCTGGATGGCTATAGCCTACGCACTGTGTGTGTACCATCGCTCCGACTGACCTGAGAGAAACGTTTTCAGTCCGAATATTTCAGCAGTTCTTATGTGTGTCCCGTATTTCTGTCGACTGAACCAGCGATAATAATCATTCGTTGGTGGTTTGATTATTTCCTTTCCATGAATTGGCCATGAAAACGCGCGTGCATAACGGTCTGAAACGATTCGGATTTGCTCACCTGAAGTGGTTTCTTGGTCAGTAACAACAAATAGAGAACAAAATAGCGCTGGTTTCAGTTGTTTCACTAGTTTACTTTGAACTAGGCAGCACGGCCCAGTGGATAACCGAACGCAAGCTTAAAGGAGCGTTTAATCCCGGTCCCTGAAACTTATTAAACAGCGTTGCGACATCTAGTGAGAAACGTTACAATCGGACACTCCTCTCTCTTACAAACCACAAATCACTCTAGTTTTATTTAATTTAACTAGTTTTAAATCGGATGAAACAGCCTTAACATTCCCAACACTACTGATGAGGTAAATAGCAGAAACATGAACAAAGTTAGAAGACTAAATGCCCTAATCACCACCCTTACAAACATTTACCATGTAATAGCATATGAATGTAATAATTTACCATGGTTTGGGCATAAATGTGGAATATTTATATTGAATACTATGTTATAGTCATTTATATTGCAATAGATTTATTAGGGGGGTAGAGGAATACAAAATTAATTTTTTTTTTACCTGTTTAGGCATTTTTTATACGGTGGTAGTGAGCCATGGTTACAAAGTCTCACTGTCAGGATATTTTAATTTAAGCCTATAATAATTATTATAGTAAATTGTGTATACAGTATGATGAGAATACGAAAACAGTGAGATGCCCTGTCAACTCTTCCTTTCTCATTTCACCTCTGCATTTCGCTTATTGTCAACAATAGGTTAATAAAAAAAAAATGTGCTTTTTCAAATATCTGTATCTCTTTTAAATAGTTAACTGGAAGCTTAACTGACCTTAAAAATGGTCATATATAATTTGTTAATGCATAAATTCTCTTCGTTATATATGAACTATATGGGCCTAATGTTTATTGGGTCACAAGGATTTATCGACTTTAAAATGTGGGTCCCCAGAAAAAAAGTTTGGGAAACACTGATCTAACTGACGTTAAAACGTCAGATGTTGACGTATGGTTGCATTCATGGTATAGATACGCACTTTCATGAGCCTGTGTTGGTCATTCGGATCAGCACATCCCAGTGGTGGAGGAAGTACCGAATCTCAGTACTTAAGTAAAAGTACAAATAACCAGATAAATATTTACTTTAGTAAAAGTAGAAGTAACACAATGACAACCATACTTAAGTAAAAAAGTAAAAAGTACCTGATTTTAAATGTACTTTAAGTATTAAAAGTAAAAGTACTTGCACAACAATTGATTCTCTTAATGACTATTTTCTAATGATTAATAAAACATTTAATTCAAACTCATTCAACCTAATACTCCTATAATGATGTTCAATAATGATTGTTGCCACCATTTGCAATTAGGCAATATAAACCATGCTTATCCTTGTATATGTTAATAACTATGTTTGGCAGTAAACGCGATTAATTTATGGTGTAATTCTGAACCTCTTGGCTTGCCATAATCCTAACCAAACGTATTTACACACGGTGTGTTTCCTATGCACGTAAAAACAAATTTTCGCGTATAAATTGCAGGATAAACGCACTGCGTGCGAGACGCATTTAGTTGATGTATCTATGGCAACCAAACGTCACTGGTGAGACAAACGTGCAACGAACGGACGGTCAGATTACGTTTTGGCCGGGTAAAAACTGATCAGAAAATGTAACAGAAGTTGTAGAAATGTAGTGGAGTAGAAAGTATAATAATTGCTGCAAAATGTAACGAAGTAAAAGTAAAAAGTATGCACTATTTATTCTACTTAAGTAAAGTAAAGATACGTGAAAAATGCACTTATTTGAAGTATTTGTACTTCGTTACATTCCACCACTGGCACATCCTAACTGAAGATGTATGCATTGATATCAATCGATGTTTTGACAGTCATTAATCATAAAGCTTCCTTATTCAACACACCTTAACCCATTTCCCTGAGCGTGGTGCTTCTGCAGACAGCTGTCTTCCAGTCGTCCATAAAGCCCGAGCCTCGTGCCAAGACACACATTGAGTTGCTGGCTCAGACAAAATCATCCCGGTTCCTCCTTTGGTAGTGCGAGGTGAGAAGCTGTGAAGAACTTGATCAGGGCTGACGCCGGAGTTCCCGAACGTTGCGCGCTCCCTTCGGAGCCCAGCTGAGGTCAACCCAGCCGCCTGCGGGCTCATTGTAATGTCATTGGGTTGAAAGCGGAAGGCCCGAGAAACGTGTGTGGTAAATTGGATGTTTCGAGAGTATGGCCTGACCTCTGGGGCTTTACTCCAACTAGGGCTGTGTGTTGTCTGTAGGCCTTTGGAGATGTAATAGGAAGTATCAGTTGCCGTCTTGGGGAACAGTGGTCGTCCGTCCAAAAATCTCAGTCAGGGCTATTTTAATATAAGCTCAGAGTTGGAAGACTTGAGATTTTTAGTATGTTTTATGTTTTTTAGGAACATTTATCTATCACGCTTGCTTCGAATTGCTAGAAAGCACTTCCAAATTTTGAACCGCATTTTCCACTGAACAAATATTTAAATCTTCCTCACAGGGTTGGCATGCGTTCAGATGCTGCAGTGGAAGAGCTTTAATTCATTATGTCCACGCTTGGCTTTTTTATTATTCCAGGCCGTTAGTCTTGCTGACATGACAGCAAACAAACATGTCTTCTCCATTTCTTATTGTTTTGCTCATAAGTCACTGCGAAGTTAAATATGTAAAAGTATCCATCAGATGACCACTTTTATACGATTTCTAGAAAATAACATTTAATTGTATTGCTTCAGGGTAATGCTGTAAAAAGTGTACAGGAGTCAGTGACAGATGATAAACAGGATTTAAGTTGTGCCTGAAGTTTCTGAAAATTGAAGTTTTGATTCATTGGTTTAAATCTATAAATGTCTTAAAGTTAAATATTCATATTATTTTATTACATTTAACTCTGAAAATAAATAAACTGTCCGCATTAAGTGTGCGGACAGTTTATTTATTTTCTGAGTTGTCTAGTCTTGTCTGTCTGGCTCCTTCACTCTTAGAAGAAAAGGTTCTATATAGAACCTTAAAAGGTCCTATCAGCGCTACATATTTGGAACCCCTAAAGGGTTCTACACTCTTAGAAGAAATGGTTCTATTTAGAACCAGAAATGGTTCCATCCCCCGCTTCATATATGGAACTCCAAAATGGTTCTACATAGGCTCTAAGGTTCTATTGGCCAAGTATGGAACCCCTGGGTTCTATATAGAACCCAGAGGAACTCTTTTTTTAAGAGTGTTTAAGAGAGGGTTCCAAATACGTAGTACTGATAGAACCTTTTAAGGTTCTATATAGAACCTTTTCGTCTAACAGTGTATACACTCTTAAAAAAATGGTTCCTCTGGGTTCTATATAGAACCCTGGGGTTCCATACTTGGCCAATAGAACCTTTTACCAAAAAAAAAAAATGGTTCTATATAGAACCATTTTGGAGTTCCATATATGAAGTGGGGGATGGAACCATTTCTGGTTCTAAATAGAACCATTTCTTCTAAGAGTGTTGTTTACCGTGAGTGCGGTGAAACTGCTTCAAAAACTACACTTAATTCTAAAACTTTGTTGAACTGCTTTTTAATCAGTGTTTTTTTGTAATATTTATTTTCTATTATAGTATTATTACTATTTTCAATTAGATAATTTATATATTTGTAGTTTAGTTTTTTTAAATGTTTCTGAAACACTTTATTTTTATTTTTTTTAGTTTTAATCATTTTAAACTTCTTTATTTCTGTTAGTTGCCAAAGCAACACTTCCAACTTATTTGCATATTTTATTTCAGCTTTCAATTACCAAAACGATGTAATGGCTTTAATGAACAACAACAACAACACTGCTTTCAATTAGACTTTTATTTTTAGACTATTAGGATACACTGTAAAAATGAACATGCTTTATCTTATCAGAAAAATGTTGGCAACAGATTACAAGCATTATTAATTAAATTTAACCAATTAGAATTGAGTAATAATTAATCAAATTAAATCCTTAAAAATTAACCATTTAAAATGAGTAAAACTTACAACAACCAAAAAATCTGCTTGTTAACATCAGGTGTCTTCAATGTTGGCAATATAAAATAAAGAGTTCTTAATTAATCTTTGACGTCTGTCTGTTTTTTGGTGTAAACTTTTCCCTTTAAGGAATAGTTTAACATTCTAATTTGTTAAATTTAATTAATAACATTGCTCGTAATATATTGCCACAATTCTATTGATTAGATAAAGCATATTCATTTTTACAGCGTAGTTAAACTACTTGGACATTTTCGACTTTTTAACAAAAGTAATAAATCCAGATTCAATAAAACGAGCTCATGATCAAGATGTGCTTTTGGTGTTAAACACCCTCGCGTTGGCATTCATCCAACCCCGCGGTATAAACTCCCGCATAGATTAAAACATCACCCACCTTATTTAAATATCATCTTACCACCACACGAGCTCCTTGATGAGGCTAATATCCAGCGCATGTGCCGTCAAAGCAGAGGAAATGAGCGAAAATCAAACGTGGAGAGACGTATGAGCTCGCAGGCCTGGAACATTTCCCATTCACTTTCATCCAGAAGAGTGCGGTGAACACTTCCTCGTGACCTGAGCGGAGCTGTGTTCGTCAGACGTTCAGCCCGGAGATAAGCCATCGTCATTACAGCGCCTATAGACGCAATCAAAGCCATGCGCCACACAGACCGGCAAATGAGCTTCACATTTAACCTCCACAACACAGGGAGGATCATGTCGATCACAATAAAAAGGCAGAAATGTTGTGAGCTTTTGGCATACAAATGAAATCCAAATGTACAAGCACAAAAAGGGTCTGAATTTAAAGTCCCAGCACCTTAAGCTGCCTTAATATCAAAAGAAAGCCAAAGCCGATTCGACGCTTGTGTGGAAGAGAAAAATGAAAGCAGTGGGAAACGGGAATGAACTTGGACGGACTGAGCAAACGCAAGTGGAGGTCCGTTCGAGCCACGAAAAACATGATGTTCTCATCATTGCGTTATCGTTTGATCAACAAAAATGGGGGGGGGGGGAAACACCAGGATGCACAAGCAACTTTCGACATAAAAGAGCGCATGATGACCGTCCCGAACCAGACTTAACGTGCCTAAACCTCAGCGACACCTGGCAGGTCAAAATCCTGAGCGCTTTCGACAGATGTATTCATGACACACCGTATTCATACGGTTGCAATTAAATGTAACGGGAGCTTAAGTGGGCCATCTGTAAGAAATATAATGAGGCTGGTTTAGACAAGCGTTTGGATCAAATTCCAACTTGGATTACAGTGCAATCAGGGTTGTAAACTCTTGTAAATGTGATTCATTGAATTCATTAGAGTGACACATTTGCAGGGAAGGGAGAAAGCGGATGGGGGGGGGGGGTGGGGGTCTCTCAACGCTACGAGGCAGCCTTTTATCTCTTAATATGATGTTTTAATCTGAAATCTAGAGCTATCTGTGATCTTCAAAACCTGTCAGAATGTTCCGGGGAGTTGGTTCATGCATTATAGGCATTAAAAAACATATAATCTAAATCATGCATGACCACTTTAATGTTTTGAGTGCTTTGTTTGCACGTTATTCTCTTTTACTTATCATAATTAGCTTTAGTCTGATCAGTGTGATGCTTCGAGAGGATGAAAAGAGTCTGTGCTCAGTACGGCGTCTCTGGAAACCAGCAGGACACATCTGGATCTTATTAGGTTTCCATTCCAATAATTGATGGTCTCGGGACTTTAGTTAAATAGGCCCGGGCTGAATACAGTGTAGCGTGGCACTATAATCCACACATGACCTGTAATCGATTACACTTCTCTCCAATCATTTTATGACCTAATAAGCACACAATTGACAACAAAACATATTATTTTTCTATTAAATATACTTAAAGGAGTAGTCCACTTTTGAAAAAAACATTCCAGGATTTGTCTCCATATAATGGACTTCAATGGGAACCAAACGGTTCAAGGTCCAAATGAGAGTTTCAGTGCAAACTGCAAACTGTTCAAAGGGCTTTGAACGATTTTAGACGATGAATAAGTGTCTTATCAAGCAAAACGATCGCTCATTTAATAAATAAATAACAAAGTTTAAGTTTTATAAGCTCAAATGGTCCCCTTGCTCTGTTCTGTGTGACTCTCCTGTTCGAACTCATTCATCAAAATGAACGAATATTTTTCCGAGTCAATTCGTTCCTTTTTGTTTTTTTGAATGAACCAAATGACTCTGGAAAAGATTCGTTCATTTTGATGAACGAATTCGAACAGGAGAATCGCACAGAACAGAGCAAGGCGAGCATTTGAGCTTATAAAACTTAAACTTTGTTATTATATTTATTAAATGAGCGATCGTTTCGCTTGATAAGACCCTTATTCATCGTCTGGAATCATTTAAAGCCCTTTGAACACTTTGCAGTTTGTACTGAAACTCTCATTTGGACCTTGAACCGTTTGGTTCCCATTAAAGTCCATTATATGGAGAAAAATCCTGGAATGTTTTCATCAAAAACCTTAATTTCTTTTCGACTGAAGAAAGAACGACGTGGACATCTTGAACTACAAAGTGAACTACTCCTTTAATTGTTTTGTAGAATCAAATGTTGGTTTTCTAAAAAGCATGCAAATATTTCTGCAATTTATGCTAAATTGTTTCATAGTGTAATACATTGTACAAAACCACATCTGACATTTTCAAGCCCAGGCATTTTTCCTCTAGTATTCCATTTTTTTTTCTTCTTTTTCTAAGAAATATAATTCTCTACTCTGAAAGGACGGGTTGGATAGATCAAAAGTGACACTAAAGACATTTAATATACAAAGAAGACATATTTAGAATAAATGCTTTTCTTTTGAACTTTCTATTCATCAAAGAATCCTGAAAAAAATGTATTATGGTTTCCACAAACTGTTTTCAACATTGATAATAATCATATATGTTTCTTGAGCATCAAATCAGCATTCAAATGTTTTCTGAAGGATCATGTGATGCTGAAGAATGGAGTAATGATGCTGAAACATCACAAGAATACATAACAGTTTATCTTTGATTAAATAAATGCAGCCTTGTTGAGATACTTAAGATACTTTAAAACCCCATTAGCATAAATGTATCTGTATTACTATTTTTTTATGGCTTTTTTATAAATTATTTATGAAGATTCAATTTTCATAAGCAAGTTCATTTTAGTTTAATGAATATTACTACTTGTATTAGTCAATTAAGAACATCAGCAATATCAACATTGACAACAGAATATCAACAATTCATCAAATCATGCGTATTTTTGAAGAGAGTTGCACTATTCATAATCCAAGATGTTCAACATCTGCATTGTGGATGATAAACCATGAAACAAATCCCATAGATGAATTATTGAAGTCAGTACTCAAGGCCTTTTTAAACTTAGTATAAACTGATAGGCCCGACCTGCTTGACTTTCCCGATAACATTGTGTGTTTGAATTTCACTCGGTTGTTCCTTCCATATGGTCTCATCCATGATTGCTTGCTCATCTGTGATGCGCAAAACTCCCAAACTTCAGAACGCTGACGTAAATCCATGTGGGAGATGTAAAGTTTATGTACTGTGTGGCCTGAACAACCAAAGGTGTTTACACTTGGCCAAGTCACGTCTTGTACGCATCTCCAACCACATCCACAGATTGACTGCTTTGAGGGATTGAATTGATATCTTTCTCAAATGTGTCTTGTAGAACATTTACACTTGGTCTTTTCATGATTGAATAATCAATCAGCTAAAGTGACCGAGCGTGAGTAGAGACTTAGACCGCATTTACATTACATACATGATTCAAGGGACCCAATTCAGATTGTTTTCCTCCCATGTGGCACAGATTGGAAATGACTGGCGAACATGTTTGCAGGAAAAATCCCATAGATTCTGATATCCTCAGAGGGGTTTCATATGTGGAAATAAATCTGATATGAATCAGATATGTGTATTAGTGTCTTCCATGGAAGTGGACAGATCTGATATTCCCGTCAATGTGAGTTGAACGCCGTTGAAAAAGCCGTGGTGGCGAATAACATCAACTCACCGTCATGTCTCTTTTTAACGGCACAATGGAGGATGAAGGTTCAACCCAATGTGTTGCTGACTCTTAAGCCAAGTTCACACTACAGGATTTTAAGCCCGATTTATGCCCGATTTGCAAATCGTTGAGCTCGCCGACAGGTCAGGGTGTTATCGCGTGCAAATTAGCGGGATTAGCGGACGATGACCGCTTGCGAATCTGTTAGTATGAAAGAGCCAACAACGCAACGAAAACGCTCGCAGACGCCTCGCAGACACGTCGCCGAGCCCAGAAAAATATCTAGCCTGCTAGATATATCTAGCCTCAGTGATGTCATGAGTTCAGCCAATCATAGCAACGCATGGGTTGAGGACACCAGGTAAATCTTAGTTTTTATAATTTTTTGGCATTTTTTTCTCAGAGCAGATCGTTGCGCAAACAGTGTGCAGCACTAGTTTCTGTCTGACGTCCATATTCACGTGTTGTGTTCTCTTCACACGTGCTGTTTCGCGTCATTTCTGGTTCGTTTTATTGCTGGTTTTTCACATTTTTTTATGACAAAACGTGGTGTGTAGACAAGATAGAATCGTTGGGTGACAGAGTTGTTGTGAACTCGTTATTTATTTGATTATTTTCATGATTCAGACCGTACCATAGTACTGAAACAGCTCTCATTAGAGTCAAATATGATTTGCTCTAATCATCCGATCGTGGTTATATCTCTATAGTGCGTTGTCAACTCGTGTAGTGAGTTACCTCCTGTTGTGGATCAATCACGTTGTGTTGTGTGGTGTGGTGCTCCTGATTTCACTGAGAGCAAGTCATGTAGTGTGAACCGCACAGTTCAGCCCGACGTTTTAAAATCATGTAATGTAAACTAGGCTTTAAAGATGGCGCAGAAAGCAAAAGCTTGTATTATCATCATTTCGCCTGTGTCCATAACTTTTACTTCCTTTTCAGCCTAAGCTTCTCTGGATCAGTACATTTGTTTCTCCAAATGTATAGAGTAAATGCAGATATAAGATGTGGGTCATTTTTAAAAGAAATGCTTTTTGATGTTGCTTTAACCACCTTGGAATAAGCTTTATGGTAACACCCTGGCAATGTAAATCTTTTGTGTTTTTCCTTCGGTGCTCGTTGTTGATTTCATCCGTTGCCAGTGACCGGTGGTTAAGCTAATTGTTTCTCCATGCCCGCTTCTGAAGCAAACTTTCCGTACCACGTTGAACCGTCTTCCATTTGTGAGTCACTGTCCGTCTGTGTTACATTATGTCATTACATTTACATTGTTTTCAGAAAAGGGCATGTTTTATCTTAGTTCTAGATGCAGATGTCATCACCACAGTTTCGGGTTGGATTTCAATATTAAAAGTAAATAAAAACAGAACTTTACTTATGCATAATGTGTACCTTGTAATACTGTCTTATCATAAATAACTGTAACCATTATAATATTTGTTACAATTTGTCATGTGTTTTAATGCATTATTGTTTCTAAAGGTGTAACACTGTGGTTACAATACACTGTAAAAATGAATATGCTTTATCTAATCAAAAAAAATTGTGGCAACAGATTACAAGCAACATTATTAAATAAATGTAACCAATTAGAATGTAGTAATAGTTCATCAAATTAATTCCTTAAAAGTTAACTATTTAAAATGAGTAAAACTTACAATAACAACCAAAAAACATCAATTTAAGTCACCATTGTGGTGATCAGTGTTTGTTTTAAAATGCCGGTTTTCTCCTTCAGTGATTCTGCTTGTTAACATCAGGTGTCTTCAATGTTGCCAATATAAAATAAAGAGTTCTTAATTAATGTTAGTGAGATATTTTTGTTAAATTTTTTGGTGTAAACTTTACTCATTTTAAATGGTTAACTTTTAAGGAATAATTTGATCAATTCTAATTTGTTAAATTTAATTAACAACATTGCATAACAAAATAACGTTGTTATACGGTGCATTACAAGGCTTATATATTTATAATGCATTATTGCTTCAAGAAAAGTGTTAGCAAAACGTATTATAAGATGTGTTCAATTCTATTTTTAAAAATATCTTTATGTAAAGCGCTTCCAGCTAAATGAATTGCTAAAAAAGCGAATATCAATGCAATCCTGCCGCACAAGCCCCCTCATTAACGTGACGTTACCGAATTTTCTTTGTAATTCCCAGCCTGCACTTGTCAACTTAATACTCTGAATCCCATAACTCAAGCATGCGAACAGTATAGCATACATCACTACTGGTTGACAAGCTGACACCTAATGGCTCCTCGTAATAGCAGCTCCTTCCTCCTCCGATCCATAGGCAGGAGCTGATTGCTTTAACTTTCATGTCAGGTTGCGCACGCGCTGCATTGACTGTCATAAAACGGAAAGTGCAAGCGTAATAAATTCTGATGGACCAAAAATAACACATGTATGATGTTTAAATTAAAGCCATCGATCAACGTTTGAGCCTTATTATTTTTTTATTACTCCTACGCCACCACAGCACTGCCAAGCGTGGTCTCTTCGAGCGCAGAGTGCCGGGGGGAGGAGAAAAGAGCGCTGTGGATGAAAGAAAGCCTCGGAGGCAGCCATTAAACGTGAGAGAAACACAAATAAACAGGCCTTTTACGGCGCACAGACACAGTGATCTGGTTTAAACCACACGCAGGGGCAACAGGGCACACATATGGAGCTGCTGTGCCAGGCGCTCGCTGGCACATGGGCCTTTATTGCTCGGCACAAGGAGAGTTTAACAGACGGTTGCAGGCTTCGGGCTTCGGATTTGGTGTCCACATGTCTCACAAAACTTGAAATGACTTTGTGGTCCCGCCAGATTCGTTTGATTATTTAGTGCTGTCCACCCAGAAGACGGAAGCCACTGTCAGATATAATATTTAGTTATGATTAAGTTGCAAATTTATAAGCGTTTGCTACAAAGGCTGCTGATTTTGAGGTTTGTTTGAGGTCAAAGCCACTTTACAGTTCAGAGAAACATAATTGTGTCCCTGTGGTTATAACAGATTTTTCATCACGAGCAGGCAGAGTGATGAAAATATAAATTGGGATTCTCAGCGGGGGTTTTTTCTCCAGTGACACTCAAAGGGGTCGTGAACTCGATTATTTTATTATGTTTCCTGTCGTGTCTGTTATAATGTTAGTATGAGTTTTACATCAAAAAGGCTCATAATTTGGAAATAAAAGGCTTTTTTTCAGCTTACTATCCAACTTACTATCGGGTTTTTTTTTTTTTTCAAAAACTATCCAACCAATGAGATTGGCGCTTTTGTTCACCTGTCTGGAGCTTCTGAAGTTACAGTAAAACACAACTTGGGGGCGCTCAAACACAAAACGGTCTTGCCGAGCACACGTGCGTCACGGCGAAGAAGATATACTCCAAGTAGCGTCTACACTGCCGGGAAGAAATAAGACGAGAAAGATGCGAGGCAAGATGAATGTAGATCTGCTGCTCTCGTTGGTGTCGGAACACGAACTAATATGAGAAACGCGACAAACTTGCTCTATTCTTCTGAGTGACAAGCGAGTGTCAGAAGCGTAAAGTTGCGCAGCGCCACTTTGTGTACTGGGGTATATCTGTTTTACATTAAGCGCCATCTAATGTCAGGGAATGAATTTGCATGGTCACTCGGCGAAAAATGCGTTAAAAAACTCACGCGCCGCTATTGGTCCAGGTGTGTACGGCCCTTTAGGTTGTGTTTTTTAAAATTGTAGATTGATCCTGTCAACCACCCATATGCAACAATTCCTGCATGAATCACATAAACTACATGAAAATTGCGAAATTAAATGACAACTTTGGGGCACTAATAATTTTGTACCTACAGTAATTGTGGCGTTTAATTATCAAATGTACAAATAAATATTTTTGTCTTTTGGAAGTCGCATGCAAAATCCATTTGGCTCATAAATCTGAGGGGGCACGAGTGGGATTAGATAAAGACGCCTCTATAGCAATGGCATGGACACCCACTATAACACCTTAAAAAGACCACTAATGTTTTTAGTTGATTCTATTTTTGCTGGAAAAATAGTGATGTATCTTGCTCGTACACTCTTAGAAGAAAAGGTTCTATACAGTCCCTCCAGGATTTCACGATTTTTTTTTGTGATTTTTGCGATCAAAATGACTGATTTTGTGGTGGTAATTTCCAAAAATTTGTGAAAAAATTTGCGATTTATATATAACATTTACCATAATAGTATTCAGTCCTTCCAGAAAAACGCGGAGTTTTTTGTGATTGTTGCGACAAAAATTGATTGATTACGCGGTAAACTGCTGGCCGCTGTGGTTGCCAGCATCATACTGTAAATTTATGCAATTTTATGCGATGAAATTGCAGGAATTTGCAAAAATTGCGGTTTGATGAAAAAGAGAAAAAAAGTGATTCCCCCAACATCCTGTTCTCACTAGGCTAATGTAAGAGTCATTCCTTATTACTTCCTTTGATAAGCAAGCATACTACATCATAGAAAGCGCTGGGAATATTTAATTTCTCATCTTGTTTTATTTCAGACTGTAACGAGTGTAAATAAGGTGTGGCCCCTTTAAGAGCTGCGCGCTCCCTGTTGAACTCTCTGCAGTGTTATATTATATGTGCGCCTCGAACACCCCATGTGTGCGGGTAATTTCTGTTTGATGCTACTTCTTTTATCTTATGTTGTTTATTAAGTAACGACGTGACGGTAGAACGTGTGACAGACAGTTATACGAGTTAGATTTGTGAGATGTCAATCGCCTCCGTGAGTCTGTCTGTTGTCGCGTAATTGCGTCACTTCTTAACGTTCCCATGGAAACAGGGGGAAATGGCTGCTCTTGTGTGAAGCAAACGCAACATTTTTCAACTTTCTGCTAAGATACATGTGACTTTTTTTGCAACGAAAATGCGAGGATTATGAAATTATGCAAACCCCGCATATTTTGCACGGAAATCGGCAATTTATGCGGCGAAAGTGCGGCGTATTTGAAAAAATGCGGCCCCCGCATAAATATGCAGACTTTGGCTGATTTTGCATTGAATTCAGCGATCGCATAATCGCGTTTTTCTGGAGGGACTGTCTATAGACCATTTCACAAGATGTAAACAACACTGGTCCAGAAACACTTCCTGTTTTCTTTATTTCACATGTAAAGAAAACATCTTAAAGACGCTTGTTTAACTTTTTGATTCAGTTTTAAATGTTCTGTTGGTTGTATTTTATCCCAGCTTTTGTGTAGTGTTAAAAAACTGAAACAGGAAGTGCTTCTGGGCCAGTGTTGTTTACATCTTGTGAAATGGTCTATATAGAACCTTAAAAGGTTCTATCAGTGCTACGTATTTGGAACCCCTAAAAGGTTGTATACGCTCTTAAAAAAGGGTTCCTCTTGGTTCTATATAGAACCCTGGGGTTCCATACTTGGCCAATAGAACCTTTTACCAAAAGAAATGGTTCTATAAAGAACCATTTTGGAGTTCCATGAAGCAGGGAATGGAACCATTTCTGGTTCTAAATAGAACCATTTCTTCTAAGAGTGCAGGAAACCTTTCTTGAGCATTTTGAGTGCTTTATTTCCATTTCCATCTCTGTTCTTATCCATCATCAGCCATCATCACCTCTGATCTGACCCTGTGAGCTCTCATAGAGTTAACAACTCTAACGACTATTCCTGCTGACACGTCAATCCACGGGGCTTCAGACGTCACTCAGGTCGTCATATACTTAGGGAAAGTCACATTGACCGAATAATTCATAAAAAAGAAGCCATAAGTTCCCCAACCAGCCTCCAGATCTGCAAAGGGAGGATGTGGCAAGCAATTGTGTTCTCTCTCACAGACTGAAAGAAGGCACATTAGCTCATCTGAAGGAAATTTTCCAACCATTCATCTTTTAAAACTGTGACAGAATCACGTCTGTTTTTGAAACAATTTCAGCTTGTAATGTCTGAGCGTGTGTGATTGAATTATTCCATGTTTTGGATTTGTTTACTGGGAATGCGACTAGTTTCATTTTATGCCAGCTTTTGAGATTTACTATTAATTTTGTGTTCATTAAATCGGTAAACATTATTGTTTGCACTTGAAAGTTAGTTTAGTTGGAGGCTACTTAGAAACTGTAGCTCGTTAAACTATAAGCTACTCAATGTAAATTATAAAAACACTTAAAAAAAGTAGTTTTGGAAAAATTAGTTAACTATGCTGCAAAGGCCTTCATTGATAGTGCATAGAATAAGATGCCATATATAATATTTAAAATATACTGTCTTTATGTTGTTTCTACATTATTTTGGAGAATCAATGTGAAAATATTACAACATAAAAACTGCAATGTTAGTTGCTATTATTCACAATTAATTAAAAAAACAAATTGTTTACAATAAGGTTCATTAGTTACATTAGTTGATGTGTTAACTAGCATGAACTACAATGAGCAATATTTACAGTATTTATTAATCTTTGTAAATATTACTTCATATAAATAAAGCTGTTCATGTTAGTTTACAGTGCATTAAATAATGTTATCAAATGCAACCTTTGATTTTAAAAATGTATTAGTAAATATTATCATTAACTAAGATTAATATATAAATCTTCATTTATATTGCGCTTTTAACCATGTAGATTGTTCCAAAGTCACTTTACAGTGATAATAGGAAATAGTTCATGTTAACTAAGGTTGTTAACTAATGAACATATGGTAAAGTGTTACCAAAATGCTTAATTTATAGTGCTAATATATAGAAAGAGAGAGAGAGAGATGGAGAGAATGGTTCGAAAAAAGAGAAAATATACAGTGGGCGAAAATGTCTTTTTGCTGCCAGAGGATAATGGCCAGACTTAATCGAGTTGTTCGCTTTTAAAAAAAACTTTTGCTGATAATTTACTCACCCCCATGTCATCCAAGATGTCCATGTCTTTATTAGACCCTTATTCATCGTCTGGTGTCGTTTAAAGCCCTTTGAACAGTTTGCACTGAAACTGTCTTTTGGACCTTGAACCGTTTGGTTCCCATTGAAGTCCATTATATGGAGAAAATCCTGGAATGTTTTCATCAAAAACCTTAATTTCTTTTTGACTGAAGAAAGAAAGACGTGGACATCTTGGATGACATGGTGGTGAGTAAATTATCCAGTAGCACCTCATTGCAGTACACAAGATCCAGGGGGGTGGAGTCGAATCCAGATCTGAGGGGTGGAGCTGGGTAGGTTTATCTTATGTTAGGTGAATTTCATGTTCTGCAGCGAGGACCATCTCAAATTATCAGCAAAAGTTTTTTTTTAAAGTGAACTACTCCCTTAAGGTCCCGTCGCAATATTTCAGTCGGGTTGAGGTCTGGACTTTGACTAGGCCGGTCTTTTCTTTTTCAGACATTCTAGTGTAAATTTGCTGATGTTCTTGGGATTACTGTCCCGTTGCAGGACTCAGCTGTCCGACAGATCGGCTTCACATTTGACTTCAGAGTGGGTGGTCAATAGGGTTGGGTATCGTTTGACTTTGAACGATTCTGATTCCGATTCCTTGTTTCGATTCCGGTTCCTAAAGATTCTCGATTCCGATTCTTTTAAGAGGCAGGGTCAAAAAAGTTTAGCTAACCTTGCTAACCAACAGTCTTTCTGAAGGAAATACTCCTTTTGTCACAAATTTTGCATTTTGCCGATATTTCGTTATTTTTAGAAAAGTGAAGCCACACTTTGGACCGCCGACGTAAGCTACTCATGTTCGACTTGCGCGGTTATGCCAACACTTCCGGTAGACGCTTCTTCGTTGGTGTTGTTCAGTGGTTTCTTCTTCCGGTCGGCGGACTTTGAATATCGAAACCAGGAATCGAAATTTTAACTTTTGAACGATTCCGGGAAAAATGAAAAGTTAGTCCCGGTTCCAATCGATACTCGATTCTCGATACCCAACCCTAGTGGTCAACTCTCTGACTGAAGTTGCCCGGGTCCCGTGACTGTAAAATAAGCCCGATCCTCAGCCCTTCACCACACTGTTCAAACCGAAGCCGTGCCTGCCTGTTCTTTTCAGAGAGAAGAAGCTTTCTCTTGCAACCTTTCCTGGGAAATTTGCTGGGACGTCCAACAACCGTTTTCCACTTGTGAATAGCCTTCCTCACTGTATGATGATGGACTTGAATTTGTTTGGAAATGACCCTGTAATCGTTCCCACTTCCCAGATTGATGGGCAGGAACAATTGCTTCTCTAAGATCATTGCTGATGTCTTTCCTCCTTGGTATTGTGTTAACACACACCTGAAACTGCTTTTATAGAGTTGGTCACGCTTGCTGATGTTCAATTAATCAAAGACCTTTGATCAGCAGAGCCTGTCTGATACTAACCCTCTTCATTCCTATGAAAGCAGTAAGTGTGTACTTAGTTTGTCACACATGATGGCTTCTCTATGTTGGCCTAGTTTTTGTTAAATAAACAATGACACAGTGTAATATGTCATGTGTTGTTGTTCATGTGAGGTTATATTTACCTAATATTAAGACCTGCCAAGGACCGGATGATTTTTATTATGCCGTGATACACACAGTATATATATATATATATATATATACATGAATAATAATAGAGAGAGTTTAGAGAGCTTCATGCACGTTGTTATATATATATATATATATATATATATATGGTCACCTTCATCAGTTTGGCACTGTGGAGAATCTTCTTTCCTGGAAGGAGTCATTCCACCAGATCCATTACTAAGTTTTCCCTGGAAAACACATCATCATCTTGTTCTCTTCTTTTTTAACTCTGTGCTTCCCCTCATTATCTCTCCTTCCAGTTGTGTAACAGAGCCGTCTGTGTCCATCCTGTGCATCACAAAATAGCTCTGCTGCCATGTGGCCACTCCACTTCTCTTTCCTCACTTCACCTATTTGCATTTCAAAGGCAAACGGCGGGTATTTTTGTGCCCGGACGCTCAGAGCCAAGAGCCCAATGATTCAGCTTGATTTTTAACTGGTCCCATATTACGGCTTGATACGAAAATTGAGCAAACCCTTTCTCAGAACCCAGAGCCTTTTTTATGAGGAATATGACCAGGCTGACTAAAGCATTATGTGCTAATGTTGGACGTTTTTAGTGATTTTTGCCATCTGAGACTAAATTTGTAGATTGAGATTTGTTTTCAAAGCAAAAAAAAAAGTCTAAATCTTATATGCTGACTTTCCAGCAGAGATAACTTTGGTCACTTTACCTGTCAGTCAGGTGGCCTCTTCCTAGACGCCAAATGAAACAGTTATATACCATCAGTCAAATGTCTGGATATCACATTATATATCAGGTGACAACAGCTAAAGAAAGAGATTTGTTGGAAGAAAAAAAAAATCTCAGTTGATTACATAATCGGGTGTTTCTTCACATTTAGCAATTCCTTTTTGTTATATGAAGATCACATTGAAACTTCCTTTTTTACCATCAATAATTTTTCAAATGCCTTTTCATTACTTTACCCATGGCCCAGTATTGCAATATTAAACTATGAAAATCCATCATAAAAATACACACCGTTACATCTTTAAAAACTGGTGTTATATTCTAAACAAATTGAGAAATACCTTTTTTTTTGATTATGTGAAAATTTTTCAATTTTTTGGTGGTGTCATTTCCACCACGCCGAACAAGTTTGCACATAACATTTATTTTATTTTTTTTTATTTTTTTTTTGCCAAATTATGCTATATATATATATATATATATATATATATATATATATATATATAAGATACATTATAAATTCTCATTACTCTCATTAATTATAAATTACTCACCATATAAGATAAAAAGAAATCTGCAACAGTATCTATTAAACACAGATTTGAGATGGTGGAAATGGCCAATGTAATGGGATTTTTACTTGATTTTTGGGGAAAATTACACACAAAAAAAATACAGAATTCTACTGAAAATTCATGAACAAAACTGTATTTACACATTGTTAGTGAGCAAAGAAAAATAAATGCATTAAGTGTAAAAAGTGTGTTTTAAAAGGGCAAAAAGTACCCAATAGCGGCTGCCACAAAAGTTAGTTCGAAAAAAATCTTTGCCGGGAAACTCATTTACTAATAATAGCACAAAGACTTGCTTTTGTTTACTGAACACCTTTTCATCGCATCCATGCGCAAAACTGAAATCAATGCAAACATGTTCCGCAGTCCGCCATGCGCTTTACCCAATCACACTGGCGTCGTTACAGTCTTGACAAGCAAAAATCATTTAGTGTACAACCGGCTCAAGAGGCATTGAAGAAAGGAAGGTTGGAGGAAATATACGAGAGAGAAGGAGAAGGCTCTGTCCAATCAGACATTGAACGCATCATTGCCACACACACAAACTGCCTCTAAATAAAGCATGACATGATGCAGAGCTTCTATCTCTCACTTTCTGGAACTTTCCCCAGAAGGGTCAGATAAGTACGCCGAGCATTGAGGGAAAACATTGTGGAGGAGAAAAGAAAAGAGTGAGGGAGGAAGAGCACAAGGGTGTCATCCACGTCTGGTGGTCTGGACATCATCTTACATAACTGTCTGGCTTCAGCTCAGTGACATGAGAACCTATAGCACTAATGACGCTAATGCGCTTTGACAGACTACATAGAGCCTGGGATTCTGTTGGGACACACGCCAGACTTTGAGTGGCATTCGGAGTCTCATGAGCGGAACCGAACAACAAAGAAAGATGCCAACTCAGGCACATCATCTGTTTTCATGTACATTTGCTTTCATCTTCAACCACACATAATTCAGTAGATTAAAACAATAGTTTACCAAAAATGAAACGACTGTCATCATCATGTACTCGCCCTCGTGTCATCCCAAACCTGTATGATTTCGTTTATCCGGGGAGCCCGGGACTGAAATTTGAGAATAACCTGGACACTGTTCGTCTCATAATGAAAATGAAATGGGACAGATCAGCAAACTAACAAAAAAAAAAAAAAAAAAAAAGCATGCGCAACATTATCCAAATGACGTGTAGCATTACGGTAGTTTCAATTGATGAGGTTTGGTCACGGGACAATGACTTTTGATGGGTTTTTTGGTTGATGTTTTGCATAATTTCAGGAGAATAATGGCTTTAATTGTATTTTTGTATGAGTTTGTGTATTGTGTGAGTTGCATGTCTGCTTTGAAACAATCTATTTTGTATAAAGCGCTGTAATAGAAATAAGGGTGAATAATAACACCTTTATGGCACTTTTATGGTGTTTTTTTTGTCATTTGTAAGCTTGACAGCCCCTGTCCCCTTTTATATTCATTATATGGAAAAGAATATTCTTCAAAAAATCACCGTTTGCATTTCTGAGAAAAAAACACAACTACTTTATTCTCGATATTTAATGAGTTTATTCTCAAGATTGTATTTCGACTTTTTTTCTCGAAATTTGACGAGTTTTTTTTTCACGAAACACGACTTTATTCTCGATATTTAATAAGTTAATTCTCAAGATTGTATTTAGACTTTTTTTCTTGAAATTTAACGAGTTTTTTTCTTGAAACACAACGACTTTATTCTCGATATTTAATGAGTTTATTCTCAAGATTGTATTTCGACTTTTTTCTCAAAATTTAACGAGTTTCTCGAAACACAACTACTTTATTCTTGATATTTAATGAGTTTATTCTCAAGATTGTATTTAGACTTTTTTTCTCTAAATTTAACGAGTTTTTTTTCTCTAAACACAACTACTTTATTCTCGATATTTAATGAGTTTATTCTCAAGATTGTATTTCGACTTTTTTTCTCGAAATTTGACGAGTTTTTTTTTCACGAAACACGACTTTATTCTCGATATTTAATAAGTTAATTCTCAAGATTGTATTTAGACTTTTTTTCTTGAAATTTAACGAGTTTTTTTCTTGAAACACAACGACTTTATTCTCGATATTTAATGAGTTTATTCTCAAGATTGTATTTCGACTTTTTTCTCAAAATTTAACGAGTTTCTCGAAACACAACTACTTTATTCTTGATATTTAATGAGTTTATTCTCAAGATTGTATTTAGACTTTTTTTCTCTAAATTTAACGAGTTTTTTTTCTCTAAACACAACTACTTTATTCTTGATATTTAATGAGTTTATTCTCAAGATTGTATTTAGACTTTTTTCTTGAAATTTAACCAGTTTTTTTCTTGAAACACAACGACTTTATTCTCGATATTTAATGAGTTAATTCTCAAGATTGTATTTCGACTTTTTTCTCAAAATTTAACGAGTTTCTCTAAACACAATGACTTTATTCTCGATATTTAATGAGTTTATTCTCAAGATTGTATTTAGACTTTTTTTCTCTAAATTTAACGAGTTTTTTTTCTCTAAACACAACTACTTTATTCTTGATATTTAATGAGTTTATTCTCAAGATTGTATTTAGACTTTTTTTCTCTAAATTTAACGAGTTTTTTTTGCTAAACACAACTACTTTATTCTTGATATTTAATGAGTTTATTCTCAAGATTGTATTTAGACTTTTTTTCTCTAAATTTAACGAGTTTTTTTCTTGAAACACAACGACTTTATTCTCGATATTTAATGAGTTTATTCTCAAGATTGTATTTAGACTTTTTTTCTCTAAATTTAATGAGTTTTTTTCTCGAAACACAACGACTTTATTCTTGATATTTAATAAGTTTATTCTCAAGATTGTATTTAGACTTTTTTTCTCTAAATTTAGTGAGTTTTTTCTCGAAACACAACGACTTTATTCTTGATATTTAATAAGTTTATTCTCAAGATTGTATTTAGACTTTTTTTCTCTAAATTTAGTGAGTTTTTTCTCGAAACACAACGACTTTATTCTCGATATTTAATGAGTTTATTCCCAAGATTGTATTTCAACTTTTTTCTTGAAATTTAACGAGTTTAATCTCGCATTATAATGACTTTAATCTCCAGATGGTTTTATTTTTTTTATTATAGCTTGGCCCTAATCTTTTTCCGTACCCTCGTGCACTGTTTATGACTTTCTTTCTTCAGAAAAACACAAACGAAGATTTTTAGATGGAGGACAATCCATCTCTGTGAGTCCAATGAATTAATGATGTCTTCTAAATGTCTTCAAAATCAATGCTTTCTGTGGAAGTGCGTTGTGAAGTTCATCTGAGAAATGGCAGTCCCCTTTGCTTCCACGTTACTTCTCACTCGAACTTCACAATGTACGTTCCACATTGTCTACCTCATGATTGCTCATATGAACCAGACATTGATTCATCCACACTGGGGTCATGTAGATTGTAACCGTTGTCATAACCGTTGTCGTTGTGTGTGATTTTTCAAGCGTCAAATGAACGGCAGCCATTCCAAAGGCATTATATGAACGCATTCTCACCCCAAGGCGTCACCTTTGACCATGCTTCAATATTTGACGTTTTAGGTGCCCTTTAGCGTCACTTACATGACGCGATCCTACGGCGTCATCTAACTGACGCTAAAGGAAAGCGTCAGTTAGAGGACGCGGTTAGGTTTAGGTGTGGGGTGGGGGTAGGGTACACGCGATCCTAGGGCGTCATCTAACTGACGCTAAAGGGCGCCTAAAGCGTCAGATATTGAAGCATTTCCAAATGCTTCCCAAGGCGTCAGTTAAGTGACGCCTTGGGGGTGAGAATGGGCTGATTATATGGACTCAGAGATTATTTTCCTAAAAATCTCACTTTGTGTTCATCTGATGAGAGAATGTTCATGTTTGGGTGAACTACACCTATAACCATGTTCTATTGAAATATATTTCATATTATATATAGATATATATTTGAAATAATTTTCAGCACCATAACTCTCTAAGACTGATAACTCAGTCTTCAGTGTCACATGATCAATCAAAAGTATTCATTCTAATACACTGATTTGCTGCTCAGGATAGATTTTGTATTATTATCAATGTTGAAAGCAGTTGCACTGCATCATATTTCTGTGGAAACCGTGATACGTGTTTTCAAGGTTCGTAAATCTTGAGTCATCGTGTCTTGTCAGTTCAACCTCGTTTTTGTTGGGTAAACTCATGTTAAAAGGAAAGTCAAAGGTAAGATGGCAAATTTGTGTGGTCTTTGAGAAGACAGTAAGTTAATAGCTTCAAGAAAAGGAGTGTAAAAACAGGGCATGAGTAATTGTCTCTGGCTCACGTTCCTTTGTCTCCATTCCCAGGTTGCTCACAATGGCCTTATTCTGGAAATGGACCACCCAACATCGGGAAGGATAGCAGTGCCAGGTTTGTATAGAATTTGCTGAAGTGCAAAACATTCCTGCAGTCCTTCATTCAGATCACTTTTAAGCACCTATTTCCGAGGTGGAACTGAGATGTGGTATTCTTGCATATCGGGAACACATCCTGTTTCTGGAATAGTTTGTGCAAAAAATAATTATTTTATTACATTATTCAAAACATGTATGCAACTTCTTTACTGCAACATAAAAGGAAGAACATGTTCTATATAGAATCTCATAGGGGTATCAGTCATGGGATCATTTTATCGATTTAGTTGTAATAAATTTTGATATTTAATTTTGATTTACATTTAATAAATAAAACAGCTCATAAACATACTTCATCACTAAAAAAAATATAATAACTTGAAAAATGAACATTTTTTTTTACAATGCAAAGACATTTCTCCTGACATAGAACCTTTTTGGCATAAAGAGTTCTTTAAAATTAAGTTAAGAGTTTTGTATATTCCAAGTCTTCTGAACCAAACGGGTTTACAACAACATAAGGTTGATGTAAGTAAAGGCATAATTTTGATTTTTGGGTGAACTCTTCCCTTAACCTCTTTACACTTGAACTTTCAATTGCTTTTCTATACTATTGTGGGACAACAATCACCTATCAGCCATCCCTTGACACTCTCATCATCCAGATCCTTAGATTTTGAAGAGGTCTACTTCCCTCTGCGACTCTCTTGTATCGAACATTTATTTTGATGTTTTGTTTTGACTTGTCTTTGTCCGTTCAATGAAGTAAAGTTTTCTCTGGTGACTCAAAAATCACCCCATGCTCTTTCATTCTTCGGTGTGAGAGTCCCAGGGAGACGTTTTCTAAACTCGTCTTTTCGTTTGATCATCCACATATTTAAAACGAGCCATCATTGATCCCCACAACGGACAGGTCTGCGGTCTGGTGAGCTTTTTGCCCCTAGAAAACAATGTTGAACGGAAAGACGACATTTTAGAAAGGTTAAATGCAGATGTTAGCTGTCGCCAAGAGAATGTACAATGTCATTTTTCTCTCAACAACTCAATTCCCGCTGTTTTCGTGGTACTTCAAATGTCATATCCTGATGGACTCACTCCAGGCCTGTGGTTTTACTAACAGTAAATTTAGTTGCTGTTTGCAGCTCTGTAAACACACAAGTACATGAATGACCCTGTTAATGATCGATGCTTTTTTCCTTCAGTGGCTAAAAAGCAAAAACTGGCAGGAGAGGACCGCTAATGGTATTGTCATGGCTATTTGGTTAATCCATTTGTCTATGCATACAAAGAGTCCTTAACCCTCTGGGGACTAAAGCCCATTTTGGTCCATTTTCTCTATTTTTACATTTGGGCTTATAAACCATATGTAATGGAGATGGAACACCATGTGTTTGGTATCTATGGATTCAGAAGACCCTAAGCTAGCATGGAATGTTTTTCTAAAGGTATAAGTGAAACATGTACAATAAACTAGAGAATTTCAAAAATGAAAATTTAAAAAATTATTTTTGCCATTTATTACTGAAAATGACACCTCACACAACAATAGTGAACAGTTTTTGAACAAAAAAATTGTAATAGACATTTGTAATTTTTAGGGGTGCACGATATATCGAATCAATATCGTTATCGCGATATCACGTTGCTCGATATAAATATTGAAAGTCTTGCGATATTTGCGCAATATTTTGTTTATGGTGCGTCCGTCACGTGCGTGCATTTCCCCCGATTCATTTCCTGATACTCCTTCTCCATAAACAACATGAAATCAAGGAGAGGTTTAACTTTTCATGCTACAGATTTCCCACAGTGGTCAGAAAGAACAGGGGAGACACTTTGTTTTTCTCAAGAGTCGCTATTCGCTTCAAAGCTAATCGCCGTCACTCTCTCACTACTACCACACAGTCCTCCCACACACACACTTGACACGCACAAGCATAAACGTCAGGCCACCTGGCAACTTCATGCGCTTTCACTGATCGGATATCTGATTTATCAAAATACGATCTTCAATTCCCGCGCTATACAGATTTAATGGAGTGCACGTACGTCACCGAAAGCAACAGTTATGGGCTGCATACGATCAGCAGGTAAAATAAGATCGTTCATTTATTTTTAATGAAGATAACTGTGTGAAAGCGTTTGCGACTTACTTTCACTTTGATTTGCCATAGTTTGCGTGTTGATGAAGAGATGCTCAGCTGATCTGCGGTGATGCGTGTTGCAGTCGCGCGCGTCGTCATATCTGGCCATAACATGACAATTGCCTGTAACGTTCTCATTTTTAGCGTTTTTG
Organism: Pimephales promelas; assembly: GCF_988280905.1. Lineage (NCBI taxonomy): Eukaryota > Metazoa > Chordata > Actinopteri > Cypriniformes > Leuciscidae > Pimephales > Pimephales promelas. The sequence continues at coordinate 3,571,147 of NC_142790.1, read as the reverse complement.
GAAGGAGTAGGCCTACATTTTACATATGTGGTTTATTCAATAACGAGATGCATTAACGAAACTTGTCCAGTTTCGTCTGGAATGCGGCCCAGACCTCCTCCTGAAGTGGTTTGAGCGATTAATTTCAAACACGTCACAAATTTACACCTACACCTGGTTGTAAATTTGCATCTACACCTGGTCTTTTCACGATCAGATAGCTGTCCGGTCAAAGAAAACTTTTACACTGTAGTGTAGGCCTACACAACTAGTAAAACATGTCCTGTTCTGTAGACATGGTTATTATTTATATATTCATGCTGTACCAGTCCAATATGACTGTCAGTTGAAGTAAACCTTATGTTGTAAGAATTTTTTTTTTCTTTTTTTATTTATTAATCTTTTTTTGATGTGTTTTCCTATAACTTTTGTAGTTTTACAAATCCATTTAAAAATATCGAAATTAATATCCATATCGCAATATTCATTATCGATATCGCAATATCACATTTTTGTCAATATCGTGCACCCCTAGTAATTTTTCAATCAAAAGTAAAATATTTCATGATCTGTGAAAAAGCTGTTAGCTTCGGATTTCTCCTCGTCACTTTCCAGTAACTGTTCCAGAGTTTGTTCTGAGTTAATTCTTTTACTGCTTGCCATCATAAAATTGCTAAAACAATAAGATAATAATGCTATAATTGCTATTATACTATATATCTTGAAACTTTCAGGTTTATAAATGGGGGTCATCTTTGAAGGATGAACAAATAATGTTTTGGTCGTCACATTACAAATAACATTTAAATATACTGTATATATATTTATTTATATAATATTTCAGTTTTGAAGAGCTGGAAAAGTTGTGTGAAGTACTTGTAAGCATTTCACTATTCCAGCCAAACTGGTTCCAGTTAGTGTTACTATATTAAATCCATGGTGAATGTTGCTGGTCTGTGGACGTAAAGTATTACTAGTTCATTCACGGCGCAGTGTTTCTCCTGGTTTTCACGTCAGCACTGTTTGATCTAATAGAGATCTATGGTTAATAACGGAGAAATCTCACTAGATCTCACAGCGATGTTATTACTTCAGTGGCGAATTCAAATGTGCTGTGTAGTAACAGTGTCGCTTGATCGAGATCAGTGCTGGTCCGAACTGATAAACGATCCGTGAAGCACATAATGAGTAGCGCAGTTTCGTTCCGCTTTCATTACGCTTGCCATTTGATGTTGCGCAGCGTTGTGGTGGCCGCGCCAGCGCGAATTTTGTCGGCTGGAAAAAAATATATATAAAATTCTGTCTCTCTCTCATATAAATATCTGTGCGCACTCTAATACTCCGCTCTGTTCGCTCTCTGTCTCCTTCTCCACTCGACACAGTTTGCGTGAAATTGCGTCATATCACTTACTATAATCCCACCCCTTGTACGGCTACAGAGTCCTCTGATTAGCTAGAATATGTCATGGTATCCTTCCTCTGATTGGGTAAGAAAAATATGCCAATGCACGTATGCCATTTTGGGCGGTACCGCCCAATCCGTCCCCAGAGGGTTAAAGTTCCGGCCTCACACCGTCCACCCAATCTTATCTTTTTCACGTGCACCAAAAACATTTTTGAATGAAAAGCTCTCCAGCGAATTATGCAAGCTTCCACAACCACAAAACAAATGCATTCCTCATCAACTGTCTCTGGAGTGATACAGGGATAATCAGGCGGGTCCTTTGATGGCCTCGAACCGTTGTTTACCAGTTCATTGTTAGCATGTTTGTTGTCTCCATCCGAACCAAATCAAGGATGATTGTCAAGAATTTCTCCGAAAAGAAGGGGCAGAAACCACAACAAACACCTTTTTCCATTCCGCATTCCTCGTCCCTGACCCATAAATTTGCTGTAACACCGCAACGCATACTCGAGGCCTCTAATCTTGCTCAGCTATTTACATAACATCACTGTCTGTCCATGTTTTCAGAAGTTTTTTTTTCTTTTTTTCTCACCAGCAGCTGCACATGTGGAGCGTTTCCCGCCTTTGGTGACTTTGTGATGTTATCAAACATTTCACAGTGGATAATTTGTTCGTTTTTGAGCACGTCAGTCGGTACCTCACTATTTATTCCCCCAAAACCTCTTCACACCAAATGTGAGGCACAAAACAACCCAAAATGGAGCCCCGGACAACATACAAGCGCGAAATTGGCCATTAGCTGCCATCGACTGTAAGTAAGGGATGTCAGGGTTAGAGCTGAATGAGACCAAAATGGCTTTTTACAAAACCATTGGACAGCAATGAGGGTTATAAGATTACATAATAGGCAAATTGCTAATGACCAGGCATTCACAGGGATGCCTGTGTGGGCGAAACTACAGGAATGCATGTTAAGAAACATCGTCCGGCTTTTTAAGGCACCAGAGAGCGAGAACGAAAAGGGCTCAGAGGATGTTTTTTGTGCCGCTGATTGCGAGAAGCTGCCTCATTAGCGATTGTGCAGGACAGTGTATTGTGAGGCACTTCCCAAAATAAACCCCTTTATTTAAGCCAAAGGCCCTTGGCAGGAGCTTCTTGTTAGCTGAGTTTGCGGTTCTCTGGAATCTGACCAGCTAAGGTGAACATTTGATGATGTGGGAACGTTAAGAGAGTATTTCTGCTTCTTTAGAAGAGTTAACGCATAAATCAGCACGATATTGCAAAAGACTCTTTGTGTGACTTCCTCCCATACTTTTTTGATCGGTATTTTTGTTTTTCCAGTACGAAATAAGTAAACATCCTTAAATAAAGGGGTGGTTGATTATGATTTCACTTTTCTAGCTTTAGTTAGTGTGTAATCTGCAAAGCTGCAACGCTGAAAGTTAAAAGCAAAGGGAGATATTTGCTTTGGACTACAACAAACGGCTGATAGGGACTACAGAAGCTTCCTCCTGGGTTAGTGACATCACTAACCCTAAAATTAACATAAACCCTGCCCCCGGAACACGATTTAATAGATTATCAAGACAGAATATGCTAATCAATGACTTGAAGATAATGACACATAAGTTGCAGTACATAATTTCATCAACTAACCATTTAGAAATGTCTTGTTGCTTACATGTTGTCACTTCTTCTTGTGTCTCTCATCATTGTCTGACTCCGGTTTGAACATAAGTTTTCGTAATTTTCAGTGTTTTTGTGTGTGAGGTAAAAGGACTCAAGCTCTTGAAGCTCCGCCCACTGTGTCGGGATCAGCTGCTCATTTGCATTTAAAGGGACACACACAAAACGAGGCGCTTTTGATAACCCTCAAAAATTGCCAACTTTAACATGCTATATAAAAACATCTGTGAGGTGTTTTGAGCTAAAACTTCACATACACACTTTGGGGATATCAGTGATATATTTTAGATCTCGTGAAAAGAGCATTATACCACCCCTTTCAATAAATTTACTTCAGAAGCAAACTTGATTCATAATATGAAGAGTTCAGATGCAAAAGCCTCTTAATGCCATTTGAAATTTTCTTCTTTAATGATGATTTTTATCAAACTTGTATATTTAAGTTCAGTAATTTCACTTAAATAACAATTAATAGGTAATTATCATTGCCATTTAAGTGAAATCACATCATTCTAGAACATTTCAAATGGCACTTAGAGGCTTTTGCATCTGAACTCTTCATATATTCTCTAAAAACAGGTGAGACCATTGATAAATATATTTTGCTTTGTTTAAGTAGTAAAACAAAACATACTGTACTAATTAAGAATATCATTCCTGTTAATGGTCATTATAATATCTGTAGGAAAGCTATAGGAAATGTTTTTTGTTTTTTCTTCTTAATTGCGTATTAATATTCAATAAAAAGTTTGGTTACACTTTATTTTGATGGTCCATTTTAACGTTGTAACGTTGCAACTGCATGTCAACTAAGTCTCATTAGCGTATTAATTATTAATATTAGCGACTGTTAAGGTCCGGGTTAGTAGAATAAGTCGACATGCATGCAAAGTTACTTATAGTCAGTAGGATGTCTGTTGGTGAACAATGAAAATAAGGTATTAGTAGATATTCAGCAGACATACTCTAATGAGAGTTAGTTAACATGTAAGAGCAATGTTACTATCTAAAGGGGACCATCAAAATAAAGTTTTATAAAAGTGGTCTATATGACTGTTGTACTCACATACTTTAAGTGAGGAAATTTGAGTGAATCCCCCAAAGACAATAAAAAATGTCTGGCCCATTTTCTCGTCCAGAATGAAAGAATTTAAGTAAATACATATTTGAACTAATGCCTTTTTAACTGCGTCTAGACATTGATTTGGAATCTGGATGAGGGGCAGAATCTGTCCTTGTTGGAGGTGTGCAGTAAACTTTTCTCAGAGTTACAGATTTTCAAGTTTACACTGTAAAAATGAATATGCTTTATCTAATCAATACAATTGTGGCAACAGATTACAAGCAATACTATTTATTAAATTGAACAAATTAGAATTGAGTTATAGTTATTCAAATTAACATTCTAATTAATATTGTTAATAATATTGCTTGTAATATGTTGCCACAATTTTATTGATTAGATAAAGCATATTATTTTTTTCAGTGTATGTTATCATTGTAATTATCATGATTTGAGCGAACAGGCTTTTATTGTGTTGGGCAGAGCTGTGTAACAAAGTTTTTCCACAAAATAATCCCAGAAAACAACAGTTTGTACTGGCATGGGCGAGCGAATAATGTCCAAAAAAGAACAATTTTGATTAAAAAAGTCTTCACCACTTAAGCTCTAGTAACAGTCAGCAAATAATACAAATGGTTAGGATTGATGACCAGTTAAAGTTCACCATCTGTAATTCTATTATCAGAGTAATTGCTATAGTTTTATAGAACGGTACGGTGAATCATCATAGTTTCTCACTGCTGTGAATTGTTCTTTTCCTGACACTAGAGGGTTTGATGTGTTCCATAATAACATCGATTTTACCATCTTCTAGAACAGTATTCTGCAAGAACACATAAACGCTGATGCACATTATGTGCTCTTTAGCTGTCAATCCCAGACAACTACACCAACTCTGAACGCTACATCGAAACTTTCTCAAGTGTGAAGAAACTGTGCGTGCTTCTCAGTGAGTCTGCTTTAGTTTCTGTTCACTTAAAAGGAAGGAATTATTAAAATTCATGTCCATTTATTTATTTATTTGGTAAATAGGTATGTAATAAGTGTCCATACTATACAGTCAGTCATTCATTTATCACTAAAGAAACCATTTCAGTGTCATACAATCACTCTGTCAAGAGTTTGTTTGACAAGAATGACCATCTGACTGTACATTATTCCAACTAATTTGTTGCTTTGTTTATTCATTTATCATTTTTGCATAAAAAATCATTGCCATTTAAAAATAGGTTTTATTAAAATAAATGTACTAAATAATCCTTTCAAAAAATGCACTGTAAAAATGAATATGCTTTATCTAATCAAAAATATTGTAGAAACAAGCAATATTATTTATTAAATGTAACAAATTAGAATTGAGTAATAATTAATCAAATCAATTCCTTAAAAGTTAACTATTTGAAATGAGTAAAACCTAAAACAACCAACAAAAACCCTAAATTTAAGTCACCATTGTGGTGATCAGTGTTTGTTTTAAAATGACGGTTTTCTCCTTCAGTGATTCTGCTTGTTTACATTAGGTGTCTTCAATGTTAGCAATATAAAATATAAATATATTTCATTTGATTAATTATTACTCGATTCTAATTTGTTAAATTTAATTAATAATATTGCTTGTAATCTGTTGCAACAATTCTATTGATTAGATAAACCATATTCATTTCTACAGTGTGGACACACAAATGCAACTGTATGCATTAAAGAAAAAAATCAGAACACCTGAAGTAAAGTAGCACATTAAGGTACAGTATAAAGCATTTTTATTTAAGCGATGTCAGGGGTCCTGTAAACATTGATGTCCCCTACAGCCGTTTCCACGTCTCATGCAGCGAGGTTGGTTAGTTTGGTTGTAACTGATAAGATGTGAGCTTCAGATGTTTTATCAAGCTTTGTGGCTGTCATCTGTAACCTCATTGAAACATATACATCATACTTGCTTCCCCCATTCTTCCCCCATAGTTTCCCATCGTTTCCCCGTCCTCCATCTCGGAGCCGGGCAGGATGTAGGTAGTCCTGAGGGAAATTATATGAATGAGAAGGTACGGACATGAGATGGTGAGAAAAGCTGTAGGCAAAGTACATCTCCTCTGACGTAAGATTCCCAAACTCCCTCAGCGGTCTCCTCTGGTCAACACTGAAATGCGATATGAATTGACAGGTGACCGTTTTTTTTCCCCCAGAAAGTTTTAAAAAGGAGTCCTGCTTGTCATTTACAAGTTTACCAAACAGACATTCTTCTGACTAGAGCTAACTTTTCTGTCTAATAACACTAACCCTAACCTAATGAATGAGAGTTAGTTGACATGTTGTTGAAAAGTTAAGTACTTTGTAAATAAAGTACTTTGTGTTCTGATCTGCTATTCATCGTTTGTTGTGACATTGCAATCTTTATGGGACATTTTTTTCCTGTTTGTTGTAGTTGAAGCCAACATGAACCAGTTTACAATGCCACTCACTTGAGATCGAACAATAGCAAATCACAACCAGCCAATCAATTCCATACGGACACAATTAAGTCCTGTGTTTTTCTAGAAGCCATTTCACTCAGATATACGTCACAACAGACTATCGCAACTTCTGTCTCAATTACACTTTGCAATATTCCATGTGGATGGAAAACGTGTAGTATTTCAGGGCTGAGATAAAATATATTGTCCTTCTCCATGTGATACAAGAATCGACACGCTGGCACCAAATATCTATAAATGGCAATAAATCAATATGGCAATAAATATGAGGTACCCTGTGATTGGCCATGAACACAATGGCCAATCAAAGACATATATGTTGAGCGTATGAACACAATGGCCAATCACAGACGTATATGATGAGTGCATGAACACAATGGCCAATCACAGACATATATGTTGAGCGTATGAACACAATGGCCATTCACAGACATATACAGTATGTTGAGTGTATGAACACAATGGCCAATCGCAGACATATATGTTGAGCGTATGAACACAATGGCCAATCACAGACAAATATGTTGAGCGTATGAACACAATGGCCAATCACAGATATATATGATGAGCGTATGAACACAATGGCCAATCACAGACATATATGTTGAGTCCATGAACACAATGGCCAATCACAGACAAATATGTTGAGCGTATGAACACAATGGCCAATCACAGATATATATGATGAGCGTATGAACACAATGGCCAATCACAGACATATATGTTGAGTCCATGAACACAATGGCCAATCACAGACAAATATGTTGAGCGTATGAACACAATGGCCAATCACAGATATATATGATGAGCGTATGAACACAATGGCCAATCACAGACATATATGTTGAGTCCATGAACACAATGGCCAATCACAGACAAATATGTTGAGTGCATGAACACAATGGCCAATCACAAACATATATGTTGAGCGTATGAACACAATGGCCAATCACAGACAAATATGTTGAGCGTATGAACACAATGGCCAATCACAGACATATACTGTATGTTGAGCGCATGAACACAGTGGCCAATCACAGACAAATATGTTGAGCGTATGAACAAAATGGCCAATCACAGACATGTATGTTGATTGCATGAACACAATGGCCAATCACAGACAAATTTGTTGAGTGCATGAACACAATGGCCAATCACAGACAAATATGTTGAGCGTATGAACAAAATGGCCAATCACAGACATATATGTTGAGTGCATGAACACAATGGCCAATCACAGACAAATATGTTGAGCGTATGAACACAATGGCCAATCACAGACGTATATGATGAGTGCATGAACACAATGGCCAATCACAGACAAATATGTTGAGCATATGAACACAATAGCCAATCACAGACAAATATGTTGAGCGTATGAACACAATGGCCAATCACAGACATATATGTTGAGCGTATGAACACAATGGCCAATCACAGACATATATGTTGAGAGTATGAACACAATGGCCAATCACAGACATATATGATGAGCGTATGAACACAATGGCCAATCACAGACATATATGATGAGCGTATGAACACAGTGGCCAATCAGAGGTGTTTACGAATCCACCTAACAGCGCTCCAAATGTTAGAGGGAAATGCTGGTATCGTCACATATTTAAAATTTTAAAATACCAAATTCGGTATATTTGACAGCACTATTCCCAGGGTTATTTTAAGGAAGCTGGTAAACACTGAGATGATATGCAAAAATTGATAAGCAGTTAAATGTGTAAGTTTGCACACAAAGCAAAGTTTAAGCTTTTAAAAAGTTAAGCCTAAAACTATTTGTGCTGTTTTCAAACTGTATGGGCTTGAATAAAGACAGAAAACCTGTACTTACCCTTTTCACAGGCGTTTTCTTTTCAAAGTTAGACAGATATTGTGATTTATCATTATAAGATTGTCTTGCAATATATCGATTATAGCAGAATTGCCGTATCGTGATATTGTTGGTATTGTGTATCGTATCGTGAGGTACCCTATGATTCCAACGCCTAATTAATATGCTAAACTTTCCATATGCCCTTACTTAAATGTGTGTGTGACCAAAAAATAAGATAAAAGCAATCATTTCTTCAGTTTAGCGTAGCTTTATGTGCATTATTGGCCTATTCGCACAGCCAGAACACCAAAACGTACAGTACTCTTCATAAAGAATTCAAGAGGGAAACGCCGTTTCGGACTCTAAGGCTTCCTGACAAGATGACGGTAGATCAGTAAAGCTGCTGATGATCTTTTTCACATCAAAGATAAGTTCCAGTTGTCTCTGGGGCCTGGGTTTGTGTGAATGAGAGCGTTTATGTTCAGTCTGTCAGATCCCTTTGAAACACAGAGCTGCTTTGACGTCACCCTGAGCCAGCTAGCTTGGGTTGTTAGCGCCGATATTGCCGTAATTCTCCCTGTAGACTTGGTGAAGTGTGCACTATAAACATCTATGATGCAGCAGGGACTGCTCTCAAATAATAAGCCTTGGCATTTCTTTTTCAGAAGCTTAGTTTTCCCTCAGGCTGTTTTGATTTCAGGAGCATTCAGGTCACCTTCCAATTCTCTTAGAGAGAGAGAGTGTGTGTGTGTGTGTGTGTCGTGTGGCAAGGTCTCACAGGTCTGATGATACACATTATCAGTATTCAGTTTAGCATCTCTCTGGGCTTTTCCACAAGGTTCACATCAGGCTCACTCAAGAGAATTTGTGGTCAGTTTTCAGAGAAGACATTTGCCAAATTTACAGCAGACATAATTTGGTTAGGCTTGTATCACCGAGAATGACTTTTTTTGCTGTTTTAAAACGAGCTTCACATTTCTGTTGGCCTCATAGACTCCCCATTGTTGCAGCCACATTTAAAAAAAAAAAGAAAAAGATGGATCGGGGAAAAAATGTTATGGACATTAAGCCACAAATGCTGTAGTGTAGATAGAGCTTAACTTGTATTGAACCTGAAACATGTATTCTTGTGCCAGTTTGTAGTTTTATGTCGGAAATGTGTTTTGGCCAATCGGGTTTCTCTGGATGTGGACTTGGACAGTGATGGGGCTCATAATGTTTTATGAATGATTTTACCACTGATTTTTTTAACATATTCCCTCATTTGGTTGTTGCATACAAGCCCAGCCAGAATGAGTTGAAGTTTATTTCTGCCTTTTTAAAGGAGAATCGACTGTGACTCACTGTTTCCAGGGATTTTGAATGAATTGATCAGCTTCTAACTTTCTAACTCGAATCTCTTTGCCGTCTCTGTGTACAAAGCCAGCACCTCTCGTACATTATTTTACTCGTATTTAAGTAGGAGTTCTTTCCAGCTAGTCTGAATTCCTTGCTCTTTTTTTCTCATGCCATAATATAATGAGGTTTCCCACTCTTATGTATGTTCTCTTTTATCCGACACCGCTTCCGTTTTTTCTCTTCAGTCATCATCTCTCTCCCTCGCCCATTAAAGATGCAGCGAGTAGTTAAAAAGAAGCTGAGAGGTTTAATAAAAGGACTGAGAGGTGCTACTTGTCGCGTGGGCTCAAAGCACTGGAGATGAAGATGTTCATCTCCGCTTGACAGCTCGAGCCTGCCGTTCCGGGACGCTGGAGAATTCACTCTCAATCTCACCCACTCTTTTTCTGTCTTCCTCTCCCTCTCTTCATTTCAAACTAGAAACAGCATGGGGCGAAAAATAAATGTGGATGTTTTAGCGTGAGAGATGATTTTCATAAATAAATATTTGGATGTATTGGCTTGTTTACAGGTCACTTAGAGTGTGCGTGCTTGCATTGTGAATTATAAAATTGATCGTTTAGATCTTGGATATGGATTCAAACAATTAAGAGGGGTTTAACAATGCTTCTTACTTCGGGATATGAAACCCTTCTCCCAGGATAGACCTGCCCTGTGATTGGAGTCGATTGTTTTATTTGTGATAATGCAATGAAACATGCCAAATTGTGTAGACATAATTTTTGCCCAGGCTGTCATACAAAGAAATTATGAGTACATGAATAATCTGCATAGTAAAACTAAAAAAGAAAATTTTCGTTTTTTGTTCTTACCTCATATTTAAAATATTGAAATTATATAAATAATTTTCCTCATATGTTGATGGTTTAATTAAAATTGTAGGGTCATTATGTACACATATAGATAGTTGCGCACCAAACGACTCCCATGAGCCTATATTTACAGTTAATATTTACAGTAATATAAATTATTCAACCCCTTTGCAAATCCGGTCTATAGGCAAAATGTACAGACTTTCAGCTTTTTGCAATGCATGAATCAAACGAAAGCAATTGAAATAGCACAACATAAGAAGTGGTTTCCCCTAAGTCCAACTGAAACTGCAACTTTTAAAGGGATACTCCACCGTTGTTTCATATTAAACTATGTTATTCCCTTAACTAAGATGAGTTGATACATACCTCTGTCGTCTCAGTGTGTGCGCTCAATCTCTCTGGCGCGCGAGACACTTTGATCGCACTTAACTAGCCCAGTTCATTCAATATGGGCCAAGCAGAGAAGCGACCAAACACCTCCACATTTTCCCTATTTAAAAACAGTTACACAAGCGGTGTAACTCGACCAAGAATGATGACACAAAATTAAAGTCACGCTTTTCTAAGTGTGTAAAGTGGATAACTATAATGTATGGCGGAATACCACAGACAGTTATTGGGAGCACTTCAACTCGGCGCATATATATTGATGGACTCGGTGCAGTAATATCATCACTCCGGAGAGGGAGAGGACTTTTTGTATTTGCATTCAAGTCCTAAGTCAAGTCCCGAGTCAAGTCCTGAGTCAAGACAGACAAGTCCCGAGTCAAGTCCCGAGTCAAGACAGACAAGTCCCGAGTCAAGTCCCGAGTCAAGACAGACAAGTCAAGTCCCGAGTCAAGACAGACAAGTCCCAAGTCAAGTCCCGAGTCAAGACAGACAAGTCCCAAGTCAAGTCCCGAGTCAAGACAGACAAGTCCCAAGTCAAGTCACGAGTCAAGACAGACAAGTCCCAAGTCAAGTCACGAGTGAAGACAGACAAGTCCCAAGTCAAGTCCTGAGTCAAGACAGACAAGTCCCAAGTCAAGTCCCGAGTCAAGACAGACAAGTCCCAAGTCAAGTCCTGAGTCAAGTCCCGAGTCAAGACAGACAAGTCCTGAGTCAAGTCCCGAGTCAAGACAGACAAGTCCCAAGTCAAGTCCCGAGTCAAGACAGACAAGTCCCAAGTCAAGTCCCGAGTGAAGACAGTCAAGTCCCAAGTCAAGTCCTGAGTCAAGACAGACAAGTCCCAAGTCAAGTCCCGAGTCAAGACAGACAAGTCCCAAGTCAAGTCCCGAGTCAAGACAGACAAGTCCCAAGTCAAGTCCCGAGTGAAGACAGTCAAGTCCCAAGTCAAGTCCTGAGTCAAGTCCTGAGTCAAGACAGACAAGTCCCAAGTCAAGTCCCGAGTCAAGACAGACAAGTCCCAAGTCAAGTCCCGAGTGAAGACAGTCAAGTCCCAAGTCAAGTCCCGAGTCAAGACAGACAAGTCCCAAGTCAAGTCCCGAGTCAAGACAGACAAGTCCCAAATCAAGTCCCGAGTCAAGACAGACAAGTCCCGAGTCAAAACAGACAAGTCCCAAGTCAAGTCCCGAGTCAAGACAGACAAGTCCTAAGTCAAGTTCCGAGTCAAAACAGACAAGTCCCAAGTCAAGTCCCGAGTCAAGACAGACAAGTCCCAAGTCAAGTCCCGAGTCAAGACAGACAAGTCCCAAGTCAAGTCCCGAGTCAAAACAGACAAGTCCCAAGTCAAGTCCCGAGTCAAGACAGACAAGTCCCAAGTCAAGTCCCGAGTCAAGACAGACAAGTCCCAAGTCAAGTCCCGAGTCAAAACAGACAAGTCCCAAGTCAAGTTCCGAGTCAAAACAGACAAGTCCCAAGTCAAGTCCTGAGTCAAGTCCCGAGTCAAGACAGACAAGTCCTGAGTCAAGTCCCGAGTCAAGACAGACAAGTCCCAAGTCAAGTCCCGAGTCAAGACAGACAAGTCCCAAGTCAAGTCCCGAGTGAAGACAGTCAAGTCCCAAGTCAAGTCCTGAGTCAAGACAGACAAGTCCCAAGTCAAGTCCCGAGTCAAGACAGACAAGTCCCAAGTCAAGTCCCGAGTCAAGACAGACAAGTCCCAAGTCAAGTCCCGAGTGAAGACAGTCAAGTCCCAAGTCAAGTCCTGAGTCAAGTCCTGAGTCAAGACAGACAAGTCCCAAGTCAAGTCCCGAGTCAAGACAGACAAGTCCCAAGTCAAGTCCCGAGTGAAGACAGTCAAGTCCCAAGTCAAGTCCCGAGTCAAGACAGACAAGTCCCAAGTCAAGTCCCGAGTCAAGACAGACAAGTCCCAAATCAAGTCCCGAGTCAAGACAGACAAGTCCCGAGTCAAAACAGACAAGTCCCAAGTCAAGTCCCGAGTCAAGACAGACAAGTCCTAAGTCAAGTTCCGAGTCAAAACAGACAAGTCCCAAGTCAAGTCCCGAGTCAAGACAGACAAGTCCCAAGTCAAGTCCCGAGTCAAGACAGACAAGTCCCAAGTCAAGTCCCGAGTCAAAACAGACAAGTCCCAAGTCAAGTCCCGAGTCAAGACAGACAAGTCCCAAGTCAAGTCCCGAGTCAAAACAGACAAGTCCCAAGTCAAGTCCCGAGTCAAGACAGACAAGTCCATCATATTTATTCAAACTTAGTGTATATTGATTGGTTGGTTGTCTGATTGGTTGAATGTGAAGAGTGGCAATGCAAATAAAAAAAAAAAGTAAAAATAAATAAAAGTAACTGTTCATTGGGAAAATTAATTGTGATTTGCTACACATTAAGTTTAAAATATTGAGTCCCTGGTTAAATTATTTTGTTAACACGACGTATGGTGACGTATCAAGCGTCACGTGACACTTTTTTTGGGGCTACGTGCTTGTCATTTACAAAACGTAACGTAAATCCATCCATTTCTCCCGAAAGACATGAAAGTGAGTGGCTGGTGAACAGGGGGAAGACTTTATATTTGAAAGGTTTATTATTTCTGCTTCCTTAGACATCACATCAATGTTTTTTTTCCCCTCAAATTATAAATGGTTCGCTAGTACTTGTGTATTTTAATGCCAGAAAAAGAAAAAAGAAAACATTATTTGGTTGAAAACTGTCTGACCGTGTGATAATAAAAGACAACTGACACGCGCTGCTGAACGCACTCTATCATGCGCTCTCTGGCTCAGTGCCAAACGTGCGAAAGCAGCGCTAATCAGCGCTGTGATCATGCGTCAATGATACAGTGCTATACTACAGTCAGTGATTATTACAACTCTGATCTGTGGTTTTAGAAGGTAGGTCAAGTCTTTCCAAGTCACAGGGCTCAAGTCAGAGTTGAGTCGCAAGTCATCTTTGAATATGTCAAGTCGAGTCGCAAGTCATCAAATTTGGGCCTCGAGTCCAAGTCATGCGACTCGAGTTCACGACCCAGCCGAGCACCACCGAGCTTTCAGTATATGCTTCATTCTTCTTCCTCCAGACATACCGCTGATCCGTAGGGCCAAAAAGTTACGTTTTGTTTCATCGCTCCACAGAACAGAATCCTAACATTTCTGTGTCATATTTACACTGAACAAAATTATAAACGCAACATAGTTTTGCCCCCATTTTTCATGAGCTGAACTCAGAGATCTAAGACTTTTTCTATTTACACAAAAGGCCTATTTTTCTGTTCTGTTCTGTTCACGAATCTGTCTAAATCTGTGTTAGTGAGCACTTCTCCTTTGCCAAGATAATCCATCCACCTCACAGGTGTGGCATATCAAGATGCTGATTAGACATTATTACTGCACAGTGATTGGCCATTGTGTTCCACTTTAAAAAATGACTGACATTACATGCAGTCAAAGTGACACTCAACAAACCCAGTTCAGATAGTTCATGTGTTTTAGCTCAAGCACACCTGGTGCCACTAATGAACCCATTGATTAGTTGCATCACGTGTGCTTTAAACACCTGTTTTTCAGATGTGTGCTGTTGTGAGGGATTCTCTTCATGGGGATGAATAATTTTGAGACTGTAGAAGTCATTAAAAGTTCAATTTTCAGTTGAATTTTGGGAAGCCACTTAAAAAAATTGTAATGTTGAGCTATTTTAATTACTTTTGTATGATTTGTTCATTGGTAAAAGTCTGTAAAATTTGCCAGTAAAAACTGATTTGCTATGGGTTTAATAATTTTGATTACAACTGTACATTGAAACTTATTTATTTAGTTAAAAAATAATAATTTAAATGCTTGAGTTAAACCAAGTACACTTCGAGAACTGTTTGTGTAATAGAAATCCCATCACTCTTTTACAATACTCAGGATAAATGATCTGTACTCTTTAAAGTCCCCACTGCGTTTGAGACCTGTTTCTCTTCACTTCACTCAGCTTTGTAGATCTCCACTGGGAAATTTTCTTTCTTCTTTTCCTCTGCCTTCTCAACCATGCAGAACTGGAGATGCTCTTCACATACACATTACATACAGAAAGTTAACCCAAACCTGTAGACGCTAAACGTATTTGCGATTAATTAGACTGCTGTAAATTTGAGTTTCCCACGCCGAGAACAATTTCCAATTCATTTTTATTTTTTGAAAAGTGATACACACTTCCCAAGGTGGTTTTAGTGACTGTGTTTTAGTGGTTTACTGTATATTTTATACCTCAATATTACTGTTTACAAGGTTACATGGGTCAAAAACAGTAAAAATAGTCACTTTTTTCAAAAAAGGGATTTCAAAAAAGTCTTTTTAAGCCATGAACCCAACCAAATCAGTTCAAGGCGAATCATTAAATTACAAACTTTTATTTGAAGCAAAAAGGTAATATATTTGCATATATTTTAAAATAGTTAAGTATTTTGAGAGGCCGACTCTATTATGGTATTTTCAGTACTTCTTTTCAGTACTTTTGTACAGCATCATGGGTAACGTATTTTGTCACCAGTATTTCTGCTTTTAAACATGATTATTTTTAATCTACTCTGAAATAATGCAGGCTGGTAGCTTCAACAGAAGCAAACACCATTGATTAACAACAACTAAGGTTGTCTTTATCTTAGGTTGTAAGTTTTAAGTCTTTTAAGTTAAGTTATAAGAAAAAATTACATAAAGTACTTCCAGAACCTGACTGTTGCACTCTATTATAATGGGTTCATGTGAAGTTTGGTCCATTAAAAGTTGTTATATTATTTAAAACCTAATAGATGTTTTAAAATTATGACTTTTAATTTTAATGTAATGTTAAATTGCTATGATTAATGACTAAACTTGAGGGGAAAAGATTTATTTAATAAAAACATCAAGTATTAGTGATACTGGCTTGTAGTTCTTATTTTAAAAGATAACATGTTTAAAATATACCATCTTTATGTTGTTATTTTGGAGATATTATTAAAAATTTCACGTTCTGCAAGGTTTTGAACAGTTGTGTGCATAATGTGTACATATATAACTTTCACATCAACTAAAACATTTTTGAAACAGGCATATTTATTTGGCTTTTTCGATGTGTTTTTGTTGTTGTTGAGAAGCTGACGGTAGTTTTCCACTAAGCTTTGTAAGCTAAACTAATAAACAGTTTGCCCACCAAGTTCATTAGCCTACCTGTAGACCGTTTACAGTTGCTAAGCAACTTGCTGCATTCATTTAGTACTTGTTTGATGTGTGTGGTCACAGGTGTGTGAATCTAGGCTTTAAATGTGACTCATCCCATCAGATCTTATAGCCGGAACTATCTGTGTTCTACATTTCCGTTTATTTGTCAGTGGTGTAGATTAGATATAGATTGCTGTAACTAACCTGGACCGGACAGAACTATCTAGTTTTAACAGGTTTGTCTGTCCTGAAGCAAGGAAACAGTTATCTGTGTGGTAATGGAAATTAGGCGACCACGACACAGTCCGATTGTCACTGATATTTGTTGTATGAAATGAAGTTCGGCTCTGGGGAATCTTCATGGAAATGCCGGAAAACGAAGTTCAATCTTTTTTCAATCAGGAAGGAAAATGCGCTTTATGGTTGGATGATGATATTTACATGCAATCAGAGGCCCACAGGATGCATGCATCATATCTCTCGGAAAACGTCAGAAGCAATTTAGCTCAGCAATATAATTGTATATTTAGCATGTCAGTGTGGTTTACCGTAATCTTTCGATCCTGTCTTTCCGAGAGAAT
Organism: Pimephales promelas; assembly: GCF_988280905.1. Taxonomy (NCBI): domain Eukaryota; kingdom Metazoa; phylum Chordata; class Actinopteri; order Cypriniformes; family Leuciscidae; genus Pimephales; species Pimephales promelas. The sequence goes on along the minus strand of NC_142790.1, from coordinate 3,554,351 downwards.
CGGAACCGTCTAAGATCTCTCTGAGCTGTGTACTGATGTTCACAACTATCTTACTTTAAGCTGTTCCAGCCAAACATGTGCCATGTGGTTTACGTGCTTTACAGATTAAGAAAAGGGCATTCAAAATAAAAAATAAAACGTTTCCATGAAGAGCCTTTAACGTTCATTGAATCTTTCTATTAAACGTTCTTTATAGTGTAAAACGGTTCTTTAGATTTTTAGAAATGTTATTCACACTAAGAAAAAAAATGGTCTCTGAAAGGGTCTTTGGGCAACTAGAAATGATGGTTCTATGGCATCACTGTGAAAACCCCCTTTTGGAGCATTTGTTTTTAAAAGGATACTTCAGGATTTAGCATTAAGCTTTGTATTAATAGAAAACCTGTAGTATTCCACCCTCATATCCCCCTGAGATGGGAGATTTATGTATTTTTTGTCTAGAAAAAATCTTATATGACTTATTTTTTTGGAAGCTAAGCTAGCAGGCTCTTGTTCTGTGGAGAAAGCTGAGTAGTAGGGGTTACCATCCTCTTTTTCACAGACATGTCCAAGTGATCGGTTGATGCGCGTTTTAACATTGCTAAGAAAATTCCCGCTCCTCCGTGAGAGATACGAGACCGGTGTGTCTCACAGGTGTCGCTAATTGGTAATCACGCTACCGGCCTCACGCCGTTCTCCCGCGGCCCTCACTCGTCCCGCTCGCCACAGTAAACATGACTCGCGCCGTTCTCTCGCGGCCCTCACTCGTCCCTTGACTCACGCCGTTCTCCCGCGAGTGAGGGCCATGACTCACACCGTTCTCCCACGGCCCTCACTCATCCTCACTCGTCCCGCTTGCCACAGTTAACATGACTCGCGCCGTTCTCTCGCGGACCTCACTCGTCCCTTGACTCACGCCGTTCTCCCGCGAGTGAGGGCCATGACTCGCGCCGTTCTCTTACGGCCCTCACTCGTCTTCACTCGTCCCGCTCGCCACAGTTAACATGACACGCGTCGTTCTCCCGCGAGTGAGGGCCATGTCTCGCGCCGTTCTCCCGCGGCCCTCACTCGTCTTCATTCGTCCCGCTCGCCACAGTTAACATGACTCGCGTCGTTCTCCCGCGAGTGAGGGCCATGACTCTCGCCGTTCTCCCGCGTCCCTCACTCGTCTTCATTCGTCCCGCTCGCCACAGTAAACATGACTCACGCCGTTCTCCCCCGAGTGAGGGCCATGACTCGCGCCGTTCTCCCGCGGCCCTCACTCGTCCTCATTCGTCCCGCTCGCCACAGTAAACATGACTCGCACCGTTGTCCCGCAGCTCTCACTCGTCCTCATTCGTCCCGCTCGCCACAGTAAACATGACTCGCACCGTTGTCCCGCAGCTCTCACTCGTCCTCATTCGTCCCGCTCGCCACAGTTAACATGACTCGCGCCGTTCTCCCGCGGCCCTCACTCGTCCTCATTCGTCCCGCTCGCCACAGTAAACATGACTCGCGTCGTTCTCCCGCGGCCCTCACTCGTCCTCATTCGTCCCGCTCGCCACAGTTAACATGACTCGCGCCGTTCTCCCGCGGCCCTCACTCGTCCTCATTCGTCCCGCTCGCCACAGTTAACATGACTCGCGCCGTTCTCCCGCGGCCCTCACTCGTCCTCATTCGTCCCGCTCGCCACAGTTAACATGACTCGCGTCGTTCTCCCGCGGCCCTCACTCGTCCCGCTCGCCACAGTAAACATGACTCGCGCGGTTCTCCCGCGAGTGAGGGCCATGACTCTCGCCGTTCTCCCACGGCCCTCACTCGTCTTCATTCGTCCCGCTCGCCACAGTTAACATGAGTCGCGTCGTTCTCCCGCGGCCCTCACTCGTCCTCATTCATCCCGCTCGCCACAGTAAACATGACTCGCACCGTTGTCCCGCGGCCCTCACTCGTCCTCATTCATCCCGCTCGCCATAGTAAATATGACTCTCGCCGTTCTCCCACGGCCCTCACTCGTCTTCATTCGTCCCGCTCGCCACAGTAAACATGACTCGCGCCGTTCTCCCACGGCCCTCACTCGTCTTCATTCGTCCCGCTCGCCACAGTAAACATGACTCGCGCTGTTCTCCCGCGGCCCTCACTCGTCCTCATTCATCCCGCTCGCCACAGTAAACATGACTCGCGCCGTTCTCCCACGGCCCTCACTCGTCTTCATTCGTCCCGCTCGCCACAGTAAACATGACTCGCACCGTTGTCCCGCGGCCCTCACTCGTCTTCATTCGTCCCGCTTGCCACAGTAAACATGACTCGCACCGTTGTCCCGCGGCCCTCACTCGTCCTGATTCGTCCCGCTCGCCACAGTAAATATGACTTGCGCCGTTCTCCCGCGGCCCTCACTCGTCCTCATTCGTCCCGCTCGCCACAGTAAACATGACTTGCACCGTTGTCCCGCGGCCCTCACTCGTCCTCATTCGTCCCGCTCGCCACAGTAAACATGACTTGCACCGTTGTCCCGCGGCCCTCACTCGTCCTCATTCGTCCCGCTCGCCACAGTAAATATGACTCTCGCCGTTCTCCCACGGCCCTCACTCGTCTTCATTCGTCCCGCTCGCCACAGTAAACATGACTCGCGCCGTTCTCCCGCGGCCCTCACTCGTCCTCATTCATCCCGCTCGCCACAGTGAACATGACTCGCACCGTTGTCCCGCGGCCCTCACTCGTCTTCATTCGTCCCACTTGCCACAGTAAACATGACTCGCGCCGTTCTCCCGCGGCCCTCACTCGTCCTCATTCATCCCGCTCGCCACAGTAAACATGACTCGCACCGTTGTCCCGCGGCCCTCACTCGTCTTCATTCGTCCCGCTTGCCACAGTAAACATGACTCGCACCGTTGTCCCGCGGCCCTCACTCGTCCTGATTCGTCCCGCTCGCCACAGTAAATATGACTTGCGCCGTTCTCCCGCGGCCCTCACTCGTCCTCATTCGTCCCGCTCGCCACAGTAAACATGACTTGCACCGTTGTCCCGCGGCCCTCACTCGTCCTCATTCGTCCCGCTCGCCACAGTAAACATGACTTGCACCGTTGTCCCGCGGCCCTCACTCGTCCTCATTCGTCCCGCTCGCCACAGTAAATATGACTCTCGCCGTTCTCCCACGGCCCTCACTCGTCTTCATTCGTCCCGCTCGCCACAGTAAACATGACTCGCGCCGTTCTCCCGCGGCCCTCACTCGTCCTCATTCATCCCGCTCGCCACAGTGAACATGACTCGCACCGTTGTCCCGCGGCCCTCACTCGTCTTCATTCGTCCCACTTGCCACAGTAAACATGACTCGCGCCGTTCTCCCGCGGCCCTCACTCGTCCTCATTCATCCCGCTCGCCACAGTAAACATGACTCGCACCGTTGTCCCGCGGCCCTCACTCGTCTTCATTCGTCCCGCTTGCCACAGTAAACATGACTCGCACCGTTGTCCCGCGGCCCTCACTCGTCCTCATTCGTCCCGCTCGCCACAGTAAATATGACTTGCGCCGTTCTCCCGCGGCCCTCACTCGTCCTCATTCGTCCCGCTCGCCACAGTAAACATGACTTGCACCGTTGTCCCGCGGCCCTCACTCGTCCTCATTCGTCCCGCTCGCCACAGTAAATATGACTTGCGCCGTTCTCCCGCGGCCCTCACTCGTCCTCATTCGTCCCGCTTGCCACAGTAAACATGACTCGCACCGTTGTCCCGCGGCCCTCACTCGTCCTCATTCGTCCCGCTCGCCACAGTAAATATGACTTGCGCCGTTCTCCCGCGGCCCTCACTCGTCCTCATTCGTCCCGCTCGCCACAGTAAACATGACTTGCACCGTTGTCCCGCGGCCCTCACTCGTCCTCATTCGTCCCGCTCGCCACAGTAAACATGACTCGCACCGTTGTCCCGCGGCCCTCACTCGTCTTCATTCGTCCCGCTTGCCACAGTAAACATGACTCGCACCGTTGTCCCGCGGCCCTCACTCGTCCTCATTCGTCCCGCTCGCCACAGTAAATATGACTCGCGTCGTTCTCCCGCGGCCCTCACTCGTCCTCATTCGTCCTGCTCGCCACAGTAAACATGACTTGCGCCGTTCTCCCGCGGCCCTCACTCGTCCTCATTCGTCCCGCTCGCCACAGTAAACATGACTTGCGCCGTTCTCCCGCGGCCCTCACTCGTCCCGCTCGCCACAGTAAACATGACTTGCGCTGTTCTCCCGCGGCCCTCACTCGTCCTGCTCGCCACAGTAAACATGACTTGCACCGTTCTCCCACGGCCCTCACTCGTCCTCATTCGTCCCGCTCGCCACAGTAAACATGACTTGCGCCGTTCTCCCGCGGCCCTCACTCGTCCTCACTCGTCCTGCTCGCCACAGTAAACATGACTTGCACCGTTCTCCCCCGGCCCTCACTCGTCCTGCTCGCCACAGTAAACATGACTTGCGCCGTTCTCCCGCGGCCCTCACTCATCCCGCTCGCCACAGTAGACATGATACTGTCGTCACCAGAGAAGAGAAGGGGGAGGGGGGAGTAATTTTGCTGAAAGAATATGAGGCACACTTAAGAGAAAAGAATACTGCAATATTCCTTTAAAAAAATCAATTTTACTTGCTCACCCCAAATTTTTAAACAGTGTTTTACATGAAACACATTATTTCCCAGAAGGCAGACCTTTCTCTTCCAATTCCAATTTAACTTCCACTGTGGTGTGGCCAATTCACTTCAAATTCACACTCAAGATTTCAAAGGAAACCCTGGAACGATCTATATTTAAATAAACAACTTTATTACATTATTAATCTAATTTATTCTGAACGGATCATTAGATTAAATGAACCCAGATGTGTGGGTGATTAGCGACCCTGAAATCCCATCCACAACCGAGTCCAAACTGGATTGGGCCCTATACGTGTTTAGTTGGTTAGGCCCGGCGTGTGTATCCGGTCAGCCCTCTGAAGTGTGCAGTGAGAGCAGGAGTAGTGGATGGATAAAGTTCAGAATGGGAGGAAAGAACACAGTGGGCTTTGTTGCGGTAGAGCGAGAGGAAAACCTCGGGCCATGCCTGCGGAGGAGAAGAGTGTCCCGCTCCCTCGTTCGCCTCGGTCCCGGCTGAGGAGAAGCAGATGTGGGAGCCTGTGGCCAGTCGATCAGAAGCGAGGGAGGGGGAAGAGGATGTGGTGAAGGCATTGCTGAGGCTGCGAAACCACACACACGCACACAATCGTGTTGGAGATCTGTTGTTCCCTCCTTTTTTGGATGTTTCTTCTATTTAAATGACCGTTTGACTCTCATCTTCATGATGGCACATTTCCTGTGCCGAGTTTTCCATACGACTGACTGGAATTTCTTATCTTAATCTCAAATGTCTTATCGCCAATACCTGTCTGCATTCTTTTAGGGTATGAATCATTTTATTTCACGATAACAATATATATCACAATAGTTATTTTTGCTTTTAAACAAAGTTTTTATGATATAGAACATTTAATTGAAATTACATAAATCTCATTACAAATTTCAACAAAAAAAATACTAGCCTAACTAACAATAAAAACAAAAGATTGCTCAAGCTCACTGAAGACAAGTAAACAGTCAGTGCTATCAATAGGACAAAAAACCTACATAAATAGATAGATAGACCTACCGTAAAAACTTTAAGCACTAGAAATAAAAAAAAAACCTACAAGAGCAAGTCAGGTTTATTAAGCTGCTGTCACTTTAAGAGTGAATACTGATTTAATAAACTGGTAGACGCGCACTGTCTTTTTCAACCATTTATTAAAACATAAAGACTGTGTTTATGAGGTACTTGCAATTTTACATATGAAGAGTTCAGATGCAAAAGCCTCTAAATGCCATTTGAAATGTTCTTCTTTAATGACGATTTTTATCAAACTTGTATATTTAAGTTCAGTGATTTCACTTAAATGGCAATGATAATTACCTATTAATTGTTATTTAAGTGAAATTACTGAACTTAAATATACAAGTTTGAAAAAATCCTCATTAAAGAAGAAAATTTCAAATGGCATTTAGAGGCTTTTGCATCTGAACTCTTCATATACAGTAGGTGGACAACCAGAATGCCACTGGCACCACCGCGGCAAACATAAACCAGCCGTATTTCAAATTCGTTCGCGAAATGACCACCAGGTGGCACAAAGGGGCATTTAGCGAAAGCAAAACGTAATTATGTAAAAGTAGCCTACAGTTTAAACAGAATATAGCTTTAAATATAATATAAACTTTTATAGCAGAACATTTTATTAATCAAAAGTTAAAATAGGCTTTTCTCGCAGTCAGTGAAAATAAATCGAGTGCTTTCAATTGAGGTATGAGAAGACTGAAGAGCGCTTCTCTCACATGCGCTCACACTGACTGCTGATTGTGTGTAATTGAAGTTCAGAGCTCACACACTGTATGAGTGTGCGTTTCAGGTGTGTGCACTCAAAAGCAGTCTGCCAGAGCGAAATGAGTCCTCTTTCGCTGCTTATTGCGCTTAAACAGTTTAAAACGTTTTAGTCTTTACTTTTACTCTTTACTTCTAAACAAAGAACAAAAAAAATTCACTGTGAGTATATCAGGGCCTTGAATCATGTTCTCGAGTGCGAGCGTGAGCAATAACTTGCTGGTTGTAGTTCCCTTAACGGCCACCGGTGTCGCTAATAACAAAGGTTTCTGAATTCTACACATTCGAGTTGAGACTTTTTTCATAATCGCCTCCTCCTAAAAAACAATAATCTTATTTAATTTCAACCATTCTTAACCATTAGTCATCCACATTATATAACTACACTTTAATTTGTCTTGTTTTTGCCTGTTATTAATTTTTTTCAGTGAAATACTGAAAAATACAGTGGAATTTGATAATCAAGACTTTTTAAAACAATAAAACACGGCCCAAACTAAATATTAAACTATTCAATAGTATTAAAAAAAAACAAAAAAACGAGTTCCTAAAAAAGCACAAGCACACTTTTCAAGCAAAGGCTAAACAAAAAGACATGAATTGACTTTTAAATTGTAAAGCAATAGATATACTGTTGATCATGAAGACAGAAATATCTGCTAGGACGTCAGTGTGAGCTTGAGGAGATCTGACTTATACAGTACATCCAATAAAACACTAGTTGATTAAAAGTATGATATAAATGCAGTCCATTTACCAAAAGTCATTGCAAAACTGACTCCGAAAATTGAAGTTAGTTCATGCCGCATTTGTTTGCGGATGCAATTTTTTAAAAGTTTTAAGTGCATCTTCAGCATTCATATAGCCTACTTATACACTCGACACTTTTAAGCATCAGGCTGTCTCATGCTCGTGTTTCTCACATCAGAAGCGCCCTGAAATCAAAGAGAACATGTGGAAATGGTTGTGTACTGTATGTCTGACTGGAGACAGAATCGAACTAGAAAGAAAGGGATTTTGCGTCGTCGCTCTGGCTTGTGTTGTCCAAGTTCTCCATGCCGTCTGTCATCTGTTGCATGTCTTTCTCCAGTCCGTTTGAAGAACGAGACTTTGCCATTAATAACAAGCGGCAGGCCTCGCCTCTGGTCGACACGCTCCGTCTCTGCTTTGAAAACCGCACGTCTTTTGTGCGAGGCCCTTGAAAACATGTGAAAAAGCTCTGGATGTTGGAGGTTAAGCAATCAAGACACATTTATGGGATGCGTTTGGCTTCAGCACTCGCGGGGAATGTGACCTGTGGCTGCGTAGGAGACGTGACGAGGAACAAACGTGTGAAGTGTGTAGGTGCGTGTCCACTATTGCATAAAACAATGTATGAATGTTAACGTCTCTTGCACTTTTTCATGGAACGAGCATCGCTTTAATTGTTTTTCCTCCCCCGTGATTCTACGACAATTCGTTTCAGTGAAATTAACTAGTTGCAAGAAGAAAAGAGAAGCCAGAAAGGGAAGGATATGCTAATACTGCTTGATGATAGCAATATCTGAAGTTTTTGAGGAAGTGACTCACCCAGATGACCTACTCATCCATTTTGACATCATCTCTCTGTAAATGCCACATTTGGATATGTCGGCTGTGTTTATATTCCGCAGTGATTGTAAGTCAGTAGCCTTATGGACTTTCCTGCAGGTTTGACAGATTATGAGTAAAAGCTTTTAGCCATTTCCTCAAACGCCCCTCCTACACTTCACTTAGTTGTCTTTGTTTAGAATTCATTGTAAATGTTTTGCATTCTGACGATCATGCTGTTTAACTGGGGGTAAATTGAGCCACAACGAAGTTCTGCCACATTCCAACTCCATTTCACTTATTTTAAGCCGGATGCATTGAATATATATGTAAAATTTAATATATATGTAATTATTTTTTTTAGGGCTGTCATCCCCATGTTTAATGGGATGCCTAGTTTATTAATGATGCTGAAAATTCAGCTTTGATCACAGAAATAAAGTACATTTAAAAAAATATATTCACATGGAAAAGGTTTAAATTGAAATAATATTTCACAATATTACTGGTTTTACTTAAAGGGATAGTTCACTTTGAAATTAATTTTATTATATGTTTTAGCTTACCTCAAGGGCATCCAAGATGTAGGTGTCTTTGTTTCCGCATCGTTTCAATTTTGATATTTTTAGGTCAAACCGTTCTCGTCTGTCAGTCATATAATGGAGGTCTATGGTCACCACCTCAAAGAGCATGCACAGAGAAGTCCAAATTAAACATGATTTAATGACTCGTAAATGGAAGTACACATTGACGGCCTAAGACACGAAACGAGCGGTTTGTGTGAGAAAACGAACAGTATTTATATCGTTTTTATTTAGTATTTATAACAAGCACTGGAAAGCGCCGGAAGTGATTGCGAAAAAAAATTCAACGTTGTCTGTTGATATATCGAAATCGTCTTCCATTGCAATTCCCTGTATATCTAAATATGTTTAGATCTTAACAGTGAAGGGTAACACTTCCGAAATCTCTGTGTAAACAATAAGTTATGTACACATGTGACAGATCACTTCCAGCGCTTGTGCAGACCAAAGCGCCCGCGCCCTCAGATCACTTGGACGTGGCTGTGGTTACAAGAGGTAAAAACGATATAAATGCTGTTCGTTTTCTCACACAAACCGCTCGTTTCGTGTCTTAGGCCATCAGCGTGTACTTACATTTACGAGTCATTAAATCATGTTTAATTTGGACTTCTCTGTGCATGCTCTTTGAGGTGGTGACCATAGACCTGCATTATATGACTGACAGACAAGAACGGTTTGACCAAAAAATATCAAAATTGAAAATACCGTGGAAACAAAGACACCTACATCTTGGATGCCCTTGAGCTAATCTAAAACATACCAAAAATTAATTTCAAAGTGAACTATCCCTTTAAATAAATGCAGCTTTGTGAGCAGAAGAGACTTCTTTCAAAAATGTTACCCGAACTTTTGAACAGTTGTGTCTATTTATCGCGTTGAATTCTTTAATATTTGGAGGTTTTGGGTATCAAAAAGTATATTTTTATTAAACTTACCGTGTTGTTTCCACACAGGCCCTGCTGTGCGCTTCAGTAGTTTTGAGTCCCGCAGCCCGGCTCCTCCCCCTGTGATCGGCCAGCACACGGTCCAGGTTCTCCGAGACACCCTGGGGTACGGCGATGACGTCATCGCCCGACTGCTGGCCTCACGGGCCGTCACTCAGCACACGGTGCAGTGAGAGGGAGAAATCCTCAAACATTTCGTCAGGAAAAGAAAAATACTGCCTTCCTTCTCGGCTCAGTGGAAATAATGGTTGCGATTAAACTGATGAATGTCCATCAGAGAGGAAACTGCAAATGTAAAAATAATGACATAACGACGCATTCAGTTCACACGTAAGATTGTACGCTGCCAAATGACTTTCTTCTTTATATGATCAATAACGTGTAGATACTGTATCCGTACTGCGTGTTCGGGGTTTATTGGACGTTCCCTCAGGTCCTTGAAATCCTTGAAAGTTTGTGAATCAGGGGAAAAAAAAATATTCAAGGCCCTGAAAAGTTTTTGAAACTAATCATACATTGATACAGGTCCTTGAACTTATTTTGTATGAAAAAAAAATCCATATTATATTATTCCGGTCCACTAATATGTTTTTTCGCCAACACTTTGTGGCCTGTGCACACTAGCTTTGGTTGATTATCGTTAGTTACGCTTATTTCTGCGGTACGTTAAGTGTTTCCCGCGTGGGGTACTTTGTGTTGTACTTGACGTTCACGCATGGACGAAACTACTATGATGGTACCTGAACGTTTATTGTTGGACAAAACAAATGTGTCCCCACATTAAGTCCCTAAATTTGAGTGTATTGGACCTGGAAAGTCCTTGAAAGGTCATTGAATTTGAAGTTACTCTCAAACACTCAGGCCATATTTAACCCAGAAATCAAAAGGAAACATATTGTGTGAAATGATTGCCTGAATGCATTCGTTTAAAATTAAAGATCATTGTGATCTGCTTTTTTTCATTGTGACATCATTCTGATGTCATCGGCACCAATCGATTGAAAAAAAAGTGTAATTTAATAAAGTGTACGGTTAGATTTTTAGTATATATAATTTGTACAGAATAGCAAAAAGTTTGTGAAAATGTGGTAAAATCCCATGAAACATACATTTGTTTTCATTATGAGGTGAAATAAGACGAGACATTTATTTGTGAGATTCACCCATACCGTTACTAATTATTATTCAGCAATCTTTTCATACGCTCAACAAATTGCAATGTAAAAAATATGCTGTAGATAATTTCATGAAATGGCACCTTTTCCAATTTAATAAGGTGATTACTATTATTATTTTTTTTTACATTAGAGACACATACAGTAAGATAACAAGCAAACTAATCCTCATTGCTTTACAGCATCTTAAATCCTGGCCCTTCTGGAAAGGTTTGTGTTTTGAATAATACAACATATAACAAAGTCAATTTTCCATGTTCAATAAAATCACAATGCGTCTAATCTGTGGCTCATTGAATCTGAAATGATCCGGACGTGCCATATCGAGGATGTTATTCCCGTTCACAGGTGTGAGTTCAAGGCACGAGTTCACTTCAGGCCTATCAAGGCTCTTCGCTCTGGCCTGATCGCGCTGAGCAGAGGAATAAGCACCACTTCTGATGTCTGGCTGCCAAATCTTTCATGTCCGATTTCCTGCGACTTGGGACACTGACTCATAGCAGAACAACGCAATGAGAGTGAACGCAGAGGAGAAGGTTCAACATAATCGGCATGAAATGGAAATTCATCCAGTGTATTTATCCGTGCAAGTTTCATTTTTTTTAACCTTTATTTCCTCAATCATTTAGACTGCTTAAACCCCACCTCTTATTTAACTGACTGCAAGCTCCATCCAATCAACAACCGATACATCTTTTTTGATGATCTGTTATCACAAAATTGAAGAAAAATCAGTCGCTACTTGAGTTTCATCGCAGCTTTAATGTATATATCTGAATTCTGAGTGTTTAGCAGTCTGAAGGCCAGATTTACTAACAGCTTGCGTCAGTGCAAACCCACTTTTGCCGTAAAAAAACGACTAATTACTGAAGACACAGTGGAATATAATACAGTCGAAAATGGACAGGGTTATTTTTGCGGCATATGCATTTGTAGGAGTTTCCCTTTCAGACGCAAAATTGATATTAGTATTTAAATGAATCACACAAGGTGATTTACAAAGGTTTGCTCTAGTCAATGTACTGGGGCCTTATTTTAACGATCTGAAACGCAAGTATCAAGTAAGTTTGTGGGCGGGTCTTGTGCGCTGTCGCTATTTTACCGGCGGGGTAAATCCAGTCCCTCCAGAAAAACGCGATTATGCGATCGCTGAATTCAATGCAAAATCAGCCAAAGTCCGCATATTTATGCGGGGGCCGCATTTTTTCAAATACGCCGCACTTTCGCCGCATAAATTGCCGATTTCCGTGCAAAATATGCGGGGTTTGCATAATTTCATAATCCTCGCATTTTCGTTGCAAAAAAAGTCACATGTATCTTAGCAGAAAGTTGAAAAATGTTCCGTTTGCTTCACACAAGAGCAGCCATTTCCTCCTGTTTCCATGGGAACGTTATGAAGTGACGCAATTACGCGACGCCAGACAGACTCACGGAGGCGATTGACATCTCACAAATCGAACTCGTATAACTGTCTGTCACACGTTCTACCGTCACATCGTTACTTAATAAACAACATAATATAAAATAAGTAGCATCAAACTGAAATTACCCGCACACATGGGGTGTTCAAGGCGCACACAGTTCAACAGGGAGCGCGCAGCTCTTAAAGGGACCACACCTTATTTACACTCGTTACAGTCTGAAATAAAACAAGATGAGAAATTAAATATTCCCAGCACTTTCTATGATGTAGTATGCTTGCTTATCAAAGGAAGTAATAAGAAATGACTCTTACATTAGCCTAGTGAGAACAGGATGTTGGGAGAATCACTTTTTTTCTCTTTTTCATCAAACCACAATTTTTGCAAATTCCTGCAATTTCATCGCATAAAATTGCATAAATTTACGGTATGATGCTGGTAACCACAGCGGCCAGCAGTTTACCGCGTAATCAATCAATTTTTGCCCGCAACAATCACAAAAAAACTCCGCGTTTTTCTGGAAGGACTGAATACTATTATGGTAAATGTTATATATAAATCGCAAATTTTTTCACAAATTTTTGGAAATTACCACCACAAAATCAGTCATTTTGATCGCAAAAATCACACAAAAAAAATCGTGAAATCCTGGAGGGACTGTAAATCACTCTTGCGCCCGACACAAGTTTAAAAGGGGTTGGGCTGAAGTAGCTTCATTATTCATAGGTGTGGTTTTGGCGTAACGTGAAATAAACCAATCAGAGTGTCATCCAACACACCCATTAAGAGCAGGTGCACATGTTGCATGGCGGATTGTTATTATGGGCTATATGCACGCATAAATTCCGCATTTGACGCAAGGATGCTCGTCCATTTCCGATTGTGGAGATTAAAGCGGAGGAGAACCGAGGAAAACGGGATTATGGCAGAGTCTTCAAAATTTACTGTCCTCCCGTCTTTGAAACGAAACGTAGATACGTTTAGATGTAATTTTATATAGTTATGTTTATTTAATATAATTTTAAAAAGAAGCATAAACACAACGAGGGGTGTCTGTTTTATCCGTTTTTGTGACTAACGTTTCTTTAGTATAACCATGGAGTATAAAATTCAATATAAATTCTCGGTATTGCATTGGACTCTACGATCGGCGGAAGTTATCGAGCATCCTTAATCCTTCACCGGAAATACCGCCGTGCATAGAGCCCATTATGGCGGATTTACCAGGCGATTTCGCAGTCTTCAGATAATTTTTTCACTTCCAAAAAAAAATACTTTTTCCTGGTTCTAGATGGACAAACTAATTTGTCGTCTTTATATACATGTGTCTTGCCACTATTGGGCAAACAGATCTGATCCGTCATTACCACAATTAGCCTGAAAAATTTGGGTAAATGTGTAAACTAGATTTAAGCCTACATTTTTTTTCCATCTTCATGGACACCACAATGATTTCCCTCATGTGTTAATATTTTTCCTTTTTATAATGTATGATTTGCACTAGGGCTGTTTTCGACAAAGGATTTTCATAGTCGAATCTGATTCGTTAGATTTTGCCGTAGTCGACTGATAGTCGAACCTTTTTTTTTTAGATAGGTCTAGCAGATATATTTTTTCCATTTCAAACAAAAGAGATGGACGTATGCGCATTAGGCTATTCATTCTGTGTTTTTTTTCTAAACAGTTAGGCTATGTTTAGGTAGTATTTTTCATGTTTTTGATGCGGTGGTGAGCTTGTAACTTGTAACTTAACGCTTTAGCCTAAGGGTAATCCTCGACTATTAGAAGTCAGCCCTAATTTGCACAAATATAAACTGCTGCATCCGTGTTGATGAGAGAATCAAAGTGTATGCGCGTTGTGCACCCGCTACATTATGGGCAAGCATGCTCGCTTACAATAGCATTATAAACATGGCGCAACACGCCACTGACTTTAGACCAGGTGTTTTCTGGTCAGTTGCGCAATTGTTTTTTGAAAGTGTAAAATAGCACCAGGGAATGTTCGTGCCAAAACACGCCTCCTTTTTGCGTCGATCCGCCCAGGGAGCGCAAGATCATTTCCTAGTTTACCGACGTGCGTCTGTGGAGGGAAAAGCCCACTTTGCGAATGATGTATTAAAATAGGAATGATGCATGCGTCAGTGTACAAAGTCATTTACACCGGGTGCTTGCCCTGGTGTTTGCGCCATTATATAACACTCAAACAGCATGTCTTAAAGGATTAGTTCACTTTTGAAAAAACTTTTGCTGATAATTTACTCACCCCCGTGTCATCCAAGATGTCCATGTCTTTCTTTCCTCAGTCGAAAAGAAATTTAGGTTTTTGATGAAAACATTCCAGGATTTTTCTCCATATGATGGACTTCAATGGGAACCAAACGGTTCAAGGTCCAAAGATAGTGTTAATAACAGTTTCAGATGCAGCTTCAAATGTCTTTAAACGACACCAGACGATGAATAAGGGTCTTATCATGCGAAACGATCGGTTTTTTCAAAACTTATTCCAAAAATGTAACTTTTCTAAGGACAAATGCTAGCCTTGCTATATTCTCTGAGGCGCGTTTGCAACGTCACGTATTACGTAATTACGTTCAAAAGGTCACGGGCGACGTAGCCGGAAGTACAGAATCAAAATCGTCCGACATCGTTGTTTTTCCTTTTAATTCCTTTTTTTGTAAACGGCATTTGAGTTAGTTTGCACGTTCAACCTATGCGTTCAACTTCTAAACACTGACTCTGTACTTTCGGCTACGTCGCCCGTGACCTTTTGAACATAATTACGTATTACGTGACGTTGCAAACGCGCCTCACAGAATAGAGCAATGCTAGCATTTGTCCTTAGAAAAGTTACATTTTTGGAATAAGTTTTGAAATAACCGATCGTTTCACATGATAAGACCCTTATTCATCGTCTGATATCGTTTAAAGACATTTGAAGCTGCATCTGAAACTGTTATTAACTGTCTTTTGGACCTTGAACCATCCGGTTCCCATTGAAGTCCATTGTATGGAGAAAAAACCTGGAATGTTTTCATCAAAAACCTAAATTTCTTTTCGACTGAGGAAAGAAAGACATGGACATCTTGGATGACATGGGGGTGAGTAAATTATCAGCAAAAGTTTTTTTAAAAGTGAACTAATCCTTTAAACCAGACGCTAATCTGCACTGCTCTTCTTAGGCCCCGTCCACACTACTGCGTTTTAGTTTAAAAACGGAGACCTTTTGCTACGTTTGCACCTCCCGTCCAGACTAAAACGGGGAAAAACGAAGACCTAAAACGGAGAAGTTTGGAAACGCTGACGCAAAGGCTGACGCTTGGCTCTATGACAAACGCAGTAGTGTGGACGGGGCCTTAGATTGTGTTGGTCATTATGTAAATGATTCAGCTGTGTTTGTGTTTTTTAATGTGCGCATCGTCAGTAGATATTTTGGAATTGCGCTCTCACGCTAATTTGCCCTGTTTAGTAAATCTGGCCCTTATACTGAAACAAACTATAAGAGTCAATGCTAGCGTGACTCAACTGTTTTTAAACAGTATTAGCGTTTTGTAGTTTATCAGGTGTATTCACGTTCAAAATGGTCATAGCAAAACTTTTTTTTACCTAGTGAAATATATTTCACATTAAATAATTATTTTTCAAGCTTTTAGAGTCTGATGGATCCCACAAGATTGTGGGAGACCAGAGTCTGTCAGCTGGTTGCACACAAAGAATCCCAACAGATGCAGTACGTAACGTCAGCTAATGCTTTCTGTCTCCTGTTTCATAAATCCTACTCGGGCAGGTACGCGTTTTTGACGGCGATGTTTTGCTCAGGTTGGAAAGCATCGAGGTCCCGAGCACGTTGAGAAAGCCGCCCGGCTCAGTCCAGAGTTAAGGAGAGTCTTCCTGAATGAGTCATCTGTTTATACTGTTCCAGTTCATTTCACCCGAGACTTTTTTAAATAAGTCCCTTGGATGATATTACGCTCGAATCATAATCTGCACAAGGTCGTGTACTCAGCCCTGAGGTCCTTCCATTTAGTTAGAACGGACAATTAAGACTCAAACCAATAACCTTTTGCTGACATAATAATGGTGTGATCAAATCCCAGAGTGTCTATGAAGAAACAGATGTCTTCGCTGGGGTAGACTTTCCAGCTCAAGTTGGCAGTCTTAATGACAGCCGCGGAGAGTGTCGGTAACGGTAAAGGTCAGAACTTGGCAAAGGTCAGCCATCTTCCGACGGCGTCCCTGGAGAGCCCTGGAAAATGTCTATGTAGCGTCACGAAGAGGCCAATTACTCCCCATGAAGGCGGGTGGAGGTGTGAAGGTTACGATAACCGTACTCAATCTCCTCTGCTATCGCCACGAAACCGTTGTTTGTTTATGTTTGACGTCGCTCTGCGCGGCGAATCTCATGATGCCCGGATATGAAGTCCAGGGAGAGCTCTGGGAAGTGCTTTCCTGTTTTCAGTTTGTGTTCCGCTGACACGTTCGGAGAAGGAAACGGGTTATCCAGCCCGGCCAGCTGCACATGACATTAGCCTCCTCCTGCATCCCACGCTGCACCTCTCCGTCCTCGGCCAATGGGAGGAACCCATGCCGCCGTCACTTCCAGTTTTGCGTGTGTAGGCCGTTGCCAGGCCGACGGATGGTTTCCGGAGCAACGGGCGAGCAATGAAATGAACTAAGCAGACCTGGAGTGAACCTGTGGTTTTAGAAATGGGAAAAAGTAAAGGAAGACAAAGAAACTGAAGAGACGGATTGGAAAACCATCTGCACTGCATCCCGGAGCAGGCGTGAAGTTGACGTTGTGCTTTGGTCGAACTTGGCATGATTTAGTGGTGTCTCGCTGTCAAAAGTGTTCACATTGTAAAAGTGAATGTGCTTTATCTAATCAAAACAAATTGTGGCAACAGATTACAAGTAGGGATGCACCGATCCACATTTTTTCACTTCCGATCCCGATACCTGACTTCGGATATCGTCCGATACCGATACTTTTCTGATACCAGAGCTGTGTTTGCTTTAATATTATTTATGATTATGTAGGTATGTCAATATATATATATATATATATATATATATATATATGAAGAGTTCAGATGCAAAAGCCTCTAAATGCCATTTGAAATTTTCTTCTTTAATGATGATTTTTATCAAACTTGTATATTTAAGTTCAGTAATTTCACTTAAATGGCAATGATAATTACCTATTATTTGTTATTTAAGTGAAATTACTGAACTTAAATATACAAGTTTGATAAAAATCATCATTAAAGAAGAAAATTTCAAATGGCATTTAGAGGCTTTTGCATCTGAACTCTTCATATATATATATATATATTAGGGCTGTGCAAAAATTAATTGCGATTAATCGCATCCAAAATAAAAGTCTGTGTTTACATAATATATTTGTGTGTGCTGTATATAATTATTTTGTATATATAAATACCTATGCATGCATGTATATATTTAAGAATTATTTGCGCTTAAATTCTGTATATATATATAAATACATAATCTATATTATATAAATATTTAATATATGAATAATACATTTTCTTAAATATATACATGCATGTGTGTGTATTTATATATACAAGATAATTATATACAGCACACACAAATATATTATGTAAACACAGACTTTTATTTTGGATGCGATTAATCGCAATTAATTTTTGCACAGCCCTAATATATATATATATATATATATATATATATATATATATTAAACAATAGATAGACAATTAAACAAAGATACACATACAGGCCTACACAGTGCTTTAATTTCAGGAAGGTCTAAATTATTCAGGTATGGTCTAAAAAGAATTATAATAAAGTAATCAAAAGTAAAATAGCACTGCAAAGTTTATCATAGATAGATTTATGCTTATTAAAGCTGAAGTTATTCATTCAAGAGCTGTGAGTGATTTTCTCTTTGCCTTTTGTTGTTTGATTCTCAGTAATGTCGCAATCGTCACATTTATACTGCTGCCCCTTTAAGAACGAGTTCAGATTTCATAGTCTACTGATGCACCATATTTTCTCCCAACTATTTCCATAACTACGTTCATTTTAGACTTAAATGGTTTAAGAGTTAATCTCCAAGTCGGTCGGTTTGACATTTTTCTTGTGCAGGCTACATTTGATCGTTTAGACGCGCATATGAAGCCCAGATTATAATTTGCTTGTCTTGTTGCGGTCTGTTTCGGAGCGCGCGCTGCACTGGGAACAGAATCTCTTGCGCAAATTTTGTGCTTTTAATAGCTCTTTTTAATATTAAAAGCGTCCCGCGATTTAGCAACAGCAGAGACTGGATTTTACAACAATCACCGATCGTGCTGATTCTGTCTTAAAGTTTTAGTTTTAAGGAGAAATGACAGTGCACCGCCGCGATGGGAAGGAAGTTGGCTAGACAGAATGCAACTATTGTTTTTAATGGTTTTTTACCTCAATATATTCTTTAATGTTTGGAAATCAGACTAATATCACAGATGTAAAGTGTAACCAGGCTACGTTTCCTCTGTCGTCACTCATTAAGCAGGGCTGCCGTGTTGTGCGTGCTGTGGCACCGCGTGAGAGATCTCTCTCTTTCTCTACTGGACTGCGAATTGCAAACATGCATCACAGACAAATAGTTTAATTAATATGGCTTTGCAAACATTGCATTTTGCTGTCTTGCTCTGCTTCGGTGTTTCCAGTGTGAAGTATTTCCACACAGCGAACATATTGGTAGCTCAATCCTATCCTGCTAGCTGGCTGCAAACTGCGGAATGGATTTCCTGAGCGGGGGTCTGTGTGTCTCATTGAGCCCTATTTTTACAGTCTATGATTGAGCTGCACCTCCGTTCGGGATATCCATTACACAGTTTGCAGCCAGCTAACAGACTAGCAGGCCCGGCGGGAATCACTTTTGCAGTCATTTCAGCAGACAACGTTAAAGCGCAAACATGGCTCATAAATATCGGATTTCTTCGCCGGTTGGATCGGAAAAATCCGATACGTGATTTACGCTGGTATCGGTCCCGATACCGATACTGGATCGGATCGGCCCCATCCCTAATTACAAGCAATATTATTAATTAAATGTAACAAATTAGAATTGAGTAATAATTAATCAAATTAATTATAATGAGTAAAACTTAAAACAACAACAAAAAAACATAAATTTAAGTCACCATTATGGTGATCAGTGTTTGTTTTAAAATGACGGTTTTCTCCTTCAGTGATTCTGCTTGTTAACATCAGGTGTCTTCAATGTTGGCAATATAAAATAAAAAGTTATTAATTAATCTTTGACGTCTGTCTGTTAGTGAGATATTTTTTGTTAAATTCTTTGGTGCAAACTTTACTCATTTTAAATGGTTGACTTTTAAGGAATAATTAAATTAATTATTACTCAATTCAAATTTGTTACATTTAATTAATAATATTGCTTGTAATCTGTTGCCACAATTCTATCGATTAGATAAAGTATATTAATTTGTACAGTGCAGTTCGCTTACACAAAACACAAACTTAATGCTAAATTGAAAAGAAATTTTGAACCTATTTATTCGATTAAGCGTGCAGTTTATAATTGTAAGGCAATGGGTTTCCTCAGTTTTTTTTAAGTTATCTCAACTGATCACTTTTTGGGTTTCTCCAATTTTTTGCTCAAACCCTTGTCAATCTCACCAATCTGTAATTCCTCTAGATCAAGGTTGTCCCCATGAGAGCCTTCACCTCTCATTTGCACAAATTCAGAAAGCTCTTACCCTCCCCTGACGTTGACGCATACCATTGATACGCTCCTGTGTCCAAGGCAGAATTGATGTTTTTACTAAACTCAGCAATATTAAAACTGTATTGAGGAAGCCAGAAAGACACAAAATCACTACAATAATATTTTTGTTTTTAAACGTCAAATGGTCTATGAATCCTACAGCCTTTAATCTCATGAGAGAAAGTGAGTGTGAGATTGAGAGTAACCTTGAGGATCAGAAGATGATGAGTGTCTGGTGGGAGTGTGTCTGTGTGTGATTTCAAATGAAGAGTGTGGGAGTGCTGAGAGGAAATAGCTGTGGTCGAACTCTGATGACAATCTCACACACGCAAGGAGATCTTTGGAAAAGTCCATTCTTTATTCGAGACTGAAGTTTGTCAAATAATTTAAATATTACATTTATATTATTTTTCTATCTATGGAATTTTAAAATAACATAATATATAAAATAATTTTTTAATAATAATTTTTTAATAATTTAAATGTGTGTGTGTATATGCAACCCGATCACACTAAATGCATCTTTATAGCACGCAGTGTGTTTATCGTGCAATTTATACGCTTAAGTGAGTTTTTCGTGCATAGGATACGCATGGGTTGGTTAGGGTAGGTTTAGTAGTGGTGTGGGGTGTGTTGAACTGCGTATCAAATGCACGCGAAAACTGCGTATCATATGCACGTAAAAACTCATTTTCGCGTATAATATACATAGTTCCCACATGACATCACAACATACGGGCATTTGCCGACCCGGCGCCATTGCTTAGGGCAAAACATTAGAAGAAGCAATATGAGTTGAACGAAGTGAAATGAGTTTCGTGCTATAAAGTGAAAATGTCATCTCCTGCTGGGTCAATGGATGATAAAATCATGCCGGATGTTCAGTTAAATCGGGATTTTACACTATACCCGTCATTAGACTCCATATGGATGTGAGAAGACTAAGCTTTTGTCCGAACAACGACGGAGATTATGGCTGGTGAGCATAAACAGGAAAGAAACTCACTCAAAACACGCACGAATTTGTTTGACAAAAGCACAATGTTGTGTTTTATTGCGAGTGTAAACAAATATAAGTTAACACATTGCAGTTTGTATAATGTCCTGTGAACAAAATGACGAGCTATTAAAAACATACAAAACAACATTGTTTCCACTGTTTGATCTCACTTTCCAGCATTGCAATCTCAGATTATGTCCCTAAAGATCCCGCGTATAATGTAGTTCCGCATTACATTACTTAAATTGCACACGAGTTATTTATTTTTATATTCATGCACCGAACCATGACGCCCGCAAGTACATGCATATTACAGAAAGCACCGGTGACTGTTTTTAGGGGAACATAGGAATTAAGTTGTACGGGCTATGGCTTTTTAATAGACAGATTAGCATCATGCTACTTCGCCATGATGACTAAGTTACTTTTCAATTGATTGCACTTGAGCAAACGTCACCAAACCAACCCCACGTCAATCTGATCGTAGCCTACGCCTCCAGTGATTTCCAGCCTCGGAATTGCTCACATGTGTAAAAACTCCTCACCAATACCAGATAATGGTACACATGAAAATACTGTATCTGAGGCAAAGTTGCATGATCAGTGCTCAGTGCTTCCTTCGTTACTGCATACGTATCCACATCATTTATGAATGAAATGTTCGCATTGTACCTCTCTCTGTCTTGTTTTAATAGTTTCTTTATAATCTATTTCACTTTGTCTTTTCATGATTTGCATAACAATATAAACATAAATAAATATTTGTTTGTAAAACGACATTCTCTGATAAAACTTTGTAAAGGCCTATGGTAAACACAGCGGTTTTGCCCTCAAAGATGGCGTCTCCGGGGAGGTCACGTGACATTAATTCGCCTGTGGGAACTATGTATAGATAGTACATTAATAATAAATGCATATTTAATATATAATTATATCATATCAATCGGATCACAGTGGACGATGCTAAATACAGGTGTAAAACGTTTTGAGCTTGGTCGAAAGCGTTCAAACTGCTACAAAAGACTAGCCTGGCTCCGCCCTCCTACGTACATCCGCTCAATTTTTATTTTCCTTCAGTACTTCGTCTGGGTTTGCTGTAATTCTTGGGTTTTTTCCGATAAATTTTTTACCGGCTCAATCAGCGAACAGAGGGAGTGGCTGAGAACGATGACGTTGAGGTGCGCTAGTTTGAGTTGTAGACATACGTCACAACCAAACATTAGTGATTGGTTAAGGCAGATCCAGAGTGACTCTGTGCAGATCCAATACTTTTAAACTTCAACAGAGTGCCAGCCTTCAATGAAGTTAACGCTTGTCAATGGAGAGTGGCTGGTAGGACCAGTCAAACAAAAGACGGCTACTGTGTAAACATTATGGGAAGTGCACTAGCCAGACGGGATTTAAACTTTGTCGGCATTAAGTTTGGTTTGAAAATGAAAAACGTACCAAGCACAATATTCTCTCTCCATTCCCGATTTCTAACACACACTGATCTTGTGACAGAAACTAGGCTGATGCTCTACATATGTTTTTCCGTCTACTGGCACTTTCATGTGTAAATTACATGACAAAAAACAACAACAACAACCAAAAAAAGTCACCATTTAAGTCACCATTATGGTGATCGGTGTTTGTTTTAGGTTTGTTTACGGTTTTCTCCTTCAGTGATTCTGCTTGTTAACATCAGGTGTCTTTAATGTTGGCAATATAAAATAAAGAGCTCTTAATTAATCTTTGACGTCTGTCTGTTAGTGAGATATTTTTGTTAAATGTTTTGGTGTAACTTTACTCATTTTAAATGGTTAACTTTTAAGGAATAATTTGATTATTTATTACTCAATTCTAATTTGTTAAATTTAATTAATAATACTTCTTGTAATCTGTTGCCACAATTCTATTGATTAGATAAAGCATATTCATTTCTACAGTCAGAGCCTTGTTTTAACAGCCCGTCATACAAAAAATGGGTAATGCTTTAGATTACAGCCTGGAAAGTACTGCTTAATTAAAGCGATTTTACAGTGGAACTTTCGGTAATATAGTGTACCTATAAAGTACTTGCATGTATAAGGGTATGTAACATTTTTGTAATAAAGACCAGGAGAATTAACAAATAGAACTAAGCGATTCTTATTCTACTATTATGATACAACAATCTTACATTTATGAGCAATTTAGCGAGAGCATACGCATGCGTTCCTTTCTGTAATAATGGTGTACCAAATACATACCCTATAGGCCTTTTATTTTAATTACAGGGTCTCTATGCATTTATACACTTATCTTTTTAACAAAAGTGCACTGAAAATTAAAACGATTGCAACTTTTGCTTAAATGTTGGGAAAAGATACTCTTGTTTCATGTAGTTACAGTGTTACAGGGTAAGGGCTGTAAATTAAAGTGGTGCTTGTTACCCTCTTGGGTGAGTACAATAAAAAATACATACAGACCTGGAAACATTTATTTGAAAAACAACTTAATTCAAAACAGATTTACAACACTTCTTTATCATTTAAAACTGCTTTTTTAATCAATTCATTTTGAAAGCTTAAGTCTTGACAGAAAGTAGCACGTTTTGTCCCTCCTTTTTTCTCTTGCTTCTGCCTTTTGTTCCTCTTCTTCTTTTTCTTTCTTTACTCTGATGAATCTGAAGAAGAAATCATGTCTCTTGCTATTCTGTATTGAAATTAAATGCAGTACATCCAGAAATACGTCCTCCTCACCATTTACTCTTCTTTTACCATTCATGCCATCCGAGATGTATTCGACTTTCCTTATTCGGATTAACACAAATGAAGGTTTTTTAGAAAAATAAATAATGCATTTCTAGGATGGGAATACATATAATGCAAGCTCATGTGTTCCTAAAATTTGGAGCATCGAACAGCACATGCAGCAATAACTCTCACGACACTAATGGATGGATCAATATCATCTGAAGTAAAACGATAAGAGTTTTTTAGAAAAAAATGCTTTAGAAACTTTTTAAAAAAAGTGGGTTAGAAAATGTTCTTCCTTGAACTCCAGTAGTCAACTTTAAAATAGAGTCAGCCATGCACTTCTAAAAGGTTTTTGGTTGTTTTTTTCTTTTTTAATACATAAGTCATTACCAGCTTAGGCATCAACAGTAAAGACAGGGAAAAAATTACAAGAGTACTGGTCTGTTTTCCAACAATAATACATTTCCACACTGTGTTGTCAGCCATTTGAAGAGCTTTTGGAGAAAATGAAGGGAATCAAACTGAAAGTACAAACCAAAAGAAAAAAACAACATCAACAACAAAAAAGCTAAAAACAAATATTTAATCTGTGTCCTTGTTTATACTAAGGACAACTGTTGACTATCAATTCAGACCAACTATAATAAGTTATTTTTCAAATAAAGTTTTCTGAGTCAGTGATGTTAGATTGTGTGTATGTATTTGTACTTACCCTGCAACTAAATGGGACAAGTATATTTCCCAGTATTTAAAAAAATCTGCAATAGTTTTAGCTTTACTTGCCTTAAATCATGTAAGCCCAAACTAAAACATCTGCACTTTTGAAATACAAAATAAACTGCATAAATGCACAGATGTGTGCCCTGTGACTTTAAAAAAGCCTATATTGGTACACAATTAATACAAAAAGGTACGCAGTGTATGTTCTTACTAAATTAATAAATCAAAATAGTAGAATAATAACCCATTAGTTCTAAAATACTTAAAAATAATTTGTTAATTCTCCTGATTGTTCCCAAACTTTGTTCCCTTACACTTACATGTGAATACTTCACAGGTACACTGTAATTACCAAAAGTTAGGCTGTAAATCCGTCTTAACTACGCAGTATTTTCCGGGCTGTAATCTAAAGCATTACCAAAAAAAGACATGATTTTGTTCCTTATATTTTCATGTTGGTGGCCTGTGTCTTGCACACATTTCTTTCATTAGATTATTTTTCTGGCAGTTCGACACGTTGCGATTCCTAATGTTTTGGCCGTTTCATGTGCTCACCAAAGCCAATTTTCAGTTGCGTTGTCTGTCCGACAGGTGTTCATTTTGAACCTTGTGTACTCTTTTCCAGAAAGTTTATGAGAAGCAGCTGGAATGATTAGATACGGTCAGTTAGAGGCAATTCAGATATCGAGTGAATATTTGGATCCGATCTACCAAGCAAAGATCTTCTCTCGTGTCATCAGTGTCAACATGTAACTTTAGAGATTCCAGGTGCTTAAAATCAGCGAAACTCTTCGTCTGTGTCATTTAGTGCTTGAAATATTTGACGTTTGAGTCAAGTTGAGTGAATGAACTCACAACAAGATTGTGTCAGTCTTCATAGGGTTTCCACTTGAGCTAGTCAGATTATGTCAGCGTTCCTAATGTTTGCACTTGAGCTAATCAGAGAACCGCCGGCCTCGTCTTATAAACATGTAACCTTTGGCAGGTTCGAGTGCAGTTAAAATTGTTTCTCCTCTTCAGGACTACCACCCCTGCTGATGAAAAGAATGGAAATAAACCCAAACAACCTCAACTTCGTTTCTCGAAGCATATGTTGCATCCACTGTGACAGTTTCCATGATACCTGGCGCTTCCAAGGACTCCAACAATCATCTTCCATTTAAGTAAGTGTACTTTAAAACTATTGCCTGCCAGAGATGCGTAGCGAAGAAGGATTTTGCCTTCATGGCTTGCCAGTGAAATTATGTATTTGTCATTCCCTTTCAATCCATTCCGTCCTTATTGTGGCTTCTCCCTTCATCTTGTAATGAAACAGGCATGTTGTTTTGCGCCGGCTTTTGCACGCTGTCCCAGAATGCGTATTGGCGTCCTCCCGTGCACTGGTCACTCTGAACTCAGACAAATACCACGAAACTCCCCTCCAATAAAAAGGTCCCCCATCCCCTGAGCCTCTGCGGCGAGGGTTTTTCCTGCTTGTCTGGTTATGGGGGTCATCACTTGGTTTAGCAAGCAAAAGAACTTGACTTCTGACCTTTCTGTCCACCCTGGGGGACTGTGCGTCTGGGTGAGCAAAAGGAGAACATGTTTTAGGGCTAAACCACGCCTATTATCATTTTAAAAACTGATTTTGCTGTAAAGAGCGAGCAAGGAAACCTTGCAGTCTCAGAGCTTTTGGAAATCGGTTTGTTTTAAGTAATCATCGCTCATTTCAGGTTAAAAGGCAAATATGAACTTCTGTTCGATCACATTCATGGAATATAATGTAAGTCACACTCAAGTCCACAGCTTTGTTTATCACTCAGAAAATGAAACCCTTTTTGCTTTCCCCAAAACGCATGGCACGCCAAAGAAACGGCCAAAACTCCTCTGTTTGAGAGACCCTGGCATGAACATCTGGTCACAAGTCTGACATATACATAAAAGAGTTGAAGAAAAACAGACTCCTTGTACATTTTTCCAGCTGTACTTGATCATCCAATGCCACAATGTTGTCACACATGGAGAAAGTGGATATGACTGAATCGGTGTTATTTCAGAATGGAATTGTACACAGGTGCTCCCATGGGCTCTTGGCTGATTGCTAAATGGCCCTGCGTCCCCAAAAGAGGAATTTGTCTTGCAGACAAACTTTGCTAACGCTTAACCCTTCCTTGCCAACACCTCCGAGACCTTTCCGATATGTAACTAAAGACATAAGAAATGAAAACCAAAGCATTTGGAGAGTTCAAGCCAGGAAACATTTTCCTTCCTCTTTTATATGTGAACAAATCTCATTTCAATGTAATGATAGTTGCATGTAAAACAGTTTTGCATTAAATGCATCGGGTTTTTTTTAAAATATACTTTTAATTTACTTCTCGTGGTCTTATTCTGACTAAAATGGCTTCTTATGTGGCAAGACATTAAACCAGTTCTCAATATTTTGTGTTATGTTGTACATATATGTTTTTAATCTCATATGAATATGATGCATTGATTCACTGTTCAGATTTAGTTCAATTGTGTCCATCCACAACAATATTGTTTATGAGTGGTTTATTTAAAACAATCAGTCTTTCTTTAGTTCTTCTTTTAAAGGAGTAGTTCACTTTTTTTTTTTTAAAAACTTTTGCTGATAATTTACTCACCCCCATGTCATCCAAGATGTCCATGTCATTCTTTCTTCAGTCGAAAAGAAATGAAGGTTTTTGATGGAAATATTCCAGGATTTTTCTCCATATGATGTACTTCAATGGGGACCAAACGGTTCAAGGTCTAAAAGACAGTTTCAGTGCAAACTGTTCAAAGGGCTTTAAACGATTCCAGACGATGAATAAGGGTCTTATCAAGCGAAACGATCGCTCATTTAAAAAAAAAAATGACAAAGTTTAAGTTTTATTGGCTCAAACGCTCGCCTTGCTCTGTTCTGTGATGCACGTTCGAGACTCTCCTGTTCGAAGTCGTTCATCAAAATGAACGAATCTTTTTTCGAGTCATTTGGTTGATTCAACGAACGAATTGGAAAACGATTCATTCATTGTGATGAACGAGTTCGTACAGGAGAGTCACGAACCATTTGGTTCCCGTTGAAGTCCATTGAAGTGGAGAAAAATCCTGGAATGTTTTCATCAAAAACCTTAATTTCTTTTCGACTGAAGAAAGAAAGACGTGGACATCTTGGATGACATGGGGGTGAGTAAATTATCAGCAAAAGTTTTTTCAAAAGTGAACTACTCCTTTAATAACATTGTTAGTTAATTGTTAATATCTTGCTGTCAATCATATTTTTGTCAACATTGTTTTAATTACAATTGTTAATTGTCATGATGGACATTTTCCAACAAAATCAAGAAGTCCATGTTTATGTCAGTAGGTTCAGAAATAAGATTAACAATGGATGAAACCTTTCCAAATTTAAAAATAAAAATATATGAAAGTGTTGTAATAGCCAGTTGTCACTCAGCACATCAGACGTCCTCATTTTAGTTTTTATCGTTCTTGGCCGCCAACGTGAGCTTGTTTCTTAGTGTTCCTTTATATGCAGTTTGCATGCCCTAAATACCATCTAAAAATAAACCCAAGTGTTTATTTGATATACATACTGGAGGGACGGATGACATGGAAAGTGTCCAGTGTAAAAGGGTTCTTCATCACTTCTCTCTCTATCCCAAAAATATTTGCACATGTTAGGCTGCACCTCCAGCAAGCTGGGAGTTGGCTCTGGGGGTGTCTCCGGGTGGGAATGACAGATCGTTTTAGGGAGTTCAAATCCACAGCCCCAAACATTGTCTGTCATGTTCTGCACTCTTCCTTAGACCCTCTCATATCCATCATGGCTTGGGCCCCTAGATGAGACACTTAACTTAGTCTACACATGTCCTGTTACCTGTATGTCATCATTCATTTAGATGACGCCCACTTCGGCTGGGTGGTCTCCTTGACTGACGTGACTTACTCCACGTGTGATGTTCCTCTTAGAGGGAGTATGTGGAGTAGTTCATTCACCTGTCGACTTCAAGGAAGGAATTCATCACGTAGTGCACGCTTCGTTGGAAGTGTTACACAACGGATCGGGTTTAAGGATCATTTGGATGGAACAACAGAAGGTGCTGAACACTTTCATCTTTCATGTGGTGTTGGGGAAAGGGTCACCTTTCTCGTCTCTCACCGACTCCCAAAGCCTCTCTCTGAAGGTGGCTCCATAAAAATTCCTCCAGCATGTTCTGTAAACTTTGTAAATTCCCTACTGTCTCTACTAATGGATCCGATCTCCCATACTTACATTAGTTTAAGAGTGCTGAAGCTTTGGAGGATGATAAACTGCCCGGCGGCCTAGCACTTACTCCTTTCAGCTTTGCCTCTACAATCGAGGAAAGATAGACCGTTTTACTGCCACAATCCGTGTCCGGACAGACCTCACACTGTCACGTGTGTGTGTGTGTGTGTGTCCGTGAGCCAGGCCTGGAAGTTCGGCTGTCTGTTCGCTGCGTCTGAAGTCCTGCCATGGGTGTGTTCTGTTTACTGGGAGCTGTGGGAAATGAGGGGTGGATCTGGAGTGGGAAATTGTTCTTGGAGGAGGGGGGAGAGGCTTCAGTCTAAACACCCTGTCCAGCTGCTTTGGCCTGTTGCATGGGCCAGAGAATGTAGCGCTCCCCTCGTTACATCATAGTCAGTGGTCCCAGGTCCCACCGGCGCACATGTTGACACTTCTCACTCACTTCAGCGTGTGCGTGTAAGATCAGCAGCCATTCAAATATTTGTCCGCCGGGTTCGTGAATGATCGGAGGGTGCCAAGATGCAGTCGTGGAGTCGTCGTCGTCTGGTTTGTTCCAGAGGCCACGAAGCCACTTTTGTGGCTGGTGAGGTGATTGTTGAACTCTCGAGGTCACACCCAAAGCAGGAAGTAAGGGATAAGTCTGAATTAGCTCGTCATATGAAGTCAGAGAAGAAAGGCGGAAAGCTGATACCTGAACTTCCACTGGAGTTAATGAGTAGGGCTTCCTTTGGCACAACTGCAAAACACAAAGGGAGTGTGTGTTTTTCCAATCAGAGAGGAAAGACCAGATGGGAAGTATACCAGACACCCCCTGAGCACAGTAACAGAGGAAAAGGCAACAGGGGCCTAAGTGATTCTGTCAGACACTGACACTTCCTATGAGCAATTTTATTACTTCTGGTACAACGAATGGAACCCATCTCCTGGATCTCCCAGTTCTTGCCTTTGCAGTCCTGATGTGTTTGATACAAACTGTCCTTGTTGTTTGTTGTCTTTCCTCGAGGTTCTTGGTTTTTTACAAAATACTAATGGTGAAACCGCCACTGCAATAACTTGTCTACTTAACACAGTCTCATCATATAACTGACGTCTTGGGACGTCTTTTGACCGTACGTCAAACAGCCGCTGTTTTAGGGTACCCTTTAACGTCGGTTACATGACGATCCCGGGACGTCATACAACTGACGCTTTACCTTTAATGTCAGTTAGGTGACGGGGTAGGTTTAGGTCTGCGGTAGGATTAGGATCCGATAACGTCATTTGACCGACGTTAAAGGGTACCCTAAAACGGCGGATGTTCAAAAGACGTCCCAAGACGTCAGTTATATGACGTCTTGGGATGAGACTGCGCTGCTCTAGTCTACGAAAACATCAAATGTCAAAGCACGATATGATTTATGGAGAGGGCTTTTTGCACTAATGCTTATTTTTCAAAATACTGACACACACCAGAATGTTTTTTCAATCAAGACTAATCTCTCAATGTCCCTTTTTCAGTTTGGATTTTGATATCCAGACTTAACATCTGAACCTTGTTGTCCCGGCTGGAGTAGAAACTCAAACACCATTCATAGCTCGATCTATCAAAGCAGTGACACATTATTGACATGGTTTCCTGTGTGTGGTAAAATCCAGTTTCTCCTCGTGTGGTTCCTCTGCACAGCAAGAGCCAATAATGTCTGCTTGTCAATTTGGTAGAGGTTTCCAGACCTGTCCAAGTCAAGCTTAGTGTCAAACACGGAGATGCATCTTATGATTTATTTGGAAAGTTATATTTCTGAGAACACAGCGCTTAAAAAGGGTAATGCCGTGTCCTGTAGTGGATAATTGGGAGTTGCTAGTTTCCCAAAGAAGAAAGCCATGAGCTATCACCACTGGACCCTAGAGCAAGGCACTTAACCCAAGGTTACTCCATAGAGATTACCCCTGAAATTATCTTTGGATAAACACTTCTACAAAATTAATACATACTGCACAAAGGGTAGACTAATATTTTCAGGTAAAAGGAACTCACTGGTTTGTTCTTTATCTGCTTACTAGGGATGCACGCATAGACTGTAAAAAATATGGACAAAGCGTCTGTGACGTCAACCATAGACTTTCTGAAGAACGGGTTTTGAGGCTGTTTATGGGGGTATGGGTGGCGCCATCTTGGAAAATCTTGGGAAATCCAAAATACAAATGTTCAGAAAGGATACAGAGGTGGTATGATTGTGTCAGATCATGGCCGAGACGTCAAATTCCACTCGGCGCAGCCCATTATCAGCTGTCAATCAAAGTTAACCGCCCTTATACGATCTAAACTTACGAGTTAGAAAAAAATTCAGTTATCAGGCATTCGGAACCTATCGAAAAATACAATAAAAGTCCATGGGACCAAACTGTAAACATATGAATATATTCTGTGAAAAAAGACATTTTAACATGAGGTCTATGGATATTTGCTCCCTCTAGCGGATTTTCGATGTATTGCAGTTTTTCGCACTTCCGGGTAGGCTTCGTTTT
Organism: Pimephales promelas; assembly: GCF_988280905.1. Taxonomy (NCBI): domain Eukaryota; kingdom Metazoa; phylum Chordata; class Actinopteri; order Cypriniformes; family Leuciscidae; genus Pimephales; species Pimephales promelas. The sequence goes on along the minus strand of NC_142790.1, from coordinate 3,523,328 downwards.
TCAGATTAGAATGTTGCCGCTTGGATGCACGGCTTTGATACTCGCTATCGGTACCGATTTTGCCATTTTTGCTGGATCGGGTATTGGTCAGACGAGACCGATCCAAATCAAAACTTATAAAACAATTATGACTTACAATTTGCAAATATTTATACTTTTTTAAGGGATTTAACAAATTTAAAATTATCAAATATAACGTTAACGTTAGAATATAGTGCTCACATGATCAATCCTTGATTAAATGAGTATAGACGATTATACAACAAAGCTATGAAGATTAATATAATTATTTTACCAACTTGTAGTTGTTAAAATGTATGTGTTTTATATTAGAAATGACTCCTCCTTAACTGTCCGAAACACAGCGAGTAGAAATTTTCAGCCGTCCGGTGTTGTCCCGAATTTCGTCCCCCGCCAAATTCTTACCCCCCTAGTATTGGTAGGTTTAGGGGGAGGGGTTAGGATTAGGGGTGGGGTTAGTATTAGGCAATCAGGTACTGACTTCAATGAGGGGGTAATAATTTGGCAGGGGGGTCGAAACGGTAATCTGAACACTGCGTCTCCCGGCAGTTTTTTTCAAGATTTCTCCAAAATGATTAGTCCAAAATGTGTCAATCAAACTTTGGAAAGTGTGGAAGGCATGTCCCCAGAGACAGAAGAGCCAATCAGGCTTTTCTTTCCGCGGATTGATGTCTTACGGGCTGTTTTAATTTGCAAAGTGTTCAAAATACAATGAGTGTACGTTATAAGTGTTCTGAAGCCATTAGTATAATGTGGGATATAAATTAATATTTAAGTTATTAAATTCAAGATCACGTAAACTTTTCCCTCCGCTGTGGCTGTCATTCAGCATTCAAAGAGCGCGTCGCATTCGGTTTTGACAGTCAACACGAGGAAACTCTCTCTAAAATGATTCAAAGTTACTATTATTATATTTCTTCCGTAGATAGAGGTCTATGCTTTCCCATAAAACAAATTTATCTTGCTGAACTTTATTGCTGTACCTTAATCATGTTACTTTCTACCGGGTGTCTGTTAGATCGCAACACTAGAGTAGAGTCTTTTAAAACTGTTAAAGGAAAAGGCTCAATAAACTATTGCATAGAAAGATACTGTATAATACACTACGCATCAATATGTTTCTGCCTCCTTAAACTGCTGTGCTATACATTTAAAACATGTCACAAATCTTGTTTTTCATGAATGTATTTTACAACAATACAAATAGCAATGTGTAATTTTTACCAGATTTAGTGTTACACCATGTCCTAACTACAGTGTTGGGTGTAACTAAGTAATAAGTAATTAGTTACTGTATTTTAATTACTTTTCCCTTGAAAATGTAAAGTGAGGGATTACTCTTCATTTATCAGTGATTTAATTACAGTTACTTCTGATGTAATCGAGGTAAATACTGTGTATAGATCAATCCGATCTCACAGTGATTCGTATGCATTTCATGAGGTGTCTAAATATTACGACCGCACTCGTATAAATTCGTATGAATTATTGTAAAATATAAAAAAAAAGTGTGAAATGTCATGAGATCAGACATAAAACAATAGTGGGTTTAACATCAAAATGTATTGTCTGATGCTAAAAAGTATGTTTTTATAATGTAACCTTCTCCACCTTGGTCTGTTTAGGGATAATTCATGCAATTTTATAGTATTTATTTGAAAGAATTAAAACAGATTCATGTCTATCCTTGTGTTATTCCGCTGGTTGAGATTGATATGGGATTTTGAAAGTAATTAGTAATTAAAAGTAATTAAATACTTTTTTAGAGAGAGTAATTAGTACAGTAATCTAATTACACTGTTGAAGAGGTAAGATAATTAGTAACTAGTAATTAATTACTTTTTTAGAGTAACTTACCCAACACTGCCTAACTACACGTGACGCCGCAACATGCGATAAAAGGTATCTTATCCATGATAATCAGAGTTTTTGTCCTAACCAGACGCGATGGCGACATGCACGCAAAGTTTATAATTTAGAAACGGTTCCTATTTCGGCGATGTCGTGGCTGACAGATCCGCCCACACAGAGATATTACACTGGTTATGAGTACACATTATTTATTTTTAGTTAAAAATAGGTCACTGTGCCACAAGCGATAACGGATAATTTACCTCAGATTTTGAAAGCGTATAATATAGCGTTCAAAATGAATTCTATGCAAACATACAACTGTACATCATAACAAAATAGTCAGTGAGTATTAGGTTTCGATTCGATTCAATATCGATTATTTTGGATATCAGTTACAATAAATGGCCATTTTTCTCAAGGGAATCAAATCTCTTAAATGCTGTCGTCTAGTTGTAGCCTACTAGGCTTCATTAGCCTAATATGAAGGTAATAATGAACTGTTTTGTAGCTTTACAAACACTTAAATTACACTTTTATTCATTTTTATAATAAAAAGATTATATAAAATAAAAACATTTAAATGGTGGCTGTCATAAAAACTTGCCAGATTTATTCAAATATGCATTAAATATTGAAGAACATTAAGATTATAATGCATATGTAATATGGTGTATATATTTAGCAAAATGCTCCTCTCTGGAGTTATTTTTTTCTAGCTGACTAACGAGTTTATGTGGGTTTTCTGAGGTAAATATGACGATACATGACATTGATTACAAGCTATTTAACTGACGTCTTTCCACGGTTGAAACGCTGATTGAGCAAATCAATGTGACATGATACGGATTTCGATAAGTTGTACTCTATCTTTTAACTCACTTTCAGATGCTCATTCATGTTTATTTCGCGTGGTAACTGGTATTATTAAGCCGAAAGGATGCCGAAATGGACGTAATTTAAAAATTTAGACGATTTTTTGGATGCGCGCAGCCGTGATACAATGTCCCATTCATTTAAATGAAACAGGATGACTAATCGATTCTTGAGATTTAAGTATCGATATCGGTTCGTAAAAATGAGAATCGATTAATATCGAGAAATCGATATTTATTACCCAGCCCTAGTGAGTATATTTTGTTAATGTTTTGATTTTTAATAATGTTATTGATTATGTTCTTACCCATTTCCAATGCGAGTGCGGGCCAGCAGTGGGCTTTCACAGAGAGGCTCCGCCCACACGCTGTTCTGAATGGCTGTGATTTTTGATTGACGTGTGGCATCTCACAGTCGCGTCTAGTGTGGACAGACACACTTGCTGTCGCTGGAATTTTATCACGTCGCGTGTAGTTAGGACACAGTGTTACACTTATTGTCTCTTATTTGTTCCCCACTAGATGTTTTTTTTTTAACTAAATGTTCAGATTTTATACAATTATTGTGCACTCGTGATGTTTCTAGACTAAATTTTACTGCTGAATTATCCACTAATCTAGTCTATAATTGTCACAGTCTTCGTCTGCACCAGCCTGTCTTTGTCATTTGCACTTCACTTCCCAGGATCCTCTTGTTTCCACACCTGAACTCACTTCCTCAATCAGCCCTTGTTGTTCATCTGTATCACCTGTTTGCACCTTGTTATGTTTGATTATTGCTTGTATTTAGTTTGCCTCTGTTCAGTCTGTCCTTGTCGGTCGTTGTTCATGTTATTGAGTTTGTGCGTGTACCCTCTGCCTGCCAGTCTGTACCATATTGATTTTGAGTAAAGCTTTGTATTGGAGTTTTTGGACTCTGCCTGCACCCAAACCGTGACAATAATAGCATTTTTGTCATAGATTATGATCTATATTATTTTTTTGATTTGTTGTTTTTCTTTATCATGAAGTAGATTATAAGAGTGATTATAAGTTAAATACATAGAGTTCTAGAAATTCTAGTTGATTAAAAAAAAATCGGCCGATACTCAGAATTTTGGTATCAGATCGGCTCGGTTTTGAAAAAGCGGTTTTGTTGCATCCCAACTGCTGAATCGAATATGTTACAGGCTCACCAAAAGTAAATGACACCTTGTCATCACTGTCATCAAGCGACCAGGTTGTGGAAAAGCCAAGTTGAGAAAGGATAGCCTTAAGTTTGGAAGATATCCAAAGTCGTTAGTACAGCTATCATACGATCCCTCGCGTAGGGATGGACTGACAGTTCATACAATTCAAGGGCTTCCTTTTTGCCTAGCATTGAATCCGAAGCTGTCAAAAAGAAACCATGAGTCATCATTAACAGACACACTTCCATTGAAGTTAGTCCGTGGCCCCATGATAAATGGTTCACGGCCCTTACTGGTCAAGGTTGAGAGGTTCCAAGTCACTGTTTGGCAAAAGGGTTAATTAGGCATGACCGCATCTATGTGTGTTATGAATGAAACCCATTTAGCTGTGAGCTGCCTTGCTCTCTTAAGGCGGGCATACACTGTGCGATGTCTGTGCGATTTCAGCAAGGTACCTACTCACACTGAACGAGTAAATCGCATGCGATGCAAAGCCAAAGTTCAGGATTTATGTGCTCACACTGTACGGTCCGATCGTCGAGCTGCGACTTCACTGCTCACACTATACGTGTAATATCTGCGATAACCCCTGGATTGCGCCTGTTTACGTGTATGTATCCAGAGATATTGTCAAAACAAGCATCTGCTATCAGTATCAAGATGATTTAGTATTTTCAATTTATGCATTTAATTATTATTATTATTATTATATTATCATTATTAGGGGAGGCCTATAGGCTAATTTTACTATTAAATTGATCCGCTATTATAATTAATTTGCCACGCAATATTTTCACAGCACTGTGAGGATAATAAAATATTAATCTTACTCCTCATTAAAAATTGTCTAAAACATTTAGGTCGATTACAATGAATTATATATAAAATAACTATTAGCAGTCTATAATATGTCCGAACATTGCCATTATTAATCATCAAAATCAGGTTTATTTCAAAAACATTGTTTGACAAAATAATAAAAGAGGTGTTACATATCAGGTGGCTTGAAGACGGTGGGTAATATTATCCATTTTGCAACACGAACTGGAGGTAGGTAAGCAACAGTAATTTGTAGCTCGTTTTTATTTTAATTTTATTTTTGCTGCAGATGAAATGGTTAAACTTCTGTTTTCGCGCAGGTGCAGTGAGGGAAAAAACACTGAGTTTAGGGCAATCGGTTCGTAGCTTTGCTTCAACTGTGCGATATAGTCACGAGGAGCGACCAAAATTTCCAAGAGCGACCATCCGATTGTCGATCGTGAGAGGTTAATCGCCTCTCGTTACTCCCTGTACACTGCACGACAAACGACGCACGACAAAGCTGAAAATCGGTCCGACACGAAAATGAGTCGCACGAGTCAGAATTCGGCTCAAAATCGGACGAAAATCGCACAGTGTATGCCCGCCTTTAGCCTACCTCATTACGCACTCATCTTATACTCTTACACTAATCTGTCACCATGTCCGCAGCTTGTGGTGTCTAACATACAGGAACCGCACACACAAACTTTACAGCTCAGCTCTGCGGGATAATTTGCAGCTAGAGCACGTTCTGTGCACAGCCCTAGGGAAATGATTCAAATCGGTATGTCCGACCTATGCAACTTGTTTAATTAGCTAATTACCTGGAGAATGGCTGTCATAGAAGAGCTTCCGCAGCGCTGGCTATACGAAAGAAGAGAATAGGATGAGTTATGCTTCTTGTCAGTGCAACTAATATAGTGCATGAAGAGAGAGAGAGAGAGAGAGAGAGAGAGAGTAGGGTGAACGGGTTCGTTGGCCGGTATACATTGATACTGGCACGGATGCACACAGCGGCACAGACACGCATGCATGCGCATATAGGAGATCTTTCTAGATGGGTGCGTCTCACATGTACACAAAGCACAAACAAACTGACAGAGCAAAGAGTAGGAGGTGATACCGCAAGGTTATACGAAGTGCGAAATGTACGAGCGAAAGCGAAAGGTAGATAAAAAGAACTCCTTGATCTCGTTGACGGTAGCGAGGCACAAAGGAAAGACCAAAAAAAGCGAGCTCTTCATGCATTGCTGTTCATTTTCCCCTAGTGATTAAAGTGGGCTAAGGGGGAACTGTGACTCATAAAGCTGAAGGATTCATACCCTTTTGACCTCTCATATGAAGGGAGACCGAAGATAGCAGCAACGCAGGTGTGAAGAGCTTTAGAGAGTCTCGTTTTCTTTGAAGTACTTTGTGATTTTCTTGTCATTTTTAATGAATGGAAGCCTTATTTGCTTTTTCTCTTGGCCTCTTCCTTGCCTACATTTGGCAATAAAGTATACAGCATTTCATTACAGGTCATTCCTCCGTGGGTTTGCAAAGTGCACAAAGTGTTATTACTTATAATTAAATATTATATGGGATTTGAGGTTGTACATGCAGTCTAAAGCTATTGCACACAAGTGGAGACCACACACCCAAACACCACAGAAAAACACAGAGCCTGCGATCCACTTCTCTGACCCCAAACCACGTCACTCATGATTTGCGAAGTGTTGGCCAAATGTCGACATGAAGCTTCCAGACTTTCTGTGTCTCTACGTCACAATCCTTCAAAACCGAGACAGGGAGACAGCCAAAATATCAGCACCTGCGTTCATTCCATGGTCAAACAGGACCTGAGGGAGATCGTGCCTGCCATGTTCACCATTCATCAACAATGAGACTGCGGTCTTTTGTAGAAAGTGAAAAATGTGGTGCTTGTTGACAGAGCTGCACTTCTGTGGTAGTGCTCCAAAAGAAATAAAAGAGAACAGATATCAGATGCATAAAATCAGCAAAAGAGCATGACTGATATAGCTGATGTTTTGTGTAATAATTAGCATCAAAACGTTCTACAATAAGTGTCTTTGAAAAAAAAAAATGTATTCGTCTTTACGAGGGAAAATGCGTCACGGGATGAAAGTGTTTCATGGCTGTTATCCTCGCACAGGAACAGGTGCAATTGACTTGTAATTAGATTTCATTGTTCAATTCCATCCAATTGCTTTTGGCTTTGTTTTGCTCATGTGCATCAGGCTTTCATCTTTGATAAGACGCACATTTTGTGAAGTATTCAATTAGAATTTATTGAAGCTCCCTCACTTTTCCTCTCTCTCTCTCGTGTATGTGTTTAGGGTCTGTATGTCTGCCTCTGTGTAGGTGTACGTGAGTTTGCAAACCTTCCACCTGTCAGATTGAATTTTTTCCAAGCTAGAGATTCCAGGAACCGACATCTATATCCACTTTTATACATCCTGTGCTGTGAGAACGTGTGGGAGAATACAATTCTGAGAAATTGCCACAGTTATCCTTCCTCCCACCTGTCGTAAGATAGACAGAATAAAAGAATACACTCACCTAAAGGATTATTAGGAACACCTGTTCGATTTCTCATTAATGCAATTATCTGATCAACCAATCACATGGCAGTTGCTTCAATGCATTTAGGGGTGTGGTCCTGATCAAGACAATCTCCTGAACTCCAAACTGAATGTCAGAATGGGAAAGAAAGGCGATTTAAGCAATTTTGAGCGTGGCATGGTTGTTGGTGTCTGAGTATTTCACAATCTGCTCAGTTACTGGGATTTTCACACACAACCATTTCTAGGGTTTACAAAGAATGAACATCCAGTATGCGGCAGTCCTGTGGGCCAAAATGCCTTGTTGATGCGAGAGGTCAGAGGAGAATGGGCCGACTGATTCAAGCTGATAGAAGAGCAACTTTGACTGAAATAACCACTCGTTACAACCGAGGTATGCAGCAAAGCATTTGTGAAGAAGACACAACACACACAACCTTGAGGCGGATGGGCTACCAGAGCAGAAGACCCCACCGGGTACCACTCATCTCCACTACAAATAGGAAAAAGAGGCGACAATTTGCAAGAGCTCACCAAAATTGGACAGTTGAAGACTGGAAAAATGTTGCCTGGTCTGATGAGTCTCGATTTCTGTTGAGACATTCAGATGGTAGAGTCAGAATTTGGTGTAAACAGAATGAGATCATGGATCCATCATGCCTTGTTCCCACTGTGCAGGCTGGTGGTGGTGGTGTAATGGTGTGGGGGATGTTTTCTTGGCACACTTTAGGCCTCTTAGTGCCAATCGGGCATCGTTTAAATGCCACGGCCTACCTGAGCATTGTTTCTGACCATGTCCATCCCTTTATGGCCACCATGTCCCCATCCTCTGATGGCTACTTCCAGCAGGATAATGCACCATGTCACAAAGCTGGAATCATTTCAAATTGGTTTCTTGATCATGTCAATGAGTTGACTGTACTAAAATGGCCCCCACAGTCACCAGATCTCAACCCAATAGAGCATCTTTGGGATGTGGTGGAACGGGAGCTTCGTGCCCTGGATGTTCATCCCACAAATCTCCATCAACTGCAAGATGCTATCCTATCAATATGGGCCAACAGTTCTAAAAAATTCTTTCAGTGCCTTATTGAATCAATGCCACGTAGAATTAAGGCAGTTCTGAAGGTGAAAGGGGGTCAAACACAGTATTAGTATGGTGTTCCTAATAATCCGTTAGGTGAGTGTAGATGTGGCTCATATGCTCATCTTGCAGAAGGCATTCATCATAGTAGTTTGATATTTATTTTAAATCTACTCAACCATGTATTTCTGTATGGTGTTAACAGAAAGCTCTCTATCTTTATGTCCTGTACATAGTCAGTCCGTCATTGCGATAGTTAACCTGTCTATTAATTTCTCATGACTGGACTAAAGTAGATTTTTCGGTCCATGTTCAGATCGAATTATCGCATTTGATGACAACAAAATATTTTTGGTAAGCAATTTGTCTATTGAGAAGCATTGTTTTTGCCATCTTAACTATGCATCATTATACAGTTAATTGTATTTTATTATTGCATTTAGCAGTTTTCTCTGCTGTCCAAACCTATGTTTGACCGATGGGCGACTTTAGACATGCAACTGTAAGTCACTTTGCAACTACATGTCATCTAACAGTCATTAGAGTATTAGTAGACTGTCTGCTTAATATCTGCTAACACTACTTTGATGGTCCACTAACATATATTCTACTGACTATACTGTAAGTAACTTTACAACTACGTCAACGTATTCTACTAACTCAAACCGTAAAAGCCGACTAATACTCTAATGACTGCTAGTTGACATGTAGTTACTGATAGTTAGTAAAATACCTAAAATTGACTATTGAAATAAAGTGTAAACTTATTATTATGCCCCTCACTGGAATTCTTTAATCTGATGAGCTTCTGCAATCAAATATTTTTGTACAATGACTGCCAAACTCTGTAAAGTGTACAAATGTGTCATGCAACTGATTTCCAGCATAGCTGTGCTAGTTTAATGTCACTTGAATCCCTCTGAATCCCTCTTAACACATAATGAGATAATTCCAGTTCCTATCAATATTTCATGTCCATTTATTTATTTATTTGGTAGGTAGTCGGGGTGATACAGTCATTATCGCAAAATTAAAAACTCTTCAGGGTGTATTTTTCAACATTTAACCCTGATAGTCTCAACCATCAATCTGTTAATTTTAGGACAACATTACATCACTCCCTGTGAATTATTGAACACAACAGTGACCGCTCACTTTATCAGTGGTCGCGGTTCAAGTATTTTCACCATTCATTTTCTCCATAGACCATGGCGTGAAGCAAAGCAACCAGCTGTGAGATTAATCACAACATTTTAAGCAAAAAAAGGGGGAAGTCTTAATGTGAACTGAATGTTCTTTATAAAGGACATGAATTACCCCATCCCATAAAGCATTATGAATGATGTAGTCATTAAAAACAAACAAAAAAAACTTTAATATTAATACAGAAACCTAAAATCACACTGAATAGTGGTTTCAAAGAAAAATGAATGGTCGCTTAATTTTAGAGCTCGCTGGTAGTCTTGAAAAATATATATTCATTAAAAAATCTCTTTCATGCATTTTAACTTCCAGTCATCTGAATAGTTTGACAGTGGACGTTGTGCTTTCCAGAGACTTCTAAAACGGCAATTTATTGAGAGTAAATGCACAAATTGATACAAATAATTCTCCTTGGTTAACAGATCTTGCTTACCTACTTTGGCCCACAATGTGAAGTGTCTCTATCCAGACACACTAGACTTATACACAAACACGTTCAAGCAATGAAAGCTAAGTTAGCAGTATAATTTCTTGCATTTACTTTAACACAGCACTTGACATTACAAAACGACCCTTCGTCCCTCAGCTGAACCCATTTTATTCGTTATTTGGTGAATTAAAAGGGCAATTCTTCCTGTCTGTTTCTTACAGATGTCTAAGCAGGCTTCACCCAAAGCCTCTCAGAGTTAGCAAATCACTGAGAGACGCCTGCAAAAGACAAGCGAGATTTCAGAAAACGTTTGTGTGTTAGTATAAGGTCCGAACTTTGAAGAGACAAGGCAAAGAGTTTGTGAGCTCAAAGTGGTCAGGCAATGTTTGAATGTTAAAATAGTTGAATGATACCTAAACATAATTGTAAATGTTTAAGTTTTCTCTTTCGCATACGCTCTTCGATTTACTTTTTGGAGACGTTTCATCTGCAAGCCCACACTCTAAAAAATGCTGGGTTGTTTTAACCCAATTTTGGGTCAAATATGGACAAACCCGAAATGTTGGGTTAAAAATGTAATGTAAAAATTTAACCCAACGGCTGGGTTAGTCCATATTTGACCCAAAGTTGGGTTAAAACAACCCAGCATTTTTTAGAGTGCAACTTGTTTTTACAAACAGGCTCTTTAGAGGAGTTTCAATTTATATGCTATAATTTTACGTGCATAACTAATTAGGGGCCAAGCACCATATTGTATCCATTAGTGTTCTTACACTCTAAAAAATGCTGGGTTGTTTTAACCCAACTTTGGGTCAAATATGGACTAACCCAGCCGTTGGGTTAAATTTTTACATTACATTTTTAACCCAACATTTCGGGGTTGTCCATATTTGACCCAAAATTGGGTTAAAACAACCCAGCATTTTTTAGAGTGTATTATTCTGCTTCTTCTGATCTGGAATTCAATGGCAGCTCATAGAAATGTATGGTAAAAAGTTGTGAAATTTGGAACACTGATGGAGGACAGTCCAAACATTCCCCACAGCAAATTTGGAGTCTCTAAATCAATCTCTCTAGCGCCACCAACTGTCTAAAGTTTCACTTACGTTACTTTTCCTCTGATTCATATTTTTCGAACTCCTCCAACGGTTTATCCGATTTTCATGAAAAATCAAATCAGATTATCTTCAGACCATGCTGGCAAAAAGTTATCAAAAGCTTTTTGATAAACCCAACAGCTCTCAAATAACGACAACGTACGAAAGAATTTGACAAAGAACGTGCCAAATTGGACGTGAGGCTTTATCTCCTCAACGCTTAAGCGAATTCCGACCAAAATTGGTACGTGTCATCCCAACCATGACCTGAGGCTACATGCAGTGTTTCGGCACAGTCAGGAGATATGAAAATTTACTTTTTAACTTCTGAATGCTTTGCCCACAAATTTTTGTCCATTTTAAATCTTGTATTTTAGGACTGCATTAGCATATTGTCTACGACAGTGGTTCTCAAAGTGCGGTCCGCGGACCCCTGGTGGTCCGTGAGCTAAAGCCAGGGGGTCCGCGAAATAATTTACAACCTAACGTTTTTTCCGTGCTATGAGTCATGTTTTCTTTATCATCTGAAAACATGCTGTTTATTCCTAAGTAACTTATATAATGCATTTAACAACACAAAACAATACAAAGTAGACACTTAAAGTTTTCTATAGATAGATAATCTATGTCTTTGCGTCAAGTAGACTATTCGCTGCTGTTGATTTTGCGGGACGTGCGCCAGAAAGGAGACAGAGAGACGGCATGAACCCGCATCCGGTTGTTTTCTGTATTTTTAAAAGGCATGACATTTTGTAGTCATTTATAATGTAGCCTATACACAAATAAAAAAATGGACACTTTACCGTTTCGGATGATGCACTCTTGTCTTATCTATGACCATAAATAAGAGTATTCCTGTTTCCACTGCTGAGGAAAAATTCCCACGTAATCGCGCGCCGGCGTCTCGCGTGCGCGCACAATAGTCAGTTCTAGCACTGCTACAGTAGATTTGACTTTAGAAGTCTGATAATTATCAAAATAAAAGTGCATAGTGACAGGGCCGTACCCACAATTGAGGTTGCAAGGATGCACATCGCGATGATACTGACCTTCTCGTCTGAGGTGCTTCAGCAGACTAATGACAGCTCAATGTCAAAATGTTTGACTCGGAATGAACTCAAAGTTCCCCGCACGATGCGAATCCCCGCACAACGTTTCAGTCAACGGTCATAAAGTGCGAGATAAGATGTAGGCCTTAATTAACATAAACTAAACAGCTGTTTTAGATAAAAGTTTCAAAAAACGACTGAAACAATCAGTTTGCAAAGTATTAATCAAGCTCAACTTTAACAAAGGAAAAAGCAGGTCAAGAGAAACATACTGTGCCCATGAGATTAATATTATGGATTTATATATTTAACATATAGGCCTACTGTATGTTTTTTTAGCTAATTACAGAAGCTCAAATTAACAACCCACGCACCTATTAAACATAATGCCATTATCATTGTATAGGCTTATGGGCTTTATTTGTGTGCAGAATAGGCCTAATTATTGAAACATTTCTCTTTTAAGGCCATTCCTGTTTGGAATATGTGATTGTGTTTCGTGATATCTTGACAAAAAAAAAATGTATGCCGCTGCCCACTGACATGCTTCTAAATCTATAGTTATCCAATTGTGGGGCCTTAAAACACCTTAAAATGCACATGTATAGATCAAGAACATCAAAATTTCCTAAGTGAGGGATCCTAAGTGATTCCTAGCAAGATGACTTTTGGGACCTCAGTAGGCTATTTAGAAATTCCTGCATAGTACCCTGGGTGGAGACCATTCATTTTGTGCAAAAATATTTCATTAGCCGCTCACACATTAACTTTGTGCTCAATAACGGTTATAAATATGATGGGGGTCCTTGGAAATTTTTTTCCCCTGAAAGGGGTCCCTGGCACCAAAATGTTTGAGAACCCCTGGTCTACGAAACTTGGTATACGTCATCAGAATCGTGCCCTGAAGGTGCTCAGAAAGTTTTCTTGATAGATTTCTTGGGTCATGCTGAGAGCAATGATACCAATTATGCCACATTTGCTCTAACTTGCTGTCCGCCATGTTGAATTTCTTTCATTTTTTGCACTCCTTCTAGACTGTTGGTCTGATTTTTACCAAAACTGGCTGAGATCAACTCAGGCAAGAAGTTATGAAAAGCTTTCCGTTAAACCAAAGCATTCGCATCAGCGAATTTGTTTGCATGATGCCAAGGTGATTCTGAGGCTGTAACTGCAACGCTTAGCCATATCGACACTAAATTGTTTTTGTCATTGTCACCTCACACTGACCACACCGTAATAATTTTATAACAGCGCCACCTATTGGTCAAAAGTGATAAGCAAGTTAATCATATTACAGTGATTGTATTTGTGATGTTTCAGCCATTTTGACTTAAATAATCTTAAAACATCTTTAATTTCTTATTGTTGCAGTTTTTCTGAAGCTCCCGGCCATGCTTGCAAGTCACATTGTTCCTTTTTGAGCTTGGCCCTGATAATTGCTGCTTGCAGCTGTATTTTAAATTATGTTTGAAAGAAATTATATGCTATTTCTGTCAAATCAAAATTGACTAAAATTGACTTATGCATTGTTTTGGGCACATTCAGGAGCAGTTGATCAGCTGACCTGAGAGAATGAGTGGATGTAGTAGCTCAGAAATGTAGGGTGGGGCAAGACCGTTTAGGGATTTAAAAGCAAATGAAATCATTTTAATTTGGATCCTACGGGCAAGCCAGTGAAGTGAGGCTCACATGGGGGAAATGTGCTTATATTTACGTGTTCCAGTTTAATAGATGAGCTGCAAAAAAGTGAGCTCTTGTCCCAGAAGGATGTGCTCATTGAAAGGTCTAACACAATGAAAACAAATCCCCAGTGTGGTTTGGCGACTTCCCTTTTTAAGTCTTGTTTAAATTGTGGATCTTGCAACAGCTTACGCCATGGAAAGACTGGCTTTGAAGCATCACAACACAATACCAAAATATTGCAAATGAATAATTCCCATCTGACATTTGGTTAATGATAGATGTTTACTCGGATAGTGGTCGGCATGTGTTCTTGACAAAGTACCCACTAATAGTTAGTCCTTCGAAAAAGCAAATTGCATTCAAATGTTGCCTCGGGCGGTTAGGAAACAATTAGGTTTTCGACAATAAAGGACCTTCGATCTGCCAAAGCCACCCTGACATTTCACGACCCTGCGAGTCTCTTTTTATCAAATGAGCTCTGTTTTGTTTACTTGACTCTGTTAGTTTGGGAGTACCGAGATTTAGGAAGCCATTCAGTGTGACTAGACCCTGCGGTCTGAAGTCTGAGGAGTTTCTCAGAAGTCGACCCTCATCAGAGCTCTTGGCTCCCACTCTGTGAAGTCTAGACATTTAAAGACCCGGGATTTAGAGCGCAACAAATAAAGGGGTTACAAATAAAAAGGAAACCATCTTGGCCATATCATGTAGCTTACATGCATCACTGGATGTTTAAAACGATCTGGAAGAGCCAGAGCACCGTAATGCCATCCACCCCATCCTGTTGGTTTACATGTTAATGGGCAAGCGAAGACAGTGGAAAACATAAGCAAATGTGAAATAAAGATTTCCTCATCCATTCAGCAACCAACAGTACAGTCATCTAGAGGCTTCAGTTTTCAAGTGTCTATGATCTAGAACCTGTATGATATGGATGAACATTTCTCTATATGGTCTCCAAAGTAGCATCAGTTATAGATTGGATAACTTTGAGTTTTTTTAACCAGGATTTTCTTACTTAAAAGTAGGCATCTGACATGAGCATTTATGTTGAATTTCAGTCAGCAGAGTTGCCAAAAACACTGTCACAAATATATAACCCGATGACCTTGAATGACACAGTTAATCAGTTAGCCTATATGTTATAGTTGGAGCTAAAACCAATCTAAGTCTTTTCAGCTTGTATTATTGGTGATTCACCAAAATTTTTCATGATTTTTGGTTACACTTTATTTCGATAGTCTACGTTAGACTTTTCAATCAGCTCTCATTACATTATTAGTAGACTGCTGGCTTAGTATTCAGGTTAGTAGAATAAGTTATGTATAAGCAAAGTCACTGTTGGGGAGCATCAAAATAAAGTGTTAGCAGATATTAAGCAGACACTCTACTAATACTCTGACTGCTAGTTGACATGTCTATCGAAATAAAGCATTACCCAAAATGGCATCATGACTTTTGCGTAAACATACACGCCACTTTCAAGTCAAGTGGGGTGTTATCTATACGCATTTTGAGCTATCCGCGTTAAATGTCCAAGTGAAACGAAGCAAAATGTAGATCTACATCTGTGGAGCGATATTTTTTTTCCTAGGATGGTAGGGGAAGACTCATAAATGTTATTAACCCCAGTGACGGGTAGGTTTAGGGACGGGGTTGGGGTAGGTCGTATATTTATATATAGAGTAATGTAACATTAAGTCAACGGCATTCATAAACAAGCTGAAAAGCGATTATGCGTGTTGATAGCGTGCCAAAAATGGAAATACAAATTGGCGTGTCACATACATTCGCCATTTCCTGAAATCAGTCTTTTTAGGCCCAGTGTGATATTTAGTCGTAGAGACAGACGTGGACTAATCTAAAATGATATAAAAAAAAATCTCTTGTGTTAGCACCTGGGTTGAGCAGGTAAAGACAAGCCACACATGAGCGATCCATCGTTTTATGGTCTGACATGATTGTTTTTGTTTTTTTGCCATGACGACATTAATGATTAATAGTCTGAATCCAGATGTATCCAGTCACATCATGTATAACATTTTGGGGATTCCCTGCCATGATGACTCAGCATATTCATGTGAGTTATGTTATTACATTTGTCTCTATAATAACCCTGATGCTGTCTCTACAACAACGATCCCCTTGGCCTTAGGCATGTTTAGATATTGACCCATGTATTTGGAATAGGTTTCAACACAAGGTGGCGTTGTCTCTTTTACAGATCAGGAGACATAATGGACCCTTGTGAAAAAGAATTACAATTGTCTTTAACATTTTAAAAAGAATATGTATTGCTGAAGCAATGTACTGTAAACTCATAAGTTTCAACTGAATGTAATGTTTTATGGCCACTCAATGACATGCTAATTGCAGTTAAATGAAAAGTTATTATACATATTAAATGCAATAGCTGACCTTTTGACCCACTTAAGTAGAAAATAACTGCATCTTTATATGTAGTTTCATAATTACTTATATTGTCTTTGCTTATATATATGCAAATATCAAATGTAATCAGTTAAAATTATTAAGATTGCTACATGTGCTTTAGTAGGTTAGTCAACGTGTTAAAATAACACAAGTAAACATTTTAATGTGAGATTACTACAAAGTGTACTTAGTCAAGAAAATGTACTCTCTTTAAGTACATAAGTGGCCTTATATTTAATCATATGATCTGAAAGTACAGTTTCTTAAAATATACTTTATAAGATTTACAGAGATACTCCACTATTTTTGGAAATAGGCTCATTTTTCAACTCCCCCAGAGTTAAACAGTTTTAGCGTTTTTGAACCCATATGATGTTTAGAAGAATATCAGCAACCAGACAGTTTCTGGTCCCATTGACTTCCATTGTAGGAATAAGCTAAATGTAAAAAAAAAAAAAAAAGTGGAGTATCCCTTTAAATCTTAAAAGGGAGTTGAAAAATTAGCCTATTTCCCAAAAAAAAAAAAAAAAAAAAGTGGAGTGTCCCTTTAATGGGAGTTCTAAGATGTCTCAACTTCATCTCATATATTTTTCCAGGGAACATAAAACTAGATAAAATTGAGACAATTTAGTTTAGTTTATGTGGCTGGCATAACTCATTTATTAATTTAGTCTCTGAAGAATTTGATGGGAAATGTTTGCGTATATTTAGAAATTTCAGACTCTAAAGGACACATTTATGGTCCCTAAAGTAAACTCTATTGTTTCCCATTTTAGCTCATTCCTGTCTAGGGGAATCAGTTGTAATATTGAAGAGATGTCATTTGTGGCTTTTTTGAGAATGCATAATTGTGTTTGTTTAAATGCTTAAATGTTATTATGGGATTATTGGGGCGTTCGTAACATCAGATATGTCTTTATAGCAATATTTATACAGTGTGCAGATGAGTCACGAAGCGCATTACAACAATGCACTGTAGCGTCTCGGATGATTTCAGACGAAATGTTTGTTTACATTTGCGAGCATGACTCCATCTGTTTCGTCTGTGGCGGAAATTTTTACGAGCTCTATCTCTGCGATCTTTCCATATTGTGACATTTTCATTTTGGGATGAACTATTCCTAACATCGCTGTCAAAAGGTTGGTTGCAAATCAAAAGACATCACGTCACGAAGGAATCAAGGGGACTGTTTGTTTCTCCTTAACTGGGCATAGCTGTGTATTCAGACAGTCGTGGGGTGAATTTTACTGAGTCACAGTGATTACACTCACCAGGTCTGACGGAAGACACTCCCAAAACAGATCAGCAGTACGCCATAAACTGAGCCCAACCCCACAAACCTACAAACACCCCGTCTGTGTTGCTAAATATAGCCGTGATCAATGTCAGCCTCACTTTATGTCTGACTTCTGAACTCAGCTCAGACTTGTGGATGATTATCTCATTCGCTCCTTGCATATCCACAGCCCCAGGCTCCATGTTTTGACGAGATGTTTAAGAGGCACGAATGGCTTTTTAATCATCCTATTTCGCACTCGGCCTTTCGGGTGCGGCAAGGTAATTCCAGTAGCTCTTGATTTTCAAACTCAACTGATGAACTAGTTTTGATCCATGTTGAACTCTGTCCACATGAATCAGTACAAATGTTAACTGAACACGTTCAGCTCGTCACAAACGCTTGCAAAGGACCCTTCGTGTCCCAAAACTTTGATCACACTTTAGAAAAGGGTCCAATTCTTAATGTTAACTAACTATATATGACTTTTGCCTCAATAAACTCCATATTACTGCTTATTAATAGTTAGTAAGTTTGTTAAGCTTAGGTATTGGTTAGGCTTAAGGGATGTAGAATATGGTCATGCAGAATATGTGCTTTATATGTACTAATACACAGCCAAACTTAGTAATATGCATGCTAATAAGCAACTTTAGTGAGAATTGGACCCCTAAACGTTTAATCCCAATATACAGACGCGATGGGCATGAACATTTGACGGTAATGATACAAGGGTATAATTTTGACATTATGATATACATGTTGGGGTATGATTTAGAATTTTAACTGCCACAATAATTTTATATACAGTACACTATTTATATTTTTGAGCGCGTAACCCAACCCCTTACCCCCAACCACTTGTAAATTAGTATAAAAACACGGCAGATACAACTACAGTTACAATTCGTTCAATAACACAAATATTTCAACATGATATCATGACTTTTGCGTAAACATACACGCCACTTTCGAGTCAAGTGGCGTGTTATCTCTACGCATTTTGAGCTATCCGCGTGTATCCGCGTTTATGTTAACGGCATTAACGTCCGAGTGATTCCGCGTGTCTGTACACGCCGTCAAATGTCCGCGCGAAACGAAGCAAAATGTAGATCTACATCTGGGGAGCGATCTTTTTTTTTCCTAGGATGGTAAGGGAACAGTCATAAATGCCATTAACCCCAGTGACGGTTAGGTTTAGGGACGGGGTTGAGGTAAGTCATATATTTATATATACAGTAATAACGTCAACGGCGTTCATAAACACGCTGAAAAGCGATTATGCGTCTTGATAGCGCGCCAAAAATGGAAATACGAATTGGCGTCATACACACGCTACTTCATGAGATCAGTCTGAATATTTTAAGTGTTCTTAGTAGGGCTGGGTATTGAGACAAATTTCACAATTCGATTCGATTTCGATTCACAAGCTTGCAATTCGATTCGATTTCGATTTCGATTCGATTCAATATCGATTATTTTGGATATCAGTTACAATAAATGGCAAATTTTCTCAAGGGAATCAAATCTCTTAACTAATGCTGTAAACTATGGTCTATAAATATAGTCTAGTTGTAGCCTACTAGGCTTCATTAGCCTAATATGAAGGTAATAATTAACTGTTTTGTAGCTATACAAACACTTAAATTACACTTTTATTTATTTTTATAATAAGAAGATTATATGAAATATAAACATTTA
Source organism: Pimephales promelas (assembly GCF_988280905.1). Lineage (NCBI taxonomy): Eukaryota > Metazoa > Chordata > Actinopteri > Cypriniformes > Leuciscidae > Pimephales > Pimephales promelas. Next base: position 3,504,096 of record NC_142790.1, on the reverse strand, counting down.
AATGGTGGCTGTCATAAAAACTTGCCAGATTTATTCAAATATGCATTAAATATTGAAGAATACTAACGAGTGTGGACTAACGAGTTTATGTGGGTTTTCTGAGGTAAATATGACGATACATGACATTGATTACAAGCTGTTTAATTGACGTCTTTCCACGGTTGAAACGCAGATTGAGCGAATCAATGTGACATGATCCGGATTTCGATAAGTTGTACTCTATCTTTTAACACACTTTCAGATGCTCGTTCATGTTTATTTCGCGCTGTAACTGGTATTATTAACCTGGAAGAGAGATCAGCGCTGCTGCTTCTCTGGAGCTGCGCCAGAGCGATCTCACGCCACAGCGCCAAAACGCTATTTATGTTTTTGAATTTCTAAAGAAAATGGACGTAATTTGAAAATTGAGACTTTGTTTCATATCAATAGTAACAAAGGACAAAGATTATTGCGATTTTTTTGGATGCGTGCAGCCGCGATACAATGTCTCATTCATTTAAATGAAACAGTATGACTAATCGATTCTTGAGATTTAAGAATCGATATCGGTTTGTAAAAATGAGAATCGATTAATATCGAGAAATCGATATTTATGACCCAGCCCTAGTTCTTAGGCCAAACCATGATTTTGTGAGACGAATCCTCTGCACACATTAAAACATTTCTAACAGAAGAAGTGTTACGTCAGCTTTGGCGTAACTGTGTATTTTTATGTAAAGTTCCTGTGTATTTTTTGATCGAGATATGACTGCATGTGCTCACAGAGCGAGATCATTTTTAACATTTAAAACTTTGTTTTATTCCGTTTACATATCGAATGGCTCGAGAAGACTTGGAATGTCATTTTTGCAATTTCTATTTTTTTTTTTTTTGGTCAGTTTTTGCAATAAATACCTGCGACTGTACTTTTATTTGCTTGTTACAACTTTCATACTGTTGAGAAGTGGTTCAGTTTATATTGTTTTGGTTTTAAGTGCTCTCCAAAACATCTATGAAAGTATAAATATTTATAAAATCATTTCCACTTTTACAAATGCATGCAAAGAATTAAATGTCTTGATCTGAACAACCAACACTATCTCACGACCAATTCGTACGAATTCGACGCATGATTAAAAAGTGTCTAATTCGTACGACCTCACTCGTACTAATTCGTACGATTTGTCTAAACCCACGTGATGGTTAGGATTAGGGGCGGGGTAAGGGGTAGGTCATTCGTACGAATTCATACGAATGGGCCAATTCGTAAAATATGTACGATTTAGCAAAATCGTATTAATTCGTATGAGTGAGGTCGTATGAATTGTTACGAATTAGCCACTTTTTAATCATTCGTCGAATTCGTACGACTTGGTCGTGAGATCAGGTTGGAACAACTGAAAAATGACACTAAAGGGTTAGGGTCACATATGACCAAGAGTCCATACCCTGTATGTGATGAGCTGGGAGTGAGAATGTGTTGCCAGAGAAGGGCAATATTGATATTTTGCCAGTAGTTGCCATCGTTCAATAACAGGCTTGAACCAGCATGAACATCTGCCAAGTGAAGTCTTAATAAATGGCATTGAAGAAACGGTTTGTAAGCTTAACAGGTGAAAATGTTTCAAGTCTTGCCAAGCGAACAGGTTTAGTGCCAGTGATTGTTAGCAACTCACTTTGATTCCATTAACCCAGATGCTTGTATGTCACATCTGGATTATGTGATGAAGGTCTTTCATCCTTTTTTATTTAGAATAAAGAAAAGCTTGATTGGTATGTTTTATTCTGCTTGTAAGATACATTTTCCATTATAATGTCGTTTCTTTATACACTGTAAACATGAATATTCTTTATCTAATCAAAAAAATTGTGGCAGCAGATTACGAGCAATATTATTAATTCAATTTAACACATTAGAATAGCAATTAATCAAATTAATTCCTTAAAAGTTAACCATTAAAAATGAGTAAAACTTACAACAACAACCAAAAAAACATACATTTAAGTCACCATTATGGTGATCGCTGTTTGTTTTAGGTTTGTTTTAAAATTACGGTTTCTCCTTCAGTGATTCTGCTTGTTTAAGATTATTGATTGTACTGTCATTCTTTAATCATAGCTGACAAAGACATTTTTAAATGACATCTATGCCATTTGTGCTTACAAAAATAACATTTTGAAAAGGTTCATAAGTTACAAAAAACAAAAGATGGTGTAGTTAGGATATCAACCAGCAGGGGATAACTGGAAAATGCTTACCAGACAATCATTGGCTTACTGTTTTTTTCAGTTCGTCATTGAAAGTGATTATTTGCTGGTAGTGTACTTGTGTTACTGTCTTCCTTCCCCCCCAGGACAAGCATGCATGTATATTACCGTATATAAACACCTTTGGACACAGCTGTTATTTCCCAGAAAGTGATTGCATCATTTTCAAGAGTTTGAGGCCAGTCCTAAGTATGCCCGAAAGTCTGTTTTTAAACAAACATGGCCGCATCAACGGCAACAGCTCGGAATCAGATGGTATGTTTTTTTTTTTTTTTGCAAATGTTTGTGAATATCACACAGAAGCCATCATCTGTCAAGCAATCTTAAGAGTCTTGAGGCGGTAGTGTTGAGCAGCGTGCATTATGCTCTTGAGTCAAACTTCCCAGTTCTCCAGATGCTTTGAATGAACCTTTTTTTTTATTGCATTCCACTTACTCGAAGGTAATTTGTAAGCGCTTTGTCCTGTAGCATTGGGAAATGGCTACATACTAAGCCTCGCCATTTGCCAGAGGCATATAAACGGGAGCATTTTTAACATTCCACGGATTTGAACATTTATACTTAGAAGCAAGCATTCCCATAAGCGTGTCCAAGCATGTGTGGGAAGATGTCCAAACAATTGGTGTAGGTACATGCGCTGTATATTTGTTTCAAATGTCAGATTTTCCTGATTTTCCTTGTTGCTTGCATAAACATAGAGATTTCTTTAAATATATATTTATATTAGGTGTGAAAACATTCAATTTCAGGTCTCAGTTTGGTTCACTTTAAAGAAGAGATTCAGTCAAAGTGTCTCTCAGACCCCTGAAATGAACCAAGAGTGAAAACAAAATGGACTAAAAATCTGAGTCCACACTCTTTGAGGAAAAGGTTCTATATAGAACCTTAAAAGGTTCTATCAGCGCTACGAATTTGGAACCCCTATAAGGTTCTATGCACTCTTTAAAAAAGGGTTCCTCTTGGTTCTATATACTAGAATCCTGGGGTTCCATACTTGGCCAATAGAACCTTTTACCCCCAAAAAAATGCTTCTATATAGAATCATTTTGGAGTTCCATATATGAAACGGGGGATGGAACCATTTCTGGTTCTAAATAGAACCTGAAAGTGCACTTTCAAGGTCATGGGCAAAGATAACTGGCTTTATTTCCCCCATGTCACTCCTGGGTATGGTGCACTTACTGTAGTTAGTTACTGGGCACTTGTCTCATTAGCAGTTCATGTTGAAATTTATAGACTTTTCCCATCCTTGGTTTCCCATTTCAGTTTTTCTGACTCACTGTATACCACTGTGAAGCATACATTGCGATTCACGTTTTAGCTCCATTAAATGTGCTGAGCTGTTTCTTTGTGGTCCTCTTAAAACAAACAAACCAAGCGATTCAAATAAGAGTATACTTTTCACCGACATAACCATAACTGCTCCTTTAAAGCCCCTCTTGAGCTTTGCGTTATAGTTTAGTTACCTGCACCCTGTAATGTTTTCAACAGTGTTTCCTGGAAGGATATTCGTGGAAGCCAAAGCCATGGATTTTCAAGATGACATGTAAATAATGCCATGATGACAAAGGCTGACTTTCCTCAATATGGATTATATGACTTTCTTCACTGCAACCATTTGTTTAGATTATGTTAAAGTAATTTCTGTTGAGGTTAGAATCACAATGTTAGGTTAAAAGGCAGTTCTTGTGAAAGCAAGTGAGGATATTATTCACACACTGACCACAAATCCTATTTGTGTTTTAATCTCAGGAAGCACTCCATTACGCACTGCCTAAAACGCATAAAAAAGTCATTTTTCAATTTAAAGGTACAGTACACTGTAATCTTTTTTGTTCAAAATATACCAAATGAGCGAGTGGACATGAATCCATTAACCAAACCGTGCTTTTGTCTTATCCTGAATCACTACAGTACGCCTGTAATAAGTGTTTATATTTAGATTGTTTTAGACCAGGCGGGACGTCAACCACTAGTGCATACGGATTAGCGTATACCTGCGTGACTTGACATAGACATTAATAGATAAAGGTATCTCTGGCTACTATGTTCTTCCACAAGAGGCATGCAGGTCTGCTTATTAACCGCTAGAGCGCCAAAAGTTACATAGTGTGCATGCAGGCTCTGTAACATGCGGTCAATTACCAGATACAATTATTTTGAATCATCTCACCCTCATGTTGTTACAAACCTGTATGAAGTTATTTCCTCCACTGAATACAACATGTAAATTAAAAAAGTATATTCTGGTTCTTTGCGTTATTATGATGGTGAATGGCTGGGGCTGTCAAGATACTATATACAGTACATATATACAGTATATATACACTATATTCACCTAAAGACCTGTTCAACACCTGCTAAAATGTTGCCTGGTCTGATGAGTCTTGATTTCTGTTGAGACATTCAGATGGTAGAGTCAGAATTTGGCGTAAACAGAATGAGAACATGGATCCATCATGCCTTGTTCCCACTGTGCAGGCTGGTGGTGGTGTAATGGTGTGGGGGATGTTTTCTTGGCACACTTTAGGCCTCTTAGTGCCAATCGGGCATCGTTTAAATGCCACGGCCTACCTGAGCATTGTTTCTGACCATGTCCATCCCTTTATGGCCACCATGTCCCCATCCTCTGATGGCTACTTCCAGCAGGATAATGCGCCATGTCACAAAGCTGGAATCATTTCAAATTGGTTTCTTGATCATGTCAATGAGTTGACTGTACTAAAATGGCCCCCACAGTCACCAGATCTCAACCCAATAGAGCATCTTTGGGATGTGGTGGAACGGGAGCTTCGTGCCCTGGATGTGCATCCCACAAATCTCCATCAACTGCAAGATGCTATCCTATCAATATGGGCCAACATTTCTAAAGAATGCTTTCAGTGCCTTGTTGAATCAATGCCACGTAGAATTAAGGCAGTTCTGAAGGTGAAAGTGGGTCAAACACAGTATTAGTGTGGTGTTCCTAATAATCCTTTAGGTGAGTGTATATATGAAGACTTTAGATGGAAAAGCCTCTAAGTCCGTCTAAAGTTTTTGTTTGACATTAACATTTGTATAGGTTTCTACCCAAGTACCGGCAGTTCTGAGTGGGCTAAGGATGGGATGTAGTGAGTTTGAAGTGAAAGTATTTGATATATATATATATATATATATATATATATATATTCAAGACTTCAGAAGTCTTGAATCAATGCTTTAAATTTCTATCTATTTTATCTCACTAGGCCTTTTGCTCAACTCCCCCACTGTCTCTGATCCAAAGTCACCACTAACACAAAACTCCATTAATCATCTTCTCCCTCATGACTTATCTAAAAAAAAAAAAAAATACCGCGGCCTTGCAAATTGCACACATGCGGAGACCACTCTGGCTCAGTTTCACTCACTGTGAACTTGCAGCTATGAGACAACTCAGTGTGCCAGGCTTGGGAATTGTCCTAAAGAATAATGGTGAGGAAAGATACAGTGAGGAAGTGGAGGGGAATCTGAGAGGACTGAGACCATTGGACCAGGCCTCGACTGTTGTCTCTAATGGCAAACGAGCTCATCTCTTTCATCAACCGCTCAGACACAACCTCCTCCACCACGTGTGCAAGCTGGCCCAATCTTTTCATCACCCTCTCGAGGCATACAAGGACGACAGCAATTTAACATGTTTAGTGCCAACAGTATAACAGTTTAACAGCTAAATCACAGGGTTCTGCTTGTTTGGAGAAACTGTGTTTCAAAAAGAATCAATTTGTAACATGAGTCAATACATGTACCTTATCTTACAGTGGATTTTCTAGAACTGCCAGTATAGAATGGCATCACTGTATTGTGTACATGGCCTGCGCAAACAATAGTGATTATCATTAAATAAGTTTCCAAAACTTCTAAAACGTTCATGTTTCATCATACTTGTAATTTGGAAACTCTTAAAGGAGAACTCTGGCGCAAAATTAACCTTCGTTCTAATAAAACATTGGTACCTAGTCAACTGTTCTCTGAGATTTGTTTTCATGATAATCGAATGTAAAGAGTTTTATCTCTAAAAACAGTTTAGCGTATAACGCTAGTAATGGGGGCATTTACTAAGTAAAAAGAAATCGCTTATGTATACCACTAACAAGGCTCAAAATAGCCCCACTAACACACTTTATAAAGACATTTCACTTCGTGTACAGAAAGGAGCCATCCTGGGAAACAGTCACGACAAGTCAAACCACAAACGTCGTGCTGAGTGATCTGAACTGTATGGCGTTCGGGGATTGACTTATCGAGACTGTTTTCCCAAGATGGCTCCTGTCTGTAAACACGAAGTAGACTGTCTTTATAAAGTATCTGCTTATTAAACGGCCTGTACACTTACAAAGTTCTCAATGCTTCGTTTTGCATGTATGGACCCTCATTATGTTACTGTGTTAGTGTGGGGCTATTTTGAGCCTTGTTAGTGGTATAAATTAGCGATTTCTTTTTACTTAGCCAATGCCCCCAGTACTAGCATTATATGCTAAACAGTTTTTATAGATAAAACTATTTACATTCGATTATCATTAAAACAAATCTCATAGAACAGTCGTCTAGGTACCGATGTTTTATTAGACCAAAGGTTCATTTTGCGCCGGAGTTCTCCTTTAATTTTAATAAAGCTTTGTGATTATAGTGATGCCATGTAAATCCACTTTGAAAAAAAAATCTCATCTTAAAGGGATACTCCACTTTTTTTTGGAAATAGGCTCATTTTACCACTCCCCCAGAGTTAAACAGTCGAGTTCATATTATGGAAGTCAATGAGACCAGAAACTGTCTGGTTACTGATATTCTTCGAAATATCAGAAAATCGTCTGAATGGATTCGAAAACGGTAAAACTCGACTGTTTAACTCTGGGGGAGTTGTAAAATGAGCCTATTTCCAAAAAAAGTGGAGTATCCCTTTAATGACCTCCTATTCTGGCAAGATTCTGTGATACAATAGACACTTTACTATCCCATGAGGCCACGGGAGAGGATTTGTCAATGGCAGTGACGTTGAAGAATATCATACACTCCCATCTTTGAGCTCACAGGAGAAGTGGCATGTGACTGTTGGCAACATTGTAGATGTTATGACCAGGACAATTATTTTCATGTAAGAAAATATCATTTTTTATCAAGGTTATGTTTTGCCTAGCGTTCATTGTACTGTAGATATACGTAATTATTTGACCTACATAACCTAAAGTAGTAGTTTCGTCAAATTTAATTTGATGCTTTGCATACATGCCAACTTCAAACCCATGTAAAACAGACAGCTATGTTATGACTGCTTGGGTAGTTGCAACAATTCATAAAAAAAAAATAAAAAATGTTACAACCCCTTATGATGAGTCCAATAAGTCGTTATCCAGGCACTGTTGAGGCAAAGGCATGTGAGTTTGTTCTTGTGCATCGACAGATTTATTCAGTAAATGTATTTGTATTTTAGTTTATGCACGTCTTCTTATATCAGATAACAAATTATCCGCCTCAATTGAGCACACAAGTATTTTTGTGCACATTATTACAATATCTGTGCATATTGGCATTGCCAATCAGAGTTTTTATTTTATTTTTTTTATGCAATATCTAAAAAGTCACAAACATCAGTGGATGGAAACAGGTATCTTTATGTGGCAGGACACACACAAACACAGAAATTGTTTTGTGCTGAATTTAAAGTTCTAAACTTTAAATTGTTCAATTCATTCTTTGTACTTCAATGAAGAACAGTCCTTGCATAAATTGGGTTTAGTGTACGATTTACGTTTCTCCTCTGCTTTTTTTTCGCAATAGAAATTTCAAGCAAAGTGGAAATAAAGTCTTTAATTTGAAATTGTCAAGCAGACACACTTTGTCCTTAACCCTCAGGTGCTCTTCGTTTCGGAGTAACACTTGTTATCTTCCCGGTCAAAAGTGACCGGACATCTAAAAATTAAATTTCCTCCCTCCCAGTAAAACCAATGCAATTTATTTTTGTTCTATAATATTTATTATTTTTAATTTAGTATTTTGAGATAATTTGATTGAATTTATTAATATTTATGCAATATTTATGGTCTATTTTTGCCGTGGAAAATATATATATATATATTTTCTATATATATTTATTAATTTTTTTTAATTATTAATATAGTATTTTAGTTTAATATAGAGTCTAGGCCTTCAGAAAAAATATTTTTTTTGAAGAAAATTAGCACCATCTGGTTACAGTATAGAGAAAAAGCGTAGAATCATGGTGTAACCACTAGACGGCATGTACAGCTCTCTATGGAGAAGCATGTGAATTTCCCATTCATTTCCTATGGGTCGGTCATTTTTGACCGAAGACCACAAGTGTGACTATTTTTTTCGACCACTTAGCATGCTCGGATCATGACCTCATTTTTTTTTTGTATTCACATACATAATGCCATAAAAGTCACCAAGTTTCGTAACACTCCGATGAAGCTGTGATTTTTAGAAATTCAAAGCAGAAATTTTTTCGGTCAGAAATGACTGAAGAGCACCTGAGGGTTAAGAGTCCATAACAGCTGCAAAATGAGATATTAAATTCAACCTGTTCAGTTAATACACATTTTTATTGCATGATTCATGTGTGCATGCCATTCGAAAGGCAATAAATATTTGCCTTTATAATGCTTTATCAACTAGCTTTCTCTACCTTTGAAACTATGGTTGATGTCACCTAGTCCATGTGGACTAATGGGTACCATTAACAATAGCCAAGTAGAAACTTAAACATTGTTTTATGCTGCTGTTGTGAGTAATATAGCCTTTTTAAACGGAATTATTTTTATATGTATTGCATATTAAGGACTTCCTCATAGTATTCTCGTCTCACTGCATGAGAGGTGTTTTATACAGCGAAGACTTGTGGCCGCAGGTCACGCGAGGCTGTAACAGAAACGAGAATATGTCGGTGTGAGAGGAAACTAGGTTTCTGCACTGGAATATGATTATGTTACCAAATAGCTGAGGAGCACACTTCTCCCATTGACATCTTAATATCCTTCCCAGAACCGTGAAAAAAAAAAAACGCAACAAAAACATTAATATCCTTTGAGCCGTCCACTTTGTCTTCACTTTCATAGCAGGTGTTTCTCCAGTTTTCCAGAGTTTTAATATTGGCTATTCCAAACGGCTTACAGACATTTTTCTTTTCTTTTTTTCTCAAAAGTCACAATTGAAATGATGGAGAAAACAGTTCGTTCTACCTCTTCCTCCTTTTTAGGAACTAACGCTTCCCTTCTTAACACACAGGATCAAGCTGTTCCTTCAGTCCCACCCGCAGGAGATTTCCTTTGACACCACACACACACGCTCTCGCTCTCTCCCTCTCTTAGATTTCTTCGGGATGTTCGGCTCACGGTTTTCCCTAATAGTCTTCTGGAGGTTAGTCTCTCCACCCACCTGTGGTCTCTGACAGGAACTCGCACTGTGATTCTGTGGCCCGTCTTGAAGATCTTACACTTAATTACAGTGTGGGAACTTCTTACTGACTTACTGTCAGGAGAGACAATTAAAACAGCTGGAAATGAATGAGGTTTGGACCAGCAGAGCTGCAGGAACATGCGGAGGTCAAACTGTGAATCCAATCCTGGAAGCAAATTAATGTTAGCCTACTATCAATCAGCCATTCAATAAAGTTCATCATTGACGAGTTTCTCGGAGCTCAACAATGGCTGCTTCTATACAAGCATGATTACATCCTTGAGGAACTGAGGAGTTCATACTTTTTGAAATGTCTTTTTTGATTCATCCTCCCACGTCCAGTCTGGGAACCGTCCTTAGCTACAGGTTGTTATGTTGCACTAAATATAAGGGTGGTTTCAAAACAAATGGGTCACACCCATATCACCGGTCGTAGAATAAAACTCTGAAATGGAGAGAAATTACATTTGGGAGGAAATCGTTTCTAAGGATGTTTTTTTTTTTTAAGGATTTGTACCGTTTCTTTTTTTTTTTTATCAAACGAGTAAAAAGTTTGCCAGGATGTTGCTATAGAGTTGAAGTGATTTTTAGCTTTTTGCTATGTAGTTACTTTATTAATGTCCCAAATATATAATATTCAGGTCCCTAGAAATTGCATTTATCAGTAAGGAAGATAGGTTCTATTTTAATATATTCATAAATGTATCGATTCATTTACAAATGTATTCACAAAGATAATTATTTATTATATTTCTTTATTTTTTCCATGTTTTTATTCATGATATTATACACACTGATTTATGTATTTTTATTCATTTATTTACATCCACTCATTATCATATTGCAAAAGGAAAATATCACTATGAAATAAATAAATAAATAAATATGGAAGTTTTTATATTAGTCATAAATGTATTGATTCATTTACTAATGTATTAATCAACACTGAAAAAAAATAATATGCTTTATCTAATCAATAAAATTGTGGCAACATATTACAAGCAATATTATTAATTAAATTGTACAAATTAGAATTAATTAGAATATTAATTTGATTAACTATTACTCAATTCTAATTTGTTCAATTTAATAAATAATATTGCTTGTAATCTGTTGCCACAATTTTATTGATTAGATAAAGCATATTAATTTTTACAGTGAATTCAACAATAATAATGTATTATATTTCTTTAATTTGCATTATTTATCCCTCATTATCATATTGTAAAAGTAAATATCAGTGAGAAATAAATACATAAATATAGAAATAAATACAGATTTACTGACTCAGAGTCATATTTTGATTCCACACTGTAAAAATGGATATGCTTTATATAATCAAAAAAATTGTGGCAACGCATTATAAGCAATATTATTAATTAAATGTAACAAATTAGAATTGAGTAATAATTAATCAAATTAATTCCTTAAAAGTCAACCATTTAAAATGAGTAAAGCTTACAACAACAACCCAAAAAGCATCAATTTAAGTCACCATTATGGTGATCGGTGTTTGTTTTAAAATGACGGTTTTCTCCTTCAGTGATTCTGCTTGTTAACATCAGGTGTCTTCAATGTTGGCAATATAAAATAAAGAGTTATTAATTAATGTTAGTGAGATATTTTTGTTAAATTTTTGGGTGTAAACTTTACTCATTTTAAAAGGTTAACTTTTAAGGAATAATTTGATTAATTATTACTCAATTCTAATTTGTTGAATTTAATTAATAATATTGCTTGTAATCTGTTGCCACAATTCTATTGATTAGATAAAGCATATTTGTAAGGTGCTTTACAAATACATTTTATTATAATTATATGTATGAGTCTATCATTTATATTGTGCAGTAAATATGTGTTTATTGCATCATTATCCCTTCTTTGTTTATTTATTCATTCATTTATTATTTTTGCAGTTTTCCTTCATATTTCTCTATTTTAGAAAAACAACTCACATAATTTAAGGTTCCCTTTCGAAGGGAACTCAACAATACGTCGAATGACGCTATGGGGAACGCCTCAGGCGTGACAGGTGTCTGAAATCAAATATCAACTCACAGTAATCAGGTTGACCGGCGACAGCCCGTGCATCATCAGCTTGAATGATGAGCGCGTCAATCTGGATGTATAAGAAGGGCGCCTTGAAACCGTGACAACATTCTTTTCGTCTTCAGGGACTGTTTGTCTGTTTGATAGTATCAACGATTAAGCGCGCAGAGACGTGGAGAAACACCGGAGGATTTGACACCGGAGGATTCACACGATCTGTGCGTGTTCTGCCTGAGAGAAGAGCATTCGCGGGAAGCTCTCGAGGGAGTTTTTTTTGCGCGAACTGAGAGTTTTTCTTTCAGAACTCTCTGCTCTCGTCTGACCCACTTCTCGAGGGAAGTGGGCGCGGCATCTGAACCCCGCGGTTCCGGTTCCCGCTCGGGCTGAGGCTCAGTGGCGGTTGAGCTCGTGGAGCTTTCAGATGGAGCTGGCAGATTATCGGGAGAGGGGCGTTAACCTCGCGGATGATCTACCAGCTGACGAGGGTGAGTTACAGATTAATGTTGAACATCTAAGAAGAGAGAAAATGAGCGCTCTCTCTCTTTGGTGAATCTGTAACTGTTCTCTTTGGGCAGGGCAGGAGTTGGCTGTAATATATATATATATATATATATATATAAAAGGATGTCAGTTTGGTTGAGACCGAATCATTTCAGCCCTCCTGCCCAGTGTACGCTGAGCTGGTTGACATTATGGGGCGCGCCTCAGACAGATTGCTGTTGCAGTGGAGGCGCGTCTGGGAGGAACCCGCTCATGGTATTTTGGATGGCTGGTTCCTCCCCACCCATAAGCCACCAGCCCGGATGAGCCTTCCATTCGTTTCCGATCTCCACGCTGGGATCGAGAGGGTATGGAAGAATCCGTTCTCCTCACGTCTCTATCTGCATCAGCGGGCTAGTTTCGCTGCTGTGGAGGGAGCCGTGGAGAACGGATAAGTGTCGAGGCCGCCAGTGGACGAGACGTTGGCTAACTATCTCGTCTCTGGTTGGTCCTCTTCACTAAGAGCTCTGACCCTGTCATCCAAGCTGCTCAAGACATCTTCATGCTTGAATGACAGAGCGTACACGGCAGCAGGTCAGGCAGGTGCGGTTCTGCACGCCCTTGTGGTCCTCAGGCCTACCAGACCGATCTGTTGCGGGACTCCGGGCCACCAAGCAATCTGCTGTTCTGTCGGTGCTATGGTGGCCACGGAGAGACATCTGTGGGAGCTCCCACATACTGTGGTTGCCAGGTTACAGGCCTCACCAGGCCTTCCTGGTTATGAGCTCCCACTGATTGTGGTCACCGGGTTACAGGCCTCACCAGGCCTTCCTGGTTATGAGCTCCCACATGCTGTGGTCGCTGGGTTACAGGCTTCACCAGGCCTTCCTGGTTATGAGCTCCCACATACTGTGGTCGCCAGGTTAAAGGCCTCACCAGGCCTTCCTGGTTATGAGCTCCCACACATTGTGGTCGCCAGGTTACAGGCCTCACCAGGCCTTCCTGGTTATGAGCTCCCACATACTGTGGTCGCCAGGTTACAGGCCTCACCAGGCCTTCCTGGTTATGAGCTCCCACATACTGTGGTCGCCAGGTTACAGGCCTCACCAGGCCTTCCTGGTTATGAGCTCCCACATACTGTGGTCGCCAGGTTACAGGCCTCACTAGGCCTTCCTGGTTATGAGCTCCCACACATTGTGGTCGCTACATTACAGGCCTCAAAGGGGCCTTCCTGGTTATAGTTCCCACATACTGTGGTTGCCGGGTTACAGGCCTCACCAGGCCTTCCTGGTTATGAGCTCCCACTTATAGTGGTCGCCAGGTTACAGGCCTCACCAGGCCTTCCTGGTTATGAGCTCCCACATGCTGTGGTCGCTGGGTTACAGGCTTCACCAGGCCTTCCTGGTTATGAGCTCCCACATACTGTGGTCACCAGGATACGAGCTCTCACGTACTGTGGTCGCCAGGTTAAAGGCCTCACCAGGCCTTCCTGGTTATGAGCTCCCACACATTGTGGTCGCCAGGTTACAGGCCTCACCAGGCCTTCCTGTTTATGAGCTCCCACATACTGTGGTCGACAGGTTACAGGCCTCACCAGGCCTTCCTGGTTATGAGCTCCCACACATTGTGGTCGCTAGGTTACAGGCCTCAAAGGGGCCTTCCTGGTTATGAGTTCCCACATACTGTGGTGGTCAGGTTATAGGCCTCACCAGGCCTTCCTGGTGATGAGCTCCCACACATGGTGGTTGCTAGGTTACAGGCCTCAAAGGGGCCTTCCTGGTTATGAGTTCCCACATACTGTGGTAGTCAGTTTACAGGCCTCGCCCAGCCTTCCTGAATGTGGGCTCCCACATGATGCGGTAGCCAGACTACAGCCTCACCACCTTCCCTGAGCACTTTGCTCCCACTCTGTGGTCACCAGGCTTCAGGCTTCATTGGCCTTCCTGGTTGTGAGTTGTCACATGTCAGGTTGCAGGCTTCACCAGGCCTTCCTGAATGCGAAACCCCCACTTTTCGTGGTCGCTAAGTTGTAGTGGTGAGTCTTCACATGTCAGGCTGCAGGCCTCAGCGGCCTTCCTGAATGTGAGCTCCCCATGCATTGGGACTATCGGGTGTTAGGCCTTGTCAGGCCTTCCTGATTATGGGTTCCCACTTGTTGTGGCTGCCAGGTTACAGGCCTCAAGTTCGGCCTTTCTGAATTCAGAGTGAAGTACACTAACCCCTACTTCACCTATTATTGTGGTAAATCACATGACGGGATGTCTTGTGTATTTTCTAAAATCCATTTTGTATGGTAAGGGTCACGCGTGGTATGCTTCGGTCCCTTCTTATGTGGCTCAGACCCCGGTCTTCCCTTGGGTCCCACTTTAAGTGGCGTCCTGTCACTGGCTACAGGGACGCCCTTCTCTGGCTAACTTCTGGAAGAAGTAGCTTCCACTTGGTGGAGTAAGCTCCCACAGGTTGTGGTCACCAGGCTGGGTCTCACTGACCTTCCTGAGTACGAGCTCCCACCCAATGTGGTCGCCAGGTTACAGGCCTTACCAGGCCTTCCTGGTCATGACCTCCCACACACTGTGGTCGCCAGGTTACAGGCCTCAACAGGCCTTCCTGGGTATGAGCTCCCACATATTGTGGTTGCTGGGTTACAGGCCTCACCAGGCCTTCCTGAATTCAGAGTGAAGTACACAAACCCATACTTCACCTATTATTGTGGTAAGTCACCCGACGAGATGTCTTGTGCACTTTTCAAAATCCATTTCTTATGGTGAGGGTCACGCGCAGTATGCTTCGGTCCCTTCTTATGTGGTTCAGACTCCGGTTCTTCACTTTGGGTCCCACTCTAGATGTGTCTTTGTCGCAATACATTACGACAGGCACTTCCCTTGTTCGAGCTATCTCCCACAACTGGTGGTTTTAGGTCTCATTAGACCTTTTTCGAAGGTAGCCCCACATTGTGGGTCTGTCAGGTTCTAGCCTCTGGCTTTCCTGAAGGATGAGCTTCCACATGCTGTGGTCGTTGGGTTTCAGGCCGCACAACGTACGGCCTTCCTGACATGAGCCCTGATGTATCGGAGCTCCCCACACATGGGGTCATCAGGTCTTAGGTCTCTTTGACCTTCCTGATTTTGATCCCTCTCTTACTTCCTCAGTGCTCAAAAGCGAGCACTGGGTGGAAACTCGTGGATTGAGTGTACGATTCCCATTGGTTCGAGGTTGAGTCACACTCTCCGGAGGATCCCGTCTCTGTGATCCGAAACTCGATGGTTTCCGCCAGCTTCGCGGGCCTTCAGTTTTTGGATGCCTTTTCTAGGCAATTTCCAGAGGCTCTGTCTTGGACGGACAGGCTATGGCCAGACTGTGTGTCTTAGTACAGATCACCAGGCCAGCCTGGGGGCATTTCAGGAGGAGTGTTCTCCTGAATAGTGACTGGCTGGGGGTCCCTTTGGCCCCCTAGCCACACTCCCTAGAAGGGACCCCTTCTATTTTGAAGTTGTGGTCCTAAAGCCTTTGAGCTGGCCCTGATTTACTCACGTTATTACGTTCTGGTTTTTCTTGGTTCATTAGCTTGGGCTATGACCGGTAGGGAGTGCTGTCACTGACAGCCCGATGTAACATAGGGTGAGTGATTTCAGTGTTCCTTGGAATTACTGGTTCTGACAGTTGTCACTGCCTTTCGGCATGCACTCCCCTCAGCATGGCGGAGTGGGTATTTCGTTCCCCATAGCGTCATTCGACGTATTGTTGAGTTCCCTTCGAAAGGGAACGTCTCAGGTTACGACTGTAACCTATGTTCCCTGAGAACAGGGAACGAGACAATACGTCTCGTTGCCATGCCTCGGGGCCTGCCTGCAACAGTCCCTTCAGACGATAGGATGTTGTCACGGTTTCAAGGCGCCCTTCTTATACATCCAGATTGACGCGCTCATCATTCAAGCTGATGATGCACGGGCTGTCGCCGGTCAACCTGATTACTGTGAGTTGATATTTGATTTCAGACACCTGTCACGCCTGAGGCGTTCCCCATAGCGTCATTCGACGTATTGTCTCGTTCCCTGTTCTCAGGGAACATAGGTTACAGTCGTAACCTGAGACGTTTTATTCTTGTGTGCAACACAAGCATGTGTGATCTGTTAAATACTGAAGTAATACTAGTGATTTGTTCAAGAACCAAAAGCAATAGTGAAACTTGTTTTAGCAAACACCACCAAGAAGTCTGAAAAGTAGCCAGAGCTTTCACGAGTCCAATGAACTTCTTCCAATATTCTGTTTTATTTTTAACTTCTTTCGGTCTGTAGGGTTTCAAAAATAAGCCATCTGTTGAGGATCTGGCCAAGAAAGCACACATTCGGCCGGCTAGGTAATATATATGACGCAGGGGTGCTTGAGGGTCAAGGCTCTGGTCAAATGTGTAACTGTGGCCAAATCTTGAATTCAAAGGGATACAATTTAAAGCCAGTCTCAAATCACTTTGCCATCTGGCAGCTTAGGATGATGGGAAGGGGAAACGTCTTGGTTTTAGGGGCAGGCATTCACTATGCTCACTCAAATAAAGACATTTTCTTCCATGTCAAAGTGGAGAAGAGTATTTCACTGAACTAAAGGTCTTCTTGATGAAAGTGGTCCTGAAGGACTGTTATCGCTGCTTACCTCATTCCTCCTGTTTACCTTGACATAAATGCCACCAAAGCTTCCTCTCAGATCATTAGAGCCACAACTCCAGTATGAAAGAAATAGCATATGACGCATTTCGGCAGTAATGCCTCTATCCATTGAGAGGGTAGTCGGTAGTAATTTTGATCACGGAAGTTGTGCCCACAAATAGATGGAATTATTAAAATGGAGTTCATGTGATTCCAATCATTTTTACTTGACATTTCAATAATAATTAGAGAAAGCACACAATGAACCAGGAGCTGTATGGAAGAAAATATGCCACAGTGGGCATTAAATGTCACGCTTCATCCGGATTAGATCGAGGCTGCGAAATTCCATTAAAAAAATTCCATTAAAACAGTCATTGGCACTAATGATGACAGGTGCCCTAAGTGACATATTTCAAAGTGTCTAACAGTGAGAAGGCCTCATTTATGCCATTTGACGTCATTGCCGTTTCCAATTCCGTCTCGCGGAGCACATGGCCTTCATTTCAAGCTCTCACCCTACACTGGTGAATAATGGAGAGAACGGTGCTCATCAACATGCTAATGATGAAGTGCCGAACCCCCCTTCCACATGTATGAAATCCCATTACACCAATCAATCAGAGCCTGGCAGGAATAGGTGTTGGAGACCACAGGACCGAAGTGAAGATTGTGACTACCGCTTCAAAGCTTCTTCAAAAGGTTGGCGACTCGCTGGACGCTGGGCCCGATAACAGGAACTGTGTCTTTTCATCACCAAGGGTCAATTCCACCAGAGCTCTCACTTTTACCCTGTAATTCCAATTTTATTTGTGTCTTGCCACCTTTTGGGGATAATAATGACAATCTGTAAATGTGCTGACTGTCACAGAAGTACATGAATGACATTAATAATAAATTCTGCATTATTATGATGCTCATGCTTGTTCAAGTTAAAGTAGTTCACTTTTAAAGAAACTTTTGCTGATAATTTACTCACCCCCATGTCATCCAAGATGTCCATGTCTTTCTTTCTTCCAGACTGATCTCATGAAGTAGCGCGTGTATGACACGGCAATTCGTATTTCCATTTTTGGCGCGCTATCAAGACGCATAATCACTTTTCAGCGTGTTTATGAACGCCGTTGACTTAACGTTATTACTGTATATATAAATATATGACTTACCTCAACCCCGTCCCTAAACCTAACCGTCACTGGGGTTAATGGCATTTATGACTGTTCCCCTACCATCCTAGGAAAAAAAAAAGATCGCTCCCGAGATGTATATCTACATTTTGCTTCGTTTCGCTCGGACATTTGACGGCATGTACATACACGCGGAATCACTCGGACGTTAATGGCGTACACATACACGCATACACGCGGATAGCTCAAAATGCGTGGAGATAACTCGAATGTTGTGTGGCGTGTATGTTTACGCAAAAGTCATGATGTCATGTTGCTTTCTTCAGTCGAAAAGAAATTAAGGGTTTTGATGAAAACATTCCAGGATTTTTCTCCATATAATGGACTTCAATGCATGGGCGTCAGTTTGGTTTGAAATGTGCTGGGGACAGAGACGTAGTCGGAAGGGCATTTTCAAAAGTGCTGGGTACAATGACGCATTCATTCTTTTCTTTCTCTTTCGAGTAGGTCATGTTTTCAAAGACGATGTCCTGTAGCTGCTTCCTGATTTACATAAATAAAAATGAGCACAATGTCCGAGTATAGTGAGTATACAGAGTATATACGCCCTTAATTGCATGTGTACAGTGATGGTCCAGAGGTAGAATTTTTGCCTAGCGTGTCGGGACTCGGGAGGTTCGAGGTTCTAATCCGCACTCGAATCGTTTTTTTTCTCCCCCTCATCAAAACCAATAATGTTTATCAGTGGTGGAATTGATATAATGTTTATCAGTGGTTGTATACGTTTTGATGAGGGGGAAAAAAATATACGAGAGCGGATTAGAACCCAGAGAAACAGCGACGCGTTTGTGTGCATTCACCGGAACGAATCTCCGCAACGGATGGAAGCGCGTTTCCGAGAGAAGACAACGCATTTCAGTGCTAGATCGCCTGTTATTTAACAAACAAATGAAACGAATGCTGTTAACTGGAAATATTTTATGCCGCGAGATGTTTCAAAAGTGGTGGGGACAAAATCGACCCTGGCAAAAAGTGGTGGGGACATGTCCCACCCGTCTCCCCTCGTAAATGATGCCTATGCTTCAATGGGAACCAAACGGTTCAAGGTCCAAAAGACAGTTCTTCATGATGACCAGAAATACGTTCTTCTTTCAAACCAAATATGTAAAATTCCATGAAATTCCGCATTAACACTAGATTTCGCGTTAATTGGCCAATTCCACTATTCCGTCGGCGATTCAATGATCGCGGAAATCATAAGGCCCTGTAAGTTGTGTAACATACATGAATTTCTCTAATAATTTGAGACTGGTCATCATCTTTTTCTTTGCCTTAAAGGTATAGCGGAGGATTTTCTTTTTCCAGGTGGGTAGCCTATATTATTGCTCCGCTTAAGTGTCAATCATTCTGGTGATATGTTTACGTAAGGCCGTCGTACGTGCTCATCCCTATTTTTTTCACTTTCAGGTGTATTATGTGTGATGAGTTACGGTTTCAGCCATTCCTCTGAAATTGGTTGAAAAGAGAAAAAATGTATACGAAGTGTATGATAAGAAGAGAAAGGCCGCAGAATATAGAAACAAGACCAGAGTGATTTTGGGTGAATATATTTTACACGCTGGCGTGCGCTAAAAGCACAGGTTGGGCTTCCCATTGATGCCGCAGTCGCGAAGATTCTACTAGACAGGTAACGTTTTTCACGCTATTTGGAGAAATCCATTTAAAATCACTGCTAGTTAAAGTTAATGTAAGCTATGATTAGCGATGCTAGCCCTGGCAGTGGTCATGCACCGCATAGACACGGTAAACATCTCAAGTAGCCTTTTGACCAAATGGTAAATGGTATCACGCTGAAATATTCTAAAACCTTGTGTGTTCATTTTCGACAATTCCAATGTGTTAACCATAGTATTTATTACACAAATGCAACAAGCTACTGTACTTCTCCATTGCATATCATGTCTTGAGTCTTCGGTCACTCAGTCGATCAGTATAATAAGTAAATAAAACACGGAAGGGCATTTTGTCTTTTTTATGAATGTTTTTGAGTTAGTTTAAAATTTGCAAGATAATTGTGCAAGGCGTAATAGGCGTTCCCTCTCGGGAGCAAATGTGCATGTGCATTTTTTTTTAAAACTGGAGAGGGCGGGTCTTCTCTAAAATTCGGGAAAAAAACCTCCGCTATACCTTGACCAGTTGTTTTACTAGTATGTTGAATTGTTCATTGCATTGTGTTGTATTTTAGATATTTAAGTTAACGGAAAAGGTACAAGTAATCATCCTGTGTTATCCCTACAGATTTACTTTTTACAATGTACTTTTTCATTTGTCTGTTTGTCTGGTAACCTGCTATTGTCCCCACAAGAACGTGTTGAAGGGTCTCCTCTCGTTCATCTCAGTGAACGCTTGATCTATCCAGTTTCTCAGACAGCTGTTCCAGCTCCCGCTCTCCGACGGGCAGTGTCAGGCCCTCAATCTTTCACAATCCATAAAGGTTTCCCTAGCACCATAAATCTGCCCGGACTTGACATCTGCGTTTATACAGTAACCCAGAGACTCTATGGTCAAGTTCATGTGAGGCATAGGCCACCCGAACCCTGCCTAACCTATCCACATCACCTCCTCAAAAACAAATGCATCCACTGTTCGGATTTAAGTCAATCCCAAGTCTTCGTATTTCCTCGAAAAACCAACAAACATGTCATCAAGAAAACAAGACACTATCTTGGACGTTCACAGTCTAGTTATCAGTCTTTTCACACAGTAGTTCATCTATTTTCCCCAGCTTTTTGTTTTGAATTCAGCTCAGTCAAACCCAAACAAAACTTGGCATTGCCACTCAGGGTTATGTTTATCATATCCCACGAATGTGTCTCAGGCTCGCATAATGCAATAAGCAACAGAGGATCGTTTCCACGTCTGTTGAGCGAGGCGAGAACACACCACATGCTAATTCTTAGTCTAAAATTGGCACTGCCATTGTTTTAGTTGTTCGACGAGAACTATTTGTGATGGGGTTGCAAAACAAACGGCCCGTTCTTTGATTTGATCTTTAGGATGTGTGTTCTGTCACTGTCCTTCAAGTGCGCCCTGATGAAAGAACAGAGGGTAAGGGTTATGTTTAGCTAATAGTTGAAGGAGTACTCCAAACACACCACCGTCAGATGGCCGTTAAACATGCTCTAATCAGACTGTGGCACTTGAGCTTTTACTCTTCAAGGTTTATCTTTGCCTCATATTTCTCACTTGTCAACACTGCCTGTCCTCTCTGCAATTGGTGCATTGTAAATTCCTTTCAATTTCTTTTGTACATGACGATATATTACGTAGTATTTACTGTAATTAGTTTTTACTTAATACCACCTAAATATGTGTATATTTTGTAGTAATTTTATGGGAGGAAGTCACAGTTGTGACTGTGCAAAATATTAAGTCAAAAGTCTGAGAAATAAATTCACAGTATTGAAAAATTCTGTGAAAATTTAGAGCTGTAGTTGCAGTTGTGAGAAAAAGATTGTTAGACAAGAATAATTGTTAGAAGACAACTTGTTTTCAGCGTGAACGGACTGAGGCACATTTAAACAAAAGCCAATAACCAGTGGTTATTTTCACGATTTTCACGATTCAGCCATTTCTTTTTTTTTTCCCCCAAGCAGGGGTGTGTTTCCCGTACAACGACGTAGTTCGTTGATTCACTACCATAGTACGATGCATCGTTAGAAAAATCAACTGGCTAGTCACGACTGTTTCCCGAAACCCGCTGTCGCAAAATATCGTTCAATAACTACTTTTAACGAAACTGTTTGAGATCGAATTAACGCTTCAATGTTTATATATAAATTACAGACATGTCATCTGAGGACTATGTCTAATTGTTCTCAGTTGTTTTGCTTTATTACCAGACTCAATATTTGGCTCGTTCTTACATAGTAGAGCGTGTTCGCACATGCACTCTTCAAACACACTTCAAATCTTTTGACAAACTAAAAGACGTAAATTACATTTGTATGTACGCTGAATAAAAGGCACCAGTTGTACTGAATGTCAGCTTGCTTATTTTGCTCAAGAAAAGGATTTATTACCTCCAAATGTGATGAAATATAGAAACGATGCCTCTAACCACAGGTCGAGAGCTGTCGTTCAAACCACACAACTTTGCGATGCTGTTTGCGAATGTTCGTTGGAACGATGGTTTCGGGAAACACCGACTCTTTGAACTATGCAGATAACGACGGAACTTGCGACCATAGTTGGCTAACGATGCTTTCGGGAAACGCACCCCAGGTCGTTTAAATTTAAATCTAGCGGGTTTGGTGTTTCGTGTTGCAAATCCATGGCGCTGATAGTGACGATTCTCTCTGCCCAAAAAAAGTGATGCAGTGTTTACACGTCACATTTTAGTATCGGTTAAACTACTATATTTTCAAGATTTGTTATCACAACATATTTTCTTTTGTCAAATCAACTTTATAATAATTTATTTAGTTGAGATAACTTATTATTTTGAGTTTCTGATGATTAAATTAATCTCCTTCATTGTATTAACTCACTTTTTTCCAGTTAAATGAACTTAAAATTTTAAGGCAACCAGGTTACTTACTTTTTGAAGTTAAACCAACAATATTTTTTTACAGTGTAATAATCACAACATTTTTTCTTTTGTCAAATCAACTTAAATAATTTATTTAGTTCAGATATCATATAATTTTGAGTTTTTGATGATTAAATCATTCTCCTTCATTGTATTAACTCACTTTTTTCCAGTTCAATCAACTTAAAAATTTTAAGGCAACCCAGGTTACTTACTTTTTTTTAAGTTAAACCAACAATATTTTTTTTACAGTGTAGTAATCACAACATTTTTTCTTTTGTCAAATCAACTTAAATAATTTATTTAGTTCAGATAACATATAATTTTGAGTTTTTGATGATTAAATCATTCTCCTTCGTTGTATTAACTCACTTTTTCCAGTTCAATGAACTTAACATTTTAAGGCAACCAGGTTACTTACTTTTTGAAGTTAAACCAACAATATTTTTTTACAGTACACAGAAAAAAATGGAAATACGAATTGGTGTGTCATACATACGCCATGAGATCAATGAGATCAGTCTGGATATGAGGACTTTGGCTGATTATGCACTATAAATCATTTAGATTGGTGCATCACAGTTCTGTTCTGTTTGGATGCTGTTTTAGTCTTAGTTTTATTTTCATGGACTTCTAGATTGTTATTTTTAGTCATGTGTTGTCCTTTGTCTTAGTTTCCCGCCAATCATTAGTTTCTATGGACACTGATTAATCATCACAGCTGCTTATCATTTATGTAGTTCATTATCTCTGTCTATTTAAGTTCCTCATTGTCTGGTATTGTTTGTGTGTTGCACACTGTTTCATGTTCAGTCGTTGTGGTGAATAACTCTATAACACGCATGACTTAACGTTACATTTCTGTATGTTACTGTACGTTACATTATAAATATGAGCGTCCCTAAACCTACCCGTCACTGGGGTTAATACCATTTATGAGTCTTCCCCTACCATCCTAGGGAAAAAAAACATCGCTCCCTAGATGTAGATCTACATTTTGCTTCTTTCCACTCTGACATACACGCGGAATCACTCGGACATTTAATGGCATAGACATACGGTTCGTTTCGGCGTGGACATACACTCGGATAGCTCAAAATAGACTTGAAAGTGGCATGTATGTTTACGCAAAGTCATGATACCACCGCATTTTCGCCGCGTAAATTGCTGATTCCGTGCATAATATTCATAATCCTCACATTTTCGTTGCAAAAAAGTTGCATATATATTAGCAGAAAGTTGAAAAATGTTGTGTTTGCTTCACACAAGAGCAGCCATTTCCTCCTGTTGCCATGGGAATGTTACGAAGTGACGTAATTACGCTGTAAAAACAGGAGCACACTTTATTTATTTTTTATATTTCATTTATTCATTTTAACAGAAGTTGTAGCATACTCCTTTTGTAAAGCTACAGAACTTGTTTGACTCATCAATGTTTTGTAAGTTGGATGTGTTTATGAAGGTCTATGTACGGTATATGCTTGATTATCAAAGGAAGCAATAAGAAATGACTCTTTACATTAGGGTAGTAGCCGAGTGAGAACCCTGTTTGGGGAATTACTTTTTTATCTCTTAACCGCACTTTTTGCAAGTTCCCTCAATTTATTGCATAAAATTGCATAAATATCCCACATATTCCATCGCATTTTTTAAGAAAACGGGGCGAATAATCGAGGATTTTTGCCCGCAACAATCACAAAAAAACTATTTTCTGAAAGGACTGATAAGCTGGAGTTTGGCTTCAACTCGAGGGTATTGACATCACATCTCGACTTGGTTTGAGAAAAATGAATTCCACTGAACTATAATCAAGATGAAAAATATACTTTATTAGACACTTTGCAGCCAAATAAAAGATGAGAATTGTTCTCCCAGACATTCCTTTATTTCTGTTGGCTTCATGCATCGCTACAGTTCACGTCGTCTGGTGGGGATTATGATATGCACCCCCGACACTGGAGTGATGCGCTAACCGTATCCTTTTGGGCAATGAATGGCTTCACTTTGAATTTTTTTATTTATTAGAATATTCATCTAATTTTTATTAGTTGTAAAGGGAAACGTGAAATCTGTTGAAGTTTTCAACACCTGCAGGGTTTAACATGCCCGACAACTCATCACAAATTTGTAAAAGCAAGATGTACTTTTCCAAGGTACATTTAGTAATAATTCACGTTCGAACAAGATGAAATAAAATGCATTTTCACTGAAACGAAGAACTTTAAGACACGTAGCAGAAGCCACAGTCTCATTCCCCACAACAAATATGAACCAAAATGAGTCAAATATCAGACATTAGTCAGAGAAGGAAAATTATGACTGATTTGTTGATTTTTGACTGGTTTGAGGTTGATGATTTTGTATAAGGTTAGTCAAGGTTTTTTAAAGTGCACATGAGGTCTGTAAAATGGAAAGAACTTTAATTTAATTAGTTTGCACTATTTTAATGAATATTATTAAAGTACTCAGCATGCTAAAGTGTACTTTTTCATGAGAGATACAGTATGTCATGCTCTTGTGTCTGCTCATATATCATGCATGATATTTATACAATGAAAATGCTTCTATTTACTTGTCCTTGGATTGCAATACCAGAGTTGCAGACATTTTTCATCAGACACAAAGATTTTAATCAGACACTTTCTCAGCCCTAAAATGTATTTGGTTTGTGTTGGAGAGGTTGTGGTCCGGATATCTGTATAAACTCGTACATCACAGGGATTTCTATAACTTCCTAACTGAATGAATAATGAATTAATACTTCATTGATAACAGATGCATCCATAAATATGCGACTGATGTATCTCTCAGCCTTGAAAGCGACACATCATGTTAAGGGAGGAATCTAGTGCTTTGTGCCACTAAAAACTATCCTGTTTCTCAGCGATTCTCAGTGATGCTTAGGATAAACGTTTAGACATTCTCACATGAGACCTGGATTAGCAGATCTTTTCTGGCAAGACTTGAACAGATCTACTGACCTCTCTCTGATTTCCCATGATGCTTGTCTGTGGAGAAGCCATACTGCGCCAGGGTCAGGTGCTGACGTGCCTCTGTTGTTGAGTCTTTTTCTCAAACCGGGGCCATTGCCAACTACCTGATAGCCGGGTGTGTGTGCGTGCCAGGAAGAAATGACCCATCGGTCCTGTATTTGTAGAAGACAAAAGGATGGAAAGGAGAATTAAAGAGTGTGCTGTATGACAGAGAGCGCTTAAAATCGATTTATTATGCTACTGTAAATTATTAGCTTTTTATGAAGCTTTTAGGATTCAACTATTTGATTATTAGCTGGTTAAGCGCCACATATTAAAGACAAGCTCCAAAACAGCTGTAATTAGAGAAACATCTATATTTATACATTTATGAGAAACATGTGAATGGTGAAAAATATTGAATCACCCATATGTCATTTGACTCAAAATAAGATATTTTGAAAAACTGAGAAAAAAAAAAAGTCCCAAACAACATTATTTGGTGAATTTGAATTTGTTGAAATCACTAACACTAACGAGCTAGGGTTGGGCATTATTAACATACTATTATACAATTTATTAACATTTTGATAAAGATTTTATTTTTATAATTTTTTATTATTAGAAAAATTAAAATTTTGTTGTGTTTTTGTCATGTTTATAAGTTTTTGTTTTTCACATTAGTTCTATCCAGCTTTAATTTCTTTTTATTTTAAGTCCCCCTGTGGAAAAAATCCAGCTTTTAATGTTGTTTATATAATATGCTTTAAGACAAGCCATGTGCAAATTCATTTCAAGTCAACACTGTTGCTGAGTATTTTCTCCTTAAAACTGCAGTGAACCAAAATCAGTCTCGCAGATTGAAATCGCTGGTGTTTCTGACATCACAAACCATCTTGCAACTAGAGCAAGACCGATATATCGGCAGGCCGATATTATCGGCCGATATTAGGCATTTTCCAAACTGTCTGTATCGGCAGTTATAATGGCCGATAAATGAATATTTCAGAAATAAAATAAAAATGGACGAAACACGCTTGAACGATGTCATGAGTGTTGGAGTTGTACGGTTTGTCCACCAGAGGGCACTCTAAACCGTCCCTGTTTGCAACACTCGTTGAGTTGGTCACGAGACATACATTAAAAGAACATCCGCATCGGTTCTCTTAACTCGAATAAGCATGGCAAAATTTGTGACGATCATGTTAAGTTTTGCTGCTGTTAAATAAGCCGAGAGTGAAGTGAAATTAGCTAGTAATAGTAATGTTACGTTGTTACAGTGTAGTTGACTGACTGTCCTTTTAACTTAAGTATTTCTTTAATAACGCGTGACAGTTATAGTAATGAGACGTATCATCTCTCCTTGGCCTGTTTGAATATGTATGTTTTACAATTTGCAATATGACGTATCCATTGCTAAATTATGGCTCATCATAGACTAGCTAACCACAAAGCTAGCTAATGCCACTATCATCAGTCTGTTCTGTTGTGACAATAAAAGAAACAAGTTTCTTTTTAAAATGCATTATCATATTATTTTAGTTAAAACCCATAAATAACTATAAATAACTAATGTTAGGGAAATCTGTTAATGTTTTCTTGCGCGTTTCTGAAATCAACAAAAATATTATATATATATCGGCCGATATATCGGAATATCGGATTTTAAAACCAACAAATATTCGTATCGGTATCGGCCTTCAAAATCCTTTATCAGTCGGGCTTGACTTGCAACCAATCACATCAACGTGCCAGTGTTATAGAGTGCCGAAGTGATGATGTCACTTTGTTGGACAACTCGGACTTTAGCGCCACATGGGTTCCCTTGATCCCTCACATAGACTTTTGGAAAATCACAGTTTTGACCCATACATGTTTAGTCTATCAAGATAATCTTTACAAGTTAATCTAAAATGTATACATTTTGAAGCCTATAAAGATTTTTTTTAAAAACACAAGCAGACACAATGAAGTTTAAAAAACACAAGCATGTTATAACTGTGTGTTTTATGTCATAGATTAAAAACGTGAAAATATCTAGAGGCTTTGTTCACCACAGACCTTATTTCAGGCGATTTAGCAAAAACCCATTCAAAAATCCCATAGACTTTAGAGCGAGGGAACCGTATTGCTAAAATGCTAACTCACTTCCGCGTTTTGGCCTACAGAGTGACGTCGTCACTTCGGCACTCTATAATTTTGCTTCTGAACGATACCCAGCCCTATATACCCAGCATTTCTACTTGCCATCGAGCAAAGTAACGTTTACCGAGTGGATCTCTGAGCTGGTGTGAGTTAGTGGATATGGGCTAATTTGCATATTTATAATTCCAGGTTTACTAAATGAAGCAAGGGTGTTGAGTTACAGTCAAGCTATTTTATTATTTCACAGGAAAAAAAAACACATAATATATAATTTAGGATCCATCCCTACAATTTTTTTCACGTTTCTTTTGTTTTGTTTCTTTTTTATTTCTCCTGAGGTTGGAGATTTAGCGGCTCCATTTCAACCTTTATCGCTCGTCGTGACAACCAACCACTTCTACTCTCACACCAGACACGTCAAAGCAGAGGTGTTGCAGAGGTATCGATTCCCAGTGAAAACCATCTTGACAGGTAAAATATGTAAGGGTTAATGCCCGACGAGGTGTCCATTGTCAGGTTTTAATGGACGACGGCGAGGCGTAAACCGGCCGACGCGCAGCGGAGGACGGTTGCCTCCGCCGAAGTCCATTAAAACCTGACAATGGACACCTCGGAGGGCATTAACCCGCTTATACCATGGTCACTTGCCAAATAAAACATTTTTAAAACATTAGTTTATATTTTAATTAGGCTAAATCTAGTTTTTACAAATAATAACTTGCTAAAAAACAATTAGCTCTGAGCTCCAGCGATTTGCGCTTAACGTTATAGAGGGCAATAAATTAATCAGATCAAAGAGAGGGTCATTTGCCTCAGGCTCCTTAGGCTTGAAACGCTGTAACGTTCAGCCTTCTCCTGCCTTGGTTGTCTGGACAGCTGCGTAAAACTCCCGCAGGGCCTCATTCAGGGGTGCGTTTCCCGAAAGCATCGTTATCCAACTATGGTCGCAAGTTACGTCGTTACCAATAGAGTTCAATGGAGCAGCGCAGCAGCGGTGTAATTTTCTCCGTTTTATTTACATTTTTTCTTTCTTCAGCAGCATATCAGTCGTCAAAGTTGCCATATTCTCCATAAATGTTAAAAGAAATAGCACGAATTCGCTCATTGTTGTATTAGGCTATAATATCTAACGTTAGATGATAGAGCATGTGACTGCCTGTTGCTATGGTTACTCACAGCCGTTGTAGGCAGCGCATTTATTTATTAATTTCGAATGGTAAACAGGCAGTTTCACCAGAACTACTTTACTAGGTGTCCTCTATCACTTTTTAACGGACACCCTGCGGCCAATCAGAATCGAGTATTCACCCAGACCATGGTATAAAAACACTTAAACAGCCTTAATATAATGAATCAGGGTAAGACTAATTACATTTTAGAAGAAGGATTGATGATGTATTTCATTTTGAAAAATGAGACATTTTTTAATAGTTTTAGTTTTTGTTAAAAACAACAACATTGCATGAGCAAACATAGCTAGCAAGTATAAATTTGCAGCTAGAGCTTCCGAAGGTCAAGGACCTCACTAACATTTATGTGGTAATAGAACTTAAAAAAGGTTGGCCAACAATGACAATAGGCCTATGTCTAATGGCTCTATCCTGTAGAGAATCTCATCAGCTGTAGCATGTGACATTTTGCTGCATTGCACATGTTGAGGATCATTTTCTAGATTAATAAAAGATGGGATATGAGATAAGAAAGTCTGCAGTCATGTAGCCACGTGTCTCGGCTGAACTGACTTTATAGCGACTGTGCCTCATTATATCTACAGTGGAGCTGAAGGAAAGGTCTGTGCGTTCTCAGCAGATACACTCTAAAAATACGTAGTGACATTTTACTTCATTTGATGTTTAGTTCTGTATCTCTTGAGATTGAGTCATTGCTCTCGAAAAGAAGGAAAAATGTGCTAATAGAAGGTCATATTATGAGCACAGGCTTAACTTTTATAATAGGCACTTTTTACAGCTGGGATGACGCATTTCCACAATAAAATTAACATTGTAAATCTTGCAAGGTTATTGTTTTTTTTTTTTTTATGTAATTCACATTTGTAACATTAATAATGACATGGTAAACATAAAGTATAAATTACAAAATAAAAGACATTTAAATTTGCTGTAAATTTGCAATCTTTCTCTCATCTGAATGATGTCATCAATCTCTCTCTATTTTTTCCTTGTTAGGAAAGTCATGGAAATGCAATAATGGGAATACAAAAATTATTTTTTGCTATATGGTCTCCCATTCACCTCTACAGAAGTGTACTCACCTAATGACTTTTGAGAAGGCCGGAAATGTGAAAAGGATCCATGATCCTATAGTATATATCAATGTTGTCCATGATGTGAAATTTCTTCTTAGCAGACACTCTTCCCAGGGATGATTTAGATAAGAAAGCTATTTCAATAGACAGAAAGAGAAAAACACGGTCCATCATAATTTCCCCCAGATGTGGGATACATTTGGGGAGACCTATATGATGGAAGACCTTAAGTTATGATCAAAGACTTCTTGATGGGCTTTAAAAGGTATAAGTAAGATCCCACTTATACCATGGTCATATTTGCCACCATTAACCAGTTAAAGCTGTGATCGATGTTTGACTGGAAGCTTAAAATGCCGGTCATTTTCGTCAGTTGACACTTGCTGGATCTAGCATTCTGCCCGCTTTAAATCAGACACAGAGATAAAGTTGTGTGGTAAGGTTGCACTCATTTGTGCGTATTCTCTTGGTCGGCGTTACGTCACAAATCATGTGACCTGCATAGCAACAAGCCGCCGCCGTGTTTGAAGGGTAAAACAAACCGAAGGCAAAGCCCGAGGCAATTCAAAAAGGTTAGGATTATGTCAGTTATGGATACTAACGGACTTTGCATTAATGATGAATGATATCTGTGTATACGAATGTATGTCGGTGGTGAGAAGTGAATGTAATAAAACATTAAAGTTAAGTGCTTTGTGACTAGCTAACGTTACATGTCTGTGAAAGCCAAGGAGCTAGCAGCTATGAATACATATCTTCATCTTCTACAGAATGTCTTATCAATATATAGACACAGTCTTCTAGTGCCTGCATTGACCAGGTACCACAGAAAGCTGTCTCTTGTAGGTTTAATATTACAATATTGTCCCTATATCGGCATCCAGCTGAGTCTTGGGAGAACAACCCAAAAGCATTGCCCACGTGTGTGTTTAAATACCCATCAAGCATCGATTACATTAACTATGTAATCGATTTTTTATTCATTAAAAATAAAAAACTGTTCATTCAAAAGCACTGTGTTACAAAGTGGCTGTAATGAGCTCAGTCTGTCAGTGGCACAGCTTGTACAATGTCAGTGAGGGACACAGATTTTTCAAAAAAAGCCAAAAAAGGCTAACTGCATGTATTTCATTGTTGCTTATCAGCTGCCGCTGCCATAACAATGTATAACATAGCAACAGAAAATTGAGTGGCCATCTCGGCAGTGGTATTTTGTTATTCTTTGATTTGTCCCTCAATTTGTCCATTCATTTGAGATTACATTTCTATTTAGATTTATTTTAGGCGCTTGTTTATCTTCCGCTGTCGTGTTGCTAATGGCGGGCGCTTGTTTGTTTTACCCTTCGTCGCGTTGCTATGCGCGCACAGGAGTAAAAGTCCCGGATGTCCGACCTTCAGCATTCAGAGTTTATTTACTAGCAACAAAGCTGTGAGTTGAATCAAAGTCGCTTTTATTCTATGGTCTTTGGTTGAATTACTTCCTTGGTAAGTAGGCTAATATATGTAGCGATTCAGTGGCAAAGTTAATTTATTAATAAAAGTCGCGGGACAGCGTTGACAGCTTTTTGTGCTTCTGTTTCTGTGTGTGTGCAACACGATTTCCTATCGATGTGCGCGAGTGACTTGTGTGTATCTGTGTGTGTGTGTGTGTGTGTGCGCGCGCTTCAATTAAATCGCTTCAATGATGAATACAGTTGAATGAATGAAAATATTTTACATAAAGGCTTATAAATTAATTATTTATAAATAAATTAAAAATGTATAAATTAAATAGTGAATAATAGCTACATTTTATAAATTTTACATAGCCTATTCTAAAAATATACAACGCATTCTCACCCCAAGGCGTCACCTTTGACCATGCTTCAATATTCGACGTTTTAGGCGCCCTTTAGCGTCACTAACATGACGCGATCCTACGGCGTCATCTAACTGACGCTAAAGGAAAGCGTCAGTTAGAGGACGCGGTTAGGTTTAGGTGTGGGGTGGGGGTAGGGTACACGCGATCCTAGGGCGTCATCTAACTGACGCTAAAGGGCGCCTAAAGCGTCAGATATTGAAGCATGTCCAAATGCTTCCCAAGGCGTCAGTTAAGTGACGCCTTGGGGGTGAGAATGGGCTGAAATATAATAGGTAGCCTAATGACTCCTACTGACTCATATGTGAATTACATAATAACGGACTGTATAATATAAAGTCAATTGATTATAAATCTACCAAAATAATGCAATCGTTGGATGATCTTTATTAAGACACTTTTCCAGCACACAACTGATGAAAATATAATCGTTTTTTTTAATAACTAGCCTAAAATTATTTATCACATTATGTAATTCATTTGATTAAAATGTTTTATCCTTTAATGCAGATTTTAAAAAAAATCAAGAGTGATCACATTCTTTTGAATCAGTTTGATTCCCCTTGCCACCGAATTGAGCTGAAATTCCAAGAGAATGTCGAGGTCCGATATTTTAGACTTTCCAAGAAAAATCCTGAGATAAAATCGCACACTTATGGATACATTAAATTCCAGGCTGCATCACATCAACATGTTTCCTGCGAAAGCATCACTTCCGACGGATGAATAAAAAGTGTTCTTTCTCTGAAGGCTGAGGCCGGTTTCCAAACTGATAAGTGCGTATTGTCTCCAGACAGAGCTGAACACAGGCCGATACTTTCTTGATAACGATGTTGAAATGAAGGGCCCCTATTATGGATTTTTGAAAATGACTTTTCATGTAGTGTATAACACGTTCTCAGTGAATGAAACATCCTGCAAAGTTTTAAATCTGACCGTTTCCGTGCACCGTATATAAAGTTATTGTTTTTCAAAAGGAAGAGTCGACTCTGGGTCAATAAAAAATGAACGAGTCTGAATGACATCAAGACGAAACATTAGCATGTTGCCCGCCCACTTATTGTCTAACTTACTGCCTACTTTTGCTGTGTTCCCTTTATTTTACTAGTTCTCACAGTAGTTAACTCACAGAGTTAAATGTAAGATTTGCAAACTCCTTGCTCTTGAAAGACGGTGTTCAAAATACTTCGTTTTGAGTTTTATATTGTGTAGGTCTCCTGACTCATTACTGTCTTACTGAAATACTTCCGCTAATGGGCCACTATTACCTAAAACTGTGTCTATTAATGCAGATTGTCTGTCGTTCTCACTATTTTGAGGAAAGATTAAGCATAGAGCAAGATTTGTTTTACCAACATTTGTTTCATCAGTTATTCACGCTAGAACTCGGCTAATGTATGCACTGTTATTGATACAGTTTCCACGTGTTCACCGCAATATGTTAGAAACATCTTCGGGTTTAATAAATGATTCTTCCAATGTTTCATCTTCGGACTCGCGCTTGCATTAAAATGGTACAATCGACGGCATTGTTTGTTAGTTTGTTTAGTTTACGGTGTAGGAAGGCTCAGGACAAGCATGGGTTCCCTCGATCGAAAAGCTGTGCATTTTCCCCATAGACTTTTGAAAAATCGCAAAAAATAAGATCTGTGTTCAACAAAGAGTTGTGACCCTTACACGTTTTGTTAGTAAGTTAATCCATAATTTATACATTTTGAAGCCTATATAAAGTTTTTAAAAAACAAAAGCAGACAGTTTAAAAAAAAAACACACAAGCAGGTTATAACTGTGTGTTTTATGTCATAGATCAACAAGTGAAAATATTGAGAGGCTTTGTTCACCACAGACCGTATTTAGCAAAAACTTATTCAAAAATCACATAGACTTTAGAGCGAGGGAACCGATAGTGCTAAAATGCTAACTCACGTCCGCGTTTTGGCCTACAGAGTCATAGATATCTATATAAAGGCTAGATGTGTTACGGCGGAGATTCCATCGTCATCACCGGCGGCCATCTTGTCACAGGCAAGCTGATGTAAGATGAGTGGTCAGCACGAACACAAATACCCTTATCTCGTTGAAATCTTGACGGATTTACAAACCGTTTGGTTTCTTACAAACGTTATTAACGTGGCTATAATTATCTGGATGATTATTTATTTATACACTTTTTATTCATAAGTATGCAGTGTCATAACAACATCTCTGACGTTTATAACAAAACAAACCGTTTGAAAATCGGTAGAAAATTGAGCAAGTTATGGTCATTTAAACAGTACATGTACCATTAACACAATGCTACGAGTAAGCGAGCTGCCTGTGACAAGATGGCCGCCAGGTGCAGATGTCGACCTCCATTGGCCAGCAGCGTGGACGACATATCTGCCTTTATATAGATATCTATGTACAGAGTGACGTCGTCACTTCGGCACTCTATGGGTGTTTTGTGTCCGGTAAACCAATCACAACAGACTGAGGTGTCTGGCCAATCAGAGCAGAGGAGTTCGTGGAAAGGAGGGATTTAGAGAGATTAATTCATCTGACGAGTCATGTGGTGATGTGCAAATGTTATGAGGAAAATAAACAATTTTTGACGGTTTATGAATGTACACCTGTTGTAGGTGACTCCAAAACAACATTAGGAAACTTTAAAATAGCAAAATAGGGACACTTTAAAGAAAGTTTTTCTCTGAACAAAATTTATCAATTATTTAATGAAAAGAACATGTTACATGTTGCTGATATCAAATGATTATTAGTATTATCAGTGTGAAAAGTTTGAGTAAATCAGGCAAATTTACATAAAAAACGTATAAAATATGTAATATAAAATGACGGTCTGTGTTTGAGTCCATCTGTGTAGACCGATTGCATCATCGCCGCGATGCTGTTGAACTGGAATCAGTGGAATGTGTTCTTCACATCTGCCTCCTCTTCGGCAGGAGTAACATAAGAAGACATGAAAAGCTTTGCAGTGCTGTTGAGATTGACTGTGGTCCAGTGCAGACTGTGGGGAGGCTGATATCTGGATTGAAGATGCATTAAGTGCTTTGACAAATGTGATGTCGACTGTTTACTTTTTGGCTGAGAAAACATCTTGGATGTCAAGTGAGGGGACTACTAGCGATCCTATTGTTTTGATAATGAATGCCTTTCTTCTATGCTTTCTACTAAATCAGTGGACTGGAAAGGTTAGTTTTAGTGTATGCGATTTATGCATCGATATGTGGGTTAGTTTTGTACCCTGTGTGAAGTACAATTGGTGGATATTTAGTTAAATCCAATAACTCTTCCTCTTGAAAATAAAGTCATGAGTTGTATTTCCAGAAAGCAGAAGAGTCATCTTGAATTAACATGAAGATCTTCTATCAATGATATGCTTTCACATATAAAAACACTGGTTTTTGAGCCAAACGTTAACTTGACTGAAGCATTTTGGCCTTGGCTTGTATTTCTATCTGAAATAAAGGAACAGTCTCTTCTCAGTCATGTTTGATCAAGGTCATGGTCAGTCCGAGGTTACTTTTAGATGCTGTCATATATTTTGTTCCATATCAAAATGTTCTTTAGGTATTATTTTAACCTTTGACTTCTTCATGAGGTTGCTGGATGGTGACGACGGAATTGCGCCTCATCTCATCAGAACTATAACTCAAATAAATAAAAAAAACAATCGAATGTGTAAGAGCACAAAATAGGTGTATAAATGATGATGATTTAAGAAAGTGGATAAATAACTCCGATCATCTCGTCCTATTTCACACTGGAAAGCAAGATCAAAAGATATTTTAATGGACCTACATGGTAAATGCAAACCATTAAAAGAACACTTAGTAACTTTTCCTCAGCGGTCCCCCTACAGGTTGGAAGTGGAATTGTCCATTACCGCTGTTGTAAATAATTTAGCCTAGCGCAGCTGTCGCACGCGAGCTCACTGTTTATCCAGCGACGGCTTTGGAATGAACAATGTCCACAGACAAGGTTGCATAATTTCATGAAAGTATGATGTATTGCGACTCAGAAACGAAGAAAAACAAAATAATGACTATTGTAACGCTTGACGTAAAGCAAGACAAATTTGTAGTTTTCTTATGTCTCATTAGAACTACAGAAATGCAACCCGATCTGGCAATCTTACATAGCGTGGTTATAGCAGATATAGGACCGCAAAGCGAATCCAGAAGTGTCTTTCACCCTGTTATGACTTAATGAACCACTGAAACGATTTTGAAAACATTATTTTAAAGCTACACTGTGTAACTCTTTTAGTTTATTCTTAGCTAAAAACACTTAGTTCTTTCAAAAATATATGTGCTCAATAATGTATATTTAGTTTGTTCAAGTAATAAAGTATTCTCGTGAGTGTATGCCATTGAAAATACATACAACGTAAGGGGTTCTACAGTAATGTCGGTCGCCATGTTGCCCCTCCATCTTGAAAGTACATTAGCCAAAGAGGGACATACCCGTTAATTCAAGCTTCGCATTTTACATTTACGATTGAGTTAACACTCATGGACGAGGTCGAACTGGAAGCCATGTTAATCTTGGACTACATTTGCCACTTTAGGAGTTAAAACGAAATCGCAATTGAGAGGAACAGAAACTAATATTCACTGTGTGGTCATGTACCTTTTCACCACTAGATGGGGGTAAAAATCACACAGTGTAGCTTTAAGGTAAAAAATCTTACTTAAGGCCATTGCACACTGAGTCCGAAATTCGCGTCCGAAATTTTCACACGTTAAAAAATAAATACGACCTCATGTTACGTCAATCACGCTTTGCAGACTGCCTCCGAAAATTTCGTCCATCATAAAAAAAAATCGAACCGGGTTCAATTTTCTGCATTTTTCGCATCCGAGGCAAGCGGTTTGAATGGTGTTTTGACAATTCAGAGCCACCGAATCACGAATTCGAAAAAACGCATACGAAAATTTCGGACTCAGTGTGCAATAGCCTTTAGTGTTGCTTTAATAAACAGACGAATGAATGCAAGATTCTGACTGAACACTATTGTGAATTCAGTCCTGCAGCTCAAAAATCTTTAAATGTTTTTTTTTTTTGTATTAATTATACATTATCTTTAAATGTATTCTAATTGAAACAATAACAAATGTTAAATAAAAGCGGTAAAATCGTTATTTTTTATTTTCAAGAGGAACTCACAACTTAAAAAAAGAGGACTCTAAAATAGCTGATTAGAGAACATGGAGGTTGAAGGAAAATATTCAGTGGTTGAAAATGTTAAGCGAACATTTCCTCTGCATGTTAATGCAATTGTGAACAAATTAACCCATAAAGAATACAAAATGCTGTGGGAGAGAGACATATCACGTATCATACCATACAACATTTAACAAGGTATTCGGTTTCTTCGGGCACATCTCTACTGAATGTGATTGGTCTATAAAGCTATGATGAGTTAAAATAGTTATTTTATGCATTTAAAGGGGCACTTGGCAACTATTTCAACTTGATAAAACCATTTAGAAATCATTTTAATGGTTCAATAAGAAACACCAACCTTGCAACAACCTTGTAAGTTGGAAATAGAAGTCTCGTGAGAAGCGAGAAAGAGCGAGAACAAGCGAGAGACACGAACTGCTTCATGGCAATTCGACATAATTCTATGATACTGTGTATGATGTATTACCCACTCGGTAGACACGGCTCCACATGATAGAGTTGTCCGGCTGCGATAAGGCGCTGCAAGTGAGTTTCTTTATGGCAGTGTTGTGAAATACACACCGCACAGCTGTAGGGGGCGCTGATGAGAACACATGCCACAACAAAAGTGGAAATCAGCGAAGAAATAACTAGAGTTGCTCCTTTAATTTTTAAAATGAATCTAAAATGTAACTTTAATATTTACTTTTAATTTAAAACATTGTCAGTGCATGCTATTGAGTATTTCAGTGTGTTGTATTTAAAAGGGTGGCGATGTTTGCAGATGTTTGTCACTGGTACGTTCCCCCATTAAAGTCAATTAGCCCCATTGTCCCGTGTGTGTAGGAATCAGTGTTTCTGTTTGCAGAGCTCAGAAGATATCCTAATCTAGTCTTGGGTTTGACAACACCTTGCACAACTAGTTTCTCCCTCCCTCTCTAGCCCTACACTTATCTATTCAACAAAACAAAGTCACATGCTTAAAGAGAGGCCTATTACATGCTTTGTTTTGTCTTTAGCTAATCGAAGAGAGACCAGTCATTTACGCACAGCCCACTAAGGACGGTTGTGGAGATTATCCCGTCTTCGCATTTTAGAAATGACAATTGGGTATACACAGACGATTTCCCCAAAATATATATTTGACAGGGTTTAAGAACAATTAATGGAATACTTATAAAATAGCCAACACAGTCTCATGAAGATGCGTATCTATACCACGAATGTCATTTCTCGAGGCATTTATACGCCAAAAATGGTTTTTGGGCTATAAATAAAAAAACCCTGGGGTAGGTTTAGGGGGAGGGGGGAGGGGAGTTTGTGCGTATTATACGCCAAAAAGTGCGTATCATGTGCACGCGAAAAACGCGTACCATATACACGCAAAAATGTTTTTTTGCCGTATAAATGCCACGAGAAATTACATTTGTACTATAGATACGAACTTTCATGAGATCGGGCTAAAATAGCACCATTAAAGGGTCGAATTAAGAAACCCTTGTTATTGGCGTTAAGTGAACCGTAGCCAGCATTACTGCTCGCGCTCGTGATCAAGAGACATTTAAAATCAAAATGCAAATGTGACCATTGCTGAAGCACCCATGCCATTTTAGCTTGATTCTTTAGCTTTTTTTTTTGTGACAATCTACAATTCTGTACTTGTGCAAGCTTATATCAGAAAAGCCAAACATGGAGCTGGTTATGTGATGTAAACAAATATATTTTGGAGTTTGCAAGTCATGCACTGTGGTAAAATGTGTTTTGAGCTCCTAATATAATATATTACAAGGAGTCTCATGAAAATAAATCTTTGTTTATCCATAATCTGCCCCTGTAATCATAACTGTGTGTGAAAAGGATTGAAAGTGCTTGCTGTTTTACTGGCTCCAGTGTTGATTTCTGTTGGAAACTGCAGTGATACAGTAGGCTATGTATGTATTGGTATGTATTTTGCATTTTGCAGTAATGTTGCCACAGGTACGTTTTCCCAATGAGCCTGTGTTGCCCGATATAGCCTATAATCACGGCAAAGCTCTTTTTCTTTCTTGAACATATCTTTTCTTTGCATTAATATACTGTTAACGAACATTGAGTTTGTGGAGTAGGACTACGGTTCACAGCATCTTTCTGTTCATGTTTTCCTGTTTACTTCTGTTTGCAGCCAATTGAAACATTTAACATGTATCTTAACTAAGTGTCTCGTGTTTTTGAGCAAAGTGGAATTAAACGCAACATCAAAAATAAAATGTTTGCAATTAAAGGAGTAGTTCACTTTTGAAAAAACTTTTGCTGATAATTTACTCACCCCCATGTCATCCAAGATGTCCATGTCTTTCTTTCTTCAGTCGGAAAGAAATTAAGGTTTTTGATGAAAATATTCCAGGATTTTCTCCATATAATGGACTTCATTGGGAACCAAACGGTTCAAGGTCCAAATGAGAGTTTCAGTGCAAACTGCAAACTGTTCAAAGGGCTTTAAATGATTCCAGACGATGAATAAAGGTCTCATCAAGCGAAACGATCGCTCATTTAATAAATAAATAACAAAGTTTAAGTTTTATAAGCTCAAATGCTCGCCTTGCTCTGTTCTGTGATGCGCGTTCGTGACTCTCCTGTTCAAACTCATTCATCAAAATGAACAAATCTTTTTCCGAGTCAATTCGTTCGTTTCGTTCGTTGAATGAACCAAATGAATGAACCAAACGAAACGAACGAATTGACTCGGAAAAGGATTTGTTCATTTTGATGAATGAGTTCGAACAGGAGAGTCACGAACGCGCATCACAGAACAGAGCAAGGCGAGCATTTGAGCTTATAAAACTTAAACTTTGTTATTTTTATTTTTTTTTAAATGAGCGATCGTTTCGCTAGATAAGACCCTTATTCATCGTCTGGAATCGTTTAAAGCCTTTTGAACAATTTGCAGTTTGCACTGAATCTGTCTTTTAGACCATTTGAGTCCCACTGAAGTCCATTATGGAGAAAAATGCTGGAATGTTTTCATAAAAAACCTTAATTTCTTTTCCACTGAAGGAAGTAAGACATGGACATCTTGGATGACATGGGGGTGAGTAAATTATCAGCAAAAGTTTTTTTCAAAAGTGAACAACTGCTTTAAAACAACAACCATTATTGCATTAACATGTCTAAATCCGTTCAACCGAATCATGTTGCATAAATCATTTGCTTTCGTGCTAATCAGAAGCTGCACCTCTAACTTTAACCTCTAACTTTAATAAAAAATGATTTAGACCGGCTCTAAAAAAGGTGCATGATGCCCCAATGCTTATACCTTAGCAAGCACTACTATTTAAATATAAAAGTGCCTTTTCAAATGAATGAGCATCCTCTGGTCTCGTCCGCAGACTCTTCATGCGGTCACTGAAGCTCTTTGATCGCTCGCTACTGAATTGTTATCACTGGCAGCCGTTGGTTGCTCTCTGTCATTAGTCAGAGACGGTGTTTTGACCAGGAACTCTCTGACACTACTTTATTCTGTCATCTAAACTAGTACCTTTTTCATTTTATGAGAGAGGAGGTGTGTGAAATGCATCTCAAGTGTCTGAAGTTTGTGAGGCTGTTGATGTTTTCTTGCACGTGTGTTTGCATGGGTCTCAGGGGGACGCTGTGGTTATGTGTCATACACCAGTAATGGTTCATAATGGCTGCAAAAACCACCATGA
This sequence comes from Pimephales promelas, assembly GCF_988280905.1. Taxonomy (NCBI): domain Eukaryota; kingdom Metazoa; phylum Chordata; class Actinopteri; order Cypriniformes; family Leuciscidae; genus Pimephales; species Pimephales promelas. Next base: position 3,463,435 of record NC_142790.1, on the reverse strand, counting down.
TTTACTGAAACCTCTGCATGCAACATGCTTTATATAGTCGCCATCTGGTTCTCCGTCCCGATAATCATAATTTAACATGCAAACCGTCGTCCTTTTTTCCCTCTAGTCTTCTCTTAGGTGGTTTTTGAACATTTCCAAAGTGGGTGCTTGGATTATTTTTGAAATGGACAAGGTGTACATATTTGGTCTTGTAAATTTGTCCCTCTTTGACAAGGCCTGTAATACAGTAGGGCTTGTGCTTTGTCAGTACACATTTTATCTTATAATTTCTGCAGTGTGTGTGTGTGTGGGGTGCAAGAAATCACAACCAACACTTGTCTCATCTGATGTAGTGTACAACCTTTTAACTTTAATGGTGAAGCAAAGGACAAAATACTGTAGAATAAATTAGATTAAAAAAAATAGCCACAAGCACATTTTTGATTTGTACAACAAAGCAATGCAACATATTGGTATCTTGATTTCCATATATACAGAATAAAAAATATATTTTTTATTCTTAGTCCACTTATTTCAGTGTCAATTATTTTTTAATAACAAACAAACAAACGAACAAACAAACAAAAACATATGCAACATGTCTTTCTTTTATATATTTTTTTCTGAATTTGTATTTTTCTTTTCCATTTTTTTTTTTTTTTGCATTCCCACCAGGAACATACTGAAAAAAGGTAAACGTTTCTTAGTCCAAATGTAACACAAAAGTTCCTTTTTTCTTTTCTTTTCTTTTCCCAAATTGCTTCATTTTTATTTTCTCCAACATTGCACAGTGGTAAAATATTTTGTGTTGGGAAGCGGAAATATGAACATATCCAAAACAAAAACAAGGTTTTTTTTTTGAATCATTGAAGATCCTTTTAATATTTGGTGAAAAGAAAAATAATAATAATAGTAATTCATCTCCCAAGTCATTAAATATCAATGCTGCACATTCACTTTTGTAACAATTCATAATTCAAAACAAACTTTAAAAGGTTGGTTTAAGTGCTGTATTAACCATTTCGATGGCCAGTCACTCGTGGACTGTGCAGCAGTGCAAAAGCACACACAGGAGTGAGCCGCGGCGGGACACTGTATTAAAGGTCTTTCGGTTCGATAACCTGGACATCTTTGCAGGGAGAACAAATCAGAAAGACATATTGGTATCTTCTGAACAACTGTTCGGAGACAGCCTAATATGGTAGGCAAGGCTAAACTAAATTCTTTGGTGTTGAGAAAAAAATCCAAACCCCTATTTTGTAAAATGAGTTTGTACACACGGTCCTCTGATGTAGTGCTTGTCATCTCTGCCTTCCCCTCAATCCTTCCCCCTGTTTATTTTGAACAATCTCATTTGTGAGACTCATGCTATGTAGGTACGCCTGTTCTGAAGTGCTCTAGTCTTTCTCTATAAACATATTTGTATATGTGGCTACGCTGATCAAAATGTCGATATAGTGCAAAACTGTAAACGTTTTAACGTCTCATTTCAAAAGAACAAAAAATGTACAGAAGTAATCAAAACGAAATAATAACATTTTCAACAATAGTCAGAATAATTAGAATAATAATATAGAGAAATGTTTGGTTCCAGCAGCCCGTCAAACTTCTTTCAAGTATCTCTCAACGACACAGACATGCACACACACACACACACACACACACAATACTCCCATAGGCAGACTGTACATACACACACAACACACATATGACATACGTACAAGGTATAAAAAGTCAACCAACGCCGACTTTTCTCTTTTTTTAGTGTGTAAAAGTAAATAGTTAAGAAACAAAACAACACCTTGATGAAAAATATATCGTAATACTTGACAAGTTGCATAGTTTTGAGATTTTCTTTTTCAGGCACCTCATCTACGTGATCTCTCTTCCTGCAGTGCACGTTCGCGCTACAAAATAGGCCGCATAAATACTCTCTGACCTCGCTCCCTTTGCTTTGTAACAAAAATATATTATATTTCTTTTCTCTTTTTGAAAGTGCCACAGAGATTACTCTGAGTTACAGATACCCATTGTAACGTGACGACCACGCGCAAGTGGTCGAGAGAAAGAGAGGCCTGTCTGCGTGAGAGTTTGGCAGTGAGATAGAGACAGAGGAGCCCTCCTCTCCTCCCTCTACATCTCTTCTTTTTCATCCGTTTTGGGGCTCAAGTTCTCGCCCCCGCCACCCAAACGTGCTGCGCTGTCTCTCCCGTCCTACCCTTCCCCGTCTCGCCGCGGCCTTACGAGCATCCGCATTCTTCTACGATCATGTTCTGGATGTCCTTTTTGACGATCTTCTGCTCCTCGTTGTAGTAGAGCATGGACATGGCTCGCAGACGAGTCGGCACGCAGCAGGACTTGATGTTGGCGAAGGGACTGTACCCTCGCATGCGGTAGTGGTTGATGACCGTGGAGTGGAAGGACAGCGAGTTGCCGGTGATGCTGGCGACGTGGCTGGGACAGTCGCCTTCGCAGTAGTTGGCGTGATACCCCGAGGGCGCGATGATCCAGTCGTTCCAGCCGATGTCTTTGAAGTTGACGTAGAACTGCCGCTTGCAGCAGACGCGTACCTTGCCGTCGCATTCCAGACCTCTTTTGCGACGTCTCCTTTGGGACAGGTCGTCCATCTGCCGCACCACGGCCATGAGGAAAGGCCGATGGGATTGCTCGCGCTCGCCGCCTCCCGGGGTCACGAGGACTGGCGTGGCGCGGGCGTCGGCGCACAGCGGGCAGGAGACGCGCAGGCTCAGCGTGCTCCCCCCGTTCTGCAGCAACGCCTGCACACTGCCCGACACTGGGAACGTGTGCCAGCCGCTGCGCCGCGTGTCCAGAGATTTCTCCGCCAGGACCTTCTCCCCCGTCCCCTGCTGCAGGAGCAGCCGGATGGTGACGTTAGCACGGGTGCGGTTGCCCTTCGGCAGTCGCAGGAAGAGCCAGACGTTGGCTTGCTCCACTACAGACATTTCAGTGCCTTCCTTAGAGATGAGAAAGTTGACGAAGCCCGGAGCTTCACCTGCGGGACAGGAAGAGAAAGAAACATCGGAGATTAGTCAAATGCGCTGATCTTTTGTTATTGTACTCGCATTTCACTCTCCGGTTGACTTCGGATACGACCGGGAGTGGAACAGCTTAGCTTTGTGCCAACAGTGACCAGTTTTTCAAGGTTTCCACTAAACAATCTTCTGTTTCGTGCGACTATTAATAAAGTGCAAAGAAGAATGCAGGATGTTGTCAAATGCAAGATGCAAACAATCCCTCCCATTTGGGTCTTCCTGTACCAACTTGGAAGAGAAATAATTGAGGATTTCAACAGGACTTTAAATCACTACTTCATCACTTCTCCCGGTAGTTAACTAAGCAATTAAGAGTCTGGAACAAGTTTTTGGGGAACGTAATGACCATGACAGCATGCAGCTGGAAGCAGTGATGTCTCATTGGATTGTAAAAGATCATTCTCTCTGGTTTTGATTCCCACACTGGAAAATTTCACGTTGCGGATCATTTGGGAGCTTCTAAACAAATCCCCTCAATTGACTGACTCAACCCGTTTTTAAGCCACTAAACCTTTGTTGGGACATTACCACGGGCTGGTCTAGCTGAGTTCTTGTAAAAGTGGCCACCTACCAAAGGTTTACACAATGATTCTTGCATGTCATGGCTAATAAGTTCAAAATATTGCACAGATACAACAACAAATTTACAGGACTGCGACGTAATAACGATGGCGTCAAGCTACAAGTGTGTATGAGTGCGAGAGTGTGTTTAAGGATCCCTGGCTCAAACCCATCTGTCCAAACACAGCCGAGCTTCACAAATGCAGGCTCTTTTTTCCTTCCAGTAGTGGCTAATGCATTGTTTCCCTTTTAATCTGCACCGAGTGAAAGAATCAAGTATCGGCAGCATTTGCTAAGCCGAGTAAACCCCTTCAACTGCCCCTCCAGAGACGAGGCCCGGGTCCAAAGAAGAAAGATCACCGCTGGAGCTTCGCAACTCCTCATGCTTCTGAATATACTTGCCAGAGAGCAAAGAGAAATTTTGAAATTTGAAGAGAAAGACTAAAGAGCCGTGCAGTAATCCCTCAACAATAAACACCAATTTTACCGCAAGGGCAGAGTTTGCACAGCTGTCCTGCACACAAAGATGGAGAATAGCATTTACACATTCCTCCCCTCCCCCTTTCCCTGTCTTCAAAAGGGGCGGGTGGCTCAAGTATAGAATCACCTGGGAACTTAAGTGTATTTGTTGGGGGGACTGGGGGATGTCCACTCCTCTTTAAACATGGCTTTAGTTAATGTGTTCTATAATCCCCTTTTCTATCTAGTTTACCTTGGGGGGAATCAGCCTCTTTCATCTCCTTGTTGGCCTCCTGTCATATTGTATAGCTTGCAATGCCCCAATGCTTGAAGCTAAAAGAATGAAGGGCTCCACAACCTGAAAGGTTGTTCAAACACGCCTCTCTGGATGAAGTTAGTTTGTACTCCTCCTGGTTAACTGTTATAGACGGCACTATTTATCTTTGGCTAATTTGTTGACAGTGCTGATTAAAGGCAACAGTTTTTACACACATGCTAGTTCAAAGAGTACAGCGCTAACAGGTGCTTAATGGATCAAGTGGAACGAAGCATCCATTCACATCACAAAACAAAAAAGACAGCGTGATGTGTATTCTCTAGGACTTGCTGTCATTGTTTCAAGGCCAGTGCTCACGTTAAATATCAGAAGGGAAGGATTCTAGGTGCTAACATAAAACATTGAAGATTCTTGGCCCGTGTTCGTCTTTGACCCAACAAGATATTAAATTAGAAATAAAAGTCTGAGGGTGGAAATATTACTCTTTTAATGGCGTGTGGGAGTGAATGATTTGAGTTCCTCGCCTGTTATGCAACATATTTCAAACGCACTCCCGTCAGCAGCAAGGATGGATTTTACAGGCTAAACTCTTGCACTGGAGCACACTGTGAGCTGTAATATCGTCAAGATATTCAAACAATTGTCAATTATCATCTGAATAATAATTGCTTGCTACTATAATGCATTTAAAGAGAGGCTTAAAGGAGTAGTTCACTTTTTAAAAAAAAAAAACTTTTGCTGATAATTTACTCTCCCCCATGTCATCCAAGATGTCCACGTCTGTCTTTCTTCGGTCGAAAAGAAATTAAGGTTTTTGATGAAAACATTCCAGGATTTTTCTCCACTTCAATGGGAACCAAACGGTTCAAGGTCCAAAAGACACTTTCATTGCAAATCGCAAACTGTTCAAAGGGCTTTAAACGATTCCAGACGATGAATAAGGGTCTTATCAAGCGAAACGATCGCTCATTTAAAAAAAAGTTTAAGCTCAGCCTTGCTCTGTTCTGTGATGCGCGTTCGTGACTCTCCTGTTCGAACTCGTTCCTCAAAATGAACGAATCTTTTCCAGAGTCAATTCGTTCATTACGTTCGTTGAATGAACCAAATGACGCGAAAAAAGATTCGTTCATTTTGATAAATGAGTTCGAACAGGAGAGTCACGAACGCACATCACAGACAGAGCAAGGCGACCATTTGAGCTTATAAAACTTAAACTTTGTTATTTATTTTTTTTAATGAGCGATCGTTTCGCTTGATAAGACTCTTATTCATCGTCTGGAATCGTTTAAAGCCCTTTGAACCGTTTGTGGTTTGCCCTGAAACTGTCTTTTGGACCTTGAACCGTTTGGTTCCCACTAAAGTCCATTATATAGAGAAAAATGCTGGAATGTTTTCATCAAAAACCTTAATTTCTTTTCGACTGAAGAAAGAAGGACATGGACATCTTGGATGACATGGGGGTGAGTAAATTATCAGCAAAAGTTTTTTCAAGAGTGACCTACTCCTTTTAAAACAAATAAAAATATCAGGAATTTTACAATAAAAATGGTCCGTGATGAAAACGGCTGAGGTGATCCAAGAGAAAATGTACAACATACTAAAATCATAAAGCATCCTTTGACATCATAATGTCACTAAATAGCCCACAAACCACTTCCTTTTGGTGTACAGCATGTTTCTGAAAACGGCATTCTACATCCAGCAATGAGAAGCAAACAAACAAAAATTGCCATTAAAGCCTATTTCCTAACCATAACACTGTAGAGTCTTGTATACATTCTCAGGCGAGGGTCCTTAAAACTGGCTAGCCGCTTCATGATACCACACCTTGTGCTGTAAAGGCCAAGCATGCCTGTTATGCTCTTCCCCAAATGGCCTTGTAGCCTCTTTATCTGGTCCTCATCACCCACAGGCATTTCAGGCACCAACAGTGGGCCTGATTTACTGCCCCCATCTAAGTCAGGCACCCCATCTAGCGGCAAAGAATCACCAGCTTCAGCCGGCGCAGCTCCCGGGGAACCAGTAGGGTAACGAGGAGTTCCTGCTGCCTCCCCCCACTAACCTTTGTGGAACATGGCTCAAGGCCATGCTGAATACCTGAAAGACGTGGACTTTCGATACAAAACACGGGGGGCAATCTAGGTTGGAAGTTGCGATTCATATTTTACTTGTTTATCTGATCGATTTTTCAGGATTCAAGGTTGAGATGCTCGCTACCATTCCACCAAGCCTACATCTGCAAGTAATAACCCACTCTCACGAACAGGTTTGGATGATGCATAAGCTGTCAGAGTAATAAATGAGCACAGTTGGCATGATGCTGCAGCATCCTTTCTTCACTACAGTACTGTACCTTGAAGCCAAGAAAGCTTTAAGTAGCATATTACAAAATGTCGTGAGCAGTGAAGTATCCTGCAACCTGAGAAAGTGTTTTTTTGACAACGCTAATGCCAAGGGATCCTCGGCTAACAAGGAGGCTTTCTAATGTGGTACTCCAATCTGGATAGTGTTTAAAGGAGAAACTCTGTGGCTTTGTAATATGTAAGGTTTGGCAAAGCTGGCCCATGTAGCCCCAAAATAAGGCGAAGATACTTTGGAATTGGGCTTTTTTATTCCCATTGCCTTGACATGGAGATTCTTTATATTCCTTTTTAAGGAAAGATAAGCTTCTCTTTTCTGCAAATAAATCAATATTTGAACTGCGTGCATGAAAAATCGGGACGTCTTCTTTCCTTTGATGTGACCGTCCCTGCAGGGAGTGATTATAGGATTTTCCCTGTGATGAATTACTTTGCAAGTACAGGAGATCAAAACAAGGAAGGGAAGTAAATATTGAATCATTGTTTCAGAACATGTCAAGCTTTGCATATGCAACCTGCACGCCTGAATGACATCAAAAAAGGCCAAACACTGACTGAACGCCCACACACATTCACTTCATCCACGGTGATATCATCGACGTGCCTTCTGTTACTGTTTTCATGGCGAATTCAACAACCACTTTAGTCAACGTCTCTGCATTAGTTGAATCGTTTTAGGTTTGGAAGCAAAGGCTATCCATCTTGCCATTTTTGATGGAAAAGAAACTTTTGGAGAACGCTTGGCTGAATTTTATCAATGACCTTTGTTGCAATCTCAAAATTTAGCTGTGACATGGTAGGAAAGAGCAAATTCTTTAGATATGGTTGCTTTAAAAAAGCATTTGTTCGTCTTTGTATTACTGAAAGTCTGCAGACTAAAAGTATTTGCAGTCATGTAAATACACAAGCACTGATTGCACATGGCTTCGGGCTACACGTATAAATCTAGTGCAATCAGTCTCACCATGTAGCGTTCCTTCACCCAGCATGCTGTATGTTAGAGATAATGGTTTAAGCAACTATGTTGTACTATAGAAACAGAATGCCTCGGATTCGTAGTCCTTGAATTTGCAAACTGATATCTTTATCAAGGTGGTTTCTCAAACAGCATTTAAAAGGACAAAAAGGCCACGCACAAAGAAGACTGGAAGTATAAAGGGACATTTAATTCTGTGTATAGTTGCATTGCCAAGAACAAACAATTTTCAAGCCAGTTGTGTCTAACTGCAGCTTATTATTATTGAAAATATGACCAATGATCTTTAAGAAAGGTATTTTGATAAAATATCTCATAGGTTTATGAGAGCAGATCCTTGGACAAGATTCCAGACAGATAGTGTAGAAGTCTAAGACTTGCATCATACACATAATTACAGTTGTCTAAACAATCCACTTAACACAGCATTACAGTGATGCAGTGCAGCAACATGTGTCTTAGAAATCATACCAGTATGAAATAAACACCATGAAGAACTATGCATTATAGTATTTAGTAAGTCAATATAATTACAGGTGTGTCTCTGCTTGTGATGCAAAGCCCAAAAACAATACCTGGTGCCACATTGCAGACTAAATTATGCTTGTACACCAACTATAAATTATATTGAAATAATTTCTCCAAACATTCAACAGTAAAAACATAAAACAAAGAGGCCTTGGAATATTTACCCTATACCCTATTTTAGCCTATTTGCTTGTGTCTGCAGTCATTTCCCCTTGTGGTGGATTTGGAGAACAGCAATATTTTGGAGACTTGGCATTGTGGTAACGTGGTATTTCGCGCTAGATGTGAGCGGGAATCCTCACGAGCTCGACGATTATTGCGAGGTTTCTGTTTCTGAACCAAAGCCCGTAAGTGAAGATAAGATCTTTAATGCTTTTTGGTTTGGTCAGGTTTTATTTGACTTATAATAATTAATTTGCAGTCGCACACTCACACCTAAATTATGCAAAGACTCCACCCACTACTCATTATAATAACAAAACCATCAAATTATCTAGTTTGCCAACTATTTACTTTTATGCACTCTAAAAAAAAAAAAAAATGTCGGGCTGTTTTAACCCAATTTTGGGTAAAACATGGACAAACCCAGCCATTGGGTTACATTTTATTTACATTTTTAACCCAATGTGCTTGGTTTGTCCAATTGGGTTAAAACAACCCAGCATTTTTTTAGACTGAGGTAAATATCTGAAGTGAAAATATCAAATTTGAGAGACATTGAAAAGTATATCCACAGAAATTGAGCAATTATTTGCCATGTTTGTCTGACGTTTTGCAATGTGAGCAGATAACCTGATTTATTCATTCAGCCTGAGGGGCTGTCCGTCTCCCTCTCAGTCAATGCATCAAGAGCTCATTGAAAACAAATAGATGTGTCTGACACTGAGGGGAAAAAAATACTTGCTCTAACAGTCCACATGATAAAAGTTTGATATAGTTTTGATTACTAACAGATTCAGCTCTGTTTCATAACTAGGTTTTTGTCATCACTTAAGCATGATCTGAATTTGTTTTATAATGTGACGAGCTGAAGTCTGGCACCAGAAGATTATCAGGGAATGGTTCTCATAAACAGAGTTCTCACGGTCATAAAAAAATCAGGGAGTTAAAAAAAAAAGTGTGGATTTCCCAAATGAACTTAAAACATTTCCAGAGTGAATATAAATTTTCCTTATGTAAATATGTCATTGATTGGACCGTTGCTCTTTGTGAATGCAGTCTCTTTAAAATGATTTTGGAAAATACTTTTGCAGTATTCATGAATGGCTGGGGTGGGGGAAGTCACGCGAATTCATTGGTCAAAAATGCGAAGAAAGCAAAAAAGAAAACAGTTTTAAGACTTATTTCACGCGGTCTACATTTTAAAACTGAATTCATACAATATCAATCTGAATTGAATCATTCTCTCCACAAGGCTGCAGCAGTGTTAAAGTCATGAAACATTCATCTTTTCAGGCAAGCAATCCAATGGCTCTGTTTGCCGCTTTTCAGGTCTGACACATCTGCCGAGAGCCTCGGTGTCACTCATGACCCGTTTGAGCTGTATGACTCAGAGGAGAACCCAATCTTTCCTCACATCACGGGCTTGACAGCACCTTTGAACAGCTCTCGTTGCTGCCGACCATACTCTTTCAACTGCCTTTGAACCCCCGACACAAAGGGGAAAAATACGGAGAAGCCTTTTTTATTCCTCTGGGTTGAGATTTTTATTTATCTCTCTCAGCCACATACATACGAGTCTGTCAGTCCCGAGGGAAGAGCTCCTGTGGAGAGCTCGAGGGGGGGGGGGGGCCTTTCAGATAATTACTGATTCTCTAAAGCAGCGGGAGGTTTGCGGGAGCCCCGAGAGGGGAGTGAATTTGCCACAGCGTAGGCAACAGGTTTCCCTGAACTCTTCAAAGTGGTGCTATCAAGTTGAGAACAGCTTTATAAAACCACATCCCACGAAAGCATTAAGGACTAAAGTCTCCCTCAAGACATTTGAACACTAACCCTTTGATTCCCTGATTTACTTTATTTACGGAGCAAAGACATAGGTCGGAAATGCGTTAGACTCACCGGCTTCAGCAAATGTGATGATCTCAGTCTGTTCTGCCTGTTCGGTGTCTGCGCGGTTGCTGGCCTCGTCCTCTATCAGGACACTGCCGTCCTTGGCCACGCGTCCCACGTGTACCTTGCGGATGGCATTGAGGAGCGCGGCGCGAGGCACCGGGTGTGTGATGTTGGGGCGTTCTTGCAGGTGCAGCATGTTAAGTATGTGTCTCTTCACCGCCTCGACCACGTCTTGCTGGGCTCCCTCGTCCTCACCTTTCCGAAGCCGTGCCAGCGCACAGGAGGGGCAGTCCGTGGCGGACGCCTGTTCGGATGTGACCACGGCGCTGGTGTGGATGAGCAGCAGGAAGATCCCGCTCAGCAGAGGGAGAAGGGACATCCTTAAGTGAGAGGTGTCTGCGAAACGAAAAACTTACTTTCAAGAATCCGTCCAGTCAAGTCTGTGGTTGAGCTTGATCTGACTAGGAAAAAGTGAGGGGGGAAAAGTGTAATCCTTGCTGGTGAGCTGTGAGAAGAGATGCTGGTTAAATAGTTCTGATGTCAGTGGATTTCTCCCTCTCCAGGTCCTCGGGAAGTTTGCATGGGATGGGCAGTCGGCTTCTGGATGCGCCCCAGGGAAGCGGTGCGCTCGTGAGAGGTCTGGGACTGCTCACTGTGCAGGAGTTGAATGGTTTTGTTGAAGTGGGCTGGACTCTCTCGCTGGCTCTTGCTCCCCTGTCTCTCTGTTTCTACTTCTTCTCCTCTCTCTTACACAGTAATTATACTTCCCTCCCTCCCTCCCTCCCCTCTTCCTTGCTCCCTCCCTCCCACTCTTTACGTTATTTTTCTAATTGTTCTATTTGTGGGGCAGAGTAACTTCCCCCTGTGGGGTTTACAAACCACGTAGTGGAATTTGCTTCAGACAGAGACATGACAACTGATCTGCTGTTAAGTTTCTGCTGTGATGTTTCCCTCCCCTCTAGGTTCATTCATTTGTAAGTTTGCCCAGTTTGCTCTATTAAGCACTCTCTGCACAAAATCTGTTTATATGGTTGAAGAAATGCAGGTCATTTCAAATAATCAAATAGTCATGATCAAAGGAGGTATTTTAAAGTACTCCAAAAATGACATCAAAAAAAAATGTGGCAACAGATTACAAGCAATATTATTAATTAAATTTAACACATTCCTTAAAAGTTAACCATTTAAAATGAGTAAAACTTACAACAACCAAAAAAAAACAAAAAAAAAAACATAAATTTAAGTCACCATTGTAGTGATCAGTGTTTGTTTTGGGTGTCTTCAATGTTGGCAATATAAAATAAAGAGTTCTTAATTAATCTTTGACGTCTGTCTGTTTTTCTGTTTTTTCTCAATTTTAATTTGTTAAATTTAATTAATAATATTGCTTGTAGTCTGTTGCCACAATTCTATTGATTAGATAAAGCATATTCATTTGTGTAGCACGTATTAGCCAATTCTGGTCAACTTTTCAGAGAATTACATATTCTCATTTAAACAGTTCCCCAATTCTTGAAGAAGGAACATCTTGACGTCACTTTGAAGCAGTCCACGTTAAGTATTCCATGCTTCTCCTTTACTGCGTAACACATGTCGTGCTCAGATTCACCAGGAAGTGCCCGGAAGACTAACTTCCTGTTTAATTGGCCGAGGACAGATGTCTGGGATTCTCAGTGAGACAGGCAGCTGGGGTTGTGACATCATCAAAGCCTGAGTTGAGGGCATGCGTGGGTCGACCGTCTGCATATCAGCCAAAACATGCATGAGGGATGCCGTAGTCATGCGAGTCACTGTGTTCTGTGAGTTACGTAGACGTTTTCCCCATATAAGACATGGTGATGCACTAATTTGGGATTACTCCAATTCTGATTCAGGAGACTCGGCTTCATCGGTGATGCTGACTGAGGTCAGTGTCTAAAGTCTGCCTTGAGAAAGACAGCCTCTGGGCATTTATTTTTCTCCAATATAAGAAAGTCTGAGATGTTTGTATATAATTAAGAACAGTGAATCAGGTTTTGTTCATTATTTTACAATATTAATTCAGTAAATATTATTAACATTAGCATCTTACTTGAGATTCAGATAACTAGTTTACAGGACCCTTTTCTCTGGCAATAAACCTTTGTATGGCTTTAATATTTAATATATCACTGTAAGGAGTCCCTCTTGTGGTGAAACTTGCTCATTGCAAGTTTAATTGTTTTTTTTTTATTGCGGAAAGCAGGGCTGAGTAAAATTCTTTTAAATTATTAATACATTAATTTTTAATACTTTTATTTTTGTCAATATCTCCTATTTTTTGTGACTTATGCCCCAAGTATCCTTAATATTGTTAGTATCCATGCCATCCTTAGAGAATGTTAATATTTATAATTCCACACACTGCTTGTTTTTCTATTTTTCTGTGCTTTTCTTTCATTTATTGCTTGACTTGGGGGTTGATAATCTACCTTTTATTTCTAGAAATATCAGAACCTTGGATGTAAAAGAGAGCAGTCTAAATATGATGTAAATAGTATTGTTGTTAATATTGTTCCCCTTTAGTAGTTTGCAACGCATTCTCATCCATGACATTGCGCCTTAATCCGACGCATATTAGCGTCAATATAACAGTTTAGACTGAAATCTGTGGACAAAAACTGTAAAAGGGAACTAACAGCAAATCATAATAAGAATTTCATGTGATTTGACGGCAGAGAAGAGGAAATCTGGAAGTTACTTCTATGTAAAACCATCAAGTCATGACCACATTGAATTCTCACACGAAGCTTGCGAAATCTGTCGTTATGTTTCTGTGGTCTAGGAGGCCAAAATTATTGGTTGTTGTAATGACTGTGGTAGTTCCATAATCCATTTTTCCAGTTTTTGGTTTTCTAAAATGGCTTCCAGTTTCAAATTCAGCTAGTTGTTCTCAGAGTTAACAGAACCGACACAGCAAGTCATCTTTTCATTTTTCTCCAGGCACTGAATGTTTGTGTGGAGACCAGCTTTTTATTAGGGCTGTTAAAATGAGCCATTGCAGTCTCTGCCTCAGAGCTGTTACTACTTTAGTACAGCACTTCAGCCAGAAACACACTTGCAATGACATGGTGTAATACACTGTATCACACAACAATAAACACCCAGCACTTGCTGACTTGTTGAATATACAAAGTAGGGGATAAAGATATCAATGACTATTCTCTAAACATAACAAGTCAAGCAATCCAGAAAGGGCAAAATCCTGGGCAAAATTATTGTAGTACTTTGTAAGTCCTGTTTGAGGAAATGTTCTTGACTTTAGCTGGGCCGTGTCTGTATGTCTCGTGGCGGGACAGTCTGGATGGCTTGCAGCTTAAAGGTATACGCTCATTTTACAACTCCCCCAGAATTAAACTGTTGAGTTTTACCGTTTTTGAATCCATTCAGCCGATCTCCGGTTCTGGCTTTACCACTTTTAGCATAGCTTAGCATACATCATTGAAGTGCACAAGACCATTAGCATTTCTCAAAAAATGACCAAAGTGTTTCGATATTTTTTCTATTTAAAACTTGACTCTTCTGTAGTTACATTGTGCACTAAGACCGACAGAAAATGTAAAGTTGTGATTTTCTAGGCTGATATGGCTAGGAACTATAGGCTACTCTCATTCCCGCGTAATAATCAGGAAACTTCACTACCGTACCATGAGTGCAGCAGGCGTAATGATATGATGCAGCGTCTGAAAATAGGCTAACTTCTGCCAACATAACTACTAGGGGTGTAACGGTACACAAAAATCACGGTTCGGTACGTACCTCGGTTTTAAAGTCACGGTTCGGTACGTTTTCGATACAGCAAAAAGAAAGAAATGCCAGAGAAATTTCCTATTTGTTTAAAAAAAATATTTTTAAATAAGTGCGAGTTTTCCTAGATCTTGAAACTTTCAGGTTTATAAATGGGGGTCATCTTTGAAGGATGAACAAATAATGTTTTGGTCATCACATTAAAAATAACTTTTAAATATATATTTATTTATATAATATTTGAATTTTGAAGTGCTGGAAAAAGATGTGTGAAGTACTTGAAAGCATTTCACCATTCCAGCCAAACTGGTTCCAGTTAGTGTTACTATATTAAATCCATGGTGAATGTTGCTGGTCTGTGGAAGTAAAGTATTACTAGTTCATTCACGGCACAATGTTTCTCCTGGTTTCCATGACAGCGCTGTTTGATCTAATAGAGAGCTACGGTTAATAACGGAGAAATGTGAATTCATCTCACTAGATCTCGCAGCGATGCTATTACCTCAGTGGCGAATTCAAATGTTTTCTTTACCGGATCTCTTAGCACGGTGTGGTAACAGTGTTGCTTGATCGAGATCGGCTCGCGCTGCACATATGTTGCTGGTCCGAACTGATAAACGATCCGTGAAGCACATAACGAGTAGCGCAGTTTCGTTCTGCTTTCATTACGCTTGCCATTTGATGTTGCGCAACGTTGTGTTGGCCGCGTCAGCACGAATTTTGCCGGCAGGAAAAAATGGTCCAAGCAATCGTTCGGTTTGTATGCGTACCGAACCGGAAGCCTCGAACCGAAACGGTTCAATACGAATACATGTACCGTTACACCCCTAATAACTACACAAACTTAGTCCCGGTCATGTTGGAAGTTACCGAGCTGGGGACTATTTTCAGGCGCTGCGACATATCATTACGCCTGCTGCACTCATGATACGACAGTTTGTACGCAGGAATGAGAGTATAGTTCGTCAGCCTAGAAAATCGCAACTTTACATTTTCCGTCGGCCTTAAGAGTCAAGTTTTAAAGCCACATTGTGGAACTATTCAACCTGTAAAATATATTACCAAAACCCATTGTGATGGTACATCGACTTACAATAGGTTGAATGACATGTCTGCCGTAGCCTGAAGGTGTCTGTATCGCTTTTACTAGCACTTTGTAACTTTGGGTTTCGGGTAGGAACCCGAGCACAAAAAGAACTACAAAATTCGACCGCTTTACGGCATAATTCACTTCCCCCACCTAACACAGTCTCATCCCAAAAAGTCATATAACTGACGTTTTGGGACGTATTTTGACCATACGTCAATATCCGCCTTTTTAGGGCCCCCTTAAACGTCGGTAGATGGCGATCCCGGGCCGTCATACAACTGACACTTTACCTTTAACGTCAGTTAGGTGACAGGTTAGGTTTAGTTATTGGGTAGAGTTAGGATCCCATAACCTCATCTACCGACGTTTAAGGGGGCCCTAAAAAGGCGAATATTGACCTATGGTCAAAAGACGTCCCAAAACGTCAGTTATATGACGTCTTGGGATGAGACCGGGTTGCCCCACCACCCCAAGCTTCCTCAGATTCTGACGTGAGTGCTCAACTCGCGTTTGATTGCCGTCTGAATGTTTTCGTCATGGCCGAACAACAGCTACAAGAAAGAAGGCAACGGTTTTATCGGAGGAAACTAAAAAAAGAAAAGGGGAGAGTGACAAATTATTGGATTAACATTGGTCCAGTTTTCGCTTCGCTCGCTGGCGTGAGCTTTAAAGTTACAGGTCGAGCGCCTCTAGTGGCCAAAAGTTCCGCAGTGTGGCTTTAAATAGGAAGAATATCGAAACACTTTGGTCATTTTTTTGAGAAATGCTAATGGTCTTGTCCACTTCAATGATGTATGCTAAGCTATGCTAAAAGTGGTACCGCCAGAACCGGAGATCGGCTGAATGGATTCAAAAGCGGTAAAACTACCGTAGTATTCGTTTAACTGATCGATTGGCTTACCTCCACCTCTGTCTTCTCATCAGGGGATACATAATGGAGAGAGGGATGAGGGACTGGTGACACGGAGGTTACATGATTCCTCAACGACACGGCTGGGAGACAAAGTCCCATTAAAACGTGAACGGAGAATTTGGAGAGGAAGAAGCAGGGAAAATGTGTTTTTCAACCCTGGAGAAAGAGATTGAGAAAGAGAGAATGAATGAGTAAATCTTTCTCCAGATGTGAGCGTTTCCAGGATTCAGAACGTTCTATCGCACACGACGGTATGTATCCCTCGCTCTCTGTCCCTTCCAGGATTTAGGGTTTGGAGGAAGGCTGTCTGGGTCGTGTGCTATCTGAAACCGGAATCGACTGTGCCTCCCTGTGTGAGTTTCATTGGAGACCACAGGGAAAAGCTCAAATTGAGGTTAGATAGACTAACGTTGACTGCCCTAGTGTCTCTGCTGTTGGATAAGTGCGAAGATGGGAAATTCACCAACTCCGCCAAACTCCTGCGAGGACTTCAGATGACCAAACTCTGAATCAACATACACCAATGCTACATTTTTCTAAATGTCATAATCATTTATTAAAGGGGTGATGAACTGAGAAATCAAATGTTCCTTGAGCTTCTGACATCTAAGAGGTCATCATTTTATAAGAATATCCTTTAAGTTTCAGAACTGAAAACGTCCAAGTTAGTCCAATAAAAGCATTTATTGACACCAGCCCCAGCAAACGACTCGAAAGTGGGGAACTATGACGTCAAAGAGGATAAAACACCACCCCTGCAGAAGAAGATCAACGCGGCCGGTTTAGCCCCGCCCACCGATTCGCGCATTACACGCATAGCTAAATAACACGGGCCTACCTCGTGATGACAAACCGGATCGAGCTACCGAGCAATACAAAATATTGTGCAGCGCCTGGTTGTGGAAGAAGACAGTCGCTGAAAAAGCGAGTGAGTTGAAACTCATTATAATATGCAAAACTGTTATCCAGTCACAGCAGTGGGCGTTTACTTTCAAGTCTTCAATGCGGGACGCCCAAAAAACCGAGTGTTTTTGAGCTATAGGCTCAAAACTAGTTTAGAAAATAGCCTATTACTTATTCATTTTGATGTTTTTGAATGTAAAAACCAAGCGAACGTCAATAGTTGAACTCAGACAACAATATAAAAAAATAAATATATTTTTTAGTAAATCTATCTATAATTTACAAGAACGTCTGTCTGTCTGTTAATCGCATATCTCTCGAACCGTTAGTCCGATGGATCTCAAACTTGGCAAGTGTCTTGCTATGGGCACGAGTAAGTGCAGTGCCGAGTTTGACGTTGTTTGGATTAGAAATGCAAAAAATATCGCTAAATATATCGGTAAACGAAGCATACATTGGCTTTTGCCGCTCTAGCCGCTGGCCACTCCCCCATGGGCATTTTGCACTAGTAACAATATGAAAAGGCAAGTTCATGACCCCTTTAACAAACATGCATTACTTCTATTAGCTCATTGTTTCTGCATTAAATTATTACAAAGTAAAAATCAATACCTTTTTCGCTAACCGTGATTTTTTTAGGGCCCGAACACCGATAGTTTGAGGACCGTCTTGGAATTGCTCCATTTATTATTATTCTTCTCCGAAATGAATTGCATTTTTGAGGGCCTAAACATGCATGAGAAGTCAAAAATTTGCAGAAATTTTTCTGAATTTGGGGATGGGGCAAAATGGCTCAATAGCACCACCTAAAGGTTCAACGGAGTGCACCTCCTGCTACGTTTCACGTAATTGTACAAAATTTGGTACACGCATGTAATGTCCCAAGACCTACAAAAAAGTCTCTTGGAGCGTATCCCTAAACACAACAGGAAGTTTGAACTTCCACTCCGATTTTGTGCTGTTTTTGCCATTTTCAGGCCTGCTCCTCCTACAGTTTTAATTTATTTCTGAAATACAGACAGTACAATTAATAACAGATCACTCTAAATTGTAACGTGGACTCGTGCATTTTCTGTAAAGCTGCTTTGAAATGATGTGTATTGTGAAAAGCGCTACACAAATAAATGTGAATTGAATTGAAATTAGAGCCAAAACATTCTCGCACAATCGGCCTAACTACATCCATCATGCTCATTATCCTGCATTCTCCAAAGTGGCCTTAACAAATGCCTTGGATGCTCATAGCCCTATCTTTTGAGTTCATTAAGATTAATTAAGAACTCTATATTTTATATTACCAACATTGAAAACACCTGATGTTAACAACAGTAAATAAAATGGCATCATTAAAGATGAAACGTATAGCTTCTAGCATGGCCAGACAGTATTTTAAGTTTTCAAACCAGTTGAACACAAAAGAAGATTTGAATAATTTGTGCAACCATATAGTGGTTGAACCCCTTTGACTTCCATATGGAAAAAAATAGTGGTCTCACTTTAGTTTAGGGTCTAATTCTCACTATGAACTACTTTCTTATTAGCATATTACTAGGATATTGGCTGTTTATTATTACATATTAATGGCTTATCCTGCATGACCATATAGTCCTCCACTGTAAAAATGAATATGCTTTATCTAATCAATAGAATTGTGGCAACAGATTACAAGAAATATTATTAATTAAATTTAACAAACTAGAATTGAGTAATAAATAATCAAATTATTAAAAGTTAACCATTTAGCCAAATGAGTAAAGTTTACACCAAAAAATTTAACAAAAATATCTCACTAACAGACAGACGTCAAAGATTTATTAAGAACTCTTTATTTTACATTGCCAACATTGAAGACACCTGATGATAACAAGCAGAATCACTGAAGGAGAAAACCGTCATTTTAAAACAAACACCGATCACCTAATGGTGACTTAAATTTGTGTTTTTTGGCTGTTGTTGTAAGTTTTACTCATTTTAAATGGTTAACTTTTAAGGAATTAATTTCATTAATTATTACTCTATACTAATTTGTTAAATTTAACTATTGCCATAATTTTTTTAAGTATAAAGAATATTCATTTTTACAGTGTACCCAACCTAAACTTATCAACTACCTTACTAACTATTAATAAGCCGTAATTGGGAGTTTAATGAGGCAAAAGTCATAGTTAATAGTTAGTTACTAGTGAGAATTGGACCCTAATCTGAAGTTTGATCAAAATACTCTGGAAGTCAATGGGTGCCATCAACTGTTCGTATACGGACATTCAAAATATCTTTTGTTTTTTAGCAAAAGAAAGAAATTCATACATGTTTGGAACAACTTGATGGTGAGTAAATGATGACAGCATTTTAATTTCCCATTAATGTCTTAGTCTTAACGGAAATAAAATAGGTTGTGAATGCTGTTTCATATTGCCTTAAGCTTTCTTTGATTTATTCATAGAGAATAAACCATTCTGCACCCTAAACCACCCTTGGCCCTTTCCTTCCAGAAGAAGGCCACGGCCTTGGCGGGATCCACATCTCTGCTGTTTCAGCATAACATCTGTCGTAGACTTTAGCTGAACCTTGGAAGTGAATGTGGAAATCAAGCATTCTGGTAGGTAATATTTAATCTTTCTGTGGGAAGAGGTGTTTTGAGTGCCTTTTTTTAATATTACAGCTACAAAACCACCATCATCTCCAAGATCCAGATGCACCAGATTGATTTTGTAGAAGCATCTGTGAACCATCACTGATAGTATAATATACAGTAACAGCACCTGGCTTTGCAAATGATTGCATAGCTAATTTCAACTAAGTGGGAATATAACTTACACAGTGAATTTTATTATGTTCCTCAAGCTCCTTGTATTCAGCCATTGCAGGATCTTCACACACTCTCAGAAAAAAAGGTACAAAAGCTGTCACTGGGGCTGTACCTTTTCAAAAGGTACACTTTTTTACCCAAAGACTGCATATTGGTACCTTAATGGTACATATTAGGACCTAAAATGTACATATTAACACCTCAAATGCACATATTAACACCTAAAATGTACATATCAACACTTAAAATGTACTTATTAGCACCTAAAATGTACATATTAACACTTAAAATGTACATATTGGCACCTAAAATGTACCTATTAGCACCTAAAATGTACAGATTAACACCTAAAATGTACATATTAACACTTAAAATGTACATATTAGCACCTAAAATGTACCTATTAGCACCTAAAATGTACAGATTAACACCTAAAATGTACATATAAGCACCTAAAATGTACATATTAACACTTAAAATGTACATATTTGCACCTAAAATGGACCTATTACCACCTAAAATGTACAGATTAACACCTAAAATGTACTTATTAGCACCTATAATGTACATATTAACACCTAAAATGTACATATTAACACCAAAAATGTATGTATTAGCTCCTAAAATGTACATATTAACACCTAACATTTACATATTAACACCTAAAATGTACATATTAGCTCCTAAAATGCACCTATTAGCACCTAAAATGTACATATTAACACCTACAATGTACGTATTAGCTCCTAAAATGTACATATTAGCACCTAAAATGGACAAAAGTTTACGGTTTGAAACGGTACAGCCCCAGTGACAGCTTTTGTACCTATTTTTTCTGAGAGTTTTGTATATTGCTTCTTAGAAGCAACAGTATATTTAAACCTTTTGGGTGTTCTGGTTGTTATATGCAAACAAGACTTTATTGATGTACTGTATGTTCACTATCCAGTCATTCATCAGATACAGATTAACACCTAAAATGTACATATTAACACCTAAAATGTACATATGAGCACCTAAAATGTACATATTAACACTTAAAATGTACATATTTGCACCTAAAATGCACCTATTAGCACCTAAAATGTACT
Source organism: Pimephales promelas (assembly GCF_988280905.1). Taxonomy (NCBI): domain Eukaryota; kingdom Metazoa; phylum Chordata; class Actinopteri; order Cypriniformes; family Leuciscidae; genus Pimephales; species Pimephales promelas. The sequence goes on along the minus strand of NC_142790.1, from coordinate 3,442,619 downwards.
TATTAGCACCTATAATGTACATATTAACACCTAAAATGTACATATTAACACCAAAAATGTATGTATTAGCTCCTAAAATGTACATATTAACACCTAACATTTACATATTAACACCAAAAATGTATGTATTAGCTCCTAAAATGTACATATTAACACCTAACATTTACATATTAACACTTAAAATGTACATATTTGCACCTAAAATGTACAGATTAACACCTAAAATGTACTTATTAGCACCTATAATGTACATATTAACACCTAAAATGTACTTATTAGCACCTATAATGTACATATTAACACCTAAAATGTACATATTAACACCAAAAATGTATGTATTAGCTCCTAAAATGTACATATTAACACCTAACATTTACATATTAACACTTAAAATGTACATATTTGCACCTAAAATGTACTTATTAGCACCTATAATGTACATATTAACACCTAAAATGTACTTATTAGCACCTATAATGTACATATTAACACCTAAAATGTACATATTAACACCAAAAATGTATGTATTAGCTCCTAAAATGTACATATTAACACCTAACATTTACATATTAACACCTAAAATGTACATATTAGCTCCTAAAATGCACCTATTAGCACCTAAAATGTACATATTAACACCTACAATGTACGTATTAGCTCCTAAAATGTACATATTAGCACCTAAAATGGACAAAAGTTTACGGTTTGAAACGGTACAGCCCCAGTGACAGCTTTTGTACCTATTTTTTCTGAGAGTTTTGTATATTGCTTCTTAGAAGCAACAGTATATTTAAACCTTTTGGGTGTTCTGGTTGTTATATGCAAACAAGACTTTATTGATGTACTGTATGTTCACTATCCAGTCATTCATCACACACTCCACAACCTGAAAAGACATTTGTGTTTTGAAATGTAGTGCTAAATCTGTCTGTCTTCACGGCAGCTTTTCAAGTTGGACCAACCCCACCATGTCTTCTTTGGTAGGTGTGTAATTGATTGTCTGTAGTGTTTTAGCTGATGCGCTGTATGACATACTGAGCCAAAGAAAAATCAGTCTTCTGTTGAAATAAGTATGGTTTTTATTTATCAGCAGAGGAAATGTTGTCGATTAAATGAAGCATATCCAGCTCTGAAATAAATGTCTCATGGTAACTGTGTGTTGCATGTGTGGTGAACGTGTGTAATAAAAAAAGCTGAATTTTTTGAAAAAAGAGCTAATAATAGTATTTTCGCATTAGTTCGCATAGTATTGAGGCATTAAATGTACCTATACCCATCAAGTGTCATTCATCAGTGTGTAAGAACAAAGACAGTGTTAGCTTGTCCTGCACACGTTGTTGCATGCGTCTAAGTTTAATTACCGGTACACATTGTATGATTTTGGGTCGTCCCAGATGTGGTGATTTCTGTGGCTGTGGATAGTTTCTCACAGTGTGTTTGCTGCTACCATCTACGTCTACTGAGTAGCCAATAAAAATGCAACATAAAACGACGTATTTATCAACGCGACGTAGTGATAAAACTTAAAATCACTTACCTCAAGCTCCATTTGCAAAATTAGCATAACAAGTTGGCCTCTGTTCCCCTAGCCATGACCATATTCTCCTCTTTCTCTTCTCCTGCGCACATAAAAACACAATTACCAAAGTGCGATTCATGCTATTTGTGTACCACAAGTGCATGCTGATGGCGTTTTATTACTTTCTTGTCATCATTGTGCAGTCAACATACATGCATACTCAAGTTTAATAGATCCATGAGTATTATAGTATGATCTTATGGTCTTATGACCTTATGATCTTATAGTATTTCATAAATCACACAGTCTGTCGGTATTAATCGGGGTAATGCGCTGTAAAGAATCATATGCCTTTTTCCATATTCTGTATGTTTCATTGAGTATTATGCACAAATGTGACAAAATATCTGTTTGTGACTTATGGGCCATTCACTCTGAGCATGTTCTCTAGTCAAATCACATATGCAATGTGAAGTCCAGATATTTAGCTTTTAATTGACACATATTTTGCATTAAGTAAGGATGTTTTTAGCTATTCATTTCACTCACTCTTAAAAACATAGATTTATTCAACCCGGTCTCATCCCAAATCGTCATATAACTGACGTTTTGGGACGTCTTTTGACCATACGTCAATATTCGCCTTTTTAGGGCCCCCTTAAACGTCGGTAGATGAGGTTATGGGATCCGAACTCTACCCCATACCTAAACTTAACCCTAAACCTAACCCGTCACCTAACTGACGTTAAAGGTAAAGCGTCAGTTGTATGACGGCCCGGGATCGCCATCTACCGACGTTTAAGGGGGCCCTAAAAAGGCGGATATTGACGTATGGTCAAAATACGTCCCAAAACGTCAGTTATATGACGATTTGGGATGAGACTGTGTTAATTTATTAAAGCTGCAGTCCATAGTTCCTCAAACAAAGAATTTTTTTTTTTATACCCAATGCATTCTCATCCTAGGGCGTCATACACTGTAAAAATGAATATGCTTTATCTACTTAATCTAATCAAAAAAAATTGTGTCAACAGAATGCAAACAATATTATTAATTACATGTAACAAATTAGAATTGTGTAATAATTAATCAAATTATTTCCTTAAAAGTTAACCATTTAAAATTAGTAAAACTTGCAACAACAACCAAAAAACATACATTTAAGTCACCATTGTGGTGATCAGTGTTTGTTATAGATTTGTTTTAAAATGACGGTTTTCTCCTTCAGTGATTCTGCTTGTTAACATCAAGTGTCTTCAATGTTGGCAATATAAAATAAAGAGTTCTAAATTAATGTTAGTGGGATATTTTTGTTAAATTTTTTGGTGTAAACTTTACTCATTTTTAATGGTTAACTTTGAAGTAATAATTTGATAAATTATTACTCAATTCTAATTTGTTAAATTGAATTAATAATATTGCTTGTAATCTGTTGCCACAATTCTATTGATTAGATAAAGCATATTCATTTTTACAGTGTTTAGGTGATGCTTTTGAAATTGCGTATAAATCCGACGCATAAATCCGATGTAGACGAAATTTCAAAATCGTCACCTATATGACGCCTTGGGATGAGACCGGGCTAATATACCAGTTCACAATGGTTCTTTGGGGAACCAAAAACGGGAAAACCTCCTTTTAGAACCTTTATTTTTGAATAAAGTATTGGTGTTTGAGCAGAAAAATAAAAACGTAAAACGGCCAGTTATCATTATCAGCCCAGAAGTCCATATTGGTTCATACCAGCACAATGATTAACTTTAAACGAAGAGAAAAACTGGAAAGGGCAACCCGGTCTCATCCCAAGACGTCATATAACTGACGTTTTGGGACGTCTTTTGACCATACGTCAATATTCGCCTTTTTAGGGCCCCCTTAAACGTCGGTAGATGAGGTTATGGGATCCTAACTCTACCCCATACCTAAACCTAACCCTAAACCTAACCCGTCACCTAATTGACGTTAAAGGTAAAGCGTCAGTTGTATGACGGCCCGGGATCGCCATCTACCGACGTTTAAGGGGGCCCTAAAAAGGCGGATATTGACGTATGGTCAAAATATGTCCCAAAACGTCAGTTATATGACTTTTTGGGATGAGACTGTGTTAGAAAGGGACATATTTGGGATGGTGACATCAGTAAGTACAATGAAATTAGTTCCAATTGGGTGGCTTTGATTTTCAGGGATCAGAAACATCTGCTTCTCAGCCGGCACTATGAGTGTAATCTTCCTTCTCACACGCAATAATATGTTGGGAAGTTTAAATGGGAAACTTCCCTAGCAGTTCTGGAAACTTCTAAGTGGTTTCTAAGACATTGAACGGTTGTAAGGGTTAAGCAGGGAGAGGGTGTGGACGTTTAGAGAAGACTGTGATTGGAATTAGATCTGCTAGACAGCACGTATGCGGGTGTGTCACCCGTGTGTGTGTGTAATTCTGCCGCATACATCTTCATTTCAAAGGTTGTTTGTGATGTAACTTACGTAATGGGCTTTAAGATCCAGAACACCATTATTTCATAACATCTCCTGTCCAATTTTGAAAACTTAAAGGGGTGATGAACTGAGAAATCAAATTCTCTTTGAGCTTTGGACATCTAAGAGGTCATCATATTATAAGAATATCCTGTAAGTTTCAGAACTGAACGTCCTTGTTAGTCCAATAAAAGCTTTTATTGACACCAGGCTCAGCAAACGACTCGTTTTTCAAAGCGGGAAACTATGACGACAAAGAGGAGAAAACCCCACCCCTGCAGAAGAAGAAGATCAACACCTACTTCAACATGGCCGGTTTAGCTGATGAGGTAAAACATTGTCTGTCTGTTCACTTCATTTCACTGAGGATTGTTTTTATAAACAAGACTGGATTTGCAGACCGATTAAGAGTAAAAAGAACTGTGCTGTGTCGTCTATATTGGATCTGACAGGAATTGTGCAACACACGGACTCTGGGTCGAACATGTATGGATGAATCATTCCGGTTGCCATTTTACAACATTGGACGTTTTCAGAACAATTTCCCTCAAGTGCATCGACAGGTGAGTCGAAACTCATTATAATATGCAAAACTGTTATCCACTCACAGCAGTGGGCGTTTACTTCCAAGTCTTCAGTGCGAGACGGCCATAAAAACCAAGCGTTTCTGAACTAGGCTCAAAACTTGGGTTGAAAATAGCCCATTACTTATTCATTTTGATGTTTTTGAATGCAAAAACCAAGCGAACGTCATAAATTGACCTCAGACAACAATATAATAAAATTTAAAAAGCCAGTTCATGACCCCTTTAAAGGGAACAAAAATCTGATTTGTGGCATATCCAGTCCGCATATTAGTTACCCACATGAAATGCATAAAAAATCTATTTTTGAAAACACATTCCAAGAACACTCTTAGGTGGTTTGGAAATTCAATTGAAATCACATGTTTGTAAAAGTGTCTCAGTCAATGATCAGATTGGAGAAAAACAAGTTTTTCATCATTCGGGACACGAAGTGTCTTTATCTGAAATGATTCTTTCATTCATATAGCACATGCACAAGCAACTCATGGATTTTCAACTTTGGACACTTTTATCCAAGTGGCTGTAAATTTAAGTTGCAAATGTAGTAAATGAGTTGGCCATTTTATTCCAAAAATGTTTAAAATGTCATTTCTATCACAGGATATTATTAAAACATAAATCATTCGGAATATGGTGGGAATGTGTATGTTCTGTACACTGTTAGACGATGTTAGTTTAAATTAAACAAACGGTGACACTTTACTTGAAGGGGTGTGCATAAGACTGACATGACACCTTCGTAATCATGACATGACAACTGTCATTAAGTGTCATTCGCTCAGTTATAACATTTTAATGCAAATATGACATTGTTTGAGATGTCTTTGACATAAACCAATACATCATAACCTGTCAGTGTCTTTGTCATGACATTACTTGACATTACTAAGACATAACATAACCTGTCATAAACATGACATAGCAGATTAATGATCAAACTTAAGAAAGCATCTAGCTTTATTGGTTAACATTACATTAAACTATCAGGTGGTTGGTTTTGACATTGGCTGTCATGAAGCCATTATAACTTTTTAATGACAAATTCAATTAGTACCACTGTAGTTGAGGTCACGAAAAATATTCATGACACAGTTATAATGGCCTCATGACAGCCAATGTCAAAAACAGCCACACGAGTTTAAAGTTTAACTTCATTTAATGTCAAGTTGTCCTGACAAAGACACTGACAGGTTATGATGTATTGGTTTATGTCAAGGTGTCATAACAAAGACATCTTAATGATATATTTGCATTCAAAATGTCATAACTGAGCGAATGACACTTAATGACAGTTGTCACAAACATGCATAAACCCTCCTTCATATTCAAGACATGTCATGGTGTCATATCAGTTTTATCAAGTTAAGAGACCACGGGGCCAAAAGTGTCCATAGTTGAAGAAACAACCACATACTGTATGAATGTCGCTTGACGTTGTTTCTCTAATTACTATAGTAATGATACTTCTAGTATAAATATACATAGACATATACTATAGTATACATCTAAAATCACTTGCAAAATGACAGTATGGACAGCTAGTCCGAAAGACCGGATTTGAACAAAGCCTAAATCAACTTCAGCTCATTCGGTCATTATTCTTCCACAATAATGACTCCATGTGATGTCAGCTTTCCATATAAAACCACACAGTAGTTGTGGCTCTGTTCACTGTCTATGAGACAGCACAGCTGGACTGTCGGCTCATTCTCACTTCCGGCCGTCCAGACGTACTCTGAGGCGAGACGTATGACTGGACTGATTCATTGATCAGCTGAATCACTGATCCACCAGTTGAAATGATCAAGGGTTGATTGGTTTTGTTGGTCTGTGATTCACAACGATGGGTAAATAAAGAAGTATAGCTCCTGTATGAGTGTTGAGGTGCTGGCTGTACCTCCACTCTGTTATAATGATTATAAAGTGAAGAATGCGTTTCGAGACCCTTTTTGTTGTTCTTTCATTTTTAATTGGAGCAGTGTGTGAGTGTGAGGACTGATATGCTGAGTGCTTGCAGAAATTCCCCTTGCCTCATATTGGCAGGCAGATATGTGTGATGTGAAACAATATTTGGCCGGCAAGTTTGGTGGAGAGCATGGGGTATTTGCTTCTTTTCTCTACCCTTTCTTTTTTTTTTTTTAACTCTGCAGTATGGAAAGATTGTAAGAAAACAAGAACAAAGAATAAAATCCATCACCCACATTTCATTAAGTGCTTATTTATCATCCTCTCCTTACGTGGATGTTTTAAGTGGTCATTCCTGTGGTGTTCCAGCCTCTGCTGGTAGAAAACGAAAAACATCCTCATGGTCTGGATATGGAAAACCAAGCGTGTTCCTATTCTTTCCATAGGACCAAACCTTCTCCATGACCTTCTTCCTTCTGTGGGACACAAAATGAAAGATTTTTGTGTCAGTGTTTAATAATGACAAAAATATCACTCCAAAATATCATTTTTTGTATGTTTCTCAGAATAATGAAAGCAACATGAGGTTAATTAAGAGTCTAGGAACCCCACATGTAGACTTTTTTTTAATTTCCTTGCCACTGTCACCTCTGGCTTGCTTAGTTGGGGACACTTTAATATTCATCAATGTTATTTATTTGACTGACACTATTGAATGAGAACTGATCTGGGCAGCATTTCCCAAAAGCATCGCCAACCCAAGTTGATTGTGAAGATCCTAGGCACTGTTCATTTAAAGGGATAGTTCACTTTGAAATACATTTTTGGTATGTTTTAGCTTACCTCAAGGGCATCCAAGATATAGGTGTCTTTGTTTCCACAGTATTTTCAATTTTGATATTTTTAGGTCAAACCGTTGTTGTCTGTCAATCATATAATGGAGGTCTATGGTCACCACCTCGAAGAGCATGCACAGAGAAGTTCAAATTAAACGTGATTTAATGACTCGTAAATGTAAGTCCACATTGATGGCCTAAGACACGATATGAGCGGTTTGTGTGAGAAAACGAACAGTAACGTTTTTACCTCTTGTAACCACACCCACGTCCAAGTGATCTGAGGGCATGGCCGTGGCTGTGGTTACAAGAGGTAAAACGATATAAATACTGTTCGTTTTCTCACACAAACCGCTCGTTTCATGTCTTAGGCCATCAATGTGTACTTACATTTACGAGTCATTAAATCATGTTTAATTTGGACTTCTCTGTGCATGCTCTTTGAGGTGGTGACCATAGACCTCCATTATATGACTGACAAACTAGAACGGTTTGACCTAAAAATATCAAAATTGAATATACTTTGGAAACAAAGACACCTACATCTTGGATGCCCTTGAGGTAAGCTAAAACACACCAAAAATTAATTTCAAAATTAACTATCCCTTTAAGATCAACTTAGCTCACGATGCTTTTGGGAAACACAGCATTGATAGATCACTGTTTTCCAAAGAGCTGAAATTGAACTCAATTCACATTTGATGATCTTGTAATTGAACTGAACTGAAACACTGAAGTGTTTTAACTGAATAATGACACTATTGCAGCAGAATTTAAATCTGTTTAGCCCATTGAATCGTTATTTTTTCAGTTTTTCCCTGTTCCTCTGTATTGTATAAAGGTCTATAGAAATAAAGGTGATTTGAACTTGGTTTCCGTGGAAGCCTCAACAATGATTCAAACTGTGCTGTGAAATGTCTTACTGTACGTTCTCTTGCATATTCTGGTCCATTCTCATATTGAGGCCAAGTAATGAGTTGGCCTTCCTTTGCAGATGACTTGTATAAGGAAACCTTTGTTACGCCATCTGTGGTTAGCTGTATACACAGGATATATAAACAGTGACATAGTGATTCACACGGTTCAGTTTCCTTTGGAAATATATCATGGATGTTGAATCCTGAGTTTGTGTGTTAAATGACAGCACAGGATTTGAGGTAATATCGAATATCACCTTTTAAGGTTGTGTGTTTTTTGTAATGACTCTAAAGTACTTCAGAAATGACTCTGAGGTATTATTGTGAAACACTGGTTTTCACTGTCAACTGGTGGAATGACTGCTTTTTTAGGAAGCTATTTGTAAAATACTCATATTAACCAAACCACATAAAGCTTAAAATGGTTATCTAAAGTTGTTTATAAGAAAATTCCCTGAGCATACGCAGCATTTATCAAATCCCACCTTCTAGCCAGTGGACTTGCAAATCCAAACATAGGTATCCATAAACACAAGGAATAATAGTATATAATTTCCTTGTCCCTTTGAAAGCTGTCCATGTGTACGGCCAGAATCATCTTTCATATTTAAAAAAAGTGTGTGTAGCTACAGTATATGCTCCCTTATAGTTTATGAGAACAGTTTGAAGAGTTCTCAGTTGTTTCACTTAATACATTGAATTTTCTCAGGATACATACAAATACATTTATATATTTTTTTTCACAAAGTATAGAGCTACGTACTACAATGAGTATCTTGGCAATGGTTGAGATCGCTTCTTTAGAGGAGATGCATGTGAGATTACCTGGGTCTTATTCTCAGGAAAATAATCCGAAAATCAGTAGACTTAAATGAAATAACTGAACGTTTTAATTCGTCTCTGGGGTCAATGACAAGATAGCCCAAATATAAAGCAATACAAATTTTATATGGTGAAACCAATGGGCTGTATGCACGGCGGTGCGGCTCGATAACTTCCACCGATCGTAGAGTAGCTGCAATCCAGCCTGTTTTCGCGTAAATGCGTCTCTGTGTATTATCGTGCAATTTATACGCGAAATTAGTTTTTACGTGCATATGATATGCAGTTTTTTTCGCGCGTTCTACCCAAACGTATTACACACGAACCATAATACACAGAGAGGACTTTTGTTCTCTCATTTTTAATCTGGCTGATTGTGACAGTGAAGGAACGTCACACTTACTGATCGAATGTCGATCCTTTTGTCCGTATGTCACCACTGTCCTCTGCTGTGTTTCTGCATATTCCTGTCATTCACAACTAAAGAGAGAGCAGAAAGCATTAATCTCTGACCAACTGTGCAAACTCATGTTGGCCTTTTCGGCAGGATTGTCACATGGCATTTATGGCTCAGATGATTGGTGTCTTTACACTTCACAAACTATTTACATATTTATGTTGAAATATTTTGCGATGAACACCAATATTTCATGTTGATTATCAATGACTGTACATGGATAGTTTTATACTGTTTGCATTACATTGGTAAATCTGGTCTTCGGTTCTGATTTTCAGATTATTTTCTTGCTTGAAAACAAATATTTATCATATATTTTATTCAAAGATTAATTTTTGTAGCTGGATGGTTAAATTCATTTTTCAAAGATTGTCTTTCTTAATCTTTATTGAGAAAACAAATGTGAAAAATGCTTCGGTACGGTCACGGTTGGTCACTATTTTATCACATGCTTTAGATTTCAACAAAAGAATATGTCCAAAAACACTCACTACATTTACATGCAGCCAATTTTCAGGTTATGGTCGGGTTAAGGTCACTATTCAGGTTTCTGAAACATGGGAATAACCCGTTTACATGCGTGAGCAGAGAGTTTCTCCTGTATACATGGAATTGCAATATCCCGATGTAAATGGCGATGCCCGGTTAGCGTCTAGACCATAGTCTGTAAAAAAAGATGGACGATGCCCCTTCGTTCTTTTCCATCAGAGAGAACTGAAGCCTTCAGTGTCTCGATATGACGCTGACATCTTGGTACTTGAGTCTGCGCACTTGCTGTTTTCGGGACTAGACATGCGCAGTCGTGAGCGGGAAGTAAAGCTGTGAAATCCAGGCCACGCCCTCATTCTCGCTGAATCAGCACGCGGATAATGAATAGTTCAGGGCAGATAGCGATCGCCTTTGTTTGCGCTCTGATGCTGACCTCACTCCAAAAGTATGCTGTGCTGCGTCTCGCCCAGTCTCGCCATGTTTACTTAAAACCCGGATTTTTGTATGCGCCAAGAAGTTTCTCTACTCAAAAGACCAAGATTCCTTGCGAATAGAACATGCGCAGAACACAAATCACTATGGGGATATGCCTATATGCGTTTAAGAGTCTAGCTCCACCTTTTAGTACCCTTTCACTGTGCTAGGTACCCCAACGGAAGGGTACCCAAAAAGTGGTACGGTACGGTTCGTCTTTTTGGTACCATTCAGTGGAAACGCAAATAATTGCGTACCGTACCAAACTGTACCGTACCGTACCACTCATACGGTACATAACATGACCAAAAATTCTGGTTAGAAAAGGGGTAACCCAATATCCCGGTTTTTAAAATCCGGGATATGACCATATTCAGGTTTTTGCCGGTGTTTACATGGCAGTTCGCGACCGGGTTATTGCTAATATCCCGGTTTTGAACGGGTTATTGGCTGCGTGTAAACGTAGTCAATGAAAATTTCTGCAGTCTTGATTCAAAAACATAACTGCAACTAATGAGACACAGTACAGGCGGTTAATTTAAGTGAAATTACCAAAGACAAAAATAGATAATGAGCATATTTTCATGGTTTTGAATGTTTTGGGTTTTAACCAAACGTGTCTTTAAAACCTCATATTGACCGCATCATCATATCAATAATAAATGGTTAACAATCTCATGAAAAGCTCATTATATCTTTCACTAAAATACTTTGGTATTCAGTAGTGAAATTCAACAATAGTGAATTTGAATATTAACTATTTCAGAAATATTATTTTAATTTTTTTTAGACTTTATGAATGTAATGAATATAATCTCAATAATAAAGGCTGCATTTACAAGCAACTAAACTGAAGGAATAGTTCACCCAAAGATTATCCCACAATTCACTCTCAAACCATCCTAGGTGTTTATGACTTTCTTCTTAACACACATTAGATTTTTTCAATCAATACTTTTTCAATACTTTGTCCGACTTTACTTTGCTTTGTTCTTTCTAAATATTTTGAGAATGAGATTCCTTTTACATTACAGCAGGTTTCTTAATTTATGAAAATGATTTAAACAATATGCTAACCCTTTACAATAGATCTAATTTGTTAACAGATTAATTAAAAGTTCCTAATTGTATTCCGGAGTCTCCTACAATAGGTGTACATGCATCCAAAGTCGAAAAAAAAAAACTTTATTTTTTCTTAATACACATTGCTGCATCAACTCTTTTTTCAACAACACAAATCAATCTCTTCCAGGCTTCAGCTACAATACAGTGTTTCAGGGTTAACAGTGTTCGTTTATATATTTCAAGAACAATGAGGCTTAATTTCTTTTTAGTCAAGATGCTATTTATTTCTTAAATTGTCTCATTATATATTGAATTTGTCGGTTCGAGAGATTTCTCTTCCAGCTGTTCAGCCGTCAGGGCGTCCAGATACTCTTCCAAACGCACATAAACAGTTCATCTTATTCTTCATCTGTGGATTCTCTGACCTGAGCTCTTTTATGACAACATTTTTCTGACCCGTGATAATGTCACCCATGACTGGTTTTAAGTAGTCTATGAGCGTGTCTATGTTGGACGCTATCTTCCAGCGAACGACTCTTCTGATAAATCTGTCACGAAGGCGCAGAGCTTCGAGGTCCTCCCCTGCTTTGAGTCCAGACACATGCTCTCCCAGCAGAGGACTAAAGCACTTAAAGTGACGCTCACGCCTCTTCACAAGTTATGTTTTATTGCCCGTAATAAAACTGTAATCTTTCTCTCACCAGCACCCTTCTCTTCTCTATCAGTTTCTGGAGATTGTGGCCTGTCTGGCATGACAGGAGGACGGATCCACACATGGGTGTAATTTGTGTTTGGGATGTGACCACCACTTTTTGCCAAAGTCGATTTTTTTCCCACTACACTGAAAAATAGCATAGGTCTGATCTATAAACCTGGTCACAAACATATTGGGATTTTTGGTAACACTTTACTTAAAGGGGTGTGCATAAGACTGGCATGACACCTTCATAACCATGACATGACATATGTCTTGAATTATGCAAGTGTCTTTCGCTCAATAATGACATTTTGAATGCAAATATGACATTAAGATGTCTTTGTTATGACACCTTGACATAAACCAATACATTATAACCTGTCAGTGTCTTTGTCATGACAACTTGACATTAAATTAAGTTAAACTGTCGTGTGGCTGGCTTTGACATTGGCCATTATAACTGTCATGAATATTTTTCGTGACCTCAACTACAGTGGTACTAATTGAATTGGTCATTAAAAAGTTATAATGTCTTCATGTCAGCCAATGTCAAAACCAACCACCTGATAGTTTAATGTAATGTTAACCAATAAAGCTAGATGCTTTCTTAAGTTTGATAATTAATCTGCTATGTAAGTAAGTAAGTAAGTAAACTTTATTTAAATAGCACTTTTCACAGACATGAAGGGTCACAAAGTGCTTCACAGTAAAAAACAAATAAAAACCACAACACACATTACATCGTTTTAGTGTGGACGAGACAAAACGGAGGAGTTTACAAACGCTGACGCAGAGGCTCACGCTCGGCTCTATGATTGGGTGTCATCAGTCATGACGTATCTTTCCCTGATTCGCCAACCACTGTTTACACCGGCGCGCGCATGCCCAGTGTTGGTGAATGGCCACGTGATCCACGTTTTCAGTCGTTTTAGTGTGGACGGAGATACATTCTAATACGCAGGTAAAACGCTAGTGTGGACGGAGATCGTTTTCGTTTTAATTCTCAGTTTTTAAACAAAAACGCAGTAGTGTGGACGGGGCCGCACAGGTGTAATATGATCTCCTGTTTGTCTTTGCCAAAAGTCTTGCAGCAGCATTCTGTACAACTTGCAGTTTATCCATGGAGGATTTGTTTAAGCAAGTGTACAGTGAATTGCAATAGTCCAAGAGGAAATAAAAGCATGAACCAGCATCTCCAGCTCTTCTTTAGAAACCACCGATCTAATCTTAGCAATGTTCCTGAGATGAAAAAAAACAAAACAGGAACAAACCACAGATTTAACATGACTGCTAAAACTCATCGATTTATCAAAAATGACACCCAAATTTCGCTGCACATTACCGTCTGAGGATGATAAAGCCACAATGGCCTGCCTAATCTTTGGAGTAATGTTATAATCAGCACCTCAGTTTTGTCTGAATTTAGTTGCAAAAAGTTATCTGACATCCATTTATTGATGGAGGCTAAGCAATTGTGCAACAGTGACAGTTTATCCAGCCTATCAGGGCTAAAATATGGGCTAAAATTTTGGAGATAACTCTCCAAAACTGGCAATAATCTTTCCGAGAGGAAGCACATATAGACTGAACAGCAGGGGGCCGAGCACAGAACCTTGGGGCACACCATGGAGCACAGTCTGACATATAAGGCCCTATGGATACAGAGAAACTCTGGTCTGTAAAATAGGAGGAAAACCAATCCAGAGCTGATCCATCCAGTAATGCCCACAGTTGTTTTCAGACTATCAATCAGAGTGCTATGTCATGTTTATGACAGGTTGTGTTGTCTTAGTAATGTCAAGTTGTCATGACAAAGACACTGACAGGTTATGATGTATTGGTTTAAGTCAAGGTGTCATAACAAAAACATCTCAAACAATATCATATTTGCATTACAAATGTCATAACTGAGCGAATGACATGACAGTTGTAATAATGACATATGTCATGATTATAAAGGTGTCATGTTAGTCTTATGCACACCCCTTCAAGTAAAGTGTTACCAGATTTATAAACAATTAACAGTGTATTTATGTATTTATTTATTCATTTATTTATACAGTATATGCCAAGCCTTTATCATCTTTATGTTTATTATGGTGGGGACCCCCGTAATGATGTGACAGGACTGGATTGCAATCCAATATTTCCATAACTGTGCTGTACATTGGTCCTCTGACTGAGACAGCAAGTCGTGTCGATCTTAGCCATGAAAATAGGCAGTTTTTTTCTAAATTCGGCAAATTAGGAAAGGAGAACATTAGGAGGAGCTCCATGAGTCAGGGAAGCTGCCGCGATTCAAAGATCCAGAGACATGACATACAGTATTGTATAGACCCCTTTTGCGCCGACGTCACAGTTACGTCACGGCGCTAGCTGGAGGCAAAACAAATTGAAAACTAGAGGCGGCCAATACAAAACAGCACAGATTCGGCTACATAATAATTGTTACTATCATTAGATGTCATCTTGTTGTGTTGTTTGGTGCAAGAATTGATGAAAAATGAATGTGCTGTATCTGGAACTTTTATTTCTAGAAAATATTCACATCATTAAAATCGCACTGTAGTGTCACTCTTTACATTGTCGTGGTCTCGGCGCTGGCTCGGCAGAACTGCGGATCATACACACAAGTCTTGTACACGACCATATAGGCATCTAAAGATTTATATGCCCTCAGTTTCTCTTTACGATCGGTTTCTCTATAAGGTAGGTGTAGAAGTCAGGCCACTCAACCGAGGTAACGTACGTTAATCCTGTCAGATTGTCCATGCATTGAGTGAGCGTGTAGGCGGCTACAGGTCGGCCAATCTGTTTCCATCCGTTAAAAATAACTTTTGGAAATAACAATCGTGGTCCTGGACACTGAGTGACCTTACACATTAAGATAATATCGGATTTTCTCCGGTCATTGTTAAAAAACAAGCTAACAATCCTTGCGTTAGTGAAGCGGCCAGAGGGATCATTCTGCCTCCACCTAAGCTCCGCCCACAAAAAAAAAACGTCACCATGTTTACCAACTGAAAAGGGGTATATAGTACAAATCCAATGACACCAAACTCACTGCCAGAGCCTGTATTTACTTCTGTTTTCCGTGGTCAAGTTTGTCATGTGAATTCGCCGCCTTCACCAACAGAAAACTGCTTGGTTTGAAATTGAAAGTGACTTCTGTTGTGTGAGCTGAGCTTCAAACATCGCTGACAAACGACAACTTTTTATGCCTGTGAAATCTTGCCTAAATTTAGCTAATATGACTGCACCTTTAGGGATATTGGAAATTGAGGTCAAGGAATGCATTGACTGCCAATGGGACGGTGATATATGGGCTTGTACAGCAGCATCAACAACACAAAGACCTTACGACCACCAATGATTTAATCACTGTCAGTGTAAATGCTTTTTTTATGGTGTATTTTATGTATGTAGCTCAAGCACAGAAAAGCGTGGGGCTAGCAATGCCAAGGTCATGGGTTCGATTCCCAGGGAAATCATGAACGGATAATATATAAATGCGTTCCTTGAATGCAATGCAAGTCGCTTTGGATTCTGCCAAAATGCATGAATGTAAATATTTTGGGTTGTCAGCCTATCAAGATGCGGAAGTACAAAGCTTTTTATGGAAAGTCGGAGGCAGAGCCAACAAGGAAAAATTTGCAGACTTTATTTTGCTGAATTCACTGCAATATTGCCTGAACACAGCAAGGCATGCTGACTGAAAACAGGTGTCAAAGGAGCATTTCTCATACGGTTATAAACACAAGAATATTTATAATGCCTGAAATGAACTATATAGTCAGTGTGAAGCCCTTCTGTTGCAGGATATAAAGTTCGCTACATTTTTCTCATTATTTAACCATAAATTTAATCCTCTTTATGTTTACGAATACAGGTTCCAAATCTTTTGTTCAAAGTGAATGTTAGATCAAAGAAAAATGTCTTCACAACCTTAAATCAAAATGTAATAACTTGATCTGACCCTGTAACTATCCTTTCCTTTTCTGCTGACTTCACCTTTCATAATGCACTCAGTCCATAACTTTATGTGTGTTCAAAATTTACAAAATGTGCTGTAAGTGAGTCCATGAATCCATTTTCCAAACCATGTTTTTGTTTTATCCTAAATCACTACGGTACACCTATAATAAATACTTAAATTCAGACTATTGTAGTCAATCTAACTGAATTCATTCCTGAATGTATTTACATGAACGCTAAACAAGTGCATTTTTAGACTTGTTGTTTAACTACTGTGATGTTACCGGTAGGCGTGGCCTCCTAGGGCAGTGAAGCAAGTGCATTCTGGGAGTTGTTGTCTTTTATCCACATAAACCAAAAATACATTTTCTGGCTTTTCTCAGTCTAGAGAGCTCCAAATTCAAAAATAATTTTACATTTCTTCTACATAAATGACCCATTTTAAATACACATTCATCTTTCCAGAGGTGAAGTATCCCTTTAAGGGAATGAGCTGTTTTAACTCTTTCAAGATTACGAATCTCACATTTACAGTCAGTGGTGCAGTCATTTGACATTTTACACGTCTTCTCAGAATAGCATCAATGCTTTCATGTTAACATTGTAGAGGAGTTAAGTTAGCCCAGTTCTGTTGCCAAGTCAAATTACACGCTCTATCGCAGGGCAAGAGAAATGCGTTTATGACACCATCCGACTGCGGGATGTGTCACCACATTGATGTTTAGCCTTTTCCCACAATACCTCATTCACACAAACCCTTTTATGAGAACATAGATCAAACATAGAGAAGTGTGTGCCGCATCTGAGAGACTTTCTCTCAACACTTTAAATCTCACTCACTTATTAAACACATAAAGCTATAACAAACAGCTGGCTACATGAAAGAATGACATCACCGATGGGAGAGGTGTTTCCCGCTTTAATGGTGCAGACGGTGGGATTCGTCAGATTCAGTGGTTCTGTCATTCAGACACCTGCATTGGTCATGTTTTTACATCACCAGCTGAATCAGGAACCGCTTGGACAAAGCTGGAGCTCCTTTGGGTTTCTAATGACACATGGAAACCTGTAAAAAGAGTTGATTCATGCAGTGAATCATGAGCAGGTAATGAGGGTCAGTGGAGGGTGGCTTTTTGCAGTTTTTGTATTTTATTGAATTAGAAGGAGTCAGTAAGTAATGAACTCATATACTAATTAGTCATACTCGAACACCACAACACCAAATCTGCAAAACCATACAGTAATTCTCGGCATTCGGCTCAGTTTCATAAAATACTAGTTCATCCAACTCCTCACATTAACACCAACCAATCATGGCTTTATAGAATTGGCCTATAAATAGGTCAAAGGTCAAATTATAGTTTTTTTGGACTTTGTAATACTGTATTCACCACCACAAAAAAAAAAAAAAGTTTATGAAAGAAGAGCTTTAGGTTTTGAACAACTGTGTGAATATGATATTTGCAAAAAAATATAATATTATGGCAAAGGTGTTTGCAACGTATAAGACAAATGTTTGCTTTTGAGATGTGTTTGTGATATTTTGAATGCAGTGCTTCATTTTGAAAGATGTAAGGCATTTTGTGTGAAAAGTTTGTGATGTTTGTGAAAAAAAACTAATACATCAACACACCCAGTTTCTGTTAGTGAAATAGATTAATCATGATTAAAGCTGGAAATATCTATATGAAGGGCCTTCAAGTCAAAAAAAGTGATTTAGCAAATGAATCATATCAACTACTTTTCTGCGGATTTTGGAGTTAATTTACTTTCACTGTCTATATGGAAAAGTATGGAAGCCTGTTTCCGCCACTGAATAAAATAAATAAATAAATTTTTACGACTTTTATCTCACAATTGCGAGATATGAAGTCAGATTTGTGAGAAATAAAATCGTAATTGCGAGATATAAAGTTGCAATTCTGAGAAATAGTCACAAAAGTCACAGAATTGAGACTTTTTATCTCACAATTCTGACTTTTTTCTCACAATTGCGAGTTTACATCTCACAATTCTGACTTTATAACACATTATTGCCAGTTCATCTCTTGAAATTCTTGAGATATAAAGTCAGAATTGCGTGATATAAAGTCAGAATTGCGAGATAGAAAGTCAGAATTGCGAGATATAAAGTCAGAATTGCGTGATATAAAGTCGCAATTGCGAGATATAAAGTCAGAATTGCGTGATATCAAGTCAGAATTGCGAGATAAAAAGTCAGAATTGCGTGTTATAAAGTCAGAATTGTGTGATATAAAGTCAGAATTGCGAGATATAAAGTCATAACTGCGTGATATAAAGTCAGAATTGCGAGATATAAAGTCAGAATTGCGAGATATAAAGTCAGAATTGCGTGTTATAAAGTCAGAATTGTGTGATATAAAGTCAGAATTGCGAGATATAAAGTCAGAATTGTGAGATATAAAGTCAGAATTGCGAGATATAAAGTCAGAATTGCGAGATATAAAGTCAGAATTGCGTGTTATAAAGTCAGAATTGTGTGATATAAAGTTAGAATTGCGAGATATAAAGTCATAATTGCGAGATATAAAGTCATAATTGCGAGATATAAAGTCAGAATTGCGAGATATAAAGTCAGAATTGCGAGATATAAAGTCAGAATTGCGTGATATAAAGTCAGAACTGCATGATATAATGTTGCAATTGCGAGATATAAAGTCAGAATTGTGTGATATAAAGTCATAATTGCGAGATATAAAGTCAGAATTGCGAGATATAAAGTCAGAATTGCAAGATGTAAAGTCAGAATTGCGAGATATAAAGTCAGAATTGCGAGATATAAAGTCAGAATTGCGAGATATAAAGTCATAATTGCGAGATATAAAGTCAGAATTGCGAGATATAAAGTCAGAATTGCGAGATATAAAGTCAGAATTGCGAGATGTAAACTTGCAATTGTGAGAAAAAAAAAGTACCAATTACTTTTTTTTTATTTTTCATTCTCTGGCAGAAACAAGCTTCCATTTAAAAGAGAAAATAAACTTTTTTCAAAACTTCTCACTGTTTTTTCTACAAAAGGAGGAAAATAATATGGCTTTGGAGCGACATGATGAGTAAATATGGATTGTTTCCTCCAAATGATGAAGGTTTCCTCCAGTGTGTTGAAGATCTCAACCCCAGCTAGACAAACACCGGCCTGTGCATGAGTCAGCGCTCAATCCTGCCAATACTGGAGCTCTGTGATGGATGTGTTTTGCCTTTCCACTCTCCCAGCACCTGGTGGGATTCCTGTGTTTGTACAAGGTGTATCCTATTCTTGTCCCTGGAGTTGATATTTGCAGTAACGTTTGGATTGAACATCCTGACAATGGATGGTGAAAAAGACAGAGAAACCCACCCTGGGTTTAAAAGAAGATTGCTTTTAAATCACAACCTGCAGCTTTACGAGACTTGGAAATGTCCTTTTTTACAGTCTCGGTAGGACAGCCCAAAAGATACCTAATGTAATCGTTTAGCTGGAAAGTGAATTATGGATTCTGCCACAGGTGACATAAGTAGTCTTCAGAGGAGACATATAAGCACATAACTCGAAACATGCGTCTTTAAGAGAAGCCATGCTTTTAAAATTTGGAGAGAACTGCCTTGTGGGATTTTCAAATTGGACCGTCTCACTAAAACTCGGGCACGGGCTGAAATCCAAAGCTCAGCGTAGCTTTTCTTTGTCCTCAGCTGTGAGGTTAGAGCTTCACTCTGGAGAGTTTTCCCTTCAGCTTGAAGGCAATCATCTCCCGTTTTGCTCGAGTTTCCACGGGGTCGTATCATATGCACATTAGGGCAACAGAATTAGGCCTTTTCCTGTGGGTGACTCCAAACGTGAGCAGGTACACTCATTCATGCATTTTTTAACCGCTATTTGTCAAAAAGTGAGAGGAAAGCGGTGTGGGCTCAGTTTTGCCCCAGTGTTTTACGAGCCACGATTTCAACTGGGAACACAGTGTGAGGATCTACCCGCTGTCAGGGATTTAAAAAAAAAAAGAAATTTATGGGCATTTACTGCCTTTTTATGGGATGGAGTGACAGGAATGTGATGCATGCCGGATTCAAACCTGTGTTCCCATGAGAGAATCACAGTTCAACATGTGTGCTAACCTCAGCTTGGACCTGCTGTCAGATTCTGAAGGCTTCGGGTCGCAAAAGAGGTCAGTTCTGCAATATAAGGCAAAAATCATATTCCTTAACTCATTAAAAATAATTGCAAGCAAGAATAAAATCAATGTCACGCTACTTGCTATTGCTAAAAAAATTCTGGTACCAAGGGACAGACATTCTCCTGCAGTTTTAATGGATAAAATGTTTCCATATGCATATGAGATGAGAGCATCAATATTTGTGGTTATAGTTCATCCAAAAATCATTTACTCACCCTTATATCATTCCAAACTTGACTTTCTTTCATCTGTGGAACAAAAAAGTAGATATTTTGAATATCAGGGGGGTATAAACAACAATTGCGGCCCAATTGACTTTTATTGTATCATGGAAAAAAAAAACACACATTTTTTAAATATTGTAGGTTCTTATGAGCTATCCATGTCATATTTTACCTTATTGTAAAGTGTAACAAAAATGTCATAGTTTCATTAAACTGTACTTTATATCTGCTAAATGTTAATTATCTACTTTGAGAACACATAAATGGCCTTAAAACGAAGCTGGTCATTGTAGTACATGTTGCATCACTCATTTGTTATTAAAATGTGTATTCATTCATTAGTATTTTAGACAAGTCTTGGCTATAATCTAAACAATTAAGACTATTACATTAACATTTTTTGCAATAAAGAGAGATGGAGATGTACAGATCTGGTCACTGCTAATAACATCAGGCGCTATGAGGCTTACGAGGAAGAGTCGCTTTCTAGATCAACTTTCAGATTTAGGTTTAGTTTTGACGCCACCCTAGCCGTTCACTGTACAGTTCACAATGACAGAATGCAAATATATTTTTTTCCATTGCATGAATGTTACGTAACGAACATGCCATTTCATGTCTGTTCATTTGATTATGACCAAAATACAATTGCAGGGCTGCTAACTTTTGCCAACTGTTGATTCTTTTGGATATACACTGTATACGCTACAGTATAGGCTAGGCTACACGTAATTTTTTCTCAAGGAAAAAAAATCTCTCTGAAAAAACAAAAACAAAACGTTATAATATTAAATTTTTAAGTAATATAGACTAAGTGAATGTACTTTTCTTTTTGTCTTTACACGGTTGAAACTGAGTGATTAGACATTTCAATAAATTGTAGGCTACTGTTTCATCCAACATTCTGAAGTGTCATCATGTTTATTTTGTGCTATAAACTATAATAAAGAGAAAGAGATGCCGATTATAGAGCCATGAGCCACAAAACCACATTTATTGTTTGAATTTCGTAATAAAATTGAAAGAAATTGAAAGCTGAGACATAGATTTATATGTGCCGAGTGCCGGAGTGATGACATCACTTTGTATGACAACTCGGAACTCGCATGGGTTCCCTCGATCAAAAAGCTATGCATTTTCCTCATAGACTTTTGGAAAATCGCAAAAAATAAGATCTGTGTTCAACAAAGAGTTTTGTCTATCAAGACAATCTTTACAAGTTAATCCTGAAGCCTATATAAAGATTTAAAAAAACACAAGCAGACACAATACAGTTTAAAAAACCTCAAGCAGGTTATTATAACTGTGTGTTTTATGTCATAGATCAAAACGTGAAAATATTTAGAGGCTTTGTTCACCACAGACCTTATTTCAGGCAATTTAGCAAAAAGCCATGCATTCAAAAATCCCATAGAGCGAGGGAACCGGTAGTGCTAAAATGCTAACTCACTTCCGCGTTTGGCCTTTTTTGCTCTTCATAATATGTTTACAGTAGTGGATCAAAACCTTTCACAAGTTAAATAGCCTACATGAATTTTGAAAAATACCCGTTCTTAACTTTTTTAATACACTTCAATTATTAACTACTGTATTTATTTTGAATGACTCTTTCCATATAGAGTTTGGGTCACTTAACAAGTTCCATGTTGTGAAACTATCCACCGACAGAATGACGTGGCACGCGTTGCTCTTTCCAAACAGACGGTGTGGGAAATCTGTGGAATTATGTGTTCATGCCATTCATGATCTCCAATGACATATGCCAGCGTCAGTGAACCCGAACAGATCAATACAAACTCCAGACAGAAGTTGTGCCCACTGACTGTGATGATAAAGGGTTTCTAACCTTTCAGACGGGACGTCAATTTCCTTAACATAACTAATGGGTTTTGGCTATCGGTTAGTCAAACTATGCGTGAGAAGATGCAAAGTGTCTGTGTATCATCATCCCTGTTTGTTTAGCTGAGAACAACACGACGGTGTTTCCCGCGATTTCAATCGACGTGTGTGACTGACGTGACCAGGGCGGATTAAAATGAAGTAGCATCTAAAACTGAGAAATTATTTTTAATACACTTTTTTTTTTTTTACACAAATTTTAATACGCGCTTGAAAACAATATTTAAGGGACGGTTTACCCAAAAATATTGTTATTATTTACTCACCCCGAACGAGTTTTCTGTTGAACATAAAATTATATTTCTTAAATATTGTGAAATCAGACACTTGAAGGCACACTTTCAGGTTTTTTTTTCCTATGGAGGTCAATGGGTGCCATCTGATATTACTCACATATTGTGTTCAACAGAAGAAAGAAACTCATACAGGTTTGGAACAACTTAAGGGTGAGTAATGACCAGGTTGACAACATTTTTGTGTATTATAAGCGATTCCCTGAAGTAGAAAAACATTTTTAATAGGAGTGTTCTGCCATCTGCTGGACTAACTATGCAGTGACCACCAGTTCGAGGATGAGTTCAAGATGCTGGTATGCCAAGATGGTATACAGTACCATTGCTTCTACAAGGTATTTCAAGTGAACAATATGGTGCATGTCTAAAAAACGTGATATTTTATCATATTATATTAAGTATTTTGATAAAAACAAACCACAAGTTCTATTTAAAACTGTATTCAGGACAAAAATGACGTATTCATACATCGATCACTGAATTTTTGGCCCACATACAATCATGGGCGTCGGAACCATAGATATCTATATAAAGGCTAGCTATGTCGTCCACGCTGCTGGCCAATGGAGGTCGACGTCTGCACCTGGCGGCCATCTTGTCACAGGCAGCTCGCTTACTCGTAACATTACATGTACTATTTAAATGACCATAACTTGCTAAATTTTCTACCGATTTTCAAACGGTTTGTTTTGTTATAAACGTCAGAGATGTAGTTATGACACAACATACTTATGAATAAAAAGTGTATAAATAAATAATCATCCAGATAATTATAGCCACATTAATAACGTTTGTAAGAAACCGAACCATTTGTAGCTAAATCCGTCAAGATTTCAACGAGATAAGAGTATTTGTGTTCGTGCTGACCACCCATCTTACATCAGCTTGTCTGTGACAAGATGGCCGCCGGTGATGACGATGGAAACTTCGCCGTAACACATCTAGCCTTTATATACATATCTATGGTCGGAACCATTGTATATGGGTGGGACAAGACCCACCCACTTTTTAAGACCAATGATATGGGCTATATGCACGCATAAATTACGCATTTGACGCAAGGATGCTCGTCCATTTCCGGTTGTGGAGATTAAAGCGGAGGAAAACCAAGGAAAATGGGATTATGGCAGAGTCTTCAAAATTTACTGCTAGAGGCTGCAGTCTTTAGCCTCCTTGCTAGAGCGCCCGACTCTCACGCTGGAGACCCGGGTTCGAGGCCCGCTCGGAGCGGGGCGAGTAGGACCTGGGTGAAGGGGTTACATTGGTGCCGTGACCCGGATGAGAGTGAGGTTTAGGGGGGTGAGTGTAACGGAGGCCAGCTAGTAGTTGCTGTGCGAGTAAACCTCACTCCCCGATCTCAATAGGCGCTCTAGCGACAGACGCTAGGGGCTGCAGTCTTTAGCCTCCTTGCTAGAGCGCCCGACTCTCACGCCGGAGGCCCGCATGGAGCGGGGCGAGTAGGACCCGGGTGTGAGGAGTTACACAAAAAACATTTAGTATTTTCAAGGTGAAAAGCATTCATTTGCCTTGATCCACGCCGAAGAAAACGTCTAAATGTCACGTTTTTAATGAAGCAGCCTAATGAGTAAAATGTCTATTTTTCCGGCGTCCCCCAGCTCTTCGTTTAAGCAAAAGGTACGCTAAAACAACATTAAACCACGTTAACAGTGTTAACAATAACCTTTTAAATACTCGACCTAGTTCCGTTGCTTAGCAACGGGAAGAAACTCCTGTAACTTCAGTGCCCAACCCGGTATCACGACAAGACATGAAATAATCACGTTGGTCCACTTTGGAAAACGTGTAGATGTCACGGTTTAACAAAACCATAAATAGGGCTATACTGCCCTCTTGTGTCAAATTATATTTCTATATTTATTTTTCCAACACATAAAACCTAACCCGCAATAAAACCCATCCAACACACCATTAAACTCAGTGGCTCAGTTGATAAAGCGTTGGGCTTTAATCAAGGAGACCTAAGTTCAAATCCCATTCTTTCTTACGTTAAATTGTTGTGATTATATCAAACAAAGTGGCCAAAACAACATTTCTCCAACCGGCCACTTTGTTTGATATAATCACGTTGTTTTGGCCACTTTGTTTGATATAATCACAATAATTTAATGTGAGAAAGAATGTGATTTGAACTCGGGTCTCCTTGCTTAAAGCCCAAAGCTTTATCAACCCAGATAGCAAACTGACATTGAATCAACGTGGAAATATGACATCGAAACAACGTTGATCTGACATTGATTTGCTCATCGAATTAACATTGAACCAACGTCAGACGCGTCATTCTTTCAAAACTAACGGAAAATCAACTTGAAATCAACGCGTTGTTTCAACGTTATGAAAGCAAACCAATTTTCGATTTTCATTTAGCTTTGAAGAATGCCGCGTCTGACGTTGGTTCAACGTTAATTCGATGAGCAAAATCAACGTTGTTTCAATGTCATGAGAGACGTCGTTTCCACGTTGATTCAATGTCAGTTTGCTATCAGGGAACTGAGCCACTGAGTCTGATGAGTACAATGGTGTATTGGATGGGTTTTATTTCTTGGAAAAATAAATATAGAAATATAATTTGACACAAGAGGGCAGTATAGCCCTATTCATGGTTTTGAGTTTGGTTTAAACTATCACTATCAGTTAAACCGTGACATCTACACGTTTTCCAAAGTGGACCAACGTGATTGTAAGTGGCCACTGGAGGCCGCTAGAGGTAGTGCATTCTCAGTCAGGTAATGGGCTATATGCACGCATAAATTCCGCATTTGACGCAAGGATGCTCGTCCATTTCCGGTTGTGGAGATTAAAGCGGAGGAAAACCGAGGAAAACGGGATTATGGCAGAGTCTTCAAAATGTATTGTCCTCCAGTCTTTGAAATGAAACGTACATGCGTTTAGATGCAATTTTATATATAGTTATGTTTATTTAATATAATTTTAAAAAGAAGCATTAACACAACGAGGGGTGTCTGTTTTATCTGTTTTTGTGACTAACGTTTTATTAGTATAACCATGGAGTATAAAATTCAATATAAATTCTCGGTATTGCATTGGACTCTACGATCGGCGGAAGTCATCGAGCATCCTTACACCTTCACCGGAAATACCGCCGTGCATAGAGCCCATTCATGTGACTGGGTTTGAGGCTGTGCACCCAGGAACCTGTATAGACCATTTCACAAGATGTAAACAACACTGGTCCAGAAGCACTTCCTGTTTCAGTTTTTTAACACTACATAAAAGCTGGGATAAAATGCAACCAACAGAACATTTAAAACTGAATCAAAAAAGTTAAACAAACATCTTTAAGATGTTTTCTTTACATGTGAAATAAAGAAAACAGTTACAAACTGAAACAGGAATTGCTTCTGGACCAGTGTTGTTTACATCTGTGAAATGGTCTATAACTAATAATTCAATTTGCATGACTTCTCTCATCTCCGAAGATCAGGGACATGTAAGTTGACTCTTAAACTGTGTAAATTGTGAAATCCTGGTGCTCTTCACTTTACAATATTAAGTAGTTCATGTATTTCCATTTTCATGCGTTTTTGGTGAAGTTTGCTTTGTCTTATATTTCCACACATGTGTGTGCTGTTTTAGTTCAGAGACCTTCAAGCTAGCGGCTAATTCCGAAAAGCAGCAAATCTAAAATTTGCACCCTTGGTGAGCGGAGTAAGGTGTGTATCATTTGGCTCTATGTATAATAGGACTTCAAGGATGTAAAATGTCAAATTTTGACTGTTATTGGAAATTATTTTTGTTGTTTATCTTGTAGGCCCTACCATGAATATGTTAAGTAGGACAAAATTGTCTTTGGTTGTTATTTAAATAACTTCAAAGGTCACTTGATTTTCATTGTAAAATGCATCTTGATGTACTGTAAATGAGGTGAGGATTTTGTTTGCGAATTTGTGTCTAAATGATCATTAATCAGCTATTTGTGTTTACTTATAGTTTTCACGGTGCTCACGCTGATTTGGATGAATAAAATTACTGCACCCGTTTGAGACTCTCTGCCATTTATTAAGGAGCCAAGGGCTGCAACAGTGATTATTTGGCCAGCAGCCATATCACCCTGTAGCCCAAGACTGGTTGCCCACTGAAGCTAAGCAGGGCTGAGCCTGGTTAGTACCTGGATGGGAGACCTTCTGAGAAAGCCAGGTTGCTGCTGGAAGAGTTGTTAGTGAGGCCAGCAGGGGGTGCTCACCCTGTGGTCTGTGTGGGTCCTAACGCCCCAGTATAGTAATGGGGATACTATACTGTCAAAAGAGCACCGTCCTTCGGATGAGACGTTAAACCGAGGTCCTGACTCTCTGTGGTCATTAAAAATCCCAGGATGTCTTTCGAAAGAGTAGGGGTGTAACCCCGGCATCCTGGCCAAATTTGCCCAGTGGCCTCTGTCCATCATGGCCTCCTAATCATCCCCATATATATATACCAATTGGCTTCATCACTGTCTCCTCTCCACCAGTAAGCTGGTGTGTGGTGAGCGTTCTGGCGCACTATGGCAGCCGTCGCATCATCCAGGTGGATGCTGCACACTGGTGGTGGTTGAGGAGATTCCCCCCTCTATGTGAAGCGCTTTGAGTGTCCAGAAAGGCGCTATATAAATGTGATGAATTATTATTATTATTATTATTATTTCACGTCTTGTCGTGATGAGTTTCTTCCCGTTGCTAACGGAACTAGGTCGAGTATTTAAAAGGTTAAGGTTAACACGGTTAACGTGGTTTAACGTCGATGTAATACGTTGTTTTAGCGTACCCTTTACGAGGAGCTGGACGCCGGAAAAATAGACATTTTACTCATTTAGGCTGCTTCATTAAAAACGTGACATTTAGACGTTTTCTTCGGCGTGGATCAAATGAATCCTTTTCACCTTAAAATTAATAAATGTATTTTTTTTTTCTGCATTTTTTTGCATTTTAAATAATAGACCATTTCTCAGTCATCATCAATAAAACAAAATCCCATTTTTCTCGGTTTAATGAAAACCAATAGGTCGTTATGGTAAGTTTAAGTTTCAGTTTCACGTTTGAGGGGGTTAAACCGTGACATCTACACGTTTTCCAAAAGTGGACCAACGTGATTATTTCACGTCTTATCGTGATACCGGGTTGACGTCTTGTCGTGATACCGGGTTGCAACCGGCACTGAAGTTACAGGAGTTTCTTCCCGTTGCTAAGCAACGGAACTAGGTCGAGTATTTAAAAGGTTATGGTTAACACGGTTAACGTGGTTTAACGTCGATGTAATACGTTGTTTTACTGCGGTCAAGTGGGCCGCGCGTGGAAAATACACGGTCAAGCTAGCCGCACATTTTGTTTATTTTTTTTTGCATGCACGTCAAATCCTGCATGGTATGGGTGCTGAAAGACGCCAAAATTGATTTTAAGACTCTTTTGCCTGATATTTTCCATCGTATTAGGACACAAATAATACAATTTCATGATCTTTTCCTAACACATGACTTTTAATAATTGTTTGTTTGTTGTTATTGTAATGTTTCTAGGCTAAAATATTAATTATACCAATTATAATGTATTCATGTTCATATTATTAAACATTATCATACATTTTTATAGTTAATATTTACGTTTTTTTAGACACTACTTTCTGCTATTTTCCATCTTATTCTGAGACAAAAAAACATATATTTCTTTAAAAAAACATGACTTTTTCATTTTTTATTATTATTTTAATGTTTGTAGGCCTATATATATGATTTACATTAATTTAAATTGTATTTTTAAAGATTTAATTTATTCATGCTCGTGTTAATGTTAATTATCATACATCATTTTTTTATTTATTTAATTGTTAATTTGAATGTTTATATTGTTACGGTTGTGGTGTAATGCAGCTATGTTGGTTCTGCTGTTGTTGCTGCTGTCTCCTTCTCCTTTAGGATTGGTCCTGGATCTAACAACACGCTGATTTTGATTGGATCAGAGGAGAGGCCTGGACCATAAATTCCCTGGAATACCACTAGAGGGGGCGCTCTGCCATTGATTGCAACTGGGGTTGTACTGTGTGTTTGCGCTCTGTGAAAATGTAGCACAATCGTGTGATTAATGTGCTCTTGTATGGTTTCTTTGATCCTGAGTGATTTGTGCTAAAACGCCAGTGTTGATGATCTCATCTGTATGTGTATGATTATTTGAGAAGCCGTAGGGGGTGAGTACCTTGTTTCTTTTGTAGGCTGAAAGGCCTTTGTTTTTCTCCTGTTTATTGGTAGTTAAGGAGGTAGGGTATTTCATTGTATGTTTTGTTTTCTTTTATTTTAATTCATAGGTAAGGTAGTTTCTTTGGGGAAAGCTAGTTCTGTTTGGTTTATTATTTTGGCATTAGCTCACCCCTGAAGATCTTGCTTCTAATCTTTTTCCTGTTTGTTTTCTTTGTTAATTTATTTTCCAGATATTGTTTTGGTGAATGATAAGAAATGCTGCTTTTGAAACAAATCCAGAATGATAATAAATTCAAGCTAACTGAAGGAATTGGTGTTAGTGTTTATGTTACTGTCTGACCTAGACCAGGGACCGCAACAATATATATATATATATATATATATATATATATATATATATATATATATATAATTTGATTTTTATTATACATTATTATTGCCTACTTTATTAATGTAAATTAAATTGAATATTAATTATCGATAGATAGATAGATAGATAGATAGATAGATAGATAGATAGATAGATAGATAGATAGATAGATAGATAGATAGATAGATAATCTTTATTCAGGACACACAAGATGGTCCATAGCCCTATACATATACCATAATATTACAAAGTGCATTAAAAAGAAAAGGAAGAAAGAGAGAGAGAAAAAAAGGAAGAAAAAAGAACAGAGTTCTATAAAATGACTACACAGTCAGTATTCTACAATACATACAAAAAAGTGTTCAAATGTTAACATACAAACTAAAACGCCAATGATTCCACAAACCAGAAGTGAACCTAACAGCACTCAATGCCGGATTCACTAGTGTTTTGATGATGCTGTTATGTGACTCTGCTAGTCTACACATACATTTGTACATGAGATTCCTGAGTACAGCAGGACATGTGGATACGTTAACACTTACACACATTTGACTCGCACTGCCCCCTCGTGGCAATTTAAGCAGCAACCGCAACCCATCATTATATTTTTTCTGCAGAGTTTCTGCAGACTACTTTTTTTATAACGCCGCCACAAGTGAGCAGTGTACATCGGAGTACAAAAAGCTTTAAAAAGTCTAATCTTTACAAAAAGTGAGCACATATTAAATTTGCGATTCAACATATTAGCTTGTGCATATATCATACAGTACTGTCTATAAATGTCCCTATCATCAGACAGGTCATCAGTGATATAATGTCCCAAGTATTTGACCTCATCACACACTTTCAGTAAAGTACCAGACAGATAAAATGCAGGAAATGAGAGTTTACTATCCACCCTGCTTCTAACAATCATTATATTACTCTTCTTAGAGTTGTAAGTAATGTCAAAGTCCAAACCATATTGGGAACAGACCCGATAAATTTATTTAGCATTTTTTTTGTTGAATTTAATGTTTGTATATGTATACACTCATTATTAATATATGTAATGATGATTATTTACTTATGTAATTATTTTACTTTTTTATGTTAATGTAAATGGCAAATATGATACAACAGGCTTTTAGTGGCTTTTAATCTTTCAATTATCATATATATAATATATATATATATATACATATATATATGATAATTGAAAGATTAAAAGCCACTAAACATCCATCCATCTATCCATCGCGGGAGACGACGGCTTCGCGGCGCCTTGTGCTGTGGCCGGGGGACAAAATAAAATATTTCTTAAGCCTGGTATGTTTTAAATAAGTTTTTATTTAATTTTTTTTTATAAGTAAAGGCATAATATAACCAGTTTAATTGTAGTGCATTGACAATAGTTTTATATAATTAGTTTAGTAATTAAATTAACTTGGTCCATAAACTTGATCTGAAAATTTGGTCCAACACACTTGCATGTAATAATATGAAACTCGGTACACTTATAGATCACATCAGGCCAAACAACTTTCGTGCTCTAAGTTTTACGACAGTTCAAATGGAAGTCGGGAATTATGGGTTGTTTGAATAAATCTCCTAGGAGAAATACATCAAATTACAACGCATGTGTTTACCAATCACCACCAAACTCGGTGTGCATGAAGTCAAGACATTGAGGATGCTCAATTCCGGACAGATTTTTGATATCTCGAACGGTTTGGCCGTGGCGAGGAAATGAATTTTATGACTAAAAAAGGACACATAAAATGTGTTATAACTTTGCTCGTTTTACCTACAGTTACAAAACTTGCCACGTATATTGTTAGAAAGCCAATCAACTTTCTAATTGAAAAAAAAAAATAAAAAACAGTAAGAAACTCAGACCAAAAGAAAGTCAGATATTGTAGTTTGGATTTGTATCTTGTCTCTATCAGTGTCTGTGGGGGAGGAGGAGGGAGGAGGAGGAGGAAGGGGGGGGGGGGGTTTGCTGGTGTCTGTGTTTGTGGGTGTCTGTGTGTGTGTGTGTGTGGCTGACTGTAGATTTTTCCTGTAGGTCCTTATTTTTTTGCATAACAATTTTGTATTTTTTTAAATGACAAAATATGCATATAACCCTAATCTTTTAAATGTATAGTTTGCTTTAAATAAAAGTAAGACAAATTGGTAAACTACAAATTGGTAATTGAAGCTGAATGAATTTAAAATCCATGTGCTATATTTCAATATTTGCTTTCCTTAAAATTGTAAAACACTAACCTCATTCTCATCTGAATTACAAACATTTTTTTTTGTATACAATAATACTGTGATTAAAAAAGAAACATCAAACGTGTTTTTAGTCAATGTAGAATGTGTAACTTAAAAATAAACAGATTAGTGCTTTGTTTGAGGACAATAATATTCTCTGTCTTTGTGTGTGTGTGTGTGTGTGTGTGTGTGTGTGTGTGTGTGTGTGTGTGTGTGTGTGTGTGTGTGTGTTTGTATGTATATATAATTTGCAGAGCCCTCATTGATGCAAGCTCTTCAGCACACTTCTCTTCAACAGTCAATGCGGGGCTTAAGTTTTGCACGTCGTGCAGAATAACCCTCTTTATGTGTATTATTATTTTTATCGTAAGAGACTTTGTTAGATATTACATGACATAATCCAAGAAAGTCTGTTACTATAATACCGGTAATGATGTTTTGGCGCTCGTTGTATGTGTGTATGCAATGTATTTTTCCCCTCGGGGCTTGCCGTAGATGGGTCGTGTGCAGACTGCGCACTTGGTAGGCTACTGGAGTGTCGCGGGTTTTTGGAGGTCTGTGTGGAGTTCAAACTGCTATGTTTATTATTTATTCAAACAGTTAGGCTACACTTACACCTTGAAGGTTATGTTCCCCTGCGGGCTGTTTTCTCCAATACCGATACCGTGACTAGGCGCAGTTGCGCACAAATTGTCTATGCACGCGCGAGGTGTCTAGAGGATTATGCGCAAAGTGCGCATGACTGAAACGCTGGCAGACACAGCAGCAGCAGTTGTAACTTGTAGGCAGGTATATTGATAATTAAATCAGAGTTTTGTTGTCTTGAATGATTCATTCAGTCATATTCATTCATTCATTGATTTATGTCACTTGTTTAAGTAATCCAAAAAAATAAAAAATAACCCCGATTAGGGGGCCCCCTGGTGGCCCCTAAGCGGCCGCTTAGTTCGCTTATGCCTCGGGCCGGCTCTGGTGTGTGTTCAGAGCCTCATTGGTCTGTCACCGCTAGTCAATGTCAGAATATTTGAGATGGCCAATCAAATCAAAGTAGGCGGGCTTTATGTTCACAGACGCTGAGCGCGAATTTTAACAGTCCAACTCGATGCTTCAGTGTACGGTCAAGTGCGAGATAAGATGTAAGTATATATTTGACAGTTTTGTTGGTCATAAATGTTAAACGAATGACAAAAAATAAATTGGCAAACTAATATAGTTTTGTCTAATTTGGCCATTTTGAACTGAAAGACCTATGTAACATGTAGCCAATTGTGAGGGGACAAGCAACATGAACAAAGCCTTTTTCATCATGTTAGGCACAGGATAATGAATGTGTGTGTACATATTGAGAATAAAATACAAATTGTTGCCTTTAGTAAATTAAAAAAATAATTTAATTATTAATTTTTTTAGGGGGGGGGGGGGAGGGGGGGAATTATGATAAATGGCCAGCAGCGGCACTGCACGTAGTTAACTGATTTTTTTTAATGAAGGCAGTTTTTTTTCTCTTCATGCATTTGCGTAGAGGCGCCACTGCACATTAGCGCCCACCACTCATTACAGCCGCGCAATTTGGACCCATGCAACCTTTTATTCAAATAAACAAGCAAAAATGTTTTAGATTGGCCTACAAGTGACATTTTTGATACAACAGCAAAACTAGGCCTAATAAGACTTAACTATAGTCTGAATATAAAGTCAAAGTGTTATTAAAGGAGAGTAATAAAATAAGAACGAATAAACGTAATTACAAGCAATGGCCAAAAGCTAATTTAATAGAACAAATATGAAACAGATTAAATTGTTAAATTAATATGAAACAGATTAAATTAAAGCTTTAATATTTTCAGGTCAAGATTAAGATCAAATGTAAAAACAGTTATTTATTCCGGGAGGATTTTTGCTGTTATAAATATAGTTTATTCTGAGGCAATTTTAAAAGCTTGAGGCAATCAGCTTTTACATAGGCTACTTAAAATCTGCATATTTGTGATAATTACCCCCAGGGCGTAATTTACCTTTATAAAGGCCATTTTTTTAAACGTATTAAATGTATGCATCGTCTTTCAGGTCCGATTCTTACATTTATATTGTGTGAGGAGGAATTGATCGTTGGAGAGGAATCCTGAAGGACAGTGTGGGGATCATGCAGGAATCCTGCAGGACAGAATGAAAATCCTACAGGACAGGATTTGTTGTATACCTGCAGGAGTCTTGAAGAATTCCTACAAAAGTCCCACAGGAAAATGACCACAAAAATCGCAAAAATGCAATGATTTTTTTTACACATGAAACTAAACCACCAATATGTTGCCGCAAGTGACCATCTTAATGAGTGAGTCATTGAGTCATTTATTCAAACGATTCTTTCAAAATGCTGAATCATAATCTTCAGTAAACAAAAGACAGCGCTGATTATTGTTTTCCTTTGGAACTATTTTCATCGGTGAAATAGAGTTCTAAAACAGCCAATAATGTGTCTATAATGTAAGTGACTTAATATTAAATAGGCTACTTGTTAATTGAACTATAAAATAAATTTTACATTTGCAATCATGATTATATTCAGCAAAACTGTTTCCTTTTATGTGTTATGTTAAAGCTACACTGTGTAAAACTTTTAGTTTATTCTTAGCTAAAAACAGTTCTTTCAAAAATATATAGCTCATTAATGTATATTTACTTCGTTCAAGTAATAAAGTATTCTCGTGGGTGTATAATATGCCATTGAAAATACACACGGGTAAGGGGTTCTAATGTCGGTCGCCATGTTGTCCCTCCATCTTGAAAGTACATTAGCCAAAGAGGGACATACCCGTTAATTCAAGCTTTGCCTTTCGCGTTTACGTTTGATTTAACACTCAAGGACAAGGTCGAACTGGAAGCCATGTTAATCTTGGACTACATTGGCCACCGTAGGAGTTAAAACGAAATCGGAATTGAGAGGAACAGAAACTAATATTCACTGGATGGTCATATACCTTTTAACCGCTAGATGGGGGTAAAAATCACACAGTGTAGCTTTAAATAACTAGCTATATCATGTTATAAATAAAAAAACTCAACATTTAGATTTTTTACCTCAGTATGTTCCTTCTGTGAGTTTCTTGTGTGCTGTTACGCTCATCTGTTTTTACTTCTCCATGAAAGAAAGTGTCAGCAGCGCGACCTTGTTACCAGAAACTTCTCAGCAAACTAGGATTATAGTCGTAACCTGAGACGTTTTGTTTTTATGAAGGGGAAAAGTGAAAGAGAATTTAACTTGCCCAACTGGACAAATAGCTTAAATCACTTGAGTCAACTAGTTTAACGACGAGAGTGATCGTCACGGGCGGGTGACGTCACGACCAAGAAAGGATAAAAGCACCGGCGTCAGCTTCGAATTAGCCGAAGCAAGTCGATCACAGGGATGCAGGGAGTATGTCAAAGTGATGCAGTGTCTCGTTCCCTTCTCAGGGAACCAGGGTTACAGTCGTAATCTGAGAAGTTACCCTTTGTGGGAACTCGCTGTGCGTCGATGGGAACACTTTGGGAATGAGAATGCCCAAACTTCATTTGAACAAAAGCCTGTCCGTGTGACTATAGTCAGGGAGCCAAAGTCTCAAAAATGGGTTGAACCTGACATGGTCTGCCATACTTTTTATTTGTGTTTTTTCTGTTAACTTTGACCCTAAGAACAAATAATTGGAGGGTCTGCTCTGCCGGAAATATCGCGAAAAAAAAATTGTGGGCATTTTAGTGTAAGCACCCTTTATTTTTTATCAGAAAAATGTGAAAAATTATTTTTTTCATCAAATTCTTAGTGGGTTGGGTAGGTTCTCAATAAATGCATTCCAGATACACAGAACACATGTGCAGACAACATCCACTGAAAAAATAATTCTTAAAACACATTTCTACATGATCCCAAAACTCTGGGGCAGACCTACCGGTATTAGTCACTATCACTTACCACAGACAATGATGAGCAGCTTCAAAGTCTGTTGGTAACCGTTGGTAACCATTGGTTGGTTGTTCCAAACTCATAAAAATTACTAAGATCATGTGTGTGCGTGTGTGTGTGTGTGTTTGTAAGTGAGCCATGATGCTAAATATCCAGCATGTTTTTAAGAATTTTGAGAGTAGTCTAAAATTCGATTGAAATTCTGAGCCTGTTGATCGCCAACTAGTAGTGAAATCATCACAGATCCATTGATTTTTGTTTGGATTTTTATAATTTTTTCTGTGTAATGAGTATAGTATTTGGTGAAAAGAATGGCATATTGCCTGATGTCATAACTTAAGGGAATAGTTGATTGCCAATGAAGTAAAGATGAAAATAGTGGAAAATAAGTGAAAAAACGCCTGTTTTTTTGCATTAAATTGATGCGAAATCATGTAGAAATGTGTTTTATGAATTATTTTTTCAGTGGATGTTGTCTGCACATGTGTTCTGTGTATCTGGAATGCATTTATTGAAAACCTACCCAACCCACTGAGGATTTGATGAAAAAAATAATTTTTCACATTTTTCTGATAAAAAATAAAGGGTGCGTACACTAAAATGGCCACAATTTTTTTTCGCGATATTTCCGGTAGAGCAGACCCTCCAATTATTTGTTCTTAGGGTCAAAGTTAACAGAAAAAACACAAATAAAAAGTATGGCAGACCATGTCAGGTTCAACCCATTTTATAGAGCTTTTGAGACTTTGTCTCCCCGACTACTACTGAGAGGACTGGGGCAGAGCCCTGGTCAACGTTGTAAAGCCATACAAATGTGAGTGGAGAGGACCAGCCTGCCACATACCACACCCTGCAGGGATACCTCCTTATATAATAATACTTTCAAGCCGTCATACACCTCCTGGCCTAAAAGCACCACAGAGGAAACCACCCAAAGGGACATGGTAGCCAGTTTACGCCACCACGTACACCTTCAGAGTGGAAGGGGATAACCCTGCAGAAAAACAAACCTGCAGTAACTCCAGCACTGTAATTGGGCAGTTAACTGGACCCCACTGTCAAGATCGGCACTATGAAGTGAAAACCCATCACTTAAGTACATACAGTTTCCTCGTGGAGGTAGCTCTGGAGAGAAGTATGGTCTCCACTTCCGCAGTTGAGAGACCAAACTCTGTGAGTTGGGCCCTCTCCAAGGCCAAACCCACAGGTTCCATATCTCTGGGCTGGGGTGAAGGGTCACCCCTCTCACTGGAGAATGAAAGTGCCTCCGGATCAGACTCTCAGAGGGAAAGCCGTCGAGGAGGGACACCAGGTCCGAGAACCAGTCAGCTTGGCCAGTATGGTTCTACTAGTAGTAGATTTATTCTGTCCCAGCAGACCTCCTCCAGACCTCCTGGGGAGCAGAGTGATCAGGGAAAAAAGTACAGACGTAGCCTCGGCCATGTCTATACCACAACGTCCAGCGCCAAGGGAGCTGGTGCATGAGGGAGAACCAAAGTGGACAGTGCATTGTATCCTGAGACGCAAAAGATCCACTTCTGCTTGGCCGAAATACCTCCCATATATTATTCAGCACCTCCGGGTGAAGTTTCCATTCCCCGGGCCTCAGCCCCTGCCTCAACAGGATGTCTGCCCCTAAGTTTCTGTACCCTGGAACCTATACTGCTCTCAGGGTCTGGTGTGCCAGTTTGCATAGCTGGCATGGACATAGACCTCCTGATGCTTTTTATAAGAGACCAACGATGTGTTGTCTGTGAGAACAAGCATATGAAGGCCTCAGGTCTGGAAGCAAATGCCTCAATGTTGTGAAGACAGCCATCATTTCCAGGCAGTTCATGTGCCACAAAAGATGATGACTCCTCCAGAGACTCAGAGCTGACGGACTTCCATTACCTCAGAGACACCGCTGTGTGAACATGATCATACGAAGTGGGTTCCCCCTCGGGGACCCCTTGGTCTTGAGGCACCACTGCAGGGCCCTCATGTACAGCAGGCCAAACGGTATAATGTTGGACGCGGCTGGCATCAGGCCCAACAGTCTCTGAAACTGTTCTACTGTGAGTGACTGGCCTAGCTTTATCTCTTTTGCGACTGAGAGGATCATGGCGACCAGAGCAGGCGAAAGCACAGCCCTCATTGTCACTGAATCCCATATAACACCAAAAAAGGTGGTCCTCTTTGCTGGAGAATTCACACTTTTCTTGGCATTCATTCTTAGCCCCACCTTTTTATATGATTGAGAACGACATTTCGATGCCAAACCGCCAACTGTTCTGACTTTGCTAGGATAAGCCAGTTGTCAATGTAGTTGATAATGCGTATGCCCTGCAGCCTGAGCGAGGCCAGAGCTGCATCTATGCATTCAATAAACATGCAGGGGGATAGAGCTAGACTAACAGAAGAACCCGATACTGGTATTTTTTGCTCCCGAAAGCGAACCTAAGGAACTTCCTCTGTTGTGGAAGGATGGAAACAAGGAAGTATGCATCTTTCTGATCTATCGTGACAAACCAGTCCTCGGATCTGATTTAAGTCACGATCTGCTTCAATGTTAGCATCTTGAACTTGAGTTTCTTGACCGAACGATTCGGAAGGCAGAGACCCCATTCTGTTTTGGAAATACCGGCTGTAAAACCCTGAGTCTCTGTTGGCCTGGGGGAACCAGTT
The DNA here is from genome assembly GCF_988280905.1 of Pimephales promelas. Taxonomy (NCBI): domain Eukaryota; kingdom Metazoa; phylum Chordata; class Actinopteri; order Cypriniformes; family Leuciscidae; genus Pimephales; species Pimephales promelas. The sequence goes on along the minus strand of NC_142790.1, from coordinate 3,404,396 downwards.
CTATAGCTTCTTTTGCTAAGAGTGCTTCCACTTCTTGTTCCATCACCAGAGCCTGCTCTGGATGTACTACTCTAGACCCTTCCGGAGCTGAGATATTCAGATCCCACGTAGCATTTATGCCATTGTAAAACTCTCAATACCTCAGCTCTGGAAGGGTCTAGAGGCTCAATTTTGGCACTCAGGTCTAAGTCCCATGGCCCTCTATCAGAATCCAGAGTTTTAAGAAGATTGGAGAAACTTATTTTTTCGCACCGAAAAAAAAAACGACAGGGGTACCACTGTCAGGTTTTTTTTGGGTCGAAATTTTGAGTTTCTCTGATCTTCTTGAAACTCTGGATTCTGATAGAGGGCCATGAGACTTAGACCTGAATGCAAAAATGGAGGCTCTAGACTCTTCCAGAGCTGAGATATTGAGATCCCACTTAGCATTTATGCCATTATAAAACTCTCAATATCTCAGCTCTGGAAGGGTCTAGAGCCTCCATTTTTGCACTCAGGTCTACGTCTCATTAGCCTGGCTGCGCCCTCCTACGCACTTCAGCTCAATTTCATTTTACTTCTGTACTACGTCTGGGATCGCTCCATATCCTTAGGTTTCCAGAAACCAATTTTTTGTAGGACCAATCAGCGAATAGAGGGCGTGGCTGAGAAAGATGACTAGATGTAAGCGCGTCAGTTTCAATTCAGTAATGGCAGCGGAGAAAGACGTGAGAAAAGCTATTCGGTCCGTTGTTGGAAAAGAAACTGCCGAATATACAGAATTTAAAGCCGGATTGTTATCGTCTAACCTCTTGTTGCACAACTGAGGACCAAGTGAAGGAGGCAGAAAGTTTGGAAGTTTGTCCTGGGCAGTTCGTGCACGATGACCGTGACATTTTGGACGGACATCATATTCCCAACTGTAAATTTACTGATTCTTGTGATGAATAGAACATTTTGAGCCCTTGTGCACTCGTGCAGGAGGTTGGTGTGTCAGTTTTACATGTTGTAAATCATACAAATTGGTTGTGATTTAAAAAAAAATAATTGTCATAAATAAAAATGTGAAAAACCATACTTTGAAGATGTTTGATTTTCAGTTTTAGATGGCAATGGTTGATTTGTTTTACTAAAAAAAATAAATGCCACATAAAAATGTACAAACACATACTTTGAAGACCATAATTAAGGTAATTAAGAAACAATAAGACGTAATATGAAAAATTGTTGTTTATTACACATCTGCAGATAGAGACAGACTGATCATTCACTGTAGCTGCTACAGCATTTGCGGCAGATCAGAAAACGACCACAGCGGCGTATTTGTAATGATTAGACACAGCTTCCACCATTGAATGAATATATCACTGTCCTTCGTGTCAAATATACATTTCGAATTAATAATTGTTCCTAGATTAACAAAACCTGCGGCGCTCGTTGACTGAAATCCTATTGTAAACATAATCCTCTGATCATTCGGACTTGTTGTTTCCAGCCATTTCGGCGCGTGACATACGTCACTCACGACACCCCGTTAGCGATTGGCTATGGCAGATCGTGAGTGACTTTGGGCAGATCCAATAGATTTGAACTTTAATAGTGAACCCGCCTACAAGGAAGGAAACGTTTTAAAATGAAGCAGTTCCAGACTCTATGTGGAAATGAAATGAACTAGAGTCTGGTTGAACCAGGCTAACGTCTCATGGCCCTCTATCAGAATCCAGAGTTTTGAGAAGATTGGAGAAATTTAATTTTTCACCTGAAAAAAAAACCCGAAAGGGGTACCACTGTCGTTTTTTTTTTTCGGGTTGAATTTTTGAGTTTCGATATCTCAGCTCTGGAAGGGTCTAGAGCCTCCATTTTTGCACTCAGGTTTAAGTCTCATGGCCCTCTATCAGAATCCAGAGTTTTGAATAAAAAGAGTTTTTAGAAGAAAAGAGTTTTGAGAAGAAAAAACTAAAGGGGTACCACTGTCGTTTTTTTTTTCGGGTCGAATTTTTGAGTTTCGATATCTCAGCTCTGGAAGGGTCTAGAGCCTCAATTTTTGCACTCAGGTCTACGTCTCATGGCCCTCTATCAGAATCCAGAGTTTTGAGAAGATTGGAGAAATTAAATTTTTCGCCCGAAAAAAAAAAACACGAAAGGGGTACCACTGTCGTTTTTTTTTTTTTTTCAGGTCGAATTTTTGAGTTTCGACATCTCAGCTCTGGAAGGGTCTAGAGCCTCCATTTTTGCACTCAGGTCTAAGTCTCATGGCCCTCTATCGGAATCCAGAGTTTTGAGAACATTGGAGAAACTTAATTTTTCGCCTAAAAAAAAACCGAAAGGGTCCCACTGTCGTTTTTTTTTCGGGTCGAATTTTTGAGTTTCGATATCTCAGCTCTTGAAGTGTCTAGAGCCTCCATTCTTGCACTCAGGTCTAAGTCTCATGGCACTCTATCAGATCAGAATCCAGAGTTTTGAGAAGATTGGAGAAACTTAATTTTCCACCCCAAAAAAAAAAAAACTAAAGGGGTACCACTGTCGTTTTTTTTTTTCGGGTCGAATTTTCGAGTTTTGATATCTCAGCTCTGGAAGGGTCTAGAGCCTCCATTTTTGCACTCAGGTTTAAGTCTCATGGCCCTCTATCAGAATCCAGAGTTTTGAGAACATTGGAGAAACTTAATTTTTCGCCTGAAAAAAAAAACACGAAAGGGGTACGTACCACTGTCGTTTTTTTTTTCAGGTCGAATTTTTGAGTTTCGATATCTCAGCTCTGGAAGGGGTTAGAGCCTCCATTTTTGCACTCAGGTCTATGTCTCATGGCCCTCTATCAGAATCCAGAGTTTTGAGAAGATTGGAGAAACTTAATTTTTCGCCTGAAAAAAAAACACGAAAGGGGTACGTACCACTGTCGTTTTTTTTTTCAGGTCGAATTTTTGAGTTTCGATATCTCAGCTCTGGAAGGGTCTAGAGCAGGGGTGCCCAATCCTGCTCCTGGCGATCGACTGTCCTGCACAGTTCATCTCCAAGCATAATCAAACACACCTGAATGTGATCCTAAAGACCTTAATTGGCTACTTAATTGGTTTGATTAGGGTTGGAGATGAACTGTGCAGGACAGTCGATCGCCAGGAGCAGGATTGGGCACCCCTGGTCTAGAGCCTCCATTTTTGCACTCAGGTCTAAGTCTCATGGCCCTCTATCAGAATCCAGAGTTTTGAGAAGATTGGAGAAACTTAATTTTTCGCCCAAGAAAAAACGAAAGGGGTACCACTGTCGGTTTTTTTGGGGGGTCGAATTTTTGATTTTCGATATCTCAGCTCTGGAAGGGTCTAGAGCCTCCATTTTTGCACTCGGGTCTAAGTTTCATTGCCCTCTATCAGAATCCAGAGTTTTGAGAAGAAATGAAATGAACTAGAGTCTGGTTGAACCAGGCTAACGTCTCATGGCCCTCTATCAGAATCCAGAGTTTTGAGAAGATTGGAGAAACTTAATTTTTCGTCTGAAAAAAAAAAAAAAACGAAAGCGGTACCATTGTCGTTTTTTTTTTCGGGTCGAATTTTTGAGTTTCGATATCTCAGCTTTTGAAGGGTCTAGAGCCTCCATTTTTGCACTCAGGTCTAAGTTTCATGGCCCTCTGTTAGAATCCAGAGTTTTGAGAAGATTGGAGAAACTTATTTTTTCGCCTGAAAAAAAAAACGAAAGGGGTACCACTGTCGTTTTTTTTTCCGGGTCTAATTTTTGAGTTTCGATATCTCCGCTCTGGAAGGGTATAGAGCCTCCATTTTTGCACTCAGGTTTAAGTCTCATGGCCCTCTATCAGAGTCCAGAGTTTTGAGAAGATTGGGGAAACTTAATTTTTCGCCCGAAAAAAAAAATGAAAGGGGGACGACTGTCGGGTTTTTTTTTCGCGTAGAATTTTTGATTTTCGATATCTCAGCTCTGGAAGGGTGTAGAGCCTCCATTTTTGCACTCAGGTCTAAGTTTTATGGCCCTCTATCAGAATCCAGAGTTTTGAGAAGATTGGAGAAACTTAATTTTTCACCTGAAAAAAAAACCCGAAAGGGGTACCACTGTCGTTTTTTTTTTCGGGTTGAATTTTTGAGTTTCGATATCTCAGCTATGGAAGGGTCTAAAGCCTCCATTTTTGCACTCAGCTTTAAGTCTCATGGCCCTCTATCAGAATCCAGAGTTTTGAGAAGATTGAAGAAACTTAATTTTTCGCCCGAAAAAAAAAAAACGAAAGGAGTACCACTGTCATTTTTTTTTCGGGTCGAATTTTTGAGTTTCGATATCTCAGCTCTGGAAGGGTCTAGAGCCTCCATTTTTGCACTCAGGTCTAAGTTTCATGGCCCTCTATCAGAATCCAGAGTTTTGAGAAGATTGGAGAAACTTAATTTTTCGCCCGAAAAAAAAAACGAAAGGAGTACCACTGTCATTTTTTTTTCGGGTCGAATTTTTGAGTTTCGATATCTCAGCTCTGGAAGGGTCTAGAGCCTCCATTTTTTGCACTCAGGTTTAAGTCTCATGGCCCTCTATCAGAAACCAGAGTTTTGAGAAGATTGGAGAAACTTAATTTTTCGCTCGAAAAAAAAAAACAAACCGAAAGGGGTACACTGTCGTTTTTTCTTTTCTTTTCGGGTCGAATATTTGAGTTTCAATATCTCAGCTCTGGAAGGGTCTAGAGCCTCCATTTTTGCACTCAGGTCTAAGTCTCATGGCCCTCTATCAGAATCCAGAGTTTTGAGAAGATTGGAGAAACTTATTTTTTCGCCTGAAAAAAAACCCGAAAGGGGTACCATTTTAGTTTTTTTTTTCGGGTCGAATTTTTGAGTTTCAATATCTCAGCTCTGGAAGGGTCTAGAGCCTCCATTTTTGCACTCAGGTCTAAGTTTCATGGCCCTCTGTTAGAATCCAGAGTTTTGAGAAGATTGGAGAAACTTAATTTTTCGCCTAAAAAAAAAAAAACGAAAGGGGTACCATTTTAGTTTTTTTTTTTCGGGTCGAATTTTTTAGTTTCGATATCTCAGCTTTTGAAGGGTCTAGAGCCTCCATTTTTACACTCAGGTCTAAGTTTCATGGCCCTCTGTTAGAATCCAGAGTTTTGAGAAGATTGGAGAAACTTATTTTTTTGCCTGAAAAAAAAAAACGAAAGGGGTACCACTGTTGTTTTTTTTTCCGGGTCTAATTTTTGAGTTTCGATATCTCAGCTCTGGAAGGGTCTAGAGCCTCCATTTTTGCACTCAGGTTTAAGTCTCATGGCCATCTATCAATCTATCAGAATCCAGAGTTTTGAGAAGATTGAAGAAACTTAATTTTTCGCCCGAAAAAAAAACCGAAAGGGGTACCACTGTCGTTTTTTTTTTTTCTGGTCGAATTTTTGAGTTTCGATATCTCAGCTCTGGAGGGGTCTAGAGCCTCCGTTTTTGCACTCAGGTTTAAGTCTCATGGCCCTCTATCAGAATCCAGAGTTTTGGGAAGATTGGAGAAACTTAATTTTTCGCCCGAAAAAAAAACACGTAAGGGGTACCACTGTGGTTTTTTTTTTTCGGGCCGAATTTTTGAGTTTCGATATCTCAGCTCTGGAAGGGGCTAGAGCCTCCATTTTTGCACTCAGGTCTAAGTCTCATGGCCCTCTATCAGAATCCAGAGTTTTGGGAAGATTGGAGAAACTTAATTTTTCGCCCGAAAAAAAAAAAACATAAGGGGTACCACTGTCGTTTTTTTTTTTTCGGGCCGAATTTTTGAGTTTCGATATCTCAGCTCTGGAAGGGGCTAGAACCTCAATTTTTGCACTCAGGTCTAAGTCTCATGGCCCTCTATCAGAATCCAGAGTTTTGGGAAGATTGGAGAAACTTAATTTTTCGCCCGAAAAAAAAATACGTAAGGGGTACCACTGTCGTTTTTTTTTCGGCCCGAATTTTTGAGTTTCGATATCTCAGCTTTGGAAGGGTCTAGAGCCTCCATTTTTGCACTCAGGTCTAAGTCTCATGGCCCTCTATCAGAGTCCAGAGTTTTGGGAAGATTGGAGAAACTTAATTTTTCGCCCGAAAAAAAAAAAACGTAAGGGGTACCACTGTCGTTTTTTTTTTCGGGCCGAATTTTTGAGTTTCGATATCTCCGCTCTGGAAGGGGCTAGAACCTCCATTTTTGCACTCAGGTCTAAGTCTCATGGCCCTCTATCAGAATCCAGAGTTTTGGGAAGATTGGAGAAACTTAATTTTTCGCCCGAAAAAAAAAAAACGTAAGGGGTACCACTGTCGTTTTTTTTTTTTTCGGGCCGAATTTTTGAGTTTCGATATCTCAGCTCTGGAAGGGGCTAGAGCCTCCATTTTTGCACTCAGGTCTAAGTCTCATGGCCCTCTATCAGAATCCAGAGTTTTGGGAAGATTGGAGAAACTTAATTTTTCGCCCGAAAAAAAAAACGTAAGGGTAAACACTGTCGTAAACACTGTCGTTTTTTTTTTTCGGCCCGAATTTTTGAGTTTCGATATCTCAGCTCTGGAAGGGGCTAGAACCTCCATTTTTGCACTCAGGTCTAAGTCTCATGGCCCTCTATCAGAATCCAGAGTTTGGGGAAGATTGGAGAAACTTAATTTTTCGCCCGAAAAAAAAAAACGTAAGGGGTACCACTGTCGTTTTTTTTTCGGGACGAATTTTTGAGTTTCGATATCTCAGCTCTGGAAGGGGCTAGAGCTTCCATTTTTGCACTCATGTCTAAGTCTCATGGCCCTCTATCAGAATCCAGAGTTTTGGGAAGATTGGAGAAACTTAATTTTTCGCCCGAAAAAACGTAAGGGGTACCACTGTCGTTTTTTTTTTTCGGGCCGAATTTTTGAGTTTCGATATCTCAGCTCTGGAAGGGGCTAGAGCCTCCATTTTTGCACTCAGGTCTAAGTCTCATGGCCCTCTGTTAGAATCAAGAGTTTTGAGAAGATTGGAGAAACTTATTTTTTCGCCCTAAAAAAAAAAACATAAGGGGTACCACTGTCGTTTTTTTTTCGGCCCGAATTTTTGAGTTTCGATATCTCCGCTCTGGAAGGGGCTAGAGCCTCCATTTTTGCACTCAGGTCTAAGTCTCATGGCCCTCTGTTAGAATCAAGAGTTTTGAGAAGATTGGAGAAACTTATTTTTTCGCCTGAAAAAAAAAACGAAAGGGGTACCACTGTCGTTTTTTTTTCCGGGTCTAATTTTTGAGTTTCGATATCTCCGCTCTGGAAGGGTATAGAGCCTCCATTTTTGCACTCAGGTTTAAGTCTCATGGCCCTCTATCAGAGTCCAGAGTTTTGAGAAGATTGGGGAAACTTAATTTTTCGCCCGAAAAAAAAAATGAAAGGGGGACGACTGTCGGTTTTTTTTTTTCGCGTAGAATTTTTGATTTTCGATATCTCAGCTCTGGAAGGGTGTAGAGCCTCCATTTTTGCACTCAGGTCTAAGTTTTATGGCCCTCTATCAGAATCCAGAGTTTTGAGAAGATTGGAGAAACTTAATTTTTCACCTGAAAAAAAACCCGAAAGGGGTACCACTGTCGTTTTTTTTTTTCGGGTTGAATTTTTGAGTTTCGATATCTCAGCTCTGGAAGGGTCTAAAGCCTCCATTTTTGCACTCAGGTTTAAGTCTCATGTCCCTCTATCAGAATCCAGAGTTTTGAGAAGATTGAAGATACTTAATTTTTCGCCCGAAAAAAAAAAAAACGAAAGGAGTACCACTGTCATTTTTTTTTTCGGGTCGAATTTTTGAGTTTCGATATCTCAGCTCTGGAAGGGTCTAGAGCCTCCATTTTTGCACTCAGGTCTAAGTTTCATGGCCCTCTATCAGAATCCAGAGTTTTGAGAAGATTGGAGAAACTTAATTTTTCGCCCGAAAAAAAAAAACGAAAGGGGTACCACTGTCGTTTTTTTTTTTTTTCGGGTCGAATATTTGAGTTTCGATATCTCAGCTCTGGAAGGGTCTAGAGCCTCCATTTTTGCACTCAGGTCTAAGTTTCATGGCCCTCTGTTAGAATCCAGAGTTTTGAGAAGATTGGAGAAACTTAATTTTTCGCCTGAAAAAAAAAAACGAAATGGGTACCACTGTCGTTTTTTTTTTTCGGGTCGAATTTTTGAGTTTCAATATCTCAGCTCTGGAAGGGTCTAGAGCCTCCATTTTTGCACTCAGGTCTAAGTCTCATGGCCCTCTATCAGAATCCAGAGTTTTGAGAAGATTGGAGAAACTTAAATTTTTACCTGAAAAAAAAAAACGAAAGGGGTACCATTTTAGGTTTTTTTTCGGGTCGAATTTTTTAGTTTCGATATCTCAGCTTTTGAAGGGTCTAGAGCCTCCATTTTTACACTCAGGTCTAAGTCTCATGGCCCTCTGTTAGAATCCAGAGTTTTGAGAAGATTGGAGAAACTTATTTTTTCGCCTGAAAAAAAAAAAACGAAAGGGGTACCACTGTCGTTTTTTTTTTCCGGGTCTAATTTTTGAGTTTCGATATCTCAGCTATGGAAGGGTCTAGAGCCTCCATTTTTGCACTCAGGTCTAAGTCTCATGGCCCTCTATCAGAATCCAGAGTTTTGGGAAGATTGGAGAAACTTAATTTTTCGCCCGAAAAAAAAAACGTAAGGGTAAACACTGTCGTAAACACTGTCGTTTTTTTTTTCGGCCCGAATTTTTGAGTTTCGATATCTCAGCTCTGGAAGGGGCTAGAACCTCCATTTTTGCACTCAGGTCTAAGTCTCATGGCCCTCTATCAGAATCCAGAGTTTGGGGAAGATTGGAGAAACTTAATTTTTCGCCCGAAAAAAAAAAACGTAAGGGGTACCACTGTCGTTTTTTTTTCGGGACGAATTTTTGAGTTTCGATATCTCAGCTCTGGAAGGGGCTAGAGCTTCCATTTTTGCACTCATGTCTAAGTCTCATGGCCCTCTATCAGAATCCAGAGTTTTGGGAAGATTGGAGAAACTTAATTTTTCGCCCGAAAAAACGTAAGGGGTACCACTGTCGTTTTTTTTTTTCGGGCCGAATTTTTGAGTTTCGATATCTCAGCTCTGGAAGGGGCTAGAACCTCCATTTTTGCACTCAGGTCTAAGTCTCATGGCCCTCTATCAGAGTCCAGAGTTTGGGGAAGATTGGAGAAACTTAATTTTTCGCCCTAAAAAAAAAAACATAAGGGGTACCACTGTCGTTTTTTTTTCGGCCCGAATTTTTGAGTTTCGATATCTCCGCTCTGGAAGGGGCTAGAGCCTCCATTTTTGCACTCAGGTCTAAGTCTCATGGCCCTCTGTTAGAATCAAGAGTTTTGAGAAGATTGGAGAAACTTATTTTTTCGCCTGAAAAAAAAAACGAAAGGGGTACCACTGTCGTTTTTTTTTCCGGGTCTAATTTTTGAGTTTCGATATCTCCGCTCTGGAAGGGTATAGAGCCTCCATTTTTGCACTCAGGTTTAAGTCTCATGGCCCTCTATCAGAGTCCAGAGTTTTGAGAAGATTGGGGAAACTTAATTTTTCGCCCGAAAAAAAAAATGAAAGGGGGACGACTGTCGGTTTTTTTTTTTCGCGTAGAATTTTTGATTTTCGATATCTCAGCTCTGGAAGGGTGTAGAGCCTCCATTTTTGCACTCAGGTCTAAGTTTTATGGCCCTCTATCAGAATCCAGAGTTTTGAGAAGATTGGAGAAACTTAATTTTTCACCTGAAAAAAAACCCGAAAGGGGTACCACTGTCGTTTTTTTTTTTCGGGTTGAATTTTTGAGTTTCGATATCTCAGCTCTGGAAGGGTCTAAAGCCTCCATTTTTGCACTCAGGTTTAAGTCTCATGTCCCTCTATCAGAATCCAGAGTTTTGAGAAGATTGAAGATACTTAATTTTTCGCCCGAAAAAAAAAAAAACGAAAGGAGTACCACTGTCATTTTTTTTTTCGGGTCGAATTTTTGAGTTTCGATATCTCAGCTCTGGAAGGGTCTAGAGCCTCCATTTTTGCACTCAGGTCTAAGTTTCATGGCCCTCTATCAGAATCCAGAGTTTTGAGAAGATTGGAGAAACTTAATTTTTCGCCCGAAAAAAAAAAACGAAAGGGGTACCACTGTCGTTTTTTTTTTTTTTCGGGTCGAATATTTGAGTTTCGATATCTCAGCTCTGGAAGGGTCTAGAGCCTCCATTTTTGCACTCAGGTCTAAGTTTCATGGCCCTCTGTTAGAATCCAGAGTTTTGAGAAGATTGGAGAAACTTAATTTTTCGCCTGAAAAAAAAAAAACGAAATGGGTACCACTGTCGTTTTTTTTTTTTCGGGTCGAATTTTTGAGTTTCAATATCTCAGCTCTGGAAGGGTCTAGAGCCTCCATTTTTGCACTCAGGTCTAAGTCTCATGGCCCTCTATCAGAATCCAGAGTTTTGAGAAGATTGGAGAAACTTAAATTTTTACCTGAAAAAAAAAAACGAAAGGGGTACCATTTTAGTTTTTTTTTTCGGGTCGAATTTTTTAGTTTCGATATCTCAGCTTTTGAAGGGTCTAGAGCCTCCATTTTTACACTCAGGTCTAAGTCTCATGGCCCTCTGTTAGAATCCAGAGTTTTGAGAAGATTGGAGAAACTTATTTTTTCGCCTGAAAAAAAAAAACGAAAGGGGTACCACTGTCGTTTTTTTTTTCCGGGTCTAATTTTTGAGTTTCGATATCTCAGCTATGGAAGGGTCTAGAGCCTCCATTTTTGCACTCAGGTCTAAGTCTCATGGCCATCTATCAATCTATCAGAATCCAGAGTTTTGAGTAGATTGAAGAAACTTAATTTTTCGCCCGAAAAAAAAAAACCGAAAGGGGTACCACTGTCGTTTTTTTTTTTTCGGGCCGAATTTTTGAGTTTCGATATCTCAGCTCTGGAAGGGGCTAGAGCCTCCATTTTTGCACTCAGGTCTAAGTCTCATGGCCCTCTATCAGAATCCAGAGTTTTGGGAAGATTGGAGAAACTTAATTTTTCGCCCGAAAAAAAAAACGTAAGGGTAAACACTGTCGTAAACACTGTCGTTTTTTTTTTTTCGGCCCGAATTTTTGAGTTTCGATATCTCAGCTCTGGAAGGGGCTAGAACCTCCATTTTTGCACTCAGGTCTAAGTCTCATGGCCCTCTATCAGAATCCAGAGTTTGGGGAAGATTGGAGAAACTTAATTTTTCGCCCGAAAAAACGTAAGGGGTACCACTGTCGTTTTTTTTTTTCGGGCCGAATTTTTGAGTTTCGATATCTCAGCTCTGGAAGGGGCTAGAACCTCCATTTTTGCACTCAGGTCTAAGTCTCATGGCCCTCTATCAGAGTCCAGAGTTTGGGGAAGATTGGAGAAACTTAATTTTTCGCCCTAAAAAAAAAAACATAAGGGGTACCACTGTCGTTTTTTTTTCGGCCCGAATTTTTGAGTTTCGATATCTCCGCTCTGGAAGGGGCTAGAGCCTCCATTTTTGCACTCAGGTCTAAGTCTCATGGCCCTCTGTTAGAATCAAGAGTTTTGAGAAGATTGGAGAAACTTATTTTTTCGCCTGAAAAAAAAAACGAAAGGGGTACCACTGTCGTTTTTTTTTCCGGGTCTAATTTTTGAGTTTCGATATCTCCGCTCTGGAAGGGTATAGAGCCTCCATTTTTGCACTCAGGTTTAAGTCTCATGGCCCTCTATCAGAATCCAGAGTTTTGAGAAGATTGAAGATACTTAATTTTTCGCCCGAAAAAAAAAAAAACGAAAGGAGTACCACTGTCATTTTTTTTTTCGGGTCGAATTTTTGAGTTTCGATATCTCAGCTCTGGAAGGGTCTAGAGCCTCCATTTTTGCACTCAGGTCTAAGTTTCATGGCCCTCTATCAGAATCCAGAGTTTTGAGAAGATTGGAGAAACTTAATTTTTCGCCCGAAAAAAAAACCGAAAGGGGTACCACTGTCGTTTTTTTTTTTTTTCGGGTCGAATATTTGAGTTTCGATATCTCAGCTCTGGAAGGGTCTAGAGCCTCCATTTTTGCACTCAGGTCTAAGTTTCATGGCCCTCTGTTAGAATCCAGAGTTTTGAGAAGATTGGAGAAACTTAATTTTTCGCCTGAAAAAAAAAAAACGAAATGGGTACCACTGTCGTTTTTTTTTTTTCGGGTCGAATTTTTGAGTTTCAATATCTCAGCTCTGGAAGGGTCTAGAGCCTCCATTTTTGCACTCAGGTCTAAGTCTCATGGCCCTCTATCAGAATCCAGAGTTTTGAGAAGATTGGAGAAACTTAAATTTTTACCTGAAAAAAAAAAACGAAAGGGGTACCATTTTAGTTTTTTTTTTCGGGTCGAATTTTTTAGTTTCGATATCTCAGCTTTTGAAGGGTCTAGAGCCTCCATTTTTACACTCAGGTCTAAGTTTCATGGCCCTCTGTTAGAATCCAGAGTTTTGAGAAGATTGGAGAAACTTATTTTTTCGCCTGAAAAAAAAAAAACGAAAGGGGTACCACTGTCGTTTTTTTTTTCCGGGTCTAATTTTTGAGTTTCGATATCTCAGCTATGGAAGGGTCTAGAGCCTCCATTTTTGCACTCAGGTCTAAGTCTCATGGCCATCTATCAATCTATCAGAATCCAGAGTTTTGAGTAGATTGAAGAAACTTAATTTTTCGCCCGAAAAAAAAAACCGAAAGGGGTACCACTGTCGTTTTTTTTTTCTGGTCGAATTTTTGAGTTTCGATATCTCAGCTCTGGAGGGGTCTAGAGCCTCCATTTTTGCACTCAGGTTTAAGTCTCATGGCCCTCTATCAGAATCCAGAGTTTTGGGAAGATTGGAGAAACTTAATTTTTCGCCCGAAAAAAAAAAACGTAAGGGGTACCACTGTGGTTTTTTTTTTCGGGCCGAATTTTTGAGTTTCGATATCTCAGCTCTGGAAGGGGCTAGAGCCTCCATTTTTGCACTCAGGTCTAAGTCTCATGGCCCTCTATCAGAATCCAGAGTTTTGGGAAGATTGGAGAAACTTAATTTTTCGCCCGAAAAAAAAAAAACATAAGGGGTACCACTGTCGTTTTTTTTTTTCGGGCCGAATTTTTGAGTTTCGATATCTCAGCTCTGGAAGGGGCTAGAACCTCAATTTTTGCACTCAGGTCTAAGTCTCATGGCCCTCTATCAGAATCCAGAGTTTTGGGAAGATTGGAGAAACTTAATTTTTCGCCCGAAAAAAAAATACGTAAGGGGGTACCACTGTCGTTTTTTTTTCGGCCCGAATTTTTGAGTTTCGATATCTCAGCTTTGGAAGGGGCTAGAGCCTCCATTTTTGCACTCAGGTCTAAGTCTCATGGCCCTCTATCAGAGTCCAGAGTTTTGGGAAGATTGGAGAAACTTAATTTTTCGCCCGAAAAAAAAAAACGTAAGGGGTACCACTGTCGTTTTTTTTTTCGGGCCGAATTTTTGAGTTTCGATATCTCAGCTCTGGAAGGGGCTAGAGCCTCCATTTTTGCACTCAGGTCTAAGTCTCATGGCCCTCTATCAGAATCCAGAGTTTTGGGAAGATTGGAGAAACTTAATTTTTCGCCCGAAAAAAAAACCGTAAGGGTAAACACTGTCGTAAACACTGTCGTTTTTTTTTTTCGGCCCGAATTTTTGAGTTTCGATATCTCAGCTCTGGAAGGGGCTAGAACCTCCATTTTTGCACTCAGGTCTAAGTCTCATGGCCCTCTATCAGAATCCAGAGTTTGGGGAAGATTGGAGAAACTTAATTTTTCGCCCGAAAAAAAAAAACGTAAGGGGTACCACTGTCGTTTTTTTTTCGGGACAAATTTTTGAGTTTCGATATCTCAGCTCTGGAAGGGGCTAGAGCTTCCATTTTTGCACTCATGTCTAAGTTTCATGGCCCTCTATCAGAATCCAGAGTTTTGAGAAGATTGGAGAAACTTAATTTTTCGCCCGAAAAAAAAAAACGAAAGGGGTACCACTGTCGTTTTTTTTTTTTTTCGGGTCGAATATTTGAGTTTCGATATCTCAGCTCTGGAAGGGTCTAGAGCCTCCATTTTTGCACTCAGGTCTAAGTTTCATGGCCCTCTGTTAGAATCCAGAGTTTTGAGAAGATTGGAGAAACTTAATTTTTCGCCTGAAAAAAAAAAACGAAATGGGTACCACTGTCGTTTTTTTTTTTTCGGGTCGAATTTTTGAGTTTCAATATCTCAGCTCTGGAAGGGTCTAGAGCCTCCATTTTTGCACTCAGGTCTAAGTCTCATGGCCCTCTATCAGAATCCAGAGTTTTGAGAAGATTGGAGAAACTTAAATTTTTACCTGAAAAAAAAAAACGAAAGGGGTACCATTTTAGTTTTTTTTTTCGGGTCGAATTTTTTAGTTTCGATATCTCAGCTTTTGAAGGGTCTAGAGCCTCCATTTTTACACTCAGGTCTAAGTTTCATGGCCCTCTGTTAGAATCCAGAGTTTTGAGAAGATTGGAGAAACTTATTTTTTCGCCTGAAAAAAAAAAAACGAAAGGGGTACCACTGTCGTTTTTTTTTTCCGGGTCTAATTTTTGAGTTTCGATATCTCAGCTATGGAAGGGTCTAGAGCCTCCATTTTTGCACTCAGGTCTAAGTCTCATGGCCATCTATCAATCTATCAGAATCCAGAGTTTTGAGTAGATTGAAGAAACTTAATTTTTCGCCCGAAAAAAAAACCCGAAAGGGGTACCACTGTCGTTTTTTTTTTCTGGTCGAATTTTTGAGTTTCGATATCTCAGCTCTGGAGGGGTCTAGAGCCTCCATTTTTGCACTCAGGTTTAAGTCTCATGGCCCTCTATCAGAATCCAGAGTTTTGGGAAGATTGGAGAAACTAAATTTTTCGCCCGAAAAAAAAAAACGTAAGGGGTACCACTGTGGTTTTTTTTTTCGGGCCGAATTTTTTGAGTTTCGATATCTCAGCTCTGGAAGGGGCTAGAGCCTCCATTTTTGCACTCAGGTCTAAGTCTCATGGCCCTCTATCAGAATCCAGAGTTTTGGGAAGATTGGAGAAACTTAATTTTTCGCCCGAAAAAAAAAAAACATAAGGGGTACCACTGTCGTTTTTTTTTTCGGGCCGAATTTTTGAGTTTCGATATCTCAGCTCTGGAAGGGGCTAGAACCTCAATTTTTGCACTCAGGTCTAAGTCTCATGGCCCTCTATCAGAATCCAGAGTTTTGGGAAGATTGGAGAAACTTAATTTTTCGCCCGAAAAAAAAATACGTAAGGGGGTACCACTGTCGTTTTTTTTTCGGCCCGAATTTTTGAGTTTCGATATCTCAGCTTTGGAAGGGGCTAGAGCCTCCATTTTTGCACTCAGGTCTAAGTCTCATGGCCCTCTATCAGAGTCCAGAGTTTTGGGAAGATTGGAGAAACTTAATTTTTCGCCCGAAAAAAAAAAACGTAAGGGGTACCACTGTCGTTTTTTTTTTCGGGCCGAATTTTTGAGTTTCGATATCTCAGCTCTGGAAGGGGCTAGAGCCTCCATTTTTGCACTCAGGTCTAAGTCTCATGGCCCTCTATCAGAATCCAGAGTTTTGGGAAGATTGGAGAAACTTAATTTTTCGCCCGAAAAAAAAACCGTAAGGGTAAACACTGTCGTAAACACTGTCGTTTTTTTTTTTCGGCCCGAATTTTTGAGTTTCGATATCTCAGCTCTGGAAGGGGCTAGAACCTCCATTTTTGCACTCAGGTCTAAGTCTCATGGCCCTCTATCAGAATCCAGAGTTTGGGGAAGATTGGAGAAACTTAATTTTTCGCCCGAAAAAAAAAAACGTAAGGGGTACCACTGTCGTTTTTTTTTCGGGACAAATTTTTGAGTTTCGATATCTCAGCTCTGGAAGGGGCTAGAGCTTCCATTTTTGCACTCATGTCTAAGTCTCATGGCCCTCTATCAGAATCAAGAGTTTTGAGAAGATTGGAGAAACTTAATTTTTCGCCCGAAAAAACAAAAACGTAAGGGGTACCACTGTCGTTTTGTTTTTCGGGCCGAATTTTTGAGTTTCGATATCTCCTCTTTGGAAGGGGCTAGAGCCTCCATTTTTGCACTCAGGTCTAAGTCTCATGGCCCTCTATCAGATTCCAGAGTTTTGGGAAGATTGGAGAAACTTAATTTTTCGCCCGAAAAAACGTAAGGGGTACCACTGTCGTTTTTTTTTTCGGGCCGAATTTTTGAGTTTCGATATCTCAGCTCTGGAAGGGGCTAGAACCTCCATTTTTGCACTCAGGTCTAAGTCTCATGGCCCTCTATCAGAGTCCAGAGTTTTGGGAAGATTGGAGAAACTTAATTTTTCACCCGAAAAAAAAAACATAAGGGGTACCACTGTCGTTTTTTTTTCGGCCCGAATTTTTGAGTTTCGATATCTCCGCTCTGGAAGGGGCTAGAGCCTCCATTTTTGCAATCAGGTCTAAGTCTCATGGCCCTCTGTTAGAATCCAGAGTTTTGAGAAGATTGGAGAAACTTATTTTTTCGCCTGAAAAAAAAAACGAAAGGGGTACCACTGTCGTTTTTTTTTCCGGGTCTAATTTTTGAGTTTCGATATCTCCGCTCTGGAAGGGTATAGAGCCTCCATTTTTGCACTCAGGTTTAAGTCTCATGGCCCTCTATCAGAGTCCAGAGTTTTGAGAAGATTGGGGAAACTTAATTTTTCGCCCGAAAAAAAAAATGAAAGGGGTACCACTGTCGTTTTTTTTTTCGGGTTGAATTTTTGAGTTTCGATATCTCAGCTCTGGAAGGGTCTAAAGCCTCCATTTTTGCACTCAGGTTTAAGTCTCATGGCCCTCTATCAGAATCCAGAGTTTTGAGAAGATTGAAGAAACTTAATTTTTCGCCCGAAAAAAAAAAAACGAAAGGAGTACCACTGTCATTTTTTTTTTTCGGGTCGAATTTTTGAGTTTCGATATCTCAGCTCTGGAAGGGTCTAGAGCCTCCATTTTTGCACTCAGGTCTAAGTTTCATGGCCCTCTATCAGAATCCAGAGTTTTGAGAAGATTGGAGAAACTTAATTTTTCGCCCGAAAAAAAAAACGAAAGGGGTACCACTGTCGTTTTTTTTTTTTTCGGGTCGAATATTTGAGTTTCGATATCTCAGCTCTGGAAGGGTCTAGAGCCTCCATTTTTGCACTCAGGTCTAAGTTTCATGGCCCTCTGTTAGAATCCAGAGTTTTGAGAAGATTGGAGAAACTTAATTTTTCGCCTGAAAAAAAAAAACGAAAGGGGTACCACTGTCGTTTTTTTTTTTTCGGGTCGAATTTTTGAGTTTCAATATCTCAGCTCTGGAAGGGTCTAGAGCCTCCATTTTTGCACTCAGGTCTAAGTCTCATGGCCCTCTATCAGAATCCAGAGTTTTGAGAAGATTGGAGAAACTTAATTTTTTACCTGAAAAAAAAAACGAAAGGGGTACCATTTTAGTTTTTTTTTTCGGGTCGAATTTTTTAGTTTCGATATCTCAGCTTTTGAAGGGTCTAGAGCCTCCATTTTTACACTCAGGTCTAAGTTTCATGGCCCTCTGTTAGAATCCAGAGTTTTGAGAAGATTGGAGAAACTTGTTTTTTCGCCTGAAAAAAAAAACGAAAGGGATACCACTGTCGTTTTTTTTTCCGGGTCTAATTTTTGAGTTTCGATATCTCAGCTATGGAAGGGTCTAGAGCCTCCATTTTTGCACTCAGGTCTAAGTCTCATGGCCATCTATCAATCTATCAGAATCCAGAGTTTTGAGTACATTGAAGAAACTTAATTTTTCGCCCGAAAAAAAAAAACGAAAGGGGTAGCACTGTCGTTTTTTTTTTTCTGGTCGAATTTTTGAGTTTCGATATCTCAGCTCTGGAGGGGTCTAGAGCCTCCATTTTTGCACTCAGGTTTAAGTCTCATGGCTCTCTATCAGAATCCAGAGTTTTGGGAAGATTGGAGAAACGTAATTTTTCGCCCGAAAAAAAAAAACGTAAGGGGTACCACTGTCGTTTTTTTTTTCGGGCCGAATTTTTGAGTTTCGATATCTCAGCTCTGGAAGGGGCTAGAGCCTCCATTTTTGCACTCAGGTCTAAGTCTCATGGCCCTCTATCAGAATCCAGAGTTTTGGGAAGATTGGAGAAACTTAATTTTTCGCCCGAAAAAAAAAAAAAACATAAGGGGTATCACTGTCGTTTTTTTTTTTTTCGGGCCGAATTTTTGAGTTTCGATATCTCAGCTCTGGAAGGGGCTAGAACCTCAATTTTTGCACTCAGGTCTAAGTCTCATGGCCCTCTATCAGAATCCAGAGTTTTGGGAAGATTGGAGAAACTTAATTTTTCACCCGAAAAAAAAAAAACGTAAGGGGTACCACTGTCGGTTTTTTTTCGGGCCGAATTTTTGAGTTTCGATATCTCCGCTTTGGAAGGGGCTAGAGCCTCCATTTTTGCACTCAGGTCTAAGTCTCATGGCCCTCTATCAGAATCCAGAGTTTTGGGAAGATTGGAGAAACTTAATTTTTCGCCCGGAAAAAAAAAACCATAAGGGGTACCACTGTCGTTTTTTTTTTTGGGCCGAATTTTTGAGTTTCGATATCTCAGCTCTGGAAGGGGCTAGAGCCTCCATTTTTGCACTAAGGTCTAAGTCTCATGGCCCTCTATCAGAATCCAGAGTTTTGGGAAGATTGGAGAAACTTAATTTTTCGCCCGAAAAAAAAAAACGTAAGGGGTACCACTGTCGTTTTTTTTTCGGGGCGAATTTTTGAGTTTCGATATCTCAGCTCTGGAAGGGGCTAGAGCCTCCATTTTTGCACTCAGGTCTAAGTCTCATGGCCCTCTATGAGAATCCAGAGTTTTGGAAAGATTGGAGAAACTTAATTTTTCGCCCGAAAAAAAAAACGTAAGGGGTACCACTGTCGTTTTTTTTTCGGGCCGAATTTTTGAGTTTCGATACCTCCGCTTTGGAAGGGGCTAGAGCCTCCATTTTTGCACTCAGGTCTAAGTCTCATGGCCCTCTATCAGAATCCAGAGTTTTGAGAAGATTGGAGAAACTTAATTTTTCGCCCGAAAAAAAAAAACCATAAGAGGTACCACTGTCGCTTTTTTTTTTCGGGCCGAATTTTTGAGTTTCGATATCTCAGCTCTGGTAGGGGCTAGAGCCTCCATTTTTGCACTCAGGTCTAAGTCTCATGGCCCTCTATCAGAATCCAGAGTTTTGGGAAGATTGGAGAAACTTAATTTTTCGCCCGAAGAAAAAAAACGTAAGGGGTACCACTGTCGTTTTTTTCCGGCCCGAATTTTTCAGTTTCGATATCTCAGCTCTGGAAGGGGCTAGAGCCTCCATTTTTGCACTAAGGTCTAAGTCTCATGGCCCTCTATCAGAATCCAGAGTTTTGGGAAGATTGGAGAAACTTAATTTTTCGCCCGAAAAAAAAAACGTAAGGGGTACCACTGTCGTTTTTTTTTCGGGCCGAATTTCTGAGTTTCGATATCTCAGCTCTGGAATGGGGTAGAACCTCCATTTTTGCACTCAGGTCTAAGTCTCATGGCCCTCTATCAGAATCAAGAGTTTTGAGAAGATTAGAGGAAACTTAATTTTTCGCCCGAAAAAAAAAAACGTAAGGGGGTACCAATGTTGGTTTTTTTTTCGGGCCGAATTTTTGAGTTTCGATATCTCCGCTTTGGAATGGGCTAGAGCCTCCATTTTTGCACTCAGGTCTAAGTCTCATGGCCCTCTATCAGAATCCAGAGTTTTGGGAAGATTGGAGAAACTTAATTTTTCGCCCGGAAAAAAAAAACATAAGGGGTACCACTGTCGTTTTTTTTTTTTCGGGCCGAATTTTTGAGTTTCGATATCTCAGCTCTGGAAGGGGCTAGAACCTCCATTTTTGCACTCAGGTCTAAGTCTCATGGCCCTCTATCAGAATCCAGAGTTTGGGGAAGATTGGAGAAACTTAATTTTTCGCCCGAAAAAAAAAAACGTAAGGGGTACCACTGTCGTATTTTTTTTCGGGCCGAATTTTTGAGTTTCGATATCTGAGCTCTGGATGGGGCTAGAGCCTCTATTTTTGCACTCAGGTCTAAGTCTCATGGCCCTCTATCAGAATCCAGAGTTTTGGGAAGATTGGAGAAACTTAATTTTTCGCCCGAAAAAAAAAAAACCTAAGGGGTACCACTGTCGTTTTTTTTCGGGCCGAATTTTTGAGTTTCGATATCTCAGCTCTGGAATGGGCTAGAACCTCCATTTTTGCACTCAGGTCTAAGTCTCATGGCCCTCTATCAGAATCCAGAGTTTTGGGAAGATTGGAGAAACTTAATTTTTCACCCGAAAAAAAAAAACATAAGGGGTACCACTGTCGTTTTTTTTTTTTCGGGCCGAATTTTTGAGTTTCGATATCTCAGCTCTGGAAGGGGCTAGAACCTCCATTTTTGCACTCAGGTCTAAGTCTCATGGCCCTCTATCAGAATCCAGAGTTTGGGGAAGATTGGAGAAACTTAATTTTTCGCCCGAAAAAAAAAAACGTAAGGGGTACCACTGTCGTATTTTTTTTCGGGCCGAATTTTTGAGTTTCGATATCTGAGCTCTGGAAGGGGCTAGAGCCTCTATTTTTGCACTCAGGTCTAAGTCTCATGGCCCTCTATCAGAATCCAGAGTTTTGGGAAGATTGGAGAAACGTAATTTTTCGCCCGAAAAAAAAAAAACCTAAGGGGTACCACTGTCGTTTTTTTTCGGGCCGAATTTTTGAGTTTCGATATCTCAGCTCTGGAATGGGCTAGAACCTCCATTTTTGCACTCAGGTCTAAGTCTCATGGCCCTCTATCAGAATCCAGAGTTTTGGGAAGATTGGAGAAACTTAATTTTTCACCCGAAAAAAAAAAACGTAAGGGGTACCACTGTCGTTTTTTTTTTCGGGCCGAATTTTTGAGTTTCGATATCTCAGCTCTGGAAGGGGCTAGAGCCTCCATTTTTGCACTCAGGTCTAAGTCTCATGGCCCTCTGTCAGAATCCAGAGTTTTGGGGAGATTGGAGAAACTTAATTTTTCGCCCGAAAAAAAAAAACGTAAGGGGTACCACTGTCGTTTTTTTTTCGGGCCGAATTTTTGATTTTCGATATCTCAGCTCTGGAAGGGGCTAGAGCTTCCATTTTTGCACTCAGGTCTAAGTCTCATGGCCCTCTATCAGAATCCAGAGTTTTGGGAAGATTGGAGAAACTTAATTTTTCACCCGAAAAAAAAACAACCTAAGGGGTACCACTGTCGTTTTTTTTTCGGGCCGAATTTTTGAGTTTCGATATCTCAGCTCTGGAAGGGGCTAGAGCCTCCATTTTTGCACTCAGGTCTAAGTCTCATGGCCCTCTGTCAGAATCCAGAGTTTTGGGAAGATTGGAGAAACTTAATTTTTCGCCCGAAAAAAAAAACGTAAGGGGTACCACTGTCGTTTTTTTTTCGGGCCGAATTTTTGATTTTCGATATCTCAGCTCTGGAAGGGGCTAGAGCTTCCATTTTTGCACTCAGGTCTAAGTCTCATGGCCCTCTATCAGAATCCAGAGTTTTGGGAAGATTGGAGAAACTTAATTTTTCGCCCGAAAAAAAAAAAAACCTAAGGGGTACCACTGTCGTTTTTTTTTCGGGCCGAATATTTGAGTTTCGATATCTCAGCTCTGGAAGGGGCTAGAGCCTCCATTTTTGCACTCAGGTCTAAGTCTCATGGCCCTCTATCAGAATCCAGAGTTTTGGGAAGATTGGAGAAACTTAATTTTTCACCCGAAAAAAACAAAACGTAAGGGGTACCACTGTCGTTTTTTTTTCGGGCCGAATTTTTGAGTTTCGATATCTCCGCTTTGGAAGGGGCTAGAACCTCCATTTTTGCACTCAGGTCTAAGTCTCATGGCCCTCTATCAGAATCAAGAGTTTTGAGAAGATTAGAGGAAACTTAATTTTTCGCCCGAAAAAAACAAAACGTAAGGGGGTACCAATGTCGTTTTTTTTTCGGGCCGAATTTTTGAGTTTCGATATCTCCGCTTTGGAAGGGGCTAGAGCCTCCATTTTTACACTCAGGTCTAAGACTCATGGCCCTCTATCAGAATCCAGAGTTTTGGGAAGATTGGAGAAACTTAATTTTTCACCCGGAAAAAAAAAAACATAAGGGGTACCACTGTCGTTTTTTTTTTTCGGGCCGAATTTTTGAGTTTCGATATCTCAGCTCTGGAAGGGGCTAGAGCCTCTATTTTTGCACTCAGGTCTAAGTCTCATGGCCCTCTATCAGAATCCAGAGTTTTGGGAAGATTGGAGAAACTTAATTTTTCGCCCGAAAAAAAAAAAACTTAAGGGGTACCACTGTCGTTTTTTTTCGGGCCGAATTTTTGAGTTTCGATATCTCAGCTCTGGAATGGGCTAGAACCTCCATTTTTGCACTCAGGTCTAAGTCTCATGGCCCTCTATCAGAATCCAGAGTTTTGGGAAGATTGGAGAAACTTAATTTTTCACCCGAAAAAAAAAAACGTAAGGGGTACCACTGTCGTTTTTTTTTTCGGGCCGAATTTTTGAGTTTCGATATCTCAGCTCTGGAAGGGGCTAGAGCCTCCATTTTTGCACTCAGGTCTAAGTCTCATGGCCCTCTGTCAGAATCCAGAGTTTTGGGAAGATTGGAGAAACTTAATTTTTCGCCCGAAAAAAAAAACGTAAGGGGTACCACTGTCGTTTTTTTTTCGGGCCGAATTTTTGAGTTTCGATATCTCAGCTCTGGAAGGGGCTAGAGCTTCCATTTTTGCACTCAGGTCTAAGTCGCATGGCCCTCTATCAGAATCCAGAGTTTTGGGAAGATTGGAGAAACTTAATTTTTCGCCCGAAAAAAAAAAAAAACCTAAGGGGTACCACTGTCGTTTTTTTTTCGGGCCGAATTTCTGAGTTTCGATATCTCAGCTCTGGAATGGGGTAGAACCTCCATTTTTGCACTCAGGTCTAAGTCTCATGGCCCTCTATCAGAATCAAGAGTTTTGAGAAGATTAGAGGAAACTTAATTTTTCGCCCGAAAAAAAAAACGTAAGGGGGTACCAATGTTGGTTTTTTTTTCGGGCCGAATTTTTGAGTTTCGATATCTCCGCTTTGGAATGGGCTAGAGCCTCCATTTTTGCACTCAGGTCTAAGTCTCATGGCCCTCTATCAGAATCCAGAGTTTTGGGAAGATTGGAGAAACTTAATTTTTCGCCCGGAAAAAAAAAACATAAGGGGTACCACTGTCGTTTTTTTTTTTCGGGCCGAATTTTTGAGTTTCGATATCTCAGCTCTGGAAGGGGCTAGAACCTCCATTTTTGCACTCAGGTCTAAGTCTCATGGCCCTCTATCAGAATCCAGAGTTTGGGGAAGATTGGAGAAACTTAATTTTTCGCCCGAAAAAAAAAAACGTAAGGGGTACCACTGTCGTATTTTTTTTCGGGCCGAATTTTTGAGTTTCGATATCTGAGCTCTGGATGGGGCTAGAGCCTCTATTTTTGCACTCAGGTCTAAGTCTCATGGCCCTCTATCAGAATCCAGAGTTTTGGGAAGATTGGAGAAACTTAATTTTTCGCCCGAAAAAAAAAAAACCTAAGGGGTACCACTGTCGTTTTTTTTCGGGCCGAATTTTTGAGTTTCGATATCTCAGCTCTGGAATGGGCTAGAACCTCCATTTTTGCACTCAGGTCTAAGTCTCATGGCCCTCTATCAGAATCCAGAGTTTTGGGAAGATTGGAGAAACTTAATTTTTCACCCGAAAAAAAAAAACATAAGGGGTACCACTGTCGTTTTTTTTTTTTCGGGCCGAATTTTTGAGTTTCGATATCTCAGCTCTGGAAGGGGCTAGAACCTCCATTTTTGCACTCAGGTCTAAGTCTCATGGCCCTCTATCAGAATCCAGAGTTTGGGGAAGATTGGAGAAACTTAATTTTTCGCCCGAAAAAAAAAAAACGTAAGGGGTACCACTGTCGTATTTTTTTTCGGGCCGAATTTTTGAGTTTCGATATCTGAGCTCTGGAAGGGGCTAGAGCCTCTATTTTTGCACTCAGGTCTAAGTCTCATGGCCCTCTATCAGAATCCAGAGTTTTGGGAAGATTGGAGAAACGTAATTTTTCGCCCGAAAAAAAAAAAAACCTAAGGGGTACCACTGTCGTTTTTTTTCGGGCCGAATTTTTGAGTTTCGATATCTCAGCTCTGGAATGGGCTAGAACCTCCATTTTTGCACTCAGGTCTAAGTCTCATGGCCCTCTATCAGAATCCAGAGTTTTGGGAAGATTGGAGAAACTTAATTTTTCACCCGAAAAAAAAAAACGTAAGGGGTACCACTGTCGTTTTTTTTTTCGGGCCGAATTTTTGAGTTTCGATATCTCAGCTCTGGAAGGGGCTAGAGCCTCCATTTTTGCACTCAGGTCTAAGTCTCATGGCCCTCTGTCAGAATCCAGAGTTTTGGGAAGATTGGAGAAACTTAATTTTTCGCCCGAAAAAAAAAAACGTAAGGGGTACCACTGTCGTTTTTTTTTCGGGCCGAATTTTTGATTTTCGATATCTCAGCTCTGGAAGGGGCTAGAGCTTCCATTTTTGCACTCAGGTCTAAGTCTCATGGCCCTCTATCAGAATCCAGAGTTTTGGGAAGATTGGAGAAACTTAATTTTTCACCCGAAAAAAAAAAACCTAAGGGGTACCACTGTCGTTTTTTTTTTCGGGCCGAATTTTTGAGTTTCGATATCTCAGCTCTGGAAGGGGCTAGAGCCTCCATTTTTGCACTCAGGTCTAAGTCTCATGGCCCTCTGTCAGAATCCAGAGTTTTGGGAAGATTGGAGAAACTTAATTTTTCGCCCGAAAAAAAAAACGTAAGGGGTACCACTGTCGTTTTTTTTTCGGGCCGAATTTTTGATTTTCGATATCTCAGCTCTGGAAGGGGCTAGAGCTTCCATTTTTGCACTCAGGTCTAAGTCTCATGGCCCTCTATCAGAATCCAGAGTTTTGGGAAGATTGGAGAAACTTAATTTTTCGCCCGAAAAAAAAAAACCTAAGGGGTACCACTGTCGTTTTTTTTTCGGGCCGAATATTTGAGTTTCGATATCTCAGCTCTGGAAGGGGCTAGAGCCTCCATTTTTGCACTCAGGTCTAAGTCTCATGGCCCTCTATCAGAATCCAGAGTTTTGGGAAGATTGGAGAAACTTAATTTTTCACCCGAAAAAAACAAAACGTAAGGGGTACCACTGTCGTTTTTTTTTCGGGCCGAATTTTTGAGTTTCGATATCTCCGCTTTGGAAGGGGCTAGAACCTCCATTTTTGCACTCAGGTCTAAGTCTCATGGCCCTCTATCAGAATCAAGAGTTTTGAGAAGATTAGAGGAAACTTAATTTTTCGCCCGAAAAAAAAAAACGTAAGGGGGTACCAATGTCGTTTTTTTTTCGGGCCGAATTTTTGAGTTTCGATATCTCCGCTTTGGAAGGGGCTAGAGCCTCTATTTTTACACTCAGGTCTAAGACTCATGGCCCTCTATCAGAATCCAGAGTTTTGGGAAGATTGGAGAAACTTAATTTTTCACCCGGAAAAAAAAAAAAACATAAGGGGTACCACTGTCGTTTTTTTTTTTCGGGCTGAATTTTTGAGTTTCGATATCTCAGCTCTGGAAGGGGCTAGAACCTCCATTTTTGCACTCAGGTCTAAGTCTCATGGCCCTCTATCAGAATCCAGAGTTTGGGGAAGATTGGAGAAACTTAATTTTTCGCCCGAAAAAAAAAAAACGTAAGGGGTACCACTGTCGTATTTTTTTTCGGGCCGAATTTTTGAGTTTCAATATCTGAGCTCTGGAAGGGGCTAGAGCCTCTATTTTTGCACTCAGGTCTAAGTCTCATGGCCCTCTATCAGAATCCAGAGTTTTGGGAAGATTGGAGAAACTTAATTTTTCGCCCGAAAAAAAAAAAAAAACCTAAGGGGTACCACTGTCGTTTTTTTTTCGGGCCGAATATTTGAGCTTCGATATCTCAGCTCTGGAAGGGGCTAGAGCTTCCATTTTTGCACTCAGGTCTAAGTCTCATGGCCCTCTATCAGAATCCAGAGTTTTGGGAAGATTGGAGAAACTTAATTTTTCGCCCGAAAAAAAAAAAAACCTAAGGGGTACCACTGTCGTTTTTTTTTCGGGCCGAATATTTGAGTTTCGATATCTCAGCTCTGGAAGGGGCTAGAGCCTCCATTTTTGCACTCAGGTCTAAGTCTCATGGCCCTCTATCAGAATCCAGAGTTTTGGGAAGATTGGAGAAACTTAATTTTTCGCCTGGAAAAAAAAAACCATAAGGGGTACCACTGTCGTTTTTTTTTTTCGGGCCGAATTTTTGAGTTTCGATATCTCCACTTTGGAAGGGGCTAGAGCCTCCATTTTTGCACTCAGGTCTAAGTCTCATGGCCCTCTATCAGAATCCAGAGTTTTGGGAAGATTGGAGAAACTTAATTTTTCGCCCGGAAAAAAAAAAACATAAGGGGTACCACTGTCGTTTTTTTTTTCGGGCCGAATTTTTGAGTTTCGATATCTGAGCTCTGGAAGGGGCTAGAACCTCCATTTTTGCACTCAGGTCTAAGTCTCATGGCCCTCTATCAGAATCCAGAGTTTGGGGAAGATTGGAGAAACTTAATTTTTCGCCCGAAAAAAAAAAAAAAAACGTAAGGGGTACCACTGTCGTATTTTTTTTCGGGCCGAATTTTTGAGTTTCGATATCTGAGCTCTGGAAGGGGCTAGAGCCTCTATTTTTGCACTCAGGTCTAAGTCTCATGGCCCTCTATCAGAATCCAGAGTTTTGGGAAGATTGGAGAAACTTAATTTTTCGCCCGAAAAAAAAAAAACCTAAGGGGTACCACTGTCGTTTTTTTTCGGGCCGAATTTTTGAGTTTCGATATCTCAGCTCTGGAATGGGCTAGAACCTCCATTTTCGCACTCAGGTCTAAGTCTCATGGCCCTCTATCAGAATACAGAGTTTTGGGAAGATTGGAGAAACTTAATTTTTCACCCAAAAAAAAAAACCTAAGGGGTACCACTGTCGTTTTTTTTTTCGGGCCGAATTTTTGAGTTTCGATATCTCAGCTCTGGAAGGGGCTAGAGCCTCCATTTTTGCACTCAGGTCTAAGTCTCATGGCCCTCTGTCAGAATCCAGAGTTTTGGGAAGATTGGAGAAACTTAATTTTTCGCCCGAAAAAAAAAAACGTAAGGGGTACCACTGTCGTTTTTTTTTCGGGCCGAATTTTTGAGTTTCGATATCTCAGCTCTGGAAGGGGCTAGAGCTTCCATTTTTGCACTCAGGTCTAAGTCTCATGGCCCTCTATCAGAATCCAGAGTTTTGGGAAGATTGGAGAAACTTAATTTTTCGCCCGAAAAAAAAAAAAAACCTAAGGGGTACCACTGTCGTTTTTTTTTCGGGCCGAATATTTGAGCTTCGATATCTCAGCTCTGGAAGGGGCTAGAGCTTCCATTTTTGCACTCAGGTCTAAGTCTCATGGCCCTCTATCAGAATCCAGAGTTTTGGGAAGATTGGAGAAACTTAATTTTTCACCCGAAAAAAAAAAACGTAAGGGGTACCAATGTCGTTTTTTTTTCGGGCCGAATTTTTGAGTTTCGATATCTCCGCTTTGGAAGGGGCTAGAGCCTCCATTTTTGCACTCAGGTCTAAGTCTCATGGCCCTCTATCAGAATCCAGAGTTTGGGGAAGATTGGAGAAACTTAATTTTTCGCCCGGAAAAAAAAAAACATAAGGGGTACCACTGTCGTTTTTTTTTTCGGGCCGAATTTTTGAGTTTCGATATCTCCGCTTTGGAAGGGGCTAGAGCCTCTATTTTTACACTCAGGTCTAAGACTCATGGCCCTCTATCAGAATCCAGAGTTTTGGGAAGATTGGAGAAACTTAATTTTTCACCCGGAAAAAAAAAAAACATAAGGGGTACCACTGTCGTTTTTTTTTTTCGGGCTGAATTTTTGAGTTTCGATATCTCAGCTCTGGAAGGGGCTAGAACCTCCATTTTTGCACTCAGGTCTAAGTCTCATGGCCCTCTATCAGAATCCAGAGTTTGGGGAAGATTGGAGAAACTTAATTTTTCGCCCGAAAAAAAAAAAACGTAAGGGGTACCACTGTCGTATTTTTTTTCGGGCCGAATTTTTGAGTTTCAATATCTGAGCTCTGGAAGGGGCTAGAGCCTCTATTTTTGCACTCAGGTCTAAGTCTCATGGCCCTCTATCAGAATCCAGAGTTTTGGGAAGATTGGAGAAACTTAATTTTTCGCCCGAAAAAAAAAAAAAACCTAAGGGGTACCACTGTCGTTTTTTTTTCGGGCCGAATATTTGAGCTTCGATATCTCAGCTCTGGAAGGGGCTAGAGCTTCCATTTTTGCACTCAGGTCTAAGTCTCATGGCCCTCTATCAGAATCCAGAGTTTTGGGAAGATTGGAGAAACTTAATTTTTCGCCCGAAAAAAAAAAAACCTAAGGGGTACCACTGTCGTTTTTTTTTCGGGCCGAATATTTGAGTTTCGATATCTCAGCTCTGGAAGGGGCTAGAGCCTCCATTTTTGCACTCAGGTCTAAGTCTCATGGCCCTCTATCAGAATCCAGAGTTTTGGGAAGATTGGAGAAACTTAATTTTTCGCCTGGAAAAAAAAAACCATAAGGGGTACCACTGTCGTTTTTTTTTTTCGGGCCGAATTTTTGAGTTTCGATATCTCCACTTTGGAAGGGGCTAGAGCCTCCATTTTTGCACTCAGGTCTAAGTCTCATGGCCCTCTATCAGAATCCAGAGTTTTGAGAAGATTGGAGAAACTTAATTTTTTACCTGAAAAAAAAAACGAAAGGGGTACCATTTTAGTTTTTTTTTTCGGGTCGAATTTTTTAGTTTCGATATCTCAGCTTTTGAAGGGTCTAGAGCCTCCATTTTTACACTCAGGTCTAAGTTTCATGGCCCTCTGTTAGAATCCAGAGTTTTGAGAAGATTGGAGAAACTTGTTTTTTCGCCTGAAAAAAAAAACGAAAGGGATACCACTGTCGTTTTTTTTTCCGGGTCTAATTTTTGAGTTTCGATATCTCAGCTATGGAAGGGTCTAGAGCCTCCATTTTTGCACTCAGGTCTAAGTCTCATGGCCATCTATCAATCTATCAGAATCCAGAGTTTTGAGTACATTGAAGAAACTTAATTTTTCGCCCGAAAAAAAAAAACGAAAGGGGTAGCACTGTCGTTTTTTTTTTTCTGGTCGAATTTTTGAGTTTCGATATCTCAGCTCTGGAGGGGTCTAGAGCCTCCATTTTTGCACTCAGGTTTAAGTCTCATGGCTCTCTATCAGAATCCAGAGTTTTGGGAAGATTGGAGAAACTTAATTTTTCGCCCGAAAAAAAAAAACGTAAGGGGTACCACTGTCGTTTTTTTTTTCGGGCCGAATTTTTGAGTTTCGATATCTCCGCTTTGGAAGGGGCTAGAGCCTCCATTTTTGCACTCAGGTCTAAGTCTCATGGCCCTCTATCAGAATCCAGAGTTTTGAGAAGATTGGAGAAACTTAATTTTTCGCCCGAAAAAAAAAAACCATAAGAGGTACCACTGTCGCTTTTTTTTTTCGGGCCGAATTTTTGAGTTTCGATATCTCAGCTCTGGTAGGGGCTAGAGCCTCCATTTTTGCACTCAGGTCTAAGTCTCATGGCCCTCTATCAGAATCCAGAGTTTTGGGAAGATTGGAGAAACTTAATTTTTCGCCCGAAGAAAAAAAACGTAAGGGGTACCACTGTCGTTTTTTTCCGGCCCGAATTTTTCAGTTTCGATATCTCAGCTCTGGAAGGGGCTAGAGCCTCCATTTTTGCACTAAGCTCTAAGTCTCATGGCCCTCTATCAGAATCCAGAGTTTTGGGAAGATTGGAGAAACTTAATTTTTCGCCCGAAAAAAAAAACGTAAGGGGTACCACTGTCGTTTTTTTTTCGGGCCGAATTTCTGAGTTTCGATATCTCAGCTCTGGAATGGGGTAGAACCTCCATTTTTGCACTCAGGTCTAAGTCTCATGGCCCTCTATCAGAATCAAGAGTTTTGAGAAGATTAGAGGAAACTTAATTTTTCGCCCGAAAAAAAAAAACGTAAGGGGGTACCAATGTTGGTTTTTTTTTCGGGCCGAATTTTTGAGTTTCGATATCTCCGCTTTGGAATGGGCTAGAGCCTCCATTTTTGCACTCAGGTCTAAGTCTCATGGCCCTCTATCAGAATCCAGAGTTTTGGGAAGATTGGAGAAACTTAATTTTTCGCCCGGAAAAAAAAAACATAAGGGGTACCACTGTCGTTTTTTTTTTTTCGGGCCGAATTTTTGAGTTTCGATATCTCAGCTCTGGAAGGGGCTAGAACCTCCATTTTTGCACTCAGGTCTAAGTCTCATGGCCCTCTATCAGAATCCAGAGTTTGGGGAAGATTGGAGAAACTTAATTTTTCGCCCGAAAAAAAAAAACGTAAGGGGTACCACTGTCGTATTTTTTTTCGGGCCGAATTTTTGAGTTTCGATATCTGAGCTCTGGATGGGGCTAGAGCCTCTATTTTTGCACTCAGGTCTAAGTCTCATGGCCCTCTATCAGAATCCAGAGTTTTGGGAAGATTGGAGAAACTTAATTTTTCGCCCGAAAAAAAAAAAACCTAAGGGGTACCACTGTCGTTTTTTTTCGGGCCGAATTTTTGAGTTTCGATATCTCAGCTCTGGAATGGGCTAGAACCTCCATTTTTGCACTCAGGTCTAAGTCTCATGGCCCTCTATCAGAATCCAGAGTTTTGGGAAGATTGGAGAAACTTAATTTTTCACCCGAAAAAAAAAAACATAAGGGGTACCACTGTCGTTTTTTTTTTTTCGGGCCGAATTTTTGAGTTTCGATATCTCAGCTCTGGAAGGGGCTAGAACCTCCATTTTTGCACTCAGGTCTAAGTCTCATGGCCCTCTATCAGAATCCAGAGTTTGGGGAAGATTGGAGAAACTTAATTTTTCGCCCGAAAAAAAAAAACGTAAGGGGTACCACTGTCGTATTTTTTTTCGGGCCGAATTTTTGAGTTTCGATATCTGAGCTCTGGAAGGGGCTAGAGCCTCTATTTTTGCACTCAGGTCTAAGTCTCATGGCCCTCTATCAGAATCCAGAGTTTTGGGAAGATTGGAGAAACGTAATTTTTCGCCCGAAAAAAAAAAAACCTAAGGGGTACCACTGTCGTTTTTTTTCGGGCCGAATTTTTGAGTTTCGATATCTCAGCTCTGGAATGGGCTAGAACCTCCATTTTTGCACTCAGGTCTAAGTCTCATGGCCCTCTATCAGAATCCAGAGTTTTGGGAAGATTGGAGAAACTTAATTTTTCACCCGAAAAAAAAAAACGTAAGGGGTACCACTGTCGTTTTTTTTTTCGGGCCGAATTTTTGAGTTTCGATATCTCAGCTCTGGAAGGGGCTAGAGCCTCCATTTTTGCACTCAGGTCTAAGTCTCATGGCCCTCTGTCAGAATCCAGAGTTTTGGGGAGATTGGAGAAACTTAATTTTTCGCCCGAAAAAAAAAAACGTAAGGGGTACCACTGTCGTTTTTTTTTCGGGCCGAATTTTTGATTTTCGATATCTCAGCTCTGGAAGGGGCTAGAGCTTCCATTTTTGCACTCAGGTCTAAGTCTCATGGCCCTCTATCAGAATCCAGAGTTTTGGGAAGATTGGAGAAACTTAATTTTTCACCCGAAAAAAAAACAACCTAAGGGGTACCACTGTCGTTTTTTTTTCGGGCCGAATTTTTGAGTTTCGATATCTCAGCTCTGGAAGGGGCTAGAGCCTCCATTTTTGCACTCAGGTCTAAGTCTCATGGCCCTCTGTCAGAATCCAGAGTTTTGGGAAGATTGGAGAAACTTAATTTTTCGCCCGAAAAAAAAAACGTAAGGGGTACCACTGTCGTTTTTTTTTCGGGCCGAATTTTTGATTTTCGATATCTCAGCTCTGGAAGGGGCTAGAGCTTCCATTTTTGCACTCAGGTCTAAGTCTCATGGCCCTCTATCAGAATCCAGAGTTTTGGGAAGATTGGAGAAACTTAATTTTTCGCCCGAAAAAAAAAAAAACCTAAGGGGTACCACTGTCGTTTTTTTTTCGGGCCGAATATTTGAGTTTCGATATCTCAGCTCTGGAAGGGGCTAGAGCCTCCATTTTTGCACTCAGGTCTAAGTCTCATGGCCCTCTATCAGAATCCAGAGTTTTGGGAAGATTGGAGAAACTTAATTTTTCACCCGAAAAAAACAAAACGTAAGGGGTACCACTGTCGTTTTTTTTTCGGGCCGAATTTTTGAGTTTCGATATCTCCGCTTTGGAAGGGGCTAGAACCTCCATTTTTGCACTCAGGTCTAAGTCTCATGGCCCTCTATCAGAATCAAGAGTTTTGAGAAGATTAGAGGAAACTTAATTTTTCGCCCGAAAAAAACAAAACGTAAGGGGGTACCAATGTCGTTTTTTTTTCGGGCCGAATTTTTGAGTTTCGATATCTCCGCTTTGGAAGGGGCTAGAGCCTCCATTTTTACACTCAGGTCTAAGACTCATGGCCCTCTATCAGAATCCAGAGTTTTGGGAAGATTGGAGAAACTTAATTTTTCACCCGGAAAAAAAAAAACATAAGGGGTACCACTGTCGTTTTTTTTTTTCGGGCCGAATTTTTGAGTTTCGATATCTCAGCTCTGGAAGGGGCTAGAGCCTCTATTTTTGCACTCAGGTCTAAGTCTCATGGCCCTCTATCAGAATCCAGAGTTTTGGGAAGATTGGAGAAACTTAATTTTTCGCCCGAAAAAAAAAAAACTTAAGGGGTACCACTGTCGTTTTTTTTCGGGCCGAATTTTTGAGTTTCGATATCTCAGCTCTGGAATGGGCTAGAACCTCCATTTTTGCACTCAGGTCTAAGTCTCATGGCCCTCTATCAGAATCCAGAGTTTTGGGAAGATTGGAGAAACTTAATTTTTCACCCGAAAAAAAAAAACGTAAGGGGTACCACTGTCGTTTTTTTTTTCGGGCCGAATTTTTGAGTTTCGATATCTCAGCTCTGGAAGGGGCTAGAGCCTCCATTTTTGCACTCAGGTCTAAGTCTCATGGCCCTCTGTCAGAATCCAGAGTTTTGGGAAGATTGGAGAAACTTAATTTTTCGCCCGAAAAAAAAAACGTAAGGGGTACCACTGTCGTTTTTTTTTCGGGCCGAATTTTTGAGTTTCGATATCTCAGCTCTGGAAGGGGCTAGAGCTTCCATTTTTGCACTCAGGTCTAAGTCGCATGGCCCTCTATCAGAATCCAGAGTTTTGGGAAGATTGGAGAAACTTAATTTTTCGCCCGAAAAAAAAAAAAAACCTAAGGGGTACCACTGTCGTTTTTTTTTCGGGCCGAATTTCTGAGTTTCGATATCTCAGCTCTGGAATGGGGTAGAACCTCCATTTTTGCACTCAGGTCTAAGTCTCATGGCCCTCTATCAGAATCAAGAGTTTTGAGAAGATTAGAGGAAACTTAATTTTTCGCCC
Organism: Pimephales promelas; assembly: GCF_988280905.1. Lineage (NCBI taxonomy): Eukaryota > Metazoa > Chordata > Actinopteri > Cypriniformes > Leuciscidae > Pimephales > Pimephales promelas. Next base: position 3,371,046 of record NC_142790.1, on the reverse strand, counting down.
GAAAAAAAAAACGTAAGGGGGTACCAATGTTGGTTTTTTTTTCGGGCCGAATTTTTGAGTTTCGATATCTCCGCTTTGGAATGGGCTAGAGCCTCCATTTTTGCACTCAGGTCTAAGTCTCATGGCCCTCTATCAGAATCCAGAGTTTTGGGAAGATTGGAGAAACTTAATTTTTCGCCCGGAAAAAAAAAACATAAGGGGTACCACTGTCGTTTTTTTTTTTCGGGCCGAATTTTTGAGTTTCGATATCTCAGCTCTGGAAGGGGCTAGAACCTCCATTTTTGCACTCAGGTCTAAGTCTCATGGCCCTCTATCAGAATCCAGAGTTTGGGGAAGATTGGAGAAACTTAATTTTTCGCCCGAAAAAAAAAAAACGTAAGGGGTACCACTGTCGTATTTTTTTTCGGGCCGAATTTTTGAGTTTCGATATCTGAGCTCTGGATGGGGCTAGAGCCTCTATTTTTGCACTCAGGTCTAAGTCTCATGGCCCTCTATCAGAATCCAGAGTTTTGGGAAGATTGGAGAAACTTAATTTTTCGCCCGAAAAAAAAAAAACCTAAGGGGTACCACTGTCGTTTTTTTTCGGGCCGAATTTTTGAGTTTCGATATCTCAGCTCTGGAATGGGCTAGAACCTCCATTTTTGCACTCAGGTCTAAGTCTCATGGCCCTCTATCAGAATCCAGAGTTTTGGGAAGATTGGAGAAACTTAATTTTTCACCCGAAAAAAAAAAACATAAGGGGTACCACTGTCGTTTTTTTTTTTTCGGGCCGAATTTTTGAGTTTCGATATCTCAGCTCTGGAAGGGGCTAGAACCTCCATTTTTGCACTCAGGTCTAAGTCTCATGGCCCTCTATCAGAATCCAGAGTTTGGGGAAGATTGGAGAAACTTAATTTTTCGCCCGAAAAAAAAAAACGTAAGGGGTACCACTGTCGTATTTTTTTTCGGGCCGAATTTTTGAGTTTCGATATCTGAGCTCTGGAAGGGGCTAGAGCCTCTATTTTTGCACTCAGGTCTAAGTCTCATGGCCCTCTATCAGAATCCAGAGTTTTGGGAAGATTGGAGAAACGTAATTTTTCGCCCGAAAAAAAAAAAACCTAAGGGGTACCACTGTCGTTTTTTTTCGGGCCGAATTTTTGAGTTTCGATATCTCAGCTCTGGAATGGGCTAGAACCTCCATTTTTGCACTCAGGTCTAAGTCTCATGGCCCTCTATCAGAATCCAGAGTTTTGGGAAGATTGGAGAAACTTAATTTTTCACCCGAAAAAAAAAAACGTAAGGGGTACCACTGTCGTTTTTTTTTTCGGGCCGAATTTTTGAGTTTCGATATCTCAGCTCTGGAAGGGGCTAGAGCCTCCATTTTTGCACTCAGGTCTAAGTCTCATGGCCCTCTGTCAGAATCCAGAGTTTTGGGAAGATTGGAGAAACTTAATTTTTCGCCCGAAAAAAAAAAACGTAAGGGGTACCACTGTCGTTTTTTTTTCGGGCCGAATTTTTGATTTTCGATATCTCAGCTCTGGAAGGGGCTAGAGCTTCCATTTTTGCACTCAGGTCTAAGTCTCATGGCCCTCTATCAGAATCCAGAGTTTTGGGAAGATTGGAGAAACTTAATTTTTCACCCGAAAAAAAAAAACCTAAGGGGTACCACTGTCGTTTTTTTTTTCGGGCCGAATTTTTGAGTTTCGATATCTCAGCTCTGGAAGGGGCTAGAGCCTCCATTTTTGCACTCAGGTCTAAGTCTCATGGCCCTCTGTCAGAATCCAGAGTTTTGGGAAGATTGGAGAAACTTAATTTTTCGCCCGAAAAAAAAAACGTAAGGGGTACCACTGTCGTTTTTTTTTCGGGCCGAATTTTTGATTTTCGATATCTCAGCTCTGGAAGGGGCTAGAGCTTCCATTTTTGCACTCAGGTCTAAGTCTCATGGCCCTCTATCAGAATCCAGAGTTTTGGGAAGATTGGAGAAACTTAATTTTTCGCCCGAAAAAAAAAAACCTAAGGGGTACCACTGTCGTTTTTTTTTCGGGCCGAATATTTGAGTTTCGATATCTCAGCTCTGGAAGGGGCTAGAGCCTCCATTTTTGCACTCAGGTCTAAGTCTCATGGCCCTCTATCAGAATCCAGAGTTTTGGGAAGATTGGAGAAACTTAATTTTTCACCCGAAAAAAACAAAACGTAAGGGGTACCACTGTCGTTTTTTTTTCGGGCCGAATTTTTGAGTTTCGATATCTCCGCTTTGGAAGGGGCTAGAACCTCCATTTTTGCACTCAGGTCTAAGTCTCATGGCCCTCTATCAGAATCCAGAGTTTTGGGAAGATTGGAGAAACTTAATTTTTCACCCGAAAAAAAAAAACGTAAGGGGTACCACTGTCGTTTTTTTTTTCGGGCCGAATTTTTGAGTTTCGATATCTCAGCTCTGGAAGGGGCTAGAGCCTCCATTTTTGCACTCAGGTCTAAGTCTCATGGCCCTCTGTCAGAATCCAGAGTTTTGGGAAGATTGGAGAAACTTAATTTTTCGCCCGAAAAAAAAAACGTAAGGGGTACCACTGTCGTTTTTTTTTCGGGCCGAATTTTTGAGTTTCGATATCTCAGCTCTGGAAGGGGCTAGAGCTTCCATTTTTGCACTCAGGTCTAAGTCGCATGGCCCTCTATCAGAATCCAGAGTTTTGGGAAGATTGGAGAAACTTAATTTTTCGCCCGAAAAAAAAAAAAAAACCTAAGGGGTACCACTGTCGTTTTTTTTTCGGGCCGAATTTCTGAGTTTCGATATCTCAGCTCTGGAATGGGGTAGAACCTCCATTTTTGCACTCAGGTCTAAGTCTCATGGCCCTCTATCAGAATCAAGAGTTTTGAGAAGATTAGAGGAAACTTAATTTTTCGCCCGAAAAAAAAAACGTAAGGGGGTACCAATGTTGGTTTTTTTTTCGGGCCGAATTTTTGAGTTTCGATATCTCCGCTTTGGAATGGGCTAGAGCCTCCATTTTTGCACTCAGGTCTAAGTCTCATGGCCCTCTATCAGAATCCAGAGTTTTGGGAAGATTGGAGAAACTTAATTTTTCGCCCGGAAAAAAAAAACATAAGGGGTACCACTGTCGTTTTTTTTTTTCGGGCCGAATTTTTGAGTTTCGATATCTCAGCTCTGGAAGGGGCTAGAACCTCCATTTTTGCACTCAGGTCTAAGTCTCATGGCCCTCTATCAGAATCCAGAGTTTGGGGAAGATTGGAGAAACTTAATTTTTCGCCCGAAAAAAAAAAACGTAAGGGGTACCACTGTCGTATTTTTTTTCGGGCCGAATTTTTGAGTTTCGATATCTGAGCTCTGGATGGGGCTAGAGCCTCTATTTTTGCACTCAGGTCTAAGTCTCATGGCCCTCTATCAGAATCCAGAGTTTTGGGAAGATTGGAGAAACTTAATTTTTCGCCCGAAAAAAAAAAAACCTAAGGGGTACCACTGTCGTTTTTTTTCGGGCCGAATTTTTGAGTTTCGATATCTCAGCTCTGGAATGGGCTAGAACCTCCATTTTTGCACTCAGGTCTAAGTCTCATGGCCCTCTATCAGAATCCAGAGTTTTGGGAAGATTGGAGAAACTTAATTTTTCACCCGAAAAAAAAAAACATAAGGGGTACCACTGTCGTTTTTTTTTTTTCGGGCCGAATTTTTGAGTTTCGATATCTCAGCTCTGGAAGGGGCTAGAACCTCCATTTTTGCACTCAGGTCTAAGTCTCATGGCCCTCTATCAGAATCCAGAGTTTGGGGAAGATTGGAGAAACTTAATTTTTCGCCCGAAAAAAAAAAAACGTAAGGGGTACCACTGTCGTATTTTTTTTCGGGCCGAATTTTTGAGTTTCGATATCTGAGCTCTGGAAGGGGCTAGAGCCTCTATTTTTGCACTCAGGTCTAAGTCTCATGGCCCTCTATCAGAATCCAGAGTTTTGGGAAGATTGGAGAAACGTAATTTTTCGCCCGAAAAAAAAAAAAACCTAAGGGGTACCACTGTCGTTTTTTTTCGGGCCGAATTTTTGAGTTTCGATATCTCAGCTCTGGAATGGGCTAGAACCTCCATTTTTGCACTCAGGTCTAAGTCTCATGGCCCTCTATCAGAATCCAGAGTTTTGGGAAGATTGGAGAAACTTAATTTTTCACCCGAAAAAAAAAACGTAAGGGGTACCACTGTCGTTTTTTTTTTCGGGCCGAATTTTTGAGTTTCGATATCTCAGCTCTGGAAGGGGCTAGAGCCTCCATTTTTGCACTCAGGTCTAAGTCTCATGGCCCTCTGTCAGAATCCAGAGTTTTGGGAAGATTGGAGAAACTTAATTTTTCGCCCGAAAAAAAAAAACGTAAGGGGTACCACTGTCGTTTTTTTTTCGGGCCGAATTTTTGATTTTCGATATCTCAGCTCTGGAAGGGGCTAGAGCTTCCATTTTTGCACTCAGGTCTAAGTCTCATGGCCCTCTATCAGAATCCAGAGTTTTGGGAAGATTGGAGAAACTTAATTTTTCACCCGAAAAAAAAAAACCTAAGGGGTACCACTGTCGTTTTTTTTTTCGGGCCGAATTTTTGAGTTTCGATATCTCAGCTCTGGAAGGGGCTAGAGCCTCCATTTTTGCACTCAGGTCTAAGTCTCATGGCCCTCTGTCAGAATCCAGAGTTTTGGGAAGATTGGAGAAACTTAATTTTTCGCCCGAAAAAAAAAACGTAAGGGGTACCACTGTCGTTTTTTTTTCGGGCCGAATTTTTGATTTTCGATATCTCAGCTCTGGAAGGGGCTAGAGCTTCCATTTTTGCACTCAGGTCTAAGTCTCATGGCCCTCTATCAGAATCCAGAGTTTTGGGAAGATTGGAGAAACTTAATTTTTCGCCCGAAAAAAAAAAACCTAAGGGGTACCACTGTCGTTTTTTTTTCGGGCCGAATATTTGAGTTTCGATATCTCAGCTCTGGAAGGGGCTAGAGCCTCCATTTTTGCACTCAGGTCTAAGTCTCATGGCCCTCTATCAGAATCCAGAGTTTTGGGAAGATTGGAGAAACTTAATTTTTCACCCGAAAAAAACAAAACGTAAGGGGTACCACTGTCGTTTTTTTTTCGGGCCGAATTTTTGAGTTTCGATATCTCCGCTTTGGAAGGGGCTAGAACCTCCATTTTTGCACTCAGGTCTAAGTCTCATGGCCCTCTATCAGAATCAAGAGTTTTGAGAAGATTAGAGGAAACTTAATTTTTCGCCCGAAAAAAAAAAACGTAAGGGGGTACCAATGTCGTTTTTTTTTCGGGCCGAATTTTTGAGTTTCGATATCTCCGCTTTGGAAGGGGCTAGAGCCTCTATTTTTACACTCAGGTCTAAGACTCATGGCCCTCTATCAGAATCCAGAGTTTTGGGAAGATTGGAGAAACTTAATTTTTCACCCGGAAAAAAAAAAAACATAAGGGGTACCACTGTCGTTTTTTTTTTTCGGGCTGAATTTTTGAGTTTCGATATCTCAGCTCTGGAAGGGGCTAGAACCTCCATTTTTGCACTCAGGTCTAAGTCTCATGGCCCTCTATCAGAATCCAGAGTTTGGGGAAGATTGGAGAAACTTAATTTTTCGCCCGAAAAAAAAAAAACGTAAGGGGTACCACTGTCGTATTTTTTTTCGGGCCGAATTTTTGAGTTTCAATATCTGAGCTCTGGAAGGGGCTAGAGCCTCTATTTTTGCACTCAGGTCTAAGTCTCATGGCCCTCTATCAGAATCCAGAGTTTTGGGAAGATTGGAGAAACTTAATTTTTCGCCCGAAAAAAAAAAAAAAACCTAAGGGGTACCACTGTCGTTTTTTTTTCGGGCCGAATATTTGAGCTTCGATATCTCAGCTCTGGAAGGGGCTAGAGCTTCCATTTTTGCACTCAGGTCTAAGTCTCATGGCCCTCTATCAGAATCCAGAGTTTTGGGAAGATTGGAGAAACTTAATTTTTCGCCCGAAAAAAAAAAAAACCTAAGGGGTACCACTGTCGTTTTTTTTTCGGGCCGAATATTTGAGTTTCGATATCTCAGCTCTGGAAGGGGCTAGAGCCTCCATTTTTGCACTCAGGTCTAAGTCTCATGGCCCTCTATCAGAATCCAGAGTTTTGGGAAGATTGGAGAAACTTAATTTTTCGCCTGGAAAAAAAAAACCATAAGGGGTACCACTGTCGTTTTTTTTTTTCGGGCCGAATTTTTGAGTTTCGATATCTCCACTTTGGAAGGGGCTAGAGCCTCCATTTTTGCACTCAGGTCTAAGTCTCATGGCCCTCTATCAGAATCCAGAGTTTTGGGAAGATTGGAGAAACTTAATTTTTCGCCCGGAAAAAAAAAAACATAAGGGGTACCACTGTCGTTTTTTTTTTCGGGCCGAATTTTTGAGTTTCGATATCTGAGCTCTGGAAGGGGCTAGAACCTCCATTTTTGCACTCAGGTCTAAGTCTCATGGCCCTCTATCAGAATCCAGAGTTTGGGGAAGATTGGAGAAACTTAATTTTTCGCCCGAAAAAAAAAAAAAAAACGTAAGGGGTACCACTGTCGTATTTTTTTTCGGGCCGAATTTTTGAGTTTCGATATCTGAGCTCTGGAAGGGGCTAGAGCCTCTATTTTTGCACTCAGGTCTAAGTCTCATGGCCCTCTATCAGAATCCAGAGTTTTGGGAAGATTGGAGAAACTTAATTTTTCGCCCGAAAAAAAAAAAACCTAAGGGGTACCACTGTCGTTTTTTTTCGGGCCGAATTTTTGAGTTTCGATATCTCAGCTCTGGAATGGGCTAGAACCTCCATTTTCGCACTCAGGTCTAAGTCTCATGGCCCTCTATCAGAATACAGAGTTTTGGGAAGATTGGAGAAACTTAATTTTTCACCCAAAAAAAAAAACCTAAGGGGTACCACTGTCGTTTTTTTTTTCGGGCCGAATTTTTGAGTTTCGATATCTCAGCTCTGGAAGGGGCTAGAGCCTCCATTTTTGCACTCAGGTCTAAGTCTCATGGCCCTCTGTCAGAATCCAGAGTTTTGGGAAGATTGGAGAAACTTAATTTTTCGCCCGAAAAAAAAAAACGTAAGGGGTACCACTGTCGTTTTTTTTTCGGGCCGAATTTTTGAGTTTCGATATCTCAGCTCTGGAAGGGGCTAGAGCTTCCATTTTTGCACTCAGGTCTAAGTCTCATGGCCCTCTATCAGAATCCAGAGTTTTGGGAAGATTGGAGAAACTTAATTTTTCGCCCGAAAAAAAAAAAAAACCTAAGGGGTACCACTGTCGTTTTTTTTTCGGGCCGAATATTTGAGCTTCGATATCTCAGCTCTGGAAGGGGCTAGAGCTTCCATTTTTGCACTCAGGTCTAAGTCTCATGGCCCTCTATCAGAATCCAGAGTTTTGGGAAGATTGGAGAAACTTAATTTTTCACCCGAAAAAAAAAAACGTAAGGGGTACCAATGTCGTTTTTTTTTCGGGCCGAATTTTTGAGTTTCGATATCTCCGCTTTGGAAGGGGCTAGAGCCTCCATTTTTGCACTCAGGTCTAAGTCTCATGGCCCTCTATCAGAATCCAGAGTTTGGGGAAGATTGGAGAAACTTAATTTTTCGCCCGGAAAAAAAAAAACATAAGGGGTACCACTGTCGTTTTTTTTTTTCGGGCCGAATTTTTGAGTTTCGATATCTCCGCTTTGGAAGGGGCTAGAGCCTCTATTTTTACACTCAGGTCTAAGACTCATGGCCCTCTATCAGAATCCAGAGTTTTGGGAAGATTGGAGAAACTTAATTTTTCACCCGGAAAAAAAAAAAACATAAGGGGTACCACTGTCGTTTTTTTTTTTCGGGCTGAATTTTTGAGTTTCGATATCTCAGCTCTGGAAGGGGCTAGAACCTCCATTTTTGCACTCAGGTCTAAGTCTCATGGCCCTCTATCAGAATCCAGAGTTTGGGGAAGATTGGAGAAACTTAATTTTTCGCCCGAAAAAAAAAAAAACGTAAGGGGTACCACTGTCGTATTTTTTTTCGGGCCGAATTTTTGAGTTTCAATATCTGAGCTCTGGAAGGGGCTAGAGCCTCTATTTTTGCACTCAGGTCTAAGTCTCATGGCCCTCTATCAGAATCCAGAGTTTTGGGAAGATTGGAGAAACTTAATTTTTCGCCCGAAAAAAAAAAAAAACCTAAGGGGTACCACTGTCGTTTTTTTTTCGGGCCGAATATTTGAGCTTCGATATCTCAGCTCTGGAAGGGGCTAGAGCTTCCATTTTTGCACTCAGGTCTAAGTCTCATGGCCCTCTATCAGAATCCAGAGTTTTGGGAAGATTGGAGAAACTTAATTTTTCGCCCGAAAAAAAAAAAACCTAAGGGGTACCACTGTCGTTTTTTTTTCGGGCCGAATATTTGAGTTTCGATATCTCAGCTCTGGAAGGGGCTAGAGCCTCCATTTTTGCACTCAGGTCTAAGTCTCATGGCCCTCTATCAGAATCCAGAGTTTTGGGAAGATTGGAGAAACTTAATTTTTCGCCTGGAAAAAAAAAACCATAAGGGGTACCACTGTCGTTTTTTTTTTTCGGGCCGAATTTTTGAGTTTCGATATCTCCACTTTGGAAGGGGCTAGAGCCTCCATTTTTGCACTCAGGTCTAAGTCTCATGGCCCTCTATCAGAATCCAGAGTTTTGAGAAGATTGGAGAAACTTAATTTTTTACCTGAAAAAAAAAACGAAAGGGGTACCATTTTAGTTTTTTTTTTCGGGTCGAATTTTTTAGTTTCGATATCTCAGCTTTTGAAGGGTCTAGAGCCTCCATTTTTACACTCAGGTCTAAGTTTCATGGCCCTCTGTTAGAATCCAGAGTTTTGAGAAGATTGGAGAAACTTGTTTTTTCGCCTGAAAAAAAAAACGAAAGGGATACCACTGTCGTTTTTTTTTCCGGGTCTAATTTTTGAGTTTCGATATCTCAGCTATGGAAGGGTCTAGAGCCTCCATTTTTGCACTCAGGTCTAAGTCTCATGGCCATCTATCAATCTATCAGAATCCAGAGTTTTGAGTACATTGAAGAAACTTAATTTTTCGCCCGAAAAAAAAAAACGAAAGGGGTAGCACTGTCGTTTTTTTTTTTTCTGGTCGAATTTTTGAGTTTCGATATCTCAGCTCTGGAGGGGTCTAGAGCCTCCATTTTTGCACTCAGGTTTAAGTCTCATGGCTCTCTATCAGAATCCAGAGTTTTGGGAAGATTGGAGAAACTTAATTTTTCGCCCGAAAAAAAAAAACGTAAGGGGTACCACTGTCGTTTTTTTTTTCGGGCCGAATTTTTGAGTTTCGATATCTCAGCTCTGGAAGGGGCTAGAGCCTCCATTTTTGCACTCAGGTCTAAGTCTCATGGCCCTCTATCAGAATCCAGAGTTTTGGGAAGATTGGAGAAACTTAATTTTTCGCCCGAAAAAAAAAAAAACATAAGGGGTATCACTGTCGTTTTTTTTTTTTCGGGCCGAATTTTTGAGTTTCGATATCTCAGCTCTGGAAGGGGCTAGAACCTCAATTTTTGCACTCAGGTCTAAGTCTCATGGCCCTCTATCAGAATCCAGAGTTTTGGGAAGATTGGAGAAACTTAATTTTTCACCCGAAAAAAAAAAACGTAAGGGGTACCACTGTCGGTTTTTTTTCGGGCCGAATTTTTGAGTTTCGATATCTCCGCTTTGGAAGGGGCTAGAGCCTCCATTTTTGCACTCAGGTCTAAGTCTCATGGCCCTCTATCAGAATCCAGAGTTTTGGGAAGATTGGAGAAACTTAATTTTTCGCCCGGAAAAAAAAAACCATAAGGGGTACCACTGTCGTTTTTTTTTTTGGGCCGAATTTTTGAGTTTCGATATCTCAGCTCTGGAAGGGGCTAGAGCCTCCATTTTTGCACTAAGGTCTAAGTCTCATGGCCCTCTATCAGAATCCAGAGTTTTGGGAAGATTGGAGAAACTTAATTTTTCGCCCGAAAAAAAAAAACGTAAGGGGTACCACTGTCGTTTTTTTTTCGGGCCGAATTTTTGAGTTTCGATATCTCAGCTCTGGAAGGGGCTAGAGCCTCCATTTTTGCACTCAGGTCTAAGTCTCATGGCCCTCTATGAGAATCCAGAGTTTTGGAAAGATTGGAGAAACTTAATTTTTCGCCCGAAAAAAAAAACGTAAGGGGTACCACTGTCGTTTTTTTTTCGGGCCGAATTTTTGAGTTTCGATACCTCCGCTTTGGAAGGGGCTAGAGCCTCCATTTTTGCACTCAGGTCTAAGTCTCATGGCCCTCTATCAGAATCCAGAGTTTTGAGAAGATTGGAGAAACTTAATTTTTCGCCCGAAAAAAAAAAACCATAAGAGGTACCACTGTCGCTTTTTTTTTTCGGGCCGAATTTTTGAGTTTCGATATCTCAGCTCTGGTAGGGGCTAGAGCCTCCATTTTTGCACTCAGGTCTAAGTCTCATGGCCCTCTATCAGAATCCAGAGTTTTGGGAAGATTGGAGAAACTTAATTTTTCGCCCGAAGAAAAAAAACGTAAGGGGTACCACTGTCGTTTTTTTCCGGCCCGAATTTTTCAGTTTCGATATCTCAGCTCTGGAAGGGGCTAGAGCCTCCATTTTTGCACTAAGGTCTAAGTCTCATGGCCCTCTATGAGAATCCAGAGTTTTGGGAAGATTGGAGAAACTTAATTTTTCGCCCGAAAAAAAAAACGTAAGGGGTACCACTGTCGTTTTTTTTTCGGGCCGAATTTCTGAGTTTCGATATCTCAGCTCTGGAATGGGGTAGAACCTCCATTTTTGCACTCAGGTCTAAGTCTCATGGCCCTCTATCAGAATCAAGAGTTTTGAGAAGATTAGAGGAAACTTAATTTTTCGCCCGAAAAAAAAAAACGTAAGGGGGTACCAATGTTGGTTTTTTTTTCGGGCCGAATTTTTGAGTTTCGATATCTCCGCTTTGGAATGGGCTAGAGCCTCCATTTTTGCACTCAGGTCTAAGTCTCATGGCCCTCTATCAGAATCCAGAGTTTTGGGAAGATTGGAGAAACTTAATTTTTCGCCCGGAAAAAAAAAACATAAGGGGTACCACTGTCGTTTTTTTTTTTTCGGGCCGAATTTTTGAGTTTCGATATCTCAGCTCTGGAAGGGGCTAGAACCTCCATTTTTGCACTCAGGTCTAAGTCTCATGGCCCTCTATCAGAATCCAGAGTTTGGGGAAGATTGGAGAAACTTAATTTTTCGCCCGAAAAAAAAAAACGTAAGGGGTACCACTGTCGTATTTTTTTTCGGGCCGAATTTTTGAGTTTCGATATCTGAGCTCTGGATGGGGCTAGAGCCTCTATTTTTGCACTCAGGTCTAAGTCTCATGGCCCTCTATCAGAATCCAGAGTTTTGGGAAGATTGGAGAAACTTAATTTTTCGCCCGAAAAAAAAAAAACCTAAGGGGTACCACTGTCGTTTTTTTTCGGGCCGAATTTTTGAGTTTCGATATCTCAGCTCTGGAATGGGCTAGAACCTCCATTTTTGCACTCAGGTCTAAGTCTCATGGCCCTCTATCAGAATCCAGAGTTTTGGGAAGATTGGAGAAACTTAATTTTTCACCCGAAAAAAAAAAACATAAGGGGTACCACTGTCGTTTTTTTTTTTTCGGGCCGAATTTTTGAGTTTCGATATCTCAGCTCTGGAAGGGGCTAGAACCTCCATTTTTGCACTCAGGTCTAAGTCTCATGGCCCTCTATCAGAATCCAGAGTTTGGGGAAGATTGGAGAAACTTAATTTTTCGCCCGAAAAAAAAAAACGTAAGGGGTACCACTGTCGTATTTTTTTTCGGGCCGAATTTTTGAGTTTCGATATCTGAGCTCTGGAAGGGGCTAGAGCCTCTATTTTTGCACTCAGGTCTAAGTCTCATGGCCCTCTATCAGAATCCAGAGTTTTGGGAAGATTGGAGAAACGTAATTTTTCGCCCGAAAAAAAAAAAAACCTAAGGGGTACCACTGTCGTTTTTTTTCGGGCCGAATTTTTGAGTTTCGATATCTCAGCTCTGGAATGGGCTAGAACCTCCATTTTTGCACTCAGGTCTAAGTCTCATGGCCCTCTATCAGAATCCAGAGTTTTGGGAAGATTGGAGAAACTTAATTTTTCACCCGAAAAAAAAAACGTAAGGGGTACCACTGTCGTTTTTTTTTTCGGGCCGAATTTTTGAGTTTCGATATCTCAGCTCTGGAAGGGGCTAGAGCCTCCATTTTTGCACTCAGGTCTAAGTCTCATGGCCCTCTGTCAGAATCCAGAGTTTTGGGGAGATTGGAGAAACTTAATTTTTCGCCCGAAAAAAAAAAACGTAAGGGGTACCACTGTCGTTTTTTTTTCGGGCCGAATTTTTGATTTTCGATATCTCAGCTCTGGAAGGGGCTAGAGCTTCCATTTTTGCACTCAGGTCTAAGTCTCATGGCCCTCTATCAGAATCCAGAGTTTTGGGAAGATTGGAGAAACTTAATTTTTCGCCCGAAAAAAAAAAAACCTAAGGGGTACCACTGTCGTTTTTTTTTCGGGCCGAATATTTGAGTTTCGATATCTCAGCTCTGGAAGGGGCTAGAGCCTCCATTTTTGCACTCAGGTCTAAGTCTCATGGCCCTCTATCAGAATCCAGAGTTTTGGGAAGATTGGAGAAACTTAATTTTTCGCCTGGAAAAAAAAAACCATAAGGGGTACCACTGTCGTTTTTTTTTTTCGGGCCGAATTTTTGAGTTTCGATATCTCCACTTTGGAAGGGGCTAGAGCCTCCATTTTTGCACTCAGGTCTAAGTCTCATGGCCCTCTATCAGAATCCAGAGTTTTGGGAAGATTGGAGAAACTTAATTTTTCGCCCGGAAAAAAAAAAACATAAGGGGTACCACTGTCGTTTTTTTTTTCGGGCCGAATTTTTGAGTTTCGATATCTGAGCTCTGGAAGGGGCTAGAACCTCCATTTTTGCACTCAGGTCTAAGTCTCATGGCCCTCTATCAGAATCCAGAGTTTGGGGAAGATTGGAGAAACTTAATTTTTCGCCCGAAAAAAAAAAAAAAAACGTAAGGGGTACCACTGTCGTATTTTTTTTCGGGCCGAATTTTTGAGTTTCGATATCTGAGCTCTGGAAGGGGCTAGAGCCTCTATTTTTGCACTCAGGTCTAAGTCTCATGGCCCTCTATCAGAATCCAGAGTTTTGGGAAGATTGGAGAAACTTAATTTTTCGCCCGAAAAAAAAAAAACCTAAGGGGTACCACTGTCGTTTTTTTTCGGGCCGAATTTTTGAGTTTCGATATCTCAGCTCTGGAATGGGCTAGAACCTCCATTTTCGCACTCAGGTCTAAGTCTCATGGCCCTCTATCAGAATACAGAGTTTTGGGAAGATTGGAGAAACTTAATTTTTCACCCAAAAAAAAAAACCTAAGGGGTACCACTGTCGTTTTTTTTTTCGGGCCGAATTTTTGAGTTTCGATATCTCAGCTCTGGAAGGGGCTAGAGCCTCCATTTTTGCACTCAGGTCTAAGTCTCATGGCCCTCTGTCAGAATCCAGAGTTTTGGGAAGATTGGAGAAACTTAATTTTTCGCCCGAAAAAAAAAAACGTAAGGGGTACCACTGTCGTTTTTTTTTCGGGCCGAATTTTTGAGTTTCGATATCTCAGCTCTGGAAGGGGCTAGAGCTTCCATTTTTGCACTCAGGTCTAAGTCTCATGGCCCTCTATCAGAATCCAGAGTTTTGGGAAGATTGGAGAAACTTAATTTTTCGCCCGAAAAAAAAAAAAAAACCTAAGGGGTACCACTGTCGTTTTTTTTTCGGGCCGAATATTTGAGCTTCGATATCTCAGCTCTGGAAGGGGCTAGAGCTTCCATTTTTGCACTCAGGTCTAAGTCTCATGGCCCTCTATCAGAATCCAGAGTTTTGGGAAGATTGGAGAAACTTAATTTTTCACCCGAAAAAAAAAAAACGTAAGGGGTACCAATGTCGTTTTTTTTTCGGGCCGAATTTTTGAGTTTCGATATCTCCGCTTTGGAAGGGGCTAGAGCCTCCATTTTTGCACTCAGGTCTAAGTCTCATGGCCCTCTATCAGAATCCAGAGTTTGGGGAAGATTGGAGAAACTTAATTTTTCGCCCGGAAAAAAAAAACATAAGGGGTACCACTGTCGTTTTTTTTTTCGGGCCGAATTTTTGAGTTTCGATATCTCCGCTTTGGAAGGGGCTAGAGCCTCCATTTTTGCACTCAGGTCTAAGTCTCATGGCCCTCTATCAGAATCCAGAGTTTTGGGAAGATTGGAGAAACTTAATTTTTCGCCCGAAAAAAAAAAAACCTAAGGGGTACCACTGTCGTTTTTTTTCGGGCCGAATTTTTGAGTTTCGATATCTCAGCTCTGGAATGGGCTAGAACCTCCATTTTTGCACTCAGGTGTAAGTCTCATGGCCCTCTATCAGAATCCAGAGTTTTGGGAAGATTGGAGAAACTTAATTTTTCACCCGAAAAAAAAAAAACGTAAGGGGTACCACTGTCGTTTTTTTTTCGGGCCGAATTTTTGAGTTTCGATATCTCAGCTCTGGAAGGGGCTAGAGCCTCCATTTTTGCACTCAGGTCTAAGTCTCATGGCCCTCTATCAGAATCCAGAGTTTTGGGAAGATTGGAGAAACTTAATTTTTCGCCCGGAAAAAAAAAACATAAGGGGTACCACTGTCGTTTTTTTTTTTCGGGCCGAATTTTTGAGTTTCGATATCTCAGCTCTGGAAGGGGCTAGAACCTCCATTTTTGCACTCAGGTCTAAGTCTCATGGCCCTCTATCAGAATCCAGAGTTTGGGGAAGATTGGAGAAACTTAATTTTTCGCCCGAAAAAAAAAAAACGTAAGGGGTACCACTGTCGTATTTTTTTTCGGGCCGAATTTTTGAGTTTCGATATCTGAGCTCTGGAAGGGGCTAGAGCCTCTATTTTTGCACTCAGGTCTAAGTCTCATGGCCCTCTATCAGAATCCAGAGTTTTTGGGAAGATTGGAGAAACTTAATTTTTCGCCCGAAAAAAAAAAAACCTAAGGGGTACCACTGTCGTTTTTTTTCGGGCCGAATTTTTGAGTTTCGATATCTGAGCTCTGGAAGGGGCTAGAGCCTCTATTTTTGCACTCAGGTCTAAGTCTCATGGCCCTCTATCAGAATCCAGAGTTTTGGGAAGATTGGAGAAACTTAATTTTTCGCCCGAAAAAAAAAAAAACCTAAGGGGTACCACTGTCGTTTTTTTTCGGGCCGAATTTTTGAGTTTCGATATCTCAGCTCTGGAATGGGCTAGAACCTCCATTTTTGCACTCAGGTCTAAGTCTCATGGCCCTCTATCAGAATCCAGAGTTTTGGGAAGATTGGAGAAACTTAATTTTTCACCCGAAAAAAAAAAAACGTAAGGGGTACCACTGTCGTTTTTTTTTTCGGGCCGAATTTTTGAGTTTCGATATCTCAGCTCTGGAAGGGGCTAGAGCCTCTATTTTTGCACTCAGGTCTAAGTCTCATGGCCCTCTGTCAGAATCCAGAGTTTTGGGAAGATTGGAGAAACTTAATTTTTCGCCCGAAAAAAAAAACGTAAGGGGTACCACTGTCGGTTTTTTTTCGGGCCGAATTTTTGATTTTCGATATCTCAGCTCTGGAAGGGGCTAGAGCTTCCATTTTTGCACTCAGGTCTAAGTCTCATGGCCCTCTATCAGAATCCAGAGTTTTGGGAAGATTGGAGAAACTTAATTTTTCACCCGAAAAAAGAAAAACCTAAGGGGTACCACTGTCGTTTTTTTTTTCGGGCCGAATTTTTGAGTTTCGATATCTCAGCTCTGGAAGGGGCTAGAGCCTCCATTTTTGCACTCAGGTCTAAGTCTCATGGCCCTCTGTCAGAATCCAGAGTTTTGGGAAGATTGGAGAAACTTAATTTTTCGCCCGAAAAAAAAAACGTAAGGGGTACCACTGTCGTTTTTTTTTCGGGCCGAATTTTTGATTTTCGATATCTCAGCTCTGGAAGGGGCTAGAGCTTCCATTTTTGCACTCAGGTCTAAGTCTCATGGCCCTCTATCAGAATCCAGAGTTTTGGGAAGATTGGAGAAACTTAATTTTTCGCCCGAAAAAAAAAAAACCTAAGGGGTACCACTGTCGTTTTTTTTTCGGGCCGAATATTTGAGTTTCGATATCTCAGCTCTGGAAGGGGCTAGAGCCTCCATTTTTGCACTCAGGTCTAAGTCTCATGGCCCTCTATCAGAATCCAGAGTTTTGGGAAGATTGGAGAAACTTAATTTTTCACCCGAAAAAAAAAAACGTAAGGGGTACCACTGTCGTTTTTTTTTCGGGCCGAATTTTTGAGTTTCGATATCTCCACTTTGGAAGGGGCTAGAGCCTCCATTTTTGCACTCAGGTCTAAGTCTCATGGCCCTCTATCAGAATCCAGAGTTTTGGGAAGATTGGAGAAACTTAATTTTTCACCCAAAAAAAAAAAACCTAAGGGGTACCACTGTCGTTTTTTTTTTCGGGCCGAATTTTTGAGTTTCGATATCTCAGCTCTGGAAGGGGCTAGAGCCTCCATTTTTGCACTCAGGTCTAAGTCTCATGGCCCTCTGTCAGAATCCAGAGTTTTGGGAAGATTGGAGAAACTTAATTTTTCGCCCGAAAAAAAAAAACGTAAGGGGTACCACTGTCGTTTTTTTTTCGGGCCGAATTTTTGAGTTTCGATATCTCAGCTCTGGAAGGGGCTAGAGCTTCCATTTTTGCACTCAGGTCTAAGTCTCATGGCCCTCTATCAGAATCCAGAGTTTTGGGAAGATTGGAGAAACTTAATTTTTCGCCCGAAAAAAAAACAAAAAACCTAAGGGGTACCACTGTCGTTTTTTTTTCGGGCCGAATATTTGAGCTTCGATATCTCAGCTCTGGAAGGGGCTAGAGCTTCCATTTTTGCACTCAGGTCTAAGTCTCATGGCCCTCTATCAGAATCCAGAGTTTTGGGAAGATTGGAGAAACTTAATTTTTCGCCCGAAAAAAAAAAAACCTAAGGGGTACCACTGTCGTTTTTTTTTCGGGCCGAATATTTGAGTTTCGATATCTCAGCTCTGGAAGGGGCTAGAGCCTCCATTTTTGCACTCAGGTCTAAGTCTCATGGCCCTCTATCAGAATCCAGAGTTTTGGGAAGATTGGAGAAACTTAATTTTTCACCCGAAAAAAAAAAACGTAAGGGGTACCACTGTCGTTTTTTTTTCGGGCCGAATTTTTGAGTTTCGATATCTCCACTTTGGAAGGGGCTAGAGCCTCCATTTTTGCACTCAGGTCTAAGTCTCATGGCCCTCTATCAGAATCCAGAGTTTTGGGAAGATTGGAGAAACTTAATTTTTCACCCAAAAAAAAAAACCTAAGGGGTACCACTGTCGTTTTTTTTTTCGGGCCGAATTTTTGAGTTTCGATATCTCAGCTCTGGAAGGGGCTAGAGCCTCCATTTTTGCACTCAGGTCTAAGTCTCATGGCCCTCTGTCAGAATCCAGAGTTTTGGGAAGATTGGAGAAACTTAATTTTTCGCCCGAAAAAAAAAAACGTAAGGGGTACCACTGTCGTTTTTTTTTCGGGCCGAATTTTTGAGTTTCGATATCTCAGCTCTGGAAGGGGCTAGAGCTTCCATTTTTGCACTCAGGTCTAAGTCTCATGGCCCTCTATCAGAATCCAGAGTTTTGGGAAGATTGGAGAAACTTAATTTTTCGCCCGAAAAAAAAACAAAAAACCTAAGGGGTACCACTGTCGTTTTTTTTTCGGGCCGAATATTTGAGCTTCGATATCTCAGCTCTGGAAGGGGCTAGAGCTTCCATTTTTGCACTCAGGTCTAAGTCTCATGGCCCTCTATCAGAATCCAGAGTTTTGGGAAGATTGGAGAAACTTAATTTTTCACCCGAAAAAAAAAAACATAAGGGGTACCAATGTCGTTTTTTTTTCGGGCCGAATTTTTGAGTTTCGATATCTCCGCTTTGGAAGGGGCTAGAGCCTCCATTTTTGCACTCAGGTCTAAGTCTCATGGCCCTCTATCAGAATCCAGAGTTTGGGGAAGATTGGAGAAACTTAATTTTTCGCCCGGAAAAAAAAAACATAAGGGGTACCACTGTCGTTTTTTTTTTTCGGGCCGAATTTTTGAGTTTCGATATCTCCGCTTTGGAAGGGGCTAGAGCCTCCATTTTTGCACTCAGGTCTAAGTCTCATGGCCCTCTATCAGAATCCAGAGTTTTGGGAAGATTGGAGAAACTTAATTTTTCGCCCGAAAAAAAAAAAACCTAAGGGGTACCACTGTCGTTTTTTTTCGGGCCGAATTTTTGAGTTTCGATATCTCAGCTCTGGAATGGGCTAGAACCTCCATTTTTGCACTCAGGTGTAAGTCTCATGGCCCTCTATCAGAATCCAGAGTTTTGGGAAGATTGGAGAAACTTAATTTTTCACCCGAAAAAAAAAAAACGTAAGGGGTACCACTGTCGTTTTTTTTTCGGGCCGAATTTTTGAGTTTCGATATCTCAGCTCTGGAAGGGGCTAGAGCCTCCATTTTTGCACTCAGGTCTAAGTCTCATGGCCCTCTGTCAGAATCCAGAGTTTTGGGAAGATTGGAGAAACTTAATTTTTCGCCCGAAAAAAAAAAACGTAAGGGGTACCACTGTCGTTTTTT
The DNA here is from genome assembly GCF_988280905.1 of Pimephales promelas. NCBI lineage: Eukaryota > Metazoa > Chordata > Actinopteri > Cypriniformes > Leuciscidae > Pimephales > Pimephales promelas. The sequence goes on along the minus strand of NC_142790.1, from coordinate 3,352,425 downwards.
TTTTTCGGGCCGAATTTTTGAGTTTCGATATCTGAGCTCTGGAAGGGGCTAGAGCCTCTATTTTTGCACTCAGGTCTAAGTCTCATGGCCCTCTATCAGAATCCAGAGTTTTGGGAAGATTGGAGAAACTTAATTTTTCGCCCGAAAAAAAAAAAACCTAAGGGGTACCACTGTCGTTTTTTTTCGGGCCGAATTTTTGAGTTTCGATATCTCAGCTCTGGAATGGGCTAGAACCTCCATTTTTGCACTCAGGTCTAAGTCTCATGGCCCTCTATCAGAATCCAGAGTTTTGGGAAGATTGGAGAAACTTAATTTTTCACCCGAAAAAAACAAAACGTAAGGGGTACCACTGTCGTTTTTTTTTCGGGCCGAATTTTTGAGTTTCGATATCTCCGCTTTGGAAGGGGCTAGAGCCTCCATTTTTGCACTCAGGTCTAAGTCTCATGGCCCTCTATCAGAATCCAGAGTTTTGGGAAGATTGGAGAAACTTAATTTTTCACCCGAAAAAAAAAACGTAAGGGGTACCACTGTCGTTTTTTTTTTCGGGCCGAATTTTTGAGTTTCGATATCTCAGCTCTGGAAGGGGCTAGAGCCTCCATTTTTGCACTCAGGTCTAAGTCTCATGGCCCTCTGTCAGAATCCAGAGTTTTGGGAAGATTGGAGAAACTTAATTTTTCGCCCGAAAAAAAAAAACGTAAGGGGTACCACTGTCGTTTTTTTTTTCGGGCCGAATTTTTGAGTTTCGATATCTCAGCTCTGGAAGGGGCTAGAGCTTCCATTTTTGCACTCAGGTCTAAGTCTCATGGCCCTCTATCAGAATCCAGAGTTTTGGGAAGATTGGAGAAACTTAATTTTTCGCCCGAAAAAAAAAAAACGTAAGGGGTACCACTGTCGTTTTTTTTTCGGGCCGAATTTTTGAGTTTCGATATCTCCGCTTTGGAAGGGGCTAGAGCCTCCATTTTTGCACTCAGGTCTAAGTCTCATGGCCCTCTATCAGAATCCAGAGTTTTGGGAAGATTGGAGAAACTTAATTTTTCGCCCGAAAAAAAAAAAACATAAGGGGTACCACTGTCGTTTTTTTTTTTTGGGCCGAATTTTTGAGTTTCGATATCTCAGCTCTGGAATGGGCTAGAACCTCCATTTTTGCACTCAGGTGTAAGTCTCATGGCCCTCTATCAGAATCCAGAGTTTTGGGAAGATTGGAGAAACTTAATTTTTCACCCGAAAAAAAAAAACGTAAGGGGTACCACTGTCGTTTTTTTTTTCGGGCCGAATTTTTGAGTTTCGATATCTCAGCTCTGGAAGGGGCTAGAGCCTCCATTTTTGCACTCAGGTCTAAGTCTCATGGCCCTCTGTCAGAATCCAGAGTTTTGGGAAGATTGGAGAAACTTAATTTTTCGCCCGAAAAAAAAAACGTAAGGGGTACCACTGTCGTTTTTTTTTTTCGGGCCGAATTTTTGAGTTTCGATATCTCAGCTCTGGAAGGGGCTAGAGCTTCCATTTTTGCACTCAGGTCTAAGTCTCATGGCCCTCTATCAGAATCCAGAGTTTTGGGAAGATTGGAGAAACTTAATTTTTCGCCCGAAAAAAAAAAACGTAAGGGGTACCACTGTCGTTTTTTTCCGGCCCGAATTTTTGAGTTTCGATATCTCAGCTCTGGAAGGGGCTAGAGCCTCCATTTTTGCACTCAGGTCTAAGTCTCATGGCCCTCTATGAGAATCCAGAGTTTTGGAAAGATTGGAGAAACTTAATTTTTCACCCGAAAAAAAAAACGTAAGGGGTACCACTGTCGTTTTTTTCCGGCCCGAATTTTTGAGTTCCGATATCTCCGCTTTGGAAGGGGCTAGAGCCTCCATTTTTGCACTCAGGTCTAAGTCTCATGGCCCTCTATCAGAATCCAGAGTTTGGGGAAGATTGGAGAAACTTAATTTTTCGCCCGGAAAAAAAAAAACATAAGGGGTACCACTGTCGTTTTTTTTTTTCGGGCCGAATTTTTGAGTTTCGATATCTCCGCTTTGGAAGGGGCTAGAGCCTCCATTTTTGCACTCAGGTCTAAGTCTCATGGCCCTCTATCAGAATCCAGAGTTTTGGGAAGATTGGAGAAACTTAATTTTTCACCCGAAAAAAAAAACGTAAGGGGTACCACTGTCGTTTTTTTTTTCGGGCCGAATTTTTGAGTTTCGATATCTCAGCTCTGGAAGGGGCTAGAGCCTCCATTTTTGCACTCAGGTCTAAGTCTCATGGCCCTCTGTCAGAATCCAGAGTTTTGGGAAGATTGGAGAAACTTAATTTTTCGCCCGAAAAAAAAAAAAACGTAAGGGGTACCACTGTCGTTTTTTTTTTCGGGCCGAATTTTTGAGTTTCGATATCTCAGCTCTGGAAGGGGCTAGAGCCTCCATTTTTGCACTCAGGTCTAAGTCTCATGGCCCTCTGTCAGAATCCAGAGTTTTGGGAAGATTGGAGAAACTTAATTTTTCGCCCGAAAAAAAAAAACGTAAGGGGTACCACTGTCGTTTTTTTTTTCGGGCCGAATTTTTGAGTTTCGATATCTCAGCTCTGGAAGGGGCTAGAGCTTCCATTTTTGCACTCAGGTCTAAGTCTCATGGCCCTCTATCAGAATCCAGAGTTTTGGGAAGATTGGAGAAACTTAATTTTTCGCCCGAAAAAAAAAAACGTAAGGGGTACCACTGTCGTTTTTTTTTCGGGCCGAATTTTTGAGTTTCGATATCTCCGCTTTGGAAGGGGCTAGAGCCTCCATTTTTGCACTCAGGTCTAAGTCTCATGGCCCTCTATCAGAATCCAGAGTTTTGGGAAGATTGGAGAAACTTAATTTTTCGCCCGGAAAAAAAAAAACATAAGGGGTACCACTGTCGTTTTTTTTTTTTGGGCCGAATTTTTGAGTTTCGATATCTCAGCTCTGGAATGGGCTAGAACCTCCATTTTTGCACTCAGGTGTAAGTCTCATGGCCCTCTATCAGAATCCAGAGTTTTGGGAAGATTGGAGAAACTTAATTTTTCACCCGAAAAAAAAAAAACGTAAGGGGTACCACTGTCGTTTTTTTTTTCGGGCCGAATTTTTGAGTTTCGATATCTCAGCTCTGGAAGGGGCTAGAGCCTCCATTTTTGCACTCAGGTCTAAGTCTCATGGCCCTCTGTCAGAATCCAGAGTTTTGGGAAGATTGGAGAAACTTAATTTTTCGCCCGAAAAAAAAAAACGTAAGGGGTACCACTGTCGGTTTTTTTTTCGGGCCGAATTTTTGAGTTTCGATATCTCAGCTCTGGAAGGGGCTAGAGCTTCCATTTTTGCACTCAGGTCTAAGTCTCATGGCCCTCTATCAGAATCCAGAGTTTTGGGAAGATTGGAGAAACTTAATTTTTCGCCCGAAAAAAAAAAACGTAAGGGGTACCACTGTCGTTTTTTTCCGGCCCGAATTTTTGAGTTTCGATATCTCAGCTCTGGAAGGGGCTAGAGCCTCCATTTTTGCACTCAGGTCTAAGTCTCATGGCCCTCTATGAGAATCCAGAGTTTTGGAAAGATTGGAGAAACTTAATTTTTCGCCCGAAAAAAAAAAACGTAAGGGGTACCACTGTCGTTTTTTTTTTCGGGCCGAATATTTGAGTTTCGATATCTCAGCTCTGGAAGGGGCTAGAGCTTCCATTTTTGCACTCAGGTCTAAGTCTCATGACCCTCTATCAGAATCCAGAGTTTTGAGAAGATTGGAGAAACTTAATTTTTCGCCCGAAAAAAAAAAAACGTAAGGGGTACCACTGTCGTTTTTTTTTCGGGCCGAATTTTTGAGTTTCGATACCTCCGCTTTGGAAGGGGCTAGAGCCTCCATTTTTGCACTCAGGTCTAAGTCTCATGGCCCTCTATCAGAATCCAGAGTTTTGAGAAGATTGGAGAAACTTAATTTTTCGCCCGAAAAAAAAAAAACCATAAGAGGTACCACTGTCGCTTTTTTTTTTCGGGCCGAATTTTTGAGTTTCGATATCTCAGCTCTGGTAGGGGCTAGAGCCTCCATTTTTGAACTCAGGTCTAAGTCTCATGGCCCTCTATCAGAATCCAGAGTTTTGGGAAGATTGGAGAAACTTAATTTTTCGCCCGAAAAAAAAAAACGTAAGGGGTACCACTGTCGTTTTTTTCCGGCCCGAATTTTTGAGTTTCGATATCTCAGCTCTGGAAGGGGCTAGAGCCTCCATTTTTGCACTAAGGTCTAAGTCTCATGGCCCTCTATCAGAATCCAGAGTTTTGGGAAGATTGGAGAAACTTAATTTTTCGCCCGAAAAAAAAAACGTAAGGGGTACCACTGTCGTTTTTTTTTCGGGCCGAATTTTTGAGTTTCGATATCTCAGCTCTGGAAGGGGCTAGAGCCTCCATTTTTGCACTCAGGTCTAAGTCTCATGACCCTCTATGAGAATCCAGAGTTTTGGAAAGATTGGAGAAACGTAATTTTTCGCCCGAAAAAAAAACGTAAGGGGTACCACTGTCGTTTTTTTTTCGGGCCGAATTTCTGAGTTTCGATATCTCAGCTCTGGAATGGGCTAGAACCTCCATTTTTGCACTCAGGTCTAAGTCTCATGGCCCTCTATCAGAATCCAGAGTTTTGGGAAGATTGGAGAAACTTAATTTTTCGCCCGGAAAAAAAAAACATAAGGGGTACCACTGTCGTTTTTTTTTTCGGGCCGAATTTTTGAGTTTCGATATCTCAGCTCTGGAAGGGGCTAGAACCTCCATTTTTGCACTCAGGTCTAAGTCTCATGGCCCTCTGTCAGAGTCCAGAGTTTGGGGAAGATTGGAGAAACTTAATTTTTCGCCCGAAAAAAAAAACCGTAAGGGGTACCACTGTCGTATTTTTTTTCGGGCCGAATTTTTGAGTTTCGATATCTGAGCTCTGGAAGGGGCTAGAGCCTCTATTTTTGCACTCAGGTCTAAGTCTCATGGCCCTCTATCAGAATCCAGAGTTTTGGGAAGATTGGAGAAACTTAATTTTTCGCCCGAAAAAAAAAAAAACCTAAGGGGTACCACTGTCGTTTTTTTTCGGGCCGAATTTTTGAGTTTCGATATCTCAGCTCTGGAATGGGCTAGAACCTCCATTTTTGCACTCAGGTCTAAGTCTCATGGCCCTCTATCAGAATCCAGAGTTTTGGGAAGATTGGAGAAACTTAATTTTTCACCCGAAAAAAAAAACATAAGGGGTACCACTGTCGTATTTTTTTTTCGGGCCGAATTTTTGAGTTTCGATATCTGAGCTCTGGAAGGGGCTAGAGCCTCTATTTTTGCACTCAGGTCTAAGTCTCATGGCCCTCTATCAGAATCCAGAGTTTTGGGAAGATTGGAGAAACTTAATTTTTCGCCCGAAAAAAAAAACCTAAGGGGTACCACTGTCGTTTTTTTTTCGGGCCGAATTTTTGAGTTTCGATATTTCAGCTCTGGAATGGGCTAGAACCTCCATTTTTGCACTCAGGTGTAAGTCTCATGGCCCTCTATCAGAATCCAGAGTTTTGGGAAGATTGGAGAAACTTAATTTTTCGCCCGAAAAAAAAAACGTAAGGGGTACCACTGTCGTTTTTTTTATCGGGCCGAATTTTTGAGTTTCGATATCTCAGCTCTGGAAGGGGCTAGAGCTTCCATTTTTGCACTCAGGTCTAAGTCTCATGGCCCTCTATCAGAATCCAGAGTTTTGGGAAGATTGGAGAAACTTAATTTTTCGCCCGAAAAAAAAAAACGTAAGGGGTACCACTGTCGTTTTTTTTCGGGCCGAATTTTTGAGTTTCGATATCTCAGCTCTGGAATGGGCTAGAACCTCCATTTTTGCACTCAGGTCTAAGTCTCATGGCCCTCTATCAGAATCCAGAGTTTTGGGAAGATTGGAGAAACTTAATTTTTCACCCGAAAAAAAAAAAACGTAAGGGGTACCACTGTCGTTTTTTTTTTCGGGCCGAATTTTTGAGTTTCGATATCTCAGCTCTGGAAGGGGCTAGAGCCTCCATTTTTGCACTCAGGTCTAAGTCTCATGGCCCTCTGTCAGAATCCAGAGTTTTGGGAAGATTGGAGAAACTTAATTTTTCGCCCGAAAAAAAACCCGTAAAGGGTACCACTGTCGTTTTTTTTTCGGGCCGAATTTTTGAGTTTCGATATCTCAGCTCTGGAAGGGGCTAGAGCCTCCATTTTTGCACTCAGGTCTAAGTCTCATGGCCCTCTATCAGAATCAAGAGTTTTGAGAAGATTGGAGAAACTTAATTTTTCGCCCGAAAAAAAAAAAGTAAGGGGTACCACTGTCGGTTTTTTTTCGGGCCGAATTTTTGAGTTTCGATATCTCCGCTTTGGAAGGGGCTAGAGCCTCCATTTTTGCACTCAGGTCTAAGTCTCATGGCCCTCTATCAGAATCCAGAGTTTTGGGCAGATTGGAGAAACTTAATTTTTCACCCGAAAAAAAAAAAACGTAAGGGGTACCACTGTCGTTTTTTTTTTTCGGGGCGAATTTTTGAGTTTCTATATCTCAGCTCTGGAAGGGGCTAGAGCTTCAATTTTTGCACTAAGGTCTAAGTCTCATGGCCCTCTATCAGAATCCAGAGTTTTGGGAAGATTGGAGAAACTTAATTTTTCGCCCGAAAAAAAAAACGTAAGGGGTACCACTGTCGTTTTTTTTTCGGGCCGAATTTTAGAGTTTCGATATCTCAGCTCTGGAAGGGGCTAGAGCCTCCATTTTTGCACTCAGGTCTAAGTCTCATGACCCTCTATGAGAATCCAGAGTTTTGGAAAGATTGGAGAAACGTAATTTTTCGCCCGAAAAAAAAACGTAAGGGGTACCACTGTCGTTTTTTTTTCGGGCCGAATTTCTGAGTTTCGATATCTCAGCTCTGGAATGGGCTAGAACCTCCATTTTTGCACTCAGGTCTAAGTCTCATGGCCCTCTATCAGAATCCAGAGTTTTGGGAAGATTGGAGAAACTTAATTTTTCGCCCGGAAAAAAAAAACATAAGGGGTACCACTGTCGTTTTTTTTTTCGGGCCGAATTTTTGAGTTTCGATATCTCAGCTCTGGAAGGGGCTAGAACCTCCATTTTTGCACTCAGGTCTAAGTCTCATGGCCCTCTGTCAGAGTCCAGAGTTTGGGGAAGATTGGAGAAACTTAATTTTTCGCCCGAAAAAAAAAACCGTAAGGGGTACCACTGTCGTATTTTTTTTCGGGCCGAATTTTTGAGTTTCGATATCTGAGCTCTGGAAGGGGCTAGAGCCTCTATTTTTGCACTCAGGTCTAAGTCTCATGGCCCTCTATCAGAATCCAGAGTTTTGGGAAGATTGGAGAAACTTAATTTTTCGCCCGAAAAAAAAAAAACCTAAGGGGTACCACTGTCGTTTTTTTTCGGGCCGAATTTTTGAGTTTCGATATCTCAGCTCTGGAATGGGCTAGAACCTCCATTTTTGCACTCAGGTCTAAGTCTCATGGCCCTCTATCAGAATCCAGAGTTTTGGGAAGATTGGAGAAACTTAATTTTTCACCCGAAAAAAAAAACATAAGGGGTACCACTGTCGTATTTTTTTTTCGGGCCGAATTTTTGAGTTTCGATATCTGAGCTCTGGAAGGGGCTAGAGCCTCTATTTTTGCACTCAGGTCTAAGTCTCATGGCCCTCTATCAGAATCCAGAGTTTTGGGAAGATTGGAGAAACTTAATTTTTCGCCCGAAAAAAAAAACCTAAGGGGTACCACTGTCGTTTTTTTTTCGGGCCGAATTTTTGAGTTTCGATATTTCAGCTCTGGAATGGGCTAGAACCTCCATTTTTGCACTCAGGTGTAAGTCTCATGGCCCTCTATCAGAATCCAGAGTTTTGGGAAGATTGGAGAAACTTAATTTTTCGCCCGAAAAAAAAAACGTAAGGGGTACCACTGTCGTTTTTTTTATCGGGCCGAATTTTTGAGTTTCGATATCTCAGCTCTGGAAGGGGCTAGAGCTTCCATTTTTGCACTCAGGTCTAAGTCTCATGGCCCTCTATCAGAATCCAGAGTTTTGGGAAGATTGGAGAAACTTAATTTTTCGCCCGAAAAAAAAAAACGTAAGGGGTACCACTGTCGTTTTTTTTCGGGCCGAATTTTTGAGTTTCGATATCTCAGCTCTGGAATGGGCTAGAACCTCCATTTTTGCACTCAGGTCTAAGTCTCATGGCCCTCTATCAGAATCCAGAGTTTTGGGAAGATTGGAGAAACTTAATTTTTCACCCGAAAAAAAAAAAACGTAAGGGGTACCACTGTCGTTTTTTTTTTCGGGCCGAATTTTTGAGTTTCGATATCTCAGCTCTGGAAGGGGCTAGAGCCTCCATTTTTGCACTCAGGTCTAAGTCTCATGGCCCTCTGTCAGAATCCAGAGTTTTGGGAAGATTGGAGAAACTTAATTTTTCGCCCGAAAAAAAACCCGTAAAGGGTACCACTGTCGTTTTTTTTTCGGGCCGAATTTTTGAGTTTCGATATCTCAGCTCTGGAAGGGGCTAGAGCCTCCATTTTTGCACTCAGGTCTAAGTCTCATGGCCCTCTATCAGAATCAAGAGTTTTGAGAAGATTGGAGAAACTTAATTTTTCGCCCGAAAAAAAAAAAAGTAAGGGGTACCACTGTCGGTTTTTTTTCGGGCCGAATTTTTGAGTTTCGATATCTCCGCTTTGGAAGGGGCTAGAGCCTCCATTTTTGCACTCAGGTCTAAGTCTCATGGCCCTCTATCAGAATCCAGAGTTTTGGGCAGATTGGAGAAACTTAATTTTTCACCCGAAAAAAAAAAACGTAAGGGGTACCACTGTCGTTTTTTTTTTTCGGGGCGAATTTTTGAGTTTCGATATCTCAGCTCTGGAAAGGGCTAGAGCCTCCATTTTTGCACTCAGGTCTAAGTCTCATGGCCCTCTGTCAGAATCCAGAGTTCTGGGAAGATTGGAGAAACTTAATTTTTCGCCCGAAAAAAAAAAACGTAAGGGGTACCACTGTCGTTTTTTTTTCGGGCCGAATTTTAGAGTTTCTATATCTCAGCTCTGGAAGGGGCTAGAGCTTCAATTTTTGCACTCAGGTCTAAGTCTCATGGCCCTCTATCAGAATCCAGAGTTTTGGGAAGATTGGAGAAACTTAATTTTTCGCCCGAAAAAAAAAAAACGTAAGGGGTACCACTGTCGTTTTTTTTTTCGGGGCGAATTTTTGAGTTTCGATATCTCAGCTCTGGAAAGGGCTAGAGCCTCCATTTTTGCACTCAGGTCTAAGTCTCATGGCCCTCTATCAGAATCCAGAGTTTTGGGAAGATTGGAGAAACTTAATTTTTCGCCCGAAAAAAAAAAAAAAGTAAGGGGTACCACTGTCGGGTTTTTTTCGGGCTGAATTTTTGAGTTTCGATATCTCCGCTTTGGAAGGGGCTAGAGCCTCCATTTTTGCACTCAGGTCTAAGTCTCATGGCCCTCTATCAGAATCCAGAGTTTTGGGCAGATTGATTGGAGAAACGTAATTTTTCACCCGAAAAAAAAAACGTAAGGGGTACCACTGTCGTTTTTTTTTTCGGGCCGAATTTTTGAGTTTCGATATCTCAGCTCTGGAAAGGGCTAGAGCCTCCATTTTTGCACTCAGGTCTAAGTCTCATGGCCCTCTGTCAGAATCCAGAGTTTTGGGAAGATTGGAGAAACTTAATTTTTCGCCCGAAAAAAAAAAACGTAAGGGGTACCACTGTCGTTTTTTTTTCGGGCCGAATTTTTGAGTTTCGATATCTCAGCTCTGGAAGGGGCTAGAGCTTCCATTTTTGCACTCAGGTCTAAGTCTCATGGCCCTCTATCAGAATCCAGAGTTTTGGGAAGATTGGAGAAACTTAATTTTTCGCCCGAAAAAAAAAAAAACCTAAGGGGTACCACTGTCGTTTTTTTTTCGGGCCGAATATTTGAGTTTCGATATCTCAGCTCTGGAAGGGGCTAGAACCTCCATTTTTGCACTCAGGTCTAAGTCTCATGGCCGTCTATCAGAATCCAGAGTTTTGGGAAGATTGGAGAAACTTAATTTTTCGCCCGAAAAAAAAAAACGTAAGGGGTACCACTGTCGTTTTTTTTTCTGGCCGAATATTTGAGTTTCGATATCTCAGCTCTGGAAGGGGCTAGAACCTCCATTTTTGCACTCAGGTCTAAGTCTCATGGCCGTCTATCAGAATCCAGAGTTTTGGGAAGATTGGAGAAACTTAATTTTTCGCCTGAAAAAAAAAAACGTAAGGGGTACCCCTTACGTTTTTTTTTTTGGGCGAAAAATTAAGTTTCTCCAATCTTCCCAAATTCTGATAGAGGGCCATGAGACTTAGACCTGAGTGCAAAAATGGAGGCTCTAGCCCCTTCCAGAGCTGAGATATCGAAACTCAAAAATTCGGCCCGAAAAAAAAACGACAGTGGTACCCCTTACGTTTTTTTTTTTGGGCGAAAAATTAAGTTTCTCCAATCTTCCCAAATTCTGATAGAGGGCCATGAGACTTAGACCTGAGTGCAAAAATGGAGGCTCTAGCCCCTTCCAGAGCTGAGATATTGAAACTCAAAAATTCGGCCCAAAAAAAAAAAAACGACAGTGGTACCCCTTACGTTTTTTTTTTGGGTGAAAAATTAAGTTTCTCCAATCTTCCCAAATTCTGATAGAGGGCCATGAGACTTAGACCTGAGTGCAAAAATGGAGGCTCTAGCCCCTTCCAGAGTTGAGATATCGAAACTCAAAAATTCGGCCCGAAAAAAAAAACGACAGTGGTACCCCTTACGTTTTTTTTTTTTGGGCGAAAAATTAAGTTTCTCCAATCTTCCCAAATTCTGATAGAGGGCCATGAGACTTAGACCTGAGTGCAAAAATGGAGGCTCTAGCCCCTTCCAGAGCTGAGATATCGAAACTCAAAAATTCGTCCCGAAAAAAAAAAACGACAGTGGTACCCCTTACGTTTTTATTTTTTTTTGGGCGAAAAATTAAGTTTCTCCAATCTTCCCAAAACTCTGGATTCTGATAGAGGGCCATGAGACTTAGACCTGAGTGCAAAAATGGAGGCTCTAGCCCCTTCCAGAGCTGAGATATCGAAACTCAAAAATTCGGCCCGAAAAAAAAACGACAGTGGTACCCCTTACGTTTTTTTTTTTGGGCGAAAAATTAAGTTTCTCCAATCTTCCCAAATTCTAATAGAGGGCCATGAGACTTAGACCTGAGTGCAAAAATGGAGGCTCTAGCCCCTGCCAGCGCTGAGATATCGAAACTCAAAAATTCGGCCCAAAAAAAAAACGACAGTGGTACCCCTTACGTTTTTTTTTTTGGGCGAAAAATTAAGTTTCTCCAATCTTCCCAAATTCTGATAGAGGGCCATGAGACTTAGACCTGAGTGCAAAAATGGAGGCTCTAGCCCCTTCCAGAGCTGAGATATCGAAACTCAAAAATTCGGCCCGAAAAAAAAACGACAGTGGTACCCCTTACGTTTTTTTTTGGGGCGAAAAATTAAGTTTCTCCAATCTTCCCAAATTCTGATAGAGGGCCATGAGACTTAGACCTGAGTGCAAAAATGGAGGCTCTAGCCCCTTCCAGAGCTGAGATATCGAAACTCAAAAATTCGGCCCGAAAAAAAAACGACAGTGGTACCCCTTACGTTTTTTTTTTTGGGCGAAAAATTAAGTTTCTCCAATCTTCCCAAATTCTGATAGAGGGCCATGAGACTTAGACCTGAGTGCAAAAATGGAGGCTCTAGCCCCTTCCAGAGCTGAGATATTGAAACTCAAAAATTCGGCCCGAAAAAAAACGACAGTGGTACCCCTTACGTTTTTTTTTGGGGCGAAAAATTAAGTTTCTCCAATCTTCCCAAATTCTGATAGAGGGCCATGAGACTTAGACCTGAGTTCAAAAATGGAGGCTCTAGCCCCTTCCAGAGCTGAGATATCGAAACTCAAAAATTCGACCCGAAAAAAAAACGACAGTGGTACCCCTTACGTTTTTTTTTGGGCGAAAAATTAAGTTTCTCCAATCTTCCCAAATTCTGATAGAGGGCCATGAGACTTAGACCTGAGTGCAAAAATTGAGGCTCTAGCCCCTTCCAGAGCTGAGATATCGAAACTCAAAAATTCGGCCCGAAAAAAAAAACGACAGTGGTACCCCTTACGTTTTTTTTTTTGGGCGAAAAATTAAGTTTCTCCAATCTTCCCAAATTCTGATAGAGGGCCATGAGACTTAGACCTGAGTGCAAAAATGGAGGCTCTAGCCCCTTCCAGAGCTGAGATATCGAAACTCAAAAATTCGGCCCGAAAAAAAAAACGACAGTGGTACCCCTTACGTTTTTTTTTGGGGTGAAAAATTAAGTTTCTCCAATCTTCCCAAATTCTGACAGAGGACCATGAGACTTAGACCTGAGTGCAAAAATTGAGGCTCTAGCCCCTTCCAGAGCTGAGATATCGAAACTCAAAAATTCGGCCCGAAAAAAAAACGACAGTGGTACCCCTTACGTTTTTTTTTTTGGGCGAAAAATTAAGTTTCTCCAATCTTCCCAAATTCTGATAGAGGGCCATGAGACTTAGACCTGAGTGCAAAAATGGAGGCTCTAGCCCCTTCCAGAGCTGAGATATTGAAACTCAAAAATTCGGCCCGAAAAAAAAAAAACGACAGTGGTACCCCTTACGTTTTTTTTTTGGGTGAAAAATTAAGTTTCTCCAATCTTCCCAAATTCTGATAGAGGGCCATGAGACTTAGACCTGAGTGCAAAAATGGAGGCTCTAGCCCCTTCCAGAGCTGAGATATCGAAACTCAAAAATTCGGCCCGAAAAAAAAACGACAGTGGTACCCCTTACGTTTTTTTTTTTTTGGGCGAAAAATTAAGTTTCTCCAATCTTCCCAAATTCTGATAGAGGGCCATGAGACTTAGACCTGAGTGCAAAAATGGAGGCTCTAGCCCCTTCCAGAGCTGAGATATCGAAACTCAAAAATTCGTCCCGAAAAAAAAAACGACAGTGGTACCCCTTACGTTTTTATTTTTCTTTGGGCGAAAAATTAAGTTTCTCCAATCTTCCCAAAACTCTGGATTCTGATAGAGGGCCATGAGACTTAGACCTGAGTGCAAAAATGGAGGCTCTAGCCCCTTCCAGAGCTGAGATATCGAAACTCAAAAATTCAACCCGAAAAAAAAACGACAGTGGTACCCCTTACGTTTTTTTTTTGGGCGAAAAATTAAGTTTCTCCAATCTTCCCAAATTCTGATAGAGGGCCATGAGACTTAGACCTGAGTGCAAAAATGGAGGCTCTAGCCCCTTCCAGAGCTGAGATATCGAAACTCAAAAATTCGGCCCGAAAAAAAAAAACGACAGTGGTACCCCTTACGTTTTTTTTTTTGGGCGAAAAATTAAGTTTCTCCAATCTTCCCAAATTCTGATAGAGGGCCATGAGACTTAGACCTGAGTGCAAAAATGGAGGCTATAGCCCCTTCCAGAGCTGAGATATCGAAACTCAAAAATTCGGCCCGAAAAAAAAAACGACAGTGGTACCCCTTGCGTTTTGTTTTTTTGGGCGAAAAATTAAGTTTCTCCAATCTTCCCAAATTCTAATAGAGGGCCACGAGACTTAGACCTGAGTGCAAAAATGGAGGCTCTAGCCCCTTCCAGAGCTGAGATATTGAAACTCAAAAATTCGGCCCGAAAAAAAAACGACAGTGGTACCCCTTACGTTTTTTTTTGGGGCGAAAAATTAAGTTTCTCCAATCTTCCCAAATTCTGATAGAGGGCCATGAGACTTAGATCTGAGTGCAAAAATGGAGGCTCTAGCCCCTTCCAGAGCTGAGATATCGAAACTCAAAAATTCGGCCCGAAAAAAAAACGACAGTGGTACCCTTTACGGTTTTTTTTTTGGGCGAAAAATTAAGTTTCTCCAATCTTCCCAATTTCTGATAGAGGGCCATGAGACTTAGACCTGAGTGCAAAAATGGAGGCTCTAGCCCCTTCCAGAGCTGAGATATCGAAACTCAAAAATTCAACCCGAAAAAAAAAAACGACAGTGGTACCCCTTACGTTTTTTTTTTGGGCGAAAAATTAAGTTTCTCCAATCTTCCCAAATTCTGATAGAGGGCCATGAGACTTAGACCTGAGTGCAAAAATTGAGGCTCTAGCCCCTTCCAGAGCTGAGATATCGAAACTCAAAAATTCGGCCCGAAAAAAAAACGACAGTGGTACCCCTTACGTTTTTTTTTTTGGGCGAAAAATTAAGTTTCTCCAATCTTCCCAAATTCTGATAGAGGGCCATGAGACTTAGACCTGAGTGCAAAAATGGAGGCTCTAGCCCCTTCCAGAGCTGAGATATCGAAACTCAAAAATTCGGCCCGAAAAAAAAACGACAGTGGTACCCCTTACGTTTTTTTTTTTTGGGCGAAAAATTAAGTTTCTCCAATCTTCCCAAATTCTAATAGAGGGCCATGAGACTTAGACCTGAGTGCAAAAATGGAGGCTCTAGCCCCTTCCAGAGCTGAGATATCGAAACTCAAAAATTCGGCCCGAAAAAAAAACGACAGTGGTACCCCTGACGTTTTTTTTTTGAGCGAAAAATTAAGTTTCTCCAATCTTCCCAAATTCTGATAGAGGGCCATGAGACTTAGACCTGAGTGCAAAAATGGAGGCTCTAGCCCCTTCCAGAGCTGAGATATCGAAACTCAAAAATTCGGCCCGAAAAAAAAACGACAGTGGTACCCCTTACGTTTTTTTTTTTGGGCGAAAAATTAAGTTTCTCCAATCTTCCTAAATTCTGATAGAGGGCCATGAGACTTAGACCTAAATGCAAAAATGGAGGCTATAGCCCCTTCCAGAGCTGAGATATCGAAACTCAAAAATTCGGCCCGAAAAAAAAAAACGACAGTGGTATCCCTTGCGTTTTGTTTTTTTGGGCGAAAAATTAAGTTTCTCCAATCTTCCCAAATTCTAATAGAGGGCCATGAGACTTAGACCTGAGTGCAAAAATGGAGGCTCTAGCCCCTTCCAGCGCTGAGATATCGAAACTCAAAAATTCGGCCCAAAAAAAAAAAACGACAGTGGTACCCCTTACGGTTTTTTTTTTGGGCGAAAAATTAAGTTTCTCCAATCTTCCCAAATTCTGATAGAGGGCCATGAGACTTAGACCTGAGTGCAAAAATGGAGGCTCTAGCCCCTTCCAGAGCTGAGATATCGAAACTCAAAAATTCGGCCCGAAAAAAAAACGACAGTGGTACCCTTTACGGTTTTTTTTTTGGGCGAAAAATTAAGTTTCTCCAATCTTCCCAATTTCTGATAGAGGGCCATGAGACTTAGACCTGAGTGCAAAAATGGAGGCTCTAGCCCCTTCCAGAGCTGAGATATCGAAACTCAAAAATTCAACCCGAAAAAAAAAACGACAGTGGTACCCCTTACGTTTTTTTTTTGGGCGAAAAATTAAGTTTCTCCAATCTTCCCAAATTCTGATAGAGGGCCATGAGACTTAGACCTGAGTGCAAAAATGGAGGCTCTAGCCCCTTCCAGAGCTGAGATATCGAAAATTTAAAAATTCGACCCGAAAAAAAAACGACAGTGGTACCCCTTACGTTTTTTTTTTGGGCGAAAAATTAAGTTTCTCCAATCTTCCCAAATTCTGATAGAGGGCCATGAGACTTAGACCTGAGTGCAAAAATTGAGGCTCTAGCCCCTTCCAGAGCTGAGATATCGAAACTCAAAAATTCGGCCCGAAAAAAAAACGACAGTGGTACCCCTTACGTTTTTTTTTTTTGGGCGAAAAATTAAGTTTCTCCAATCTTCCCAAATTCTGATAGAGGGCCATGAGACTTAGACCTGAGTGCAAAAATGGAGGCTCTAGCCCCTTCCAGAGCTGAGATATCGGAACTCAAAAATTCGGCCCGAAAAAAAAAACGACAGTGGTACCCCTTACGTTTTTTTTTTTGGGCGAAAAATTAAGTTTCTCCAATCTTCCCAAATTCTGATAGAGGGCCATGAGACTTAGACCTGAGTGCAAAAATGGAGGCTCTAGCCCCTTCCAGAGCTGAGATATCGAAACTCAAAAATTCGGCCCGAACAAAAAAAAGACAGTGGTACCCCTTACGTTTTTTTTTGGGGGGCGAAAAATTAAGTTTCTCCAATCTTCCCAAATTCTGATAGAGGGCCATGAGACTTAGACCTGAGTGCAAAAATGGAGGCTCTAGCCCCTTCCAGAGCTGAGATATCGAAACTCAAAAATTCGGCCCGAAAAAAAACCCACAGTGGTACCCCTTACGTTTTTTTTTTGAGCGAAAAATTAAGTTTCTCCAATCTTCCCAAATTCTGATAGAGGGCCATGAGACTTAGACCTGAGTGCAAAAATGGAGGCTCTAGCCCCTTCCAGAGCTGAGATATCGAAACTCAAAAATTCGGCCCGAAAAAAAAACGACAGTGGTACCCCTTACGTTTTTTTTTGGGGCGAAAAATTAAGTTTCTCCAATCTTCCTAAATTCTGATAGAGGGCCATGAGACTTAGACCTAAATGCAAAAATGGAGGCTATAGCCCCTTCCAGAGCTGAGATATCGAAACTCAAAAATTCGGCCCGAAAAAAAAAAACGACAGTGGTACCCCTTACGTTTTGTTTTTTTGGGCGTCAAATTAAGTTTCTCCAATCTTCCCAAATTCTAATAGAGGGCCATGAGACTTAGACCTGAGTGCAAAAATGGAGGCTCTAGCCCCTGCCAGCGCTGAGATATCGAAACTCAAAAATTCGGCCCGAAAAAAAAACGACAGTGGTACCCCTTACGTTTTTTTTTTTGGGCGAAAAATTAAGTTTCTCCAATCTTCCCAAATTCTGATAGAGGGCCATGAGACTTAGACCTGAGTGCAAAAATGGAGGCTCTAGCCCCTTCCAGAGCTGAGATATCGAAACTCAAAAATTCGGCCCGAAAAAAAAAACGACAGTGGTACCCCTTACGTTTTTTTTGGGGGGTGAAAAATTAAGTTTCTCCAATCTTCCCAAATTCTGATAGAGGGCCATGAGACTTAGACCTGAGTGCAAAAATGGAGGCTCTAGCCCCTTCCAGAGCTGAGATATCGAAACTCAAAAATTCGGCCCGAAAAAAAAACGACAGTGGTACCCCTTACGTTTTTTTTTTTTGGGCGAAAAATTAAGTTTCTCCAATCTTCCCAAATTCTAATAGAGGGCCATGAGACTTAGACCTGAGTGCAAAAATGGAGGCTCTAGCCCCTTCCAGAGCTGAGATATCGAAACTCAAAAATTCGGCCCGAAAAAAAAACGACAGTGGTACCCCTTACGTTTTTTTTTTGAGCGAAAAATTAAGTTTCTCCAATCTTCCCAAATTCTGATAGAGGGCCATGAGACTTAGACCTGAGTGCAAAAATGGAGGCTCTAGCCCCTTCCAGAGCTGAGATATCGAAACTCAAAAATTCGGCCCGAAAAAAAAACGACAGTGGTACCCCTTACGTTTTTTTTTTTGGGCGAAAAATTAAGTTTCTCCAATCTTCCTAAATTCTGATAGAGGGCCATGAGACTTAGACCTAAATGCAAAAATGGAGGCTCTAGCCCCTTCCAGAGCTGAGATATCGAAACTCAAAAATTCGGCCCGAAAAAAAACGACAGTGGTGGTACCCCTTACGTTTTTTTGGGGGGCGAAAAATTAAGTTTCTCCAATCTTCCCAAATTCTGATAGAGGGCCATGAGACTTAGACCTGAGTGCAAAAATGGAGGCTCTAGCACCTTCCAGAGCTGAGATATCGAAACTCAAAAATTCGGCCCGAAAAAAAAAACGACAGTGCTACCCTTTACGTTTTTTTTTGGGGGCGACAAATTAAGTTTCTCCAATCTTCCCAAATTCTGATAGAGGGCCATGAGACTTAGACCTGAGTGCAAAAATGGAGGCTCTAGCCCCTTCCAGAGCTGAGATATCGAAACTCAAAAATTCGGCCCGAAAAAAAAAACGACAGTGGTACCCCTTACGTTTTTTTTTTTGGGCGAAAAATTAAGTTTCTCCAATCTTCCCAAATTCTGATAGAGGGCCATGAGACTTAGACCTGAGTGCAAAAATGGAGGCTCTAGCCCCTTCCAGAGCTGAGATATCGAAACTCAAAAATTCGTCCCGAAAAAAAAACGACAGTGGTACCCCTTACGTTTTTGTTTTTTTTTGGGCGAAAAATTAAGTTTCTCCAATCTTCCCAAAACTCTGGATTCTGATAGAGGGCCATGAGACTTAGACCTAAGTGCAAAAATGGAGGCTCTAGCCCCTTCCAGAGCTGAGATATCGAAACTCAAAAATTCGGCCCGAAAAAAAAACGACAGTGGTACCCCTTACGTTTTTTTTTTTGGGCGAAAAATTAAGTTTCTCCAATCTTCCTAAATTCTGATAGAGGGCCATGAGACTTAGACCTAAATGCAAAAATGGAGGCTCTAGCCCCTTCCAGAGCTGAGATATCGAAACTCAAAAATTCGGCCCGAAAAAAAAACGACAGTGGTACGCCTTACGTTTTTTTTGGGGGGTGAAAAATTAAGTTTCTCCAATCTTCCCAAATTCTGATAGAGGGCCATGAGACTTAGACCTGAGTGCAAAAATGGAGGCTCTAGCCCCTTCCAGAGCTGAGATATCGAAACTCAAAAATTCGACCCGAAAAAAAAACGACAGTGGTACCCCTTACGTTTTTTTTTGGGGCGAAAAATTAAGTTTCTCCAATCTTCCCAAATTCTGATAGAGGGCCATGAGACTTAGACCTGAGTGCAAAAATGGAGGCTCTAGCCCCTTCCAGAGCTGAGATATCGAAACTCAAAAATTCGACCCGAAAAAAAAACGACAGTGGTACCCCTTACGTTTTTTTTTTGGGCGAAAAATTAAGTTTCTCCAATCTTCCCAAATTCTGATAGAGGGCCATGAGACTTAGACCTGAGTGCAAAAATGGAGGCTCTAGCCCCTTCCAGAGCTGAGATATCGAAACTCAAAAATTCGACCCGAAAAAAAAACGACAGTGGTACCCCTTACGTTTTTTTTTGGGGCGAAAAATTAAGTTTCTCCAATCTTCCCAAATTCTGATAGAGGGCCATGAGACTTAGACCTGAGTGCAAAAATGGAGGCTCTAGCCCCTTCCAGAGCTGAGATATCGAAACTCAAAAATTCGACCCGAAAAAAAAACGACAGTGGTACCCCTTACGTTTTTTTTTTGGGCGAAAAATTAAGTTTCTCCAATCTTCCCAAATTCTGATAGAGGGCCATGAGACTTAGACCTGAGTGCAAAAATTGAGGCTCTAGCCCCTTCCAGAGCTGAGATATCGAAACTTAAAAATTCGGCCCGAAAAAAAAACGACAGTGGTACCCCTTACGTTTTTTTTTTTGGGCGAAAAATTAAGTTTCTCCAATCTTCCCAAATTCTGATAGAGGGCCATGAGACTTAGACCTGAGTGCAAAAATGGAGGCTCTAGCCCCTTCCAGAGCTGAGATATCGGAACTCAAAAATTCGGCCCGAAAAAAAAAAACGACAATGGTACCCCTTACGTTTTTTTTTTTGGGCGAAAAATTAAGTTTCTCCAATCTTCCCAAATTCTGATAGAGGGCCATGAGACTTAGACCTGAGTGCAAAAATGGAGGCTCTAGCCCCTTCCAGAGCTGAGATATCGAAACTCAAGAATTCGGCCCGAACAAAAAAAAGACAGTGGTACCCCTTACGTTTTTTTTGGGGGGCGAAAAATTAAGTTTCTCCAATCTTCCCAAATTCTGATAGAGGGCCATGAGACTTAGACCTGAGTGCAAAAATGGAGGCTCTAGCCCCTTCCAGAGCTGAGATATCGAAACTCAAAAATTCGGCCTGAAAAAAAAAACGACAGTGGTACCCCTTACGTTTTTTTTTTGAGCGAAAAATTAAGTTTCTCCAATCTTCCCAAATTCTGATAGAGGGCCATGAGACTTAGACCTGAGTGCAAAAATGGAGGCTCTAGCCCCTTCCAGAGCTGAGATATCGAAACTCAAAAATTCGTCCCGAAAAAAAAACGACAGTGGTACCCCTTACGTTTTTGTTTTTTTTTGGGCGAAAAATTAAGTTTCTCCAATCTTCCCAAAACTCTGGATTCTGATAGAGGGCCATGAGACTTAGACCTAAGTGCAAAAATGGAGGCTCTAGCCCCTTCCAGAGCTGAGATATCGAAACTCAAAAATTCGGCCCGAAAAAAAAAACGACAGTGGTACCCCTTACGGTTTTTTTTTGGGGCGAAAAATTAAGTTTCTCCAATCTTCCCAAATTCTAATAGAGGGCCATGAGACTTAGACCTGAGTGCAAAAATGGAGGCTCTAGCCCCTGCCAGCGCTGAGATGTCGAAACTCAAAAATTCGGCCCAAAAAAAAAAACGACAGTGGTACCCCTTACGGGTTTTTTTTTGGGCGAAAAATTAAGTTTCTCCAATCTTCCCAAATTCTGATAGAGGGCCATGAGACTTAGACCTGAGTGCAAAAATGGAGGCTCTAGCCCCTTCCAGAGCTGAGATATCGAAACTCAAAAATTCGGCCCGAAAAAAAAACGACAGTGGTACCCCTTACGTTTTTTTTTGGGGCGAAAAATTAAGTTTCTCCAATCTTCCCAAATTCTGATAGAGGGCCATGAGACTTAGACCTGAGTGCAAAAATGGAGGCTCTAGCCCCTTCCAGAGCTGAGATATCGAAACTCAAAAATTCGGCCCGAAAAAGAAACGACAGTGGTACCCTTTACGGTTTTTTTTTTGGGCGAAAAATTAAGTTTCTCCAATCTTCCCAAATTCTGATAGAGGGCCATGAGACTTAGACCTGAGTGCAAAAATGGAGGCTCTAGCCCCTTCCAGAGCTGAGATATCGAAACTCAAAAATTCAACCCGAAAAAAAAAACGACAGTGGTACCCCTTACGTTTTTTTTTTGGGCGAAAAATTAAGTTTCTCCAATCTTCCCAAATTCTGATAGAGGGTCATGAGACTTAGACCTGAGTGCAAAAATTGAGGCTCTAGCCCCTTCCAGAGCTGAGATATCGAAACTCAAAAATTCGGCCCGAAAAAAAAACGACAGTGGTACCCCTTACGTTTTTTTTTTGGGGCGAAAAATTAAGTTTCTCCAATCTTCCCAAATTCTGATAGAGGGCCATGAGACTTAGACCTGAGTGCAAAAATGGAGGCTCTAGCCCCTTCCAGAGCTGAGATATCGGAACTCAAAAATTCGGCCCGAAAAAAAAAAAACGACAGTGGTACCCCTAACGTTTTTTTTTTGGGCGAAAAATTAAGTTTCTCCAATCTTCCCAAATTCTGATAGAGGGCCATGAGACTTAGACCTGAGTGCAAAAATGGAGGCTCTAGCCCCTTCCAGAGCTGAGATATCGAAACTCAAAAATTCAACCCGAAAAAAAAACGACAGTGGTACCCCTTACGTTTTTTTTTTGGGCGAAAAATTAAGTTTCTCCAATCTTCCCAAATTCTGATAGAGGGCCATGAGACTTAGACCTGAGTGCAAAAATGGAGGCTCTAGCCCCTTCCAGAGCTGAGATATCGAAACTCAAAAATTCGACCCGAAAAAAAAACGACAGTGGTACCCCTTACGTTTTTTTTTTGGGCGAAAAATTAAGTTTCTCCAATCTTCCCAAATTCTGATAGAGGGCCATGAGACTTAGACCTGAGTGCAAAAATGGAGGCTCTAGCCCCTTCCAGAGCTGAGATATCGAAACTCAAAAATTCGGCCCGAAAAAAAACAACGACAGTGGTACCCCTTACGTTTTTTTTTTTTGGGCGAAAAATTAAGTTTCTCCAATCTTCCCAAATTCTGATAGAGGGCCATGAGACTTAGACCTGAGTGCAAAAATGGAGGCTCTAGCCCCTTCCAGAGCTGAGATATCGAAACTCAAAAATTCGGCCCGAAAAAAAAAAACGACAGTGGTACCCCTTACGTTTTGTTTTTTTGGGCGAAAAATTAAGTTTCTCCAATCTTCCCAAATTCTGATAGAGGGCCATGAGACTTAGACCTGAGTGCAAAAATTGAGGCTCTAGCCCCTTCCAGAGCTGAGATATCGAAACTTAAAAATTCGGCCCGAAAAAAAAAACGACAGTGGTACCCCTTACGTTTTTTTTTTGGGCGAAAAATTAAGTTTCTCCAATCTTCCCAAATTCTGATAGAGGGCCATGAGACTTAGACCTGAGTGCAAAAATGGAGGCTCTAGCCCCTTCCAGAGCTGAGATATCGGAACTCAAAAATTCGGCCCGAAAAAAAAAAAACGACAGTGGTACCCCTTACGTTTTTTTTTTTTGGGCGAAAAATTAAGTTTCTCCAATCTTCCCAAATTCTGATAGAGGGCCATGAGACTTAGACCTGAGTGCAAAAATGGAGGCTCTAGCCCCTTCCAGAGCTGAGATATCGAAACTCAAAAATTCGGCCTGAAAAAAAAACGACAGTGGTACCCCTTACGTTTTTTTTTTGAGCGAAAAATTAAGTTTCTCCAATCTTCCCAAATTCTGATAGAGGGCCATGAGACTTAGACCTGAGTGCAAAAATTGAGGCTCTAGCCCCTTCCAGAGCTGAGATATCGAAACTCAAAAATTCGGCCCGAAAAAAAAACGACAGTGGTACCCCTTACGTTTTTTTTTTGGGGGCGAAAAATTAAGTTTCTCCAATCTTCCCAAATTCTGATAGAGGGCCATGAGACTTAGACCTGAGTGCAAAAATGGAGGCTCTAGCCCCTTCCAGAGCTGAGATATCGGAACTCAAAAATTCGGCCCGAAAAAAAAAAAACGACAGTGGTACCCCTAACATTTTTTTTTGGGCGAAAAATTAAGTTTCTCCAATCTTCCCAAATTCTGATAGAGGGCCATGAGACTTAGACCTGAGTGCAAAAATGGAGGCTCTAGCCCCTTCCAGAGCTGAGATATCGAAACTCAAAAATTCAACCCGAAAAAAAAACGACAGTGGTACCCCTTACGTTTTTTTTTTGGGCGAAAAATTAAGTTTCTCCAATCTTCCCAAATTCTGATAGAGGGCCATGAGACTTAGACCTGAGTGCAAAAATGGAGGCTCTAGCCCCTTCCAGAGCTGAGATATCGAAACTCAAAAATTCGACCCGAAAAAAAAACGACAGTGGTACCCCTTACGTTTTTTTTTTTGGGCGAAAAATTAAGTTTCTCCAATCTTCCCAAATTCTGATAGAGGGCCATGAGACTTAGACCTGAGTGCAAAAATTGAGGCTCTAGCCCCTTCCAGAGCTGAGATATTGAAACTCAAAAATTCGGCCCGAAAAAAAAAACGACAGTGGTACCCCTTACGTTTTTTTTTTTGGGCGAAAAATTAAGTTTCTCCACTCTTCCCAAATTCTGATAGAGGGCCATGAGACTTAGACCTGAGTGCAAAAATGGAGGCTCTAGCCCCTTCCAGAGCTGAGATATCGAAACTCAAAAATTCGACCCGAAAAAAAAACGACAGTGGTACCCCTTACGTTTTTTTTTTTGGGCGAAAAATTAAGTTTCTCCAATCTTCCCAAATTCTGATAGAGGGCCATGAGACTTAGACCTGAGTGCAAAAATGGAGGCTCTAGCCCCTTCCAGAGCTGAGATATCGAAACTCAAAAATTCGACCCGAAAAAAAAACGACAGTGGTACCCCTTACGTTTTTTTTTTGGGCGAAAAATTAAGTTTCTCCAATCTTCCCAAATTCTGATAGAGGGCCATGAGACTTAGACCTGAGTGCAAAAATGGAGGCTCTAGCCCCTTCCAGAGCTGAGATATCGAAACTCAAAAATTCGACCCGAAAAAAAAAACGACAGTGGTACCCCTTACGTTTTTTTTGGGGGCGAAAAATTAAGTTTCTCCAATCTTCCCAAATTCTGATAGAGGGCCATGAGACTTAGACCTGAGTGCAAAAATGGAGGCTCTAGCCCCTTCCAGAGCTGAGATATCGAAACTCAAAAATTCGGCCCGAAAAAAAAACGACAGTGGTACCCCTTACGTTTTTTTTTGGGGCGAAAAATTAAGTTTCTCCAATCTTCCCAAATTCTGATAGAGGGCCATGAGACTTAGACCTGAGTGCAAAAATGGAGGCTCTAGCCCCTTCCAGAGCTGAGATATCGAAACTCAAAAATTCGGCCCGAAAAAAAAACGACAGTGGTACCCTTTACGGTTTTTTTTTTGGGCGAAAAATTAAGTTTCTCCAATCTTCCCAAATTCTGATAGAGGGCCATGAGACTTAGACCTGAGTGCAAAAATGGAGGCTCTAGCCCCTTCCAGAGCTGAGATATCGAAACTCAAAAATTCGACCCGAAAAAAAAACGACAGTGGTACCCCTTACGTTTTTTTTTGGGGCGAAAAATTAAGTTTCTCCAATCTTCCCAAATTCTGATAGAGGGCCATGAGACTTAGACCTGAGTGCAAAAATGGAGGCTCTAGCCCCTTCCAGAGCTGAGATATCGAAACTCAAAAATTCGACCCGAAAAAAAAACGACAGTGGTACCCCTTACGTTTTTTTTTTGGGCGAAAAATTAAGTTTCTCCAATCTTCCCAAATTCTGATAGAGGGCCATGAGACTTAGACCTGAGTGCAAAAATTGAGGCTCTAGCCCCTTCCAGAGCTGAGATATCGAAACTTAAAAATTCGGCCCGAAAAAAAAACGACAGTGGTACCCCTTACGTTTTTTTTTTTGGGCGAAAAATTAAGTTTCTCCAATCTTCCCAAATTCTGATAGAGGGCCATGAGACTTAGACCTGAGTGCAAAAATGGAGGCTCTAGCCCCTTCCAGAGCTGAGATATCGGAACTCAAAAATTCGGCCCGAAAAAAAAAAAACGACAATGGTACCCCTTACGTTTTTTTTTTTGGGCGAAAAATTAAGTTTCTCCAATCTTCCCAAATTCTGATAGAGGGCCATGAGACTTAGACCTGAGTGCAAAAATGGAGGCTCTAGCCCCTTCCAGAGCTGAGATATCGAAACTCAAGAATTCGGCCCGAACAAAAAAAAGACAGTGGTACCCCTTACGTTTTTTTTTGGGGGCGAAAAATTAAGTTTCTCCAATCTTCCCAAATTCTGATAGAGGGCCATGAGACTTAGACCTGAGTGCAAAAATGGAGGCTCTAGCCCCTTCCAGAGCTGAGATATCGAAACTCAAAAATTCGGCCTGAAAAAAAAAACGACAGTGGTACCCCTTACGTTTTTTTTTTGAGCGAAAAATTAAGTTTCTCCAATCTTCCCAAATTCTGATAGAGGGCCATGAGACTTAGACCTGAGTGCAAAAATGGAGGCTCTAGCCCCTTCCAGAGCTGAGATATCGAAACTCAAAAATTCGTCCCGAAAAAAAAACGACAGTGGTACCCCTTACGTTTTTGTTTTTTTTTTGGGCGAAAAATTAAGTTTCTCCAATCTTCCCAAAACTCTGGATTCTGATAGAGGGCCATGAGACTTAGACCTAAGTGCAAAAATGGAGGCTCTAGCCCCTTCCAGAGCTGAGATATCGAAACTCAAAAATTCGGCCCGAAAAAAAAAACGACAGTGGTACCCCTTACGGTTTTTTTTTGGGGCGAAAAATTAAGTTTCTCCAATCTTCCCAAATTCTAATAGAGGGCCATGAGACTTAGACCTGAGTGCAAAAATGGAGGCTCTAGCCCCTGCCAGCGCTGAGATGTCGAAACTCAAAAATTCGGCCCAAAAAAAAAAACGACAGTGGTACCCCTTACGGGTTTTTTTTTGGGCGAAAAATTAAGTTTCTCCAATCTTCCCAAATTCTGATAGAGGGCCATGAGACTTAGACCTGAGTGCAAAAATGGAGGCTCTAGCCCCTTCCAGAGCTGAGATATCGAAACTCAAAAATTCGGCCCGAAAAAAAAACGACAGTGGTACCCCTTACGTTTTTTTTTGGGGCGAAAAATTAAGTTTCTCCAATCTTCCCAAATTCTGATAGAGGGCCATGAGACTTAGACCTGAGTGCAAAAATGGAGGCTCTAGCCCCTTCCAGAGCTGAGATATCGAAACTCAAAAATTCGGCCCGAAAAAGAAACGACAGTGGTACCCTTTACGGTTTTTTTTTTGGGCGAAAAATTAAGTTTCTCCAATCTTCCCAAATTCTGATAGAGGGCCATGAGACTTAGACCTGAGTGCAAAAATGGAGGCTCTAGCCCCTTCCAGAGCTGAGATATCGAAACTCAAAAATTCAACCCGAAAAAAAAAACGACAGTGGTACCCCTTACGTTTTTTTTTTGGGCGAAAAATTAAGTTTCTCCAATCTTCCCAAATTCTGATAGAGGGTCATGAGACTTAGACCTGAGTGCAAAAATTGAGGCTCTAGCCCCTTCCAGAGCTGAGATATCGAAACTCAAAAATTCGGCCCGAAAAAAAAACGACAGTGGTACCCCTTACGTTTTTTTTTTGGGGCGAAAAATTAAGTTTCTCCAATCTTCCCAAATTCTGATAGAGGGCCATGAGACTTAGACCTGAGTGCAAAAATGGAGGCTCTAGCCCCTTCCAGAGCTGAGATATCGGAACTCAAAAATTCGGCCCGAAAAAAAAAAAACGACAGTGGTACCCCTAACGTTTTTTTTTTGGGCGAAAAATTAAGTTTCTCCAATCTTCCCAAATTCTGATAGAGGGCCATGAGACTTAGACCTGAGTGCAAAAATGGAGGCTCTAGCCCCTTCCAGAGCTGAGATATCGAAACTCAAAAATTCAACCCGAAAAAAAAACGACAGTGGTACCCCTTACGTTTTTTTTTTGGGCGAAAAATTAAGTTTCTCCAATCTTCCCAAATTCTGATAGAGGGCCATGAGACTTAGACCTGAGTGCAAAAATGGAGGCTCTAGCCCCTTCCAGAGCTGAGATATCGAAACTCAAAAATTCGACCCGAAAAAAAAACGACAGTGGTACCCCTTACGTTTTTTTTTTGGGCGAAAAATTAAGTTTCTCCAATCTTCCCAAATTCTGATAGAGGGCCATGAGACTTAGACCTGAGTGCAAAAATGGAGGCTCTAGCCCCTTCCAGAGCTGAGATATCGAAACTCAAAAATTCGGCCCGAAAAAAAACAACGACAGTGGTACCCCTTACGTTTTTTTTTTTTGGGCGAAAAATTAAGTTTCTCCAATCTTCCCAAATTCTGATAGAGGGCCATGAGACTTAGACCTGAGTGCAAAAATGGAGGCTCTAGCCCCTTCCAGAGCTGAGATATCGAAACTCAAAAATTCGGCCCGAAAAAAAAAAACGACAGTGGTACCCCTTACGTTTTGTTTTTTTGGGCGAAAAATTAAGTTTCTCCAATCTTCCCAAATTCTGATAGAGGGCCATGAGACTTAGACCTGAGTGCAAAAATTGAGGCTCTAGCCCCTTCCAGAGCTGAGATATCGAAACTTAAAAATTCGGCCCGAAAAAAAAAACGACAGTGGTACCCCTTACGTTTTTTTTTTGGGCGAAAAATTAAGTTTCTCCAATCTTCCCAAATTCTGATAGAGGGCCATGAGACTTAGACCTGAGTGCAAAAATGGAGGCTCTAGCCCCTTCCAGAGCTGAGATATCGGAACTCAAAAATTCGGCCCGAAAAAAAAAAAACGACAGTGGTACCCCTTACGTTTTTTTTTTTTGGGCGAAAAATTAAGTTTCTCCAATCTTCCCAAATTCTGATAGAGGGCCATGAGACTTAGACCTGAGTGCAAAAATGGAGGCTCTAGCCCCTTCCAGAGCTGAGATATCGAAACTCAAAAATTCGGCCTGAAAAAAAAACGACAGTGGTACCCCTTACGTTTTTTTTTTGAGCGAAAAATTAAGTTTCTCCAATCTTCCCAAATTCTGATAGAGGGCCATGAGACTTAGACCTGAGTGCAAAAATTGAGGCTCTAGCCCCTTCCAGAGCTGAGATATCGAAACTCAAAAATTCGGCCCGAAAAAAAAACGACAGTGGTACCCCTTACGTTTTTTTTTTGGGGGCGAAAAATTAAGTTTCTCCAATCTTCCCAAATTCTGATAGAGGGCCATGAGACTTAGACCTGAGTGCAAAAATGGAGGCTCTAGCCCCTTCCAGAGCTGAGATATCGGAACTCAAAAATTCGGCCCGAAAAAAAAAAAACGACAGTGGTACCCCTAACATTTTTTTTTGGGCGAAAAATTAAGTTTCTCCAATCTTCCCAAATTCTGATAGAGGGCCATGAGACTTAGACCTGAGTGCAAAAATGGAGGCTCTAGCCCCTTCCAGAGCTGAGATATCGAAACTCAAAAATTCAACCCGAAAAAAAAACGACAGTGGTACCCCTTACGTTTTTTTTTTGGGCGAAAAATTAAGTTTCTCCAATCTTCCCAAATTCTGATAGAGGGCCATGAGACTTAGACCTGAGTGCAAAAATGGAGGCTCTAGCCCCTTCCAGAGCTGAGATATCGAAACTCAAAAATTCGACCCGAAAAAAAAACGACAGTGGTACCCCTTACGTTTTTTTTTTTGGGCGAAAAATTAAGTTTCTCCAATCTTCCCAAATTCTGATAGAGGGCCATGAGACTTAGACCTGAGTGCAAAAATTGAGGCTCTAGCCCCTTCCAGAGCTGAGATATTGAAACTCAAAAATTCGGCCCGAAAAAAAAAACGACAGTGGTACCCCTTACGTTTTTTTTTTTTGGGCGAAAAATTAAGTTTCTCCACTCTTCCCAAATTCTGATAGAGGGCCATGAGACTTAGACCTGAGTGCAAAAATGGAGGCTCTAGCCCCTTCCAGAGCTGAGATATCGAAACTCAAAAATTCGACCCGAAAAAAAAACGACAGTGGTACCCCTTACGTTTTTTTTTTTGGGCGAAAAATTAAGTTTCTCCAATCTTCCCAAATTCTGATAGAGGGCCATGAGACTTAGACCTGAGTGCAAAAATGGAGGCTCTAGCCCCTTCCAGAGCTGAGATATCGAAACTCAAAAATTCGACCCGAAAAAAAAACGACAGTGGTACCCCTTACGTTTTTTTTTTGGGCGAAAAATTAAGTTTCTCCAATCTTCCCAAATTCTGATAGAGGGCCATGAGACTTAGACCTGAGTGCAAAAATGGAGGCTCTAGCCCCTTCCAGAGCTGAGATATCGAAACTCAAAAATTCGACCCGAAAAAAAAAACGACAGTGGTACCCCTTACGTTTTTTTTGGGGGCGAAAAATTAAGTTTCTCCAATCTTCCCAAATTCTGATAGAGGGCCATGAGACTTAGACCTGAGTGCAAAAATGGAGGCTCTAGCCCCTTCCAGAGCTGAGATATCGAAACTCAAAAATTCGGCCCGAAAAAAAAACGACAGTGGTACCCCTTACGTTTTTTTTTGGGGCGAAAAATTAAGTTTCTCCAATCTTCCCAAATTCTGATAGAGGGCCATGAGACTTAGACCTGAGTGCAAAAATGGAGGCTCTAGCCCCTTCCAGAGCTGAGATATCGAAACTCAAAAATTCGGCCCGAAAAAAAAACGACAGTGGTACCCTTTACGGTTTTTTTTTTGGGCGAAAAATTAAGTTTCTCCAATCTTCCCAAATTCTGATAGAGGGCCATGAGACTTAGACCTGAGTGCAAAAATGGAGGCTCTAGCCCCTTCCAGAGCTGAGATATCGAAACTCAAAAATTCGACCCGAAAAAAAAACGACAGTGGTACCCCTTACGTTTTTTTTTGGGGCGAAAAATTAAGTTTCTCCAATCTTCCCAAATTCTGATAGAGGGCCATGAGACTTAGACCTGAGTGCAAAAATGGAGGCTCTAGCCCCTTCCAGAGCTGAGATATCGAAACTCAAAAATTCGACCCGAAAAAAAAACGACAGTGGTACCCCTTACGTTTTTTTTTTGGGCGAAAAATTAAGTTTCTCCAATCTTCCCAAATTCTGATAGAGGGCCATGAGACTTAGACCTGAGTGCAAAAATTGAGGCTCTAGCCCCTTCCAGAGCTGAGATATCGAAACTTAAAAATTCGGCCCGAAAAAAAAACGACAGTGGTACCCCTTACGTTTTTTTTTTTGGGCGAAAAATTAAGTTTCTCCAATCTTCCCAAATTCTGATAGAGGGCCATGAGACTTAGACCTGAGTGCAAAAATGGAGGCTCTAGCCCCTTCCAGAGCTGAGATATCGGAACTCAAAAATTCGGCCCGAAAAAAAAAAAACGACAATGGTACCCCTTACGTTTTTTTTTTTGGGCGAAAAATTAAGTTTCTCCAATCTTCCCAAATTCTGATAGAGGGCCATGAGACTTAGACCTGAGTGCAAAAATGGAGGCTCTAGCCCCTTCCAGAGCTGAGATATCGAAACTCAAGAATTCGGCCCGAACAAAAAAAAGACAGTGGTACCCCTTACGTTTTTTTTTGGGGGCGAAAAATTAAGTTTCTCCAATCTTCCCAAATTCTGATAGAGGGCCATGAGACTTAGACCTGAGTGCAAAAATGGAGGCTCTAGCCCCTTCCAGAGCTGAGATATCGAAACTCAAAAATTCGGCCTGAAAAAAAAAACGACAGTGGTACCCCTTACGTTTTTTTTTTGAGCGAAAAATTAAGTTTCTCCAATCTTCCCAAATTCTGATAGAGGGCCATGAGACTTAGACCTGAGTGCAAAAATGGAGGCTCTAGCCCCTTCCAGAGCTGAGATATCGAAACTCAAAAATTCGTCCCGAAAAAAAAACGACAGTGGTACCCCTTACGTTTTTGTTTTTTTTTTGGGCGAAAAATTAAGTTTCTCCAATCTTCCCAAAACTCTGGATTCTGATAGAGGGCCATGAGACTTAGACCTAAGTGCAAAAATGGAGGCTCTAGCCCCTTCCAGAGCTGAGATATCGAAACTCAAAAATTCGGCCCGAAAAAAAAAACGACAGTGGTACCCCTTACGGTTTTTTTTTGGGGCGAAAAATTAAGTTTCTCCAATCTTCCCAAATTCTAATAGAGGGCCATGAGACTTAGACCTGAGTGCAAAAATGGAGGCTCTAGCCCCTGCCAGCGCTGAGATGTCGAAACTCAAAAATTCGGCCCAAAAAAAAAAACGACAGTGGTACCCCTTACGGGTTTTTTTTTGGGCGAAAAATTAAGTTTCTCCAATCTTCCCAAATTCTGATAGAGGGCCATGAGACTTAGACCTGAGTGCAAAAATGGAGGCTCTAGCCCCTTCCAGAGCTGAGATATCGAAACTCAAAAATTCGGCCCGAAAAAAAAACGACAGTGGTACCCCTTACGTTTTTTTTTGGGGCGAAAAATTAAGTTTCTCCAATCTTCCCAAATTCTGATAGAGGGCCATGAGACTTAGACCTGAGTGCAAAAATGGAGGCTCTAGCCCCTTCCAGAGCTGAGATATCGAAACTCAAAAATTCGGCCCGAAAAAGAAACGACAGTGGTACCCTTTACGGTTTTTTTTTTGGGCGAAAAATTAAGTTTCTCCAATCTTCCCAAATTCTGATAGAGGGCCATGAGACTTAGACCTGAGTGCAAAAATGGAGGCTCTAGCCCCTTCCAGAGCTGAGATATCGAAACTCAAAAATTCAACCCGAAAAAAAAAACGACAGTGGTACCCCTTACGTTTTTTTTTTGGGCGAAAAATTAAGTTTCTCCAATCTTCCCAAATTCTGATAGAGGGTCATGAGACTTAGACCTGAGTGCAAAAATTGAGGCTCTAGCCCCTTCCAGAGCTGAGATATCGAAACTCAAAAATTCGGCCCGAAAAAAAAACGACAGTGGTACCCCTTACGTTTTTTTTTTGGGGCGAAAAATTAAGTTTCTCCAATCTTCCCAAATTCTGATAGAGGGCCATGAGACTTAGACCTGAGTGCAAAAATGGAGGCTCTAGCCCCTTCCAGAGCTGAGATATCGGAACTCAAAAATTCGGCCCGAAAAAAAAAAAACGACAGTGGTACCCCTAACGTTTTTTTTTTGGGCGAAAAATTAAGTTTCTCCAATCTTCCCAAATTCTGATAGAGGGCCATGAGACTTAGACCTGAGTGCAAAAATGGAGGCTCTAGCCCCTTCCAGAGCTGAGATATCGAAACTCAAAAATTCAACCCGAAAAAAAAACGACAGTGGTACCCCTTACGTTTTTTTTTTGGGCGAAAAATTAAGTTTCTCCAATCTTCCCAAATTCTGATAGAGGGCCATGAGACTTAGACCTGAGTGCAAAAATGGAGGCTCTAGCCCCTTCCAGAGCTGAGATATCGAAACTCAAAAATTCGACCCGAAAAAAAAACGACAGTGGTACCCCTTACGTTTTTTTTTTGGGCGAAAAATTAAGTTTCTCCAATCTTCCCAAATTCTGATAGAGGGCCATGAGACTTAGACCTGAGTGCAAAAATGGAGGCTCTAGCCCCTTCCAGAGCTGAGATATCGAAACTCAAAAATTCGGCCCGAAAAAAAACAACGACAGTGGTACCCCTTACGTTTTTTTTTTTTGGGCGAAAAATTAAGTTTCTCCAATCTTCCCAAATTCTGATAGAGGGCCATGAGACTTAGACCTGAGTGCAAAAATGGAGGCTCTAGCCCCTTCCAGAGCTGAGATATCGAAACTCAAAAATTCGGCCCGAAAAAAAAAAACGACAGTGGTACCCCTTACGTTTTGTTTTTTTGGGCGAAAAATTAAGTTTCTCCAATCTTCCCAAATTCTGATAGAGGGCCATGAGACTTAGACCTGAGTGCAAAAATTGAGGCTCTAGCCCCTTCCAGAGCTGAGATATCGAAACTTAAAAATTCGGCCCGAAAAAAAAAACGACAGTGGTACCCCTTACGTTTTTTTTTTGGGCGAAAAATTAAGTTTCTCCAATCTTCCCAAATTCTGATAGAGGGCCATGAGACTTAGACCTGAGTGCAAAAATGGAGGCTCTAGCCCCTTCCAGAGCTGAGATATCGGAACTCAAAAATTCGGCCCGAAAAAAAAAAAACGACAGTGGTACCCCTTACGTTTTTTTTTTTTGGGCGAAAAATTAAGTTTCTCCAATCTTCCCAAATTCTGATAGAGGGCCATGAGACTTAGACCTGAGTGCAAAAATGGAGGCTCTAGCCCCTTCCAGAGCTGAGATATCGAAACTCAAAAATTCGGCCTGAAAAAAAAACGACAGTGGTACCCCTTACGTTTTTTTTTTGAGCGAAAAATTAAGTTTCTCCAATCTTCCCAAATTCTGATAGAGGGCCATGAGACTTAGACCTGAGTGCAAAAATTGAGGCTCTAGCCCCTTCCAGAGCTGAGATATCGAAACTCAAAAATTCGGCCCGAAAAAAAAACGACAGTGGTACCCCTTACGTTTTTTTTTTGGGGGCGAAAAATTAAGTTTCTCCAATCTTCCCAAATTCTGATAGAGGGCCATGAGACTTAGACCTGAGTGCAAAAATGGAGGCTCTAGCCCCTTCCAGAGCTGAGATATCGGAACTCAAAAATTCGGCCCGAAAAAAAAAAAACGACAGTGGTACCCCTAACATTTTTTTTTGGGCGAAAAATTAAGTTTCTCCAATCTTCCCAAATTCTGATAGAGGGCCATGAGACTTAGACCTGAGTGCAAAAATGGAGGCTCTAGCCCCTTCCAGAGCTGAGATATCGAAACTCAAAAATTCAACCCGAAAAAAAAACGACAGTGGTACCCCTTACGTTTTTTTTTTGGGCGAAAAATTAAGTTTCTCCAATCTTCCCAAATTCTGATAGAGGGCCATGAGACTTAGACCTGAGTGCAAAAATGGAGGCTCTAGCCCCTTCCAGAGCTGAGATATCGAAACTCAAAAATTCGACCCGAAAAAAAAACGACAGTGGTACCCCTTACGTTTTTTTTTTTGGGCGAAAAATTAAGTTTCTCCAATCTTCCCAAATTCTGATAGAGGGCCATGAGACTTAGACCTGAGTGCAAAAATTGAGGCTCTAGCCCCTTCCAGAGCTGAGATATTGAAACTCAAAAATTCGGCCCGAAAAAAAAAACGACAGTGGTACCCCTTACGTTTTTTTTTTTTGGGCGAAAAATTAAGTTTCTCCACTCTTCCCAAATTCTGATAGAGGGCCATGAGACTTAGACCTGAGTGCAAAAATGGAGGCTCTAGCCCCTTCCAGAGCTGAGATATCGAAACTCAAAAATTCGACCCGAAAAAAAAACGACAGTGGTACCCCTTACGTTTTTTTTTTTGGGCGAAAAATTAAGTTTCTCCAATCTTCCCAAATTCTGATAGAGGGCCATGAGACTTAGACCTGAGTGCAAAAATGGAGGCTCTAGCCCCTTCCAGAGCTGAGATATCGAAACTCAAAAATTCGACCCGAAAAAAAAACGACAGTGGTACCCCTTACGTTTTTTTTTTGGGCGAAAAATTAAGTTTCTCCAATCTTCCCAAATTCTGATAGAGGGCCATGAGACTTAGACCTGAGTGCAAAAATGGAGGCTCTAGCCCCTTCCAGAGCTGAGATATCGAAACTCAAAAATTCGACCCGA
The DNA here is from genome assembly GCF_988280905.1 of Pimephales promelas. Taxonomy (NCBI): domain Eukaryota; kingdom Metazoa; phylum Chordata; class Actinopteri; order Cypriniformes; family Leuciscidae; genus Pimephales; species Pimephales promelas. The sequence goes on along the minus strand of NC_142790.1, from coordinate 3,318,115 downwards.
AAAAAAAAACGACAGTGGTACCCCTTACGTTTTTTTTGGGGGCGAAAAATTAAGTTTCTCCAATCTTCCCAAATTCTGATAGAGGGCCATGAGACTTAGACCTGAGTGCAAAAATGGAGGCTCTAGCCCCTTCCAGAGCTGAGATATCGAAACTCAAAAATTCGGCCCGAAAAAAAAACGACAGTGGTACCCCTTACGTTTTTTTTTGGGGCGAAAAATTAAGTTTCTCCAATCTTCCCAAATTCTGATAGAGGGCCATGAGACTTAGACCTGAGTGCAAAAATGGAGGCTCTAGCCCCTTCCAGAGCTGAGATATCGAAACTCAAAAATTCGGCCCGAAAAAAAAACGACAGTGGTACCCTTTACGGTTTTTTTTTTGGGCGAAAAATTAAGTTTCTCCAATCTTCCCAAATTCTGATAGAGGGCCATGAGACTTAGACCTGAGTGCAAAAATGGAGGCTCTAGCCCCTTCCAGAGCTGAGATATCGAAACTCAAAAATTCGACCCGAAAAAAAAACGACAGTGGTACCCCTTACGTTTTTTTTTGGGGCGAAAAATTAAGTTTCTCCAATCTTCCCAAATTCTGATAGAGGGCCATGAGACTTAGACCTGAGTGCAAAAATGGAGGCTCTAGCCCCTTCCAGAGCTGAGATATCGAAACTCAAAAATTCGACCCGAAAAAAAAACGACAGTGGTACCCCTTACGTTTTTTTTTTGGGCGAAAAATTAAGTTTCTCCAATCTTCCCAAATTCTGATAGAGGGCCATGAGACTTAGACCTGAGTGCAAAAATTGAGGCTCTAGCCCCTTCCAGAGCTGAGATATCGAAACTTAAAAATTCGGCCCGAAAAAAAAACGACAGTGGTACCCCTTACGTTTTTTTTTTTGGGCGAAAAATTAAGTTTCTCCAATCTTCCCAAATTCTGATAGAGGGCCATGAGACTTAGACCTGAGTGCAAAAATGGAGGCTCTAGCCCCTTCCAGAGCTGAGATATCGGAACTCAAAAATTCGGCCCGAAAAAAAAAAAACGACAATGGTACCCCTTACGTTTTTTTTTTTGGGCGAAAAATTAAGTTTCTCCAATCTTCCCAAATTCTGATAGAGGGCCATGAGACTTAGACCTGAGTGCAAAAATGGAGGCTCTAGCCCCTTCCAGAGCTGAGATATCGAAACTCAAGAATTCGGCCCGAACAAAAAAAAGACAGTGGTACCCCTTACGTTTTTTTTTGGGGGCGAAAAATTAAGTTTCTCCAATCTTCCCAAATTCTGATAGAGGGCCATGAGACTTAGACCTGAGTGCAAAAATGGAGGCTCTAGCCCCTTCCAGAGCTGAGATATCGAAACTCAAAAATTCGGCCTGAAAAAAAAAACGACAGTGGTACCCCTTACGTTTTTTTTTTGAGCGAAAAATTAAGTTTCTCCAATCTTCCCAAATTCTGATAGAGGGCCATGAGACTTAGACCTGAGTGCAAAAATGGAGGCTCTAGCCCCTTCCAGAGCTGAGATATCGAAACTCAAAAATTCGTCCCGAAAAAAAAACGACAGTGGTACCCCTTACGTTTTTGTTTTTTTTTGGGCGAAAAATTAAGTTTCTCCAATCTTCCCAAAACTCTGGATTCTGATAGAGGGCCATGAGACTTAGACCTAAGTGCAAAAATGGAGGCTCTAGCCCCTTCCAGAGCTGAGATATCGAAACTCAAAAATTCGGCCCGAAAAAAAAAACGACAGTGGTACCCCTTACGGTTTTTTTTTGGGGCGAAAAATTAAGTTTCTCCAATCTTCCCAAATTCTAATAGAGGGCCATGAGACTTAGACCTGAGTGCAAAAATGGAGGCTCTAGCCCCTGCCAGCGCTGAGATGTCGAAACTCAAAAATTCGGCCCAAAAAAAAAAACGACAGTGGTACCCCTTACGGGTTTTTTTTTGGGCGAAAAATTAAGTTTCTCCAATCTTCCCAAATTCTGATAGAGGGCCATGAGACTTAGACCTGAGTGCAAAAATGGAGGCTCTAGCCCCTTCCAGAGCTGAGATATCGAAACTCAAAAATTCGGCCCGAAAAAAAAACGACAGTGGTACCCCTTACGTTTTTTTTTGGGGCGAAAAATTAAGTTTCTCCAATCTTCCCAAATTCTGATAGAGGGCCATGAGACTTAGACCTGAGTGCAAAAATGGAGGCTCTAGCCCCTTCCAGAGCTGAGATATCGAAACTCAAAAATTCGGCCCGAAAAAGAAACGACAGTGGTACCCTTTACGGTTTTTTTTTTGGGCGAAAAATTAAGTTTCTCCAATCTTCCCAAATTCTGATAGAGGGCCATGAGACTTAGACCTGAGTGCAAAAATGGAGGCTCTAGCCCCTTCCAGAGCTGAGATATCGAAACTCAAAAATTCAACCCGAAAAAAAAAACGACAGTGGTACCCCTTACGTTTTTTTTTTGGGCGAAAAATTAAGTTTCTCCAATCTTCCCAAATTCTGATAGAGGGTCATGAGACTTAGACCTGAGTGCAAAAATTGAGGCTCTAGCCCCTTCCAGAGCTGAGATATCGAAACTCAAAAATTCGGCCCGAAAAAAAAACGACAGTGGTACCCCTTACGTTTTTTTTTTGGGGCGAAAAATTAAGTTTCTCCAATCTTCCCAAATTCTGATAGAGGGCCATGAGACTTAGACCTGAGTGCAAAAATGGAGGCTCTAGCCCCTTCCAGAGCTGAGATATCGGAACTCAAAAATTCGGCCCGAAAAAAAAAAAACGACAGTGGTACCCCTAACGTTTTTTTTTTGGGCGAAAAATTAAGTTTCTCCAATCTTCCCAAATTCTGATAGAGGGCCATGAGACTTAGACCTGAGTGCAAAAATGGAGGCTCTAGCCCCTTCCAGAGCTGAGATATCGAAACTCAAAAATTCAACCCGAAAAAAAAACGACAGTGGTACCCCTTACGTTTTTTTTTTGGGCGAAAAATTAAGTTTCTCCAATCTTCCCAAATTCTGATAGAGGGCCATGAGACTTAGACCTGAGTGCAAAAATGGAGGCTCTAGCCCCTTCCAGAGCTGAGATATCGAAACTCAAAAATTCGACCCGAAAAAAAAACGACAGTGGTACCCCTTACGTTTTTTTTTTGGGCGAAAAATTAAGTTTCTCCAATCTTCCCAAATTCTGATAGAGGGCCATGAGACTTAGACCTGAGTGCAAAAATGGAGGCTCTAGCCCCTTCCAGAGCTGAGATATCGAAACTCAAAAATTCGGCCCGAAAAAAAAAAACGACAGTGGTACCCCTTACGTTTTTTTTTTTTGGGCGAAAAATTAAGTTTCTCCAATCTTCCCAAATTCTGATAGAGGGCCATGAGACTTAGACCTGAGTGCAAAAATGGAGGCTCTAGCCCCTTCCAGAGCTGAGATATCGAAACTCAAAAATTCGGCCCGAAAAAAAAAAAACGACAGTGGTACCCCTTACGTTTTGTTTTTTTGGGCGAAAAATTAAGTTTCTCCAATCTTCCCAAATTCTGATAGAGGGCCATGAGACTTAGACCTGAGTGCAAAAATTGAGGCTCTAGCCCCTTCCAGAGCTGAGATATCGAAACTTAAAAATTCGGCCCGAAAAAAAAAACGACAGTGGTACCCCTTACGTTTTTTTTTTGGGCGAAAAATTAAGTTTCTCCAATCTTCCCAAATTCTGATAGAGGGCCATGAGACTTAGACCTGAGTGCAAAAATGGAGGCTCTAGCCCCTTCCAGAGCTGAGACATCGGAACTCAAAAATTCGGCCCGAAAAAAAAAAAACGACAGTGGTACCCCTTACGTTTTTTTTTTTTTGGGCGAAAAATTAAGTTTCTCCAATCTTCCCAAATTCTGATAGAGGGCCATGAGACTTAGACCTGAGTGCAAAAATGGAGGCTCTAGCCCCTTCCAGAGCTGAGATATCGAAACTCAAAAATTCGGCCTGAAAAAAAAACGACAGTGGTACCCCTTACGTTTTTTTTTTGAGCGAAAAATTAAGTTTCTCCAATCTTCCCAAATTCTGATAGAGGGCCATGAGACTTAGACCTGAGTGCAAAAATTGAGGCTCTAGCCCCTTCCAGAGCTGAGATATCGAAACTCAAAAATTCGGCCCGAAAAAAAAACGACAGTGGTACCCCTTACGTTTTTTTTTTGGGGGCGAAAAATTAAGTTTCTCCAATCTTCCCAAATTCTGATAGAGGGCCATGAGACTTAGACCTGAGTGCAAAAATGGAGGCTCTAGCCCCTTCCAGAGCTGAGATATCGGAACTCAAAAATTCGGCCCGAAAAAAAAAAAACGACAGTGGTACCCCTAACATTTTTTTTTGGGCGAAAAATTAAGTTTCTCCAATCTTCCCAAATTCTGATAGAGGGCCATGAGACTTAGACCTGAGTGCAAAAATGGAGGCTCTAGCCCCTTCCAGAGCTGAGATATCGAAACTCAAAAATTCGACCCGAAAAAAAAACGACAGTGGTACCCCTTACGTTTTTTTTTTTGGCCGAAAAATTAAGTTTCTCCAATCTTCCCAAATTCTGATAGAGGGCCATGAGACTTAGACCTGAGTGCAAAAATTGAGGCTCTAGCCCCTTCCAGAGCTGAGATATTGAAACTCAAAAATTCGGCCCGAAAAAAAAAACGACAGTGGTACCCCTTACGTTTTTTTTTTTTGGGCGAAAAATTAAGTTTCTCCACTCTTCCCAAATTCTGATAGAGGGCCATGAGACTTAGACCTGAGTGCAAAAATGGAGGCTCTAGCCCCTTCCAGAGCTGAGATATCGAAACTCAAAAATTCGACCCGAAAAAAAAACGACAGTGGTACCCCTTACGTTTTTTTTTTTGGGCGAAAAATTAAGTTTCTCCAATCTTCCCAAATTCTGATAGAGGGCCATGAGACTTAGACCTGAGTGCAAAAATGGAGGCTCTAGCCCCTTCCAGAGCTGAGATATCGAAACTCAAAAATTCGACCCGAAAAAAAAACGACAGTGGTACCCCTTACGTTTTTTTTTTGGGCGAAAAATTAAGTTTCTCCAATCTTCCCAAATTCTGATAGAGGGCCATGAGACTTAGACCTGAGTGCAAAAATGGAGGCTCTAGCCCCTTCCAGAGCTGAGATATCGAAACTCAAAAATTCGACCCGAAAAAAAAAACGACAGTGGTACCCCTTACGTTTTTTTTGGGGGCGAAAAATTAAGTTTCTCCAATCTTCCCAAATTCTGATAGAGGGCCATGAGACTTAGACCTGAGTGCAAAAATGGAGGCTCTAGCCCCTTCCAGAGCTGAGATATCGAAACTCAAAAATTCGGCCCGAAAAAAAAACGACAGTGGTACCCCTTACGTTTTTTTTTGGGGCGAAAAATTAAGTTTCTCCAATCTTCCCAAATTCTGATAGAGGGCCATGAGACTTAGACCTGAGTGCAAAAATGGAGGCTCTAGCCCCTTCCAGAGCTGAGATATCGAAACTCAAAAATTCGGCCCGAAAAAAAAACGACAGTGGTACCCTTTACGGTTTTTTTTTTGGGCGAAAAATTAAGTTTCTCCAATCTTCCCAATTTCTGATAGAGGGCCATGAGACTTAGACCTGAGTGCAAAAATGGAGGCTCTAGCCCCTTCCAGAGCTGAGATATCGAAACTCAAAAATTCAACCCGAAAAAAAAACGACAGTGGTACCCCTTACGTTTTTTTTTTGGGCGAAAAATTAAGTTTCTCCAATCTTCCCAAATTCTGATAGAGGGTCATGAGACTTAGACCTGAGTGCAAAAATTGAGGCTCTAGCCCCTTCCAGAGCTGAGATATCGAAACTCAAAAATTCGGCCCGAAAAAAAAACGACAGTGGTACCCCTTACGTTTTTTTTTGGGGGCGAAAAATTAAGTTTCTCCAATCTTCCCAAATTCTGATAGAGGGCCATGAGACTTAGACCTGAGTGCAAAAATGGAGGCTCTAGCCCCTTCCAGAGCTGAGATATCGGAACTCAAAAATTCGGCCCGAAAAAAAAAAAACGACAGTGGTAACCCTAACGTTTTTTTTTTGGGCGAAAAATTAAGTTTCTCCGATCTTCCCAAATTCTGATAGAGGGCAATGAGACTTAGACCTGAGTGCAAAAATGGAGGCTCTAGCCCCTTCCAGAGCTGAGATATCGAAACTCAAAAATTCAACCCGAAAAAAAAACGACAGTGGTACCCCTTACGTTTTTTTTTTGAGCGAAAAATTAAGTTTCTCCAATCTTCCCAAATTCTGATAGAGGGCCATGAGACTTAGACCTGAGTGCAAAAATGGAGGCTCTAGCCCCTTCCAGAGCTGAGATATCGAAACTCAAAAATTCGACCCGAAAAAAAAACGACAGTGGTACCCCTTACGTTTTTTTTTTGGGCGAAAAATTAAGTTTCTCCAATCTTCCCAAATTCTGATAGAGGGCCATGAGACTTAGACCTGAGTGCAAAAATTGAGGCTCTAGCCCCTTCCAGAGCTGAGATATCGAAACTCAAAAATTCGGCCCGAAAAAAAAAACGACAGTGGTACCCCTTACGTTTTTTTTTTTTGGGCGAAAAATTAAGTTTCTCCAATCTTCCCAAATTCTGATAGAGGGCCATGAGACTTAGACCTGAGTGCAAAAATGGAGGCTCTAGCCCCTTCCAGAGCTGAGATATCGAAACTCAAAAATTCGACCCGAAAAAAAAACGACAGTGGTACCCCTTACGTTTTTTTTTTTGGGCGAAAAATTAAGTTTCTCCAATCTTCCCAAATTCTGATAGAGGGCCATGAGACTTAGACCTGAGTGCAAAAATGGAGGCTCTAGCCCCTTCCAGAGCTGAGATATCGAAACTCAAAAATTCGACCCGAAAAAAAAACGACAGTGGTACCCCTTACGTTTTTTTTGGGGGCGAAAAATTAAGTTTCTCCAATCTTCCCAAATTCTGATAGAGGGCCATGAGACTTAGACCTGAGTGCAAAAATGGAGGCTCTAGCCCCTTCCAGAGCTGAGATATCGAAACTCAAAAATTCGACCCGAAAAAAAAACGACAGTGGTACCCCTTACGTTTTTTTTTTGGGCGAAAAATTAAGTTTCTCCAATCTTCCCAAATTCTGATAGAGGGCCATGAGACTTAGACCTGAGTGCAAAAATTGAGGCTCTAGCCCCTTCCAGAGCTGAGATATCGAAACTTAAAAATTCGGCCCGAAAAAAAAACGACAGTGGTACCCCTTACGTTTTTTTTTTTGGGCGAAAAATTAAGTTTCTCCAATCTTCCCAAATTCTGATAGAGGGCCATGAGACTTAGACCTGAGTGCAAAAATGGAGGCTCTAGCCCCTTCCAGAGCTGAGATATCGGAACTCAAAAATTCGGCCCGAAAAAAAAAACCGACAGTGGTACCCCTTACGTTTTTTTTTTTGGGCGAAAAATTAAGTTTCTCCAATCTTCCCAAATTCTGATAGAGGGCCATGAGACTTAGACCTGAGTGCAAAAATGGAGGCTCTAGCCCCTTCCAGAGCTGAGATATCGAAACTCAAGAATTCGGCCCGAACAAAAAAAAGACAGTGGTACCCCTTACGTTTTTTTTGGGGGGCGAAAAATTAAGTTTCTCCAATCTTCCCAAATTCTGATAGAGGGCCATGAGACTTAGACCTGAGTGCAAAAATGGAGGCTCTAGCCCCTTCCAGAGCTGAGATATCGAAACTCAAAAATTCGGCCTGAAAAAAAAACGACAGTGGTACCCCTTACGTTTTTTTTTTTGAGCGAAAAATTAAGTTTCTCCAATCTTCCCAAATTCTGTTAGAGGGCCATGAGACTTAGACCTGAGTGCAAAAATTGAGGCTCTAGCCCCTTCCAGAGCTGAGATATCGAAACTCAAAAATTCGGCCCGAAAAAAAAACGACAGTGGTACCCCTTACGTTTTTTTTTTTGGGCAAAAAATTAAGTTTCTCCAATCTTCCTAAATTCTGATAGAGGGCCATGAGACTTAGACCTAAATGCAAAAATGGAGGCTATAGCCCCTTCCAGAGCTGAGATATCGAAACTCAAACATTCGGCCCGAAAAAAAAAACGACAGTGGTACCCCTTACGTTTTGTTTTTTTGGGCGAAAAATTAAGTTTCTCCAATCTTCCCAAATTCTAATAGAGGGCCATGAGACTTAGACCTGAGTGCAAAAATGGAGGCTCTAGCCCCTTCCAGAGCTGAGATATCGAAACTCAAAAATTCGGCCCAAAAAAAAAAACGACAGTGGTACCCCTTACGTTTTTTTTGGGGGGCGAAAAATTAAGTTTCTCCAATCTTCCCAAATTCTGATAGAGGGCCATGAGACTTAGACCTGAGTGCAAAAATGGAGGCTCTAGCCCCTTCCAGAGCTGAGATATCGGAACTCAAAAATTCGGCCCGAAAAAAAAAAAACGACAGTGGTACCCCTAACGTTTTTTTTTTTGGGCGAAAAATTAAGTTTCTCCAATCTTCCCAAATTCTGATAGAGGGCCATGAGACTTAGACCTGAGTGCAAAAATGGAGGCTCTAGCCCCTTCCAGAGCTGAGATATCGAAACTCAAAAATTCGGCCTGAAAAAAAAACGACAGTGGTACCCCTTACGTTTTTTTTTTGAGCGAAAAATTAAGTTTCTCCAATCTTCCCAAATTCTGATAGAGGGCCATGAGACTTAGACCTGAGTGCAAAAATTGAGGCTCTAGCCCCTTCCAGAGCTGAGATATCGAAACTCAAAAATTCGGCCCGAAAAAAAAACGACAGTGGTACCCCTTACGTTTTTTTTTTTGGGCGAAAAATTAAGTTTCTCCAATCTTCCTAAATTCTGATAGAGGGCCATGAGACTTAGACCTAAATGCAAAAATGGAGGCTATAGCCCCTTCCAGAGCTGAGATATCGAAACTCAAACATTCGGCCCGAAAAAAAAAACGACAGTGGTACCCCTTACGTTTTGTTTTTTTGGGCGAAAAATTAAGTTTCTCCAATCTTCCCAAATTCTAATAGAGGGCCATGAGACTTAGACCTGAGTGCAAAAATGGAGGCTCTAGCCCCTTCCAGAGCTGAGATATCGAAACTCAAAAATTCGGCCCAAAAAAAAAAAACGACAGTGGTACCCCTTACGTTTTTTTTGGGGGGCGAAAAATTAAGTTTCTCCAATCTTCCCAAATTCTGATAGAGGGCCATGAGACTTAGACCTGAGTGCAAAAATGGAGGCTCTAGCCCCTTCCAGAGCTGAGATATCGGAACTCAAAAATTCGGCCCGAAAAAAAAAAAACGACAGTGGTACCCCTAACGTTTTTTTTTTGGGCGAAAAATTAAGTTTCTCCAATCTTCCCAAATTCTGATAGAGGGCCATGAGACTTAGACCTGAGTGCAAAAATGGAGGCTCTAGCCCCTTCCAGAGCTGAGATATCGAAACTCAAAAATTCGACCCGAAAAAAAAACGACAGTGGTACCCCTTACGTTTTTTTTTTGGGCGAAAAATTAAGTTTCTCCAATCTTCCCAAATTCTGATAGAGGGCCATGAGACTTAGACCTGAGTGCAAAAATGGAGGCTCTAGCCCCTTCCAGAGCTGAGATATCGAAACTCAAAAATTCGACCCGAAAAAAAAACGACAGTGGTACCCTTTACGGTTTTTTTTTGGGCGAAAAATTAAGTTTCTCCAATCTTCCCAATTTCTGATAGAGGGCCATGAGACTTAGACCTGAGTGCAAAAATGGAGGCTCTAGCCCCTTCCAGAGCTGAGATATCGAAACTCAAAAATTCAACCCGAAAAAAAAAACGACAGTGGTACCCCTTACGTTTTTTTTTTGGGCGAAAAATTAAGTTTCTCCAATCTTCCCAAATTCTGATAGAGGGCCATGAGACTTAGACCTGAGTGCAAAAATTGAGGCTCTAGCCCCTTCCAGAGCTGAGATATCGAAACTCAAAAATTCGGCCCGAAAAAAAAACGACAGTGGTACCCCTTACGTTTTTTTTTTTGGGCGAAAAATTAAGTTTCTCCAATCTTCCCAAATTCTGATAGAGGGCCATGAGACTTAGACCTGAGTGCAAAAATGGAGGCTCTAGCCCCTTCCAGAGCTGAGATATCGAAACTCAAAAATTCGACCCGAAAAAAAAAAACGACAGTGGTACCCCTTACGTTTTGTTTTTTTGGGCGAAAAATTAAGTTTCTCCAATCTTCCCAAATTTTAATAGAGGGCCATGAGACTTAGACCTGAGTGCAAAAATGGAGGCTCTAGCCCCTGCCAGCGCTGAGATATCGAAACTCAAAAATTCGGCCCAAAAAAAAAAACGACAGTGGTACCCCTTACGGGTTTTTTTTTGGGCGAAAAATTACGTTTCTCCAATCTTCCCAAATTCTGATAGAGGGCCATGAGACTTAGACCCGAGTGCAAAAATGGAGGCTCTAGCCCCTTCCAGAGCTGAGATATCAAAACTCAAAAATTCGGCCCGAAAAAAAAACGACAGTGGTACCCCTTACGTTTTTTTTTGGGGCGAAAAATTAAGTTTCTCCAATCTTCCCAAATTCTGATAGAGGGCCATGAGACTTAGACCTGAGTGCAAAAATGGAGGCTCTAGCCCCTTCCAGAGCTGAGACATCGAAACTCAAAAATTCAACCCGAAAAAAAAACAACAGTGGTACCCCTTACGTTTTTTTTTTGGGCGAAAAATTAAGTTTCTCCAATCTTCCCAAATTCTGATAGAGGGCCATGAGACTTAGACCTGAGTGCAAAAATGGAGGCTCTAGCCCCTTCCAGAGCTGAGATATCGAAACTCAAAAATTCGGCCCGAAAAAAAAAAACGACAGTGGTACCCCTTACGTTTTTTTTTTTGGGCGAAAAATTAAGTTTCTCCAATCTTCCCAAATTCTGATAGAGGGCCATGAGACTTAGACCTGAGTGCAAAAATGGAGGCTCTAGCCCCTTCCAGAGCTGAGATATCGAAACTAAAAAATTCGGCCCGAAAAAAAAACGACAGTGGTACCCCTTACGTTTTTTTTTGGGGGCGAAAAATTAAGTTTCTCCAATCTTCCCAAATTCTGATAGAGGGCCATGAGACTTAGACCTGAGTGCAAAAATGGAGGCTCTAGCCCCTTCCAGAGCTGAGATATCGAAACTCAAAAATTCGGCCCGAAAAAAAAACGACAGTGGTACCCCTTACGTTTTTTTTTTTTGGGCGAAAAATTAAGTTTCTCCAATCTTCCTAAATTCTGATAGAGGGCCATGAGACTTAGACCTTAATGCAAAAATGGAGGCTCTAGCCCCTTCCAGAGCTGAGATATCGAAACTCAAAAATTCGGCCCGAAAAAAAAACGACAGTGGTACCCCTTACGTTTTTTTTTTTGGGCGAAAAATTAAGTTTCTCCAATCTTCCCAAATTCTAATAGAGGGCCATGAGACTTAGACCTGAGTGCAAAAATGGAGGCTCTAGCCCCTGCCAGCGCTGAGATATCGAAACTCAAAAATTCGGCCCAAAAAAAAAAACGACAGTGGTACCCCTTACGTTTTTTTTTTTGGGCGAAAAATTAAGTTTCTCCAATCTTCCCAAATTCTGATAGAGGGCCATGAGACTTAGACCTGAGTGCAAAAATGGAGGCTCTAGCCCCTTCCAGAGCTGAGATATCGAAACTCAAAAATTCGGCCCGAAAAAAAAACGACAGTGGTACCCCTTACGTTTTTTTTTTGGGCGAAAAATTACGTTTCTCCAATCTTCCCAAATTCTGATAGAGGGCCATGAGACTTAGACCTGAGTGCAAAAATGGATTTCTAGCCCCTTCCAGAGCTGAGATATCGAAACTCAAAAATTCGGCCCGAAAAAAAAACGACAGTGGTACCCTTTACGTTTTTTTTTTGGGCGAAAAATTAAGTTTCTCCAATCTTCCCAAATTCTGATAGAGGGCCATGAGACTTAGACCTGAGTGCAAAAATGGAGGCTCTAGCCCCTTCCAGAGCTGAGATATCGAAACTCAAAAATTCGGCCCGAAAAAAAAACGACAGTGGTACCCCTTACGTTTTTTTTTGGGGGCGAAAAATTAAGTTTCTCCAATCTTCCCAAAACTCTGGATTCTGATAGAGGGCCATGAGACTTAGACCTGAGTGCAAAAATCGAGGCTCTAGCCCCTTCCAGAGCTGAGATATCGAAACTCAAAAATTCGGCCCGAAAAAAAAAACGACAGTGGTACCCCTTACGTTTTTTTTTTTCGGGCCGAAAAATTAAGTTTCTCCAATCTTCCCAAAACTCTGGATTCTGATAGAGGGCCGTGAGACTTAGACCTGAGTTCAATAATGGAGGCTCTAGCCCCTTCCAGAGCTGAGATATCGAAACTCAAAAATTCGGCCCGAAAAAAAACGACAGTGGTACCCCTTACGGTTTTTTTTTTTTGGGCGAAAAATTAAGTTTCTCCAATCTTCTCAAAACTCTGGATTCTGATAGAGGGCCATGAGACTTAGACCTGAGTGCAAAAATGGAGGCTCTAGCCCCTTCCAGAGCTGAGATATCGAAACTCAAAAATTCGGCCCGAAAAAAAAAACGACAGTGGTACCCCTTACGTTTTTTTTTTTTCGGGCGAAAAATTAAGTTTCTCCAATCTTCCCAAAACTCTGGATTCTGATATAGGGCCATGAGACTTCAAATCTCAAATCTTCCTTACGTTTAGACTTTAGTTACTCGTATTGTAGCAGCTTTATTAAGTTGCATAAAAGAAAAGGCACTTTAAAAAAATACATTTAAAGGTGCTTTATATATTTTTTTGCAGCCTCTATTGTTGACATTTCAGATTGCAACCAATTTTTCCAAGAGCGCTCGAGGTCGAATACAAGAGCGATCACTCATGGTACACGGCCACACTGAGACTTTACACACACCGGAGAAAGCATCACAAAACATGCTGGCAACTCAACAATTTGCATGCTTTTGAAAACATAAAGCAGCCTACTTTGATTGGTCATCGCAAATATTCTGACATTGATGAGCAGTGACAGATCAGTGAGACTCAGATGAACGCACTGAATTATCACGACTGAAGTGAACACAAATCTGTGTAGCCAACTCAATTACTAATTATTATTTTTACTAACCCCCAAAACTATAATTTTCATCCCTTTTGGGAGGGTCCAAATGTTTTCAGATTCTTTGAGCAACATGACATCATGACTTTTGCGTAAACATACACGCCACTTTCGAGTCAGGTGGCGTGTCAGCTCTACGCATTTTGAGCTATCTGCGTGTATCTGCGTGTATGCCTACGCCATTAACGTCCGCGTCATTCCGCGTGTCTGTACACGCAGTCAAATCTCCAGTCATAAATGCCATTAACCCCAGTGACGGTTAAGTTTAGGGATGGGGTTGAGGTAAGTCTTTTTTTTACCTAGGAGGATGGTAAGGGAACAGTCATAAATGCCATTAACCCCAGTGACAGTTAGGTTTAGGGACGGGGTTGATGTAAGTCATATATTTATATAATGTTAAGTCAACGGCGTTTATAAACACGCTGAAAGGCGATTATGCGTCTTTATACCATGGTCTGGGTGAATACTCGATTCTGATTGGCTGCAGGGTGTCCGTTAAAAGGTGATAGAGGACACCTAGTAAAGTAGTTCTGGTGAAACTGCCTGTTTACTATTCGAAATGAATAAATAAATGCGCTGCCTACAACGGCTGAGTAACCATAGCAACAGGCAGTCAAACGCTCTATTAAAACAAACATCTAACGTTATATTCTATAGCCTAATACAACAATGAGCGACTTTGTTATTTCTTTTAACATTTATGGAGAATATGGCAACTTTGACGACTGGTATGCTGTAGGTGGACACTCCGATGCTGGACTGGAGAGCCGTCAAATAATGTCGGTGACAGGCCATCGATGCGAGAGCAGTCTGCGGGCGGCTCCGTCTGTCCGTGAGAGACGAAGCTGGAGCAACTGTCTGCATCAAGTGCCCATCCTGGGCAGCAGTAACGTTACCCAGCTTTTGTGGATCCTTCTGACTGGCCGACTTTTTCAATTTGCACTATAAATGGAAACGTTGAAATTAATTGTAAATAAAAAAGCTAGAATGTAGCTAGGCAAATGACCCTCTCTTTGATCTGATTAATTTATTGCCCTATATAAGCGCAAATCGCTGGTGCTCAGAACTAATTGTTTGTTTTTTTGTGTGTTTTTCTGATTTTTGTTTGATTAATTGTTTTATGTGTAATAAAAAAATAACTATGCCTACCTGTGTTTCATGAAAAAAAAATGCATTTTTGAACCTGAAGGGTACAAGCTGAGCGGACTATAAATATCTCCGGTTGCTAAATAAACCGTCAGGCAAGTTATTATTTGTAAAAACTAGATTTAGCCTAATTAAAATATAAACTAATGTTTTAAAAATGTTTTATTTGGCAAGTGACCATGGGTTATAATGCCCTCCGAGGTGTCCATTGTTAGGTTTTAATGGACTTCGTCCTCCGCTGCACGCCGGCCGGTTCACGCCTCGCCGTCGTCCATTAAAACCTGACAATAGACACCTCGTCGGGCATTAAACCTTACTGATAGCACGCCAAAAAATGGAAATACGAATTGGCGTGTCATACACACGCTACTTCATGAGATCAGTCTGCTTTGAGAAATGAAGTGATGTGCAGCATGAGTAAAATAGTGCTTTTGACATTGGGTTAATGTAAACCTGTTGTAGGAGAGCTGCAAAATAAAAACAGCCTAGTAGGCACTTTAAAAAAACTAATGGAAATGTTGATAGTGCACAAATCATTTTTTGATGCTTATTCAAACCTACCTACCTAGATCACTCACATCAGCTAGAAACACCAAGGGTTCACTCTAAGCATGGAGAGTCTGCTTTTAGCTATTATGCCAACAGCCGCCACTGGAACCAGCTTCCAGAAGAGATCAGGTGAGCTCTTACAGTAGTCACATTTAAATCCAGGCTCAAAACACATCTGTTTAGCTGTGCATTTTGCCACTGTTCGTCCGACTGTTACTGCGTACTACGTTTTATTTTTGATTCTAAATTGTTTTAATTATTTACTGTATTTTGTTTTTATAATAATTTTTATTTTTCATGTTTTATTCTAAACTGTTCTAATTATTCTGATTACTTTTGATTATTTAATTTTTTCTATGTAAAGCACTTTGAATTGCCATTGTGTATGAAATATGCTATATAAATAAACTTGCCTTACCTACCTACCAGTATTAACTTTCACATGCAGTTACACATTAACCTACCTACCTACCTACCAGTATTAAATAAAAAAAATTATCAAACAACCCCACATGTTGTTTGAGAGGGTTTCAAGAAAGATCCTCCTCCAAAAACAAACTCTAGCATATTCAGGTGTCAGACACGATTGGATCTTCAAACGGCACAGGGTTCTGTGGTCAGATGAGACTAAAAAAAGAGCTTTTTGGCAGTAAGCACACTAGATAGTTTGGTGGACATGAGGATAAAAAGTACCCCATGTGTACAATTTAATAAACCATTGGATCTTTAATGTTGGGGACCTATTTTTCTGCAGGAGGTCCTGGACTTCTTATTCAGATACATGGCATTGTGGATTCTATTAAACATCAACAGATAAAAAATCAAAACCTAACACCTTCTGCTAGAAATCTTATTATGGGCCATGGTTGGATCTGCCATCTGGACAACGATCCAAGACAAACATCAAAATCAACACAAAAATTTGTTAGGGAGCACAAAATGAAGCTTCTGCCATGACCGTCCCAGAACCCTATAGAAAATGAGTGGTCCGAACTGAAGAGAAGCACAAACATGGATCTGGGAATCTGAAGGATCTGGAGAGTCTGTATGGAGGAATGGTCTCTGATCTCAGGTCAGGTGTTGTGCAAACACATCAGGCATTATAACAGAAAACTCAGAGCAGTTATCTTGGCAAAAAGAGATTGCAAAAAGGTATTTAATAAAAGGGTATGAGCAATTGTGGCCAACGTGTTTTGGAGAAAAACATTTATTTTATAATGTGATCCCACGTTACACATTAACAAACATACCTAGCAACCAGTATTAACTTTCACATAGTTACACATTAACCAACCTACCAGTATTAACTTTCACATGCAGTTACACATTAACCAACCTACCAGTATTAACTTTCACATGCAGTTACACATTAACCAACCTACCTACCTACCAGTATTAACTTTCACATACAGTTACACATTAACCTACCTACCAGTATTAACTTTCACATACAGTAACACATTAACCAACCTACCAGTATTAACTTTCACATGCAGTTACACATTAACCAACCTACCTACCTACAAGTATTAACTTTCACATGCAGTTACACATTAACCAACCTACCTACCTACCAGTATTAACTTTCACATACAGTTACACATTAACCAACCTACCTACCTACCAGTATTAACTTTCACATACAGTTACACATTAACCTACAAGTATTAACTTTCACATACAGTTACACATTAACCAACCTACCTACCTACCAGTATTAACTTTCACATACAGTTACACATTAACCTACCTACCAGTATTAACTTTCACATACAGTTACACATTTACCTACCTACCAGTATTAACTTTCACATACAGTTACACATTTACCTACCTACAAGTATTAACTTTCACATGCAGTTACACATTAACCTACCTACCTACCAGTATTAACTTTCACATACAGTTACACATTAACCTACCTACCAGTATTAACTTTCACATGCAGTTACACATTAACCAACCTACCAGTATTAATTTTCACATACAGTTACACATTAACCTACCTACCTACCTACAAGTATTAACTTTCACATGCAGTTACACATTAACCTACCTACCTACCTACAAGTATTAACTTTCACATGCAGTTACACATTAACCTACATACCTACCTACAAGTATTAACTTTCACATGCAGTTACACATTGACCTACCTATCAGTATTAACTTTCACATAGTTACACAAACCAACCTATCAGTATTAACTTTCACATAGTTACACATTAACCTACCTACCAGTATTAACTTTCACATACAGTTACACATTAACTTTCCCATAAAGTTACTCATTAACTTTCACATGCAGTTACACATTAACTTTCACATACAGTTACTCATTATCGTTCGCATGCTGTTACTCGTCATTTCACATGCAGGTACTCATCATTTTTCACAGGCAGGTACTCGTAAACTTTCACATGAAGCTACTCGTAAACTTTCGCTTGCAATTACTCAACAACTTTCTCACGCAGTTACATATCGATTTTCACTGCAGTTACACATTAGCTTTCACATGCAGTTACACATCAACTTTCACAAGCAGTTACTCGTCGCCTTTCGCATGCCCGTTACTCATTAACTTCGCTTGCAAGTTACTCATTAACTTCAGTGCAGTTACTTATCATTTCACATGCAGCTACTCATAAACTTCGCTTACAAATTACTCATCAACTTTCAGATGCAGTTCCACATAAACTTTCTCTGCAGTTACACATAGACTTTCACATGCAGTTACCGGTTAACTTCGCTTGCAGTTACTCATTACCTTTCACATGCTTGCTACTCGTCTTTCACATGCAAGTACTCATATCTTTCACATGCAGCTACTCGTTACCTTTCGCATGCAGCTACTGGACATTTTCCGATGCAGTTACATATCGATTTTCACTGCAGTTACACATTAGCTTTCGCATGCAGTTACACATTAACTTTCACTGCAGTTACTCGTTGCCTTTCGCATGCAGCTACTCATTAACTTCGCTTGCAAGTTACTCATTAACTTCACGTACAGCTACTCACCATTTCACTGCAGTTACACGTTAAGTTCGCTTGCAAGTTACTCATACTTTCACCTCAAGTTACTCGTACTTTCACCTGCAGTTACACATTAATTATCACACGCAGTTACACATATGACTTTCGCAAGCATTTACTCAACAACTTTCACCAGCAGTTACACATTAACTTCCACTTGCAGCTACTCATAAACTTCATCTGCAGATACTCATCACAGTAACATGCACTTTACTCACCGACTTTCACCTGTAGTTACACATAGACTTTCACTGCAGTTACACATCAACTTCCACAGCAGTTACTAAATAACTTTCACATGCAGTTACACATTAACTTTCACATGCAGTTACTCATTAACTTTCACATGCAGTTACACATTAACTCTCACATACAGTTACACATTAACTAACATGCAGTTACACATTAACTCACATAGATACACATTAACTTTCACATGCAGTTACACGGTAACACTTTACAATAAGGTTCGTTAGTTAACATTAGTTAACTACATTAGTTAATATGAACTAATAATGAATAGCACATATACAGCATTTGTTAATCTTTGTTAATGCTATTTTCAACATTTACTAATACTTGATTAAAATCTTGTTAACATTAGTTAATGCACCGTGAACTAACATGAACAAACAATGAACAGCTGTGTTTTCATGAACTAACATTAACAAAGATGAACAAATGCAGTAACAAATGTATTGCTCATGGTTAGTGCATGTTAGTAAATACATTAACTAATGAACCTTATTGTAAAGTGTTACCAGTTACACATTGTCGGTTAAAAACAAGAAAGTGGCTAGTAAACACGTCGAGTGGCTGGTCGATTTAGAAATCCACAGTGGCCGCCGGTGGACAAAAGAGTTGATTTCCATCCCTGCTTGGTAATGTCAAGGTGTCATAACAAAGACATCTCAAACAATGTCATATTTGCATTAAAACTTTCATAACTGAGCAAAAGACACTTAATGACAGTTGTCACAAACATGCATAAACCTTCCTTCATATTCATAACATACGTCATGTTAGTCTTATGCATACCCCTTCAAGTAACGTGTTACCAAAGAATGAATCTCAGACAGTTCATAAGAGAAACGTGTGCAGGATTCCGTGTTGCAAGAATGCTGTCTTGACGAAGCCTAACTTGCTTCATAAATGTAATATATTTTTTAATATTTAATTTATCAGTCAGAGCAGGAATCAAGGCTACATTCGAATAAACAAAGCCAGCGGAGCGATTATCTCGGTCCATCTTGAGGAATGAAAACGGTTGAACCAAAGAACGTATATTGACAAAAAGTGAACGCTCCACTGCAACACAAGTATTTTGCAGTATTATCTTATATTAATGACCGTTAAAACAAAACTATGTAAACAAAAAAAACAGCCACTGTTCAAAGTGGCAATTAAAGTTATAGGATAACAGACAGCGCATCAATGATCATCATGTTTGTAGCATGATCCAGGGGATTAAAACGTACAAAATATATTTCAGGCCTAATGGAGCTGGTAACTAATATAGGTAGTAAATGTGTAAAGTTGCATACAACGGAAATACCATAGACTGTAAAAAAAATGGACAAAGCGTCTGTGACGTCACTCATAGACTTTCTGAAGAACAGGTTTGAGGCTGTTTATGGGGGGTATGGGCGGCGCCATATTAGAAAATCTTGAGAAATACAAAATACAAATGTTCAGAAATACAAATGTTTCAGAAAGGATACAGAGATGCGTCGTGTCAGATCATGGCCAAGACGTCCAATTCCACTCGGCGCAGCCCGTTATCAGCTGTCAATCAAAGTTAACCGCCCTTATTTTTCATACATTTTATATCCAAATACGATCTAAACTAACGAGTCAGAAAAAAATTCACTCACCTCACAGTTGTCAGGCACTCAGAACCTATCGAAAAATACAATAAAAGTCAAACTGTAAACATATGAATTGATGCTGTGAAAACGGACATTTTAATGTGAGGTCTATGGATATTCACCCCCTTTTGGGACCGACCTCTAGCGGATTTTCGATGTATTGCAGTTTTTCCCACTTCCGGGTAGGCTTCATTTTTCAGATTAGAATTTTGCCGCTTGGGAAACATTAGAAGAAAAAACTACCTCAAAAAACTGTTATCTATGCTGTTGTCCAGTAACTCCAGTTGGAATTTTCATCCCAAAATGGCGGCCGCGCTCCTGAAGCGCCACCTAGAGTTTTGCTTCTTGTTCTTCTATACTCTTTGGTTGAACTCTGACCAATAAGAGGATCGTTTTATACACGTGGCTTGCATAAACACATTTTGGTACGCTTTGAAATGTTGCCTTGTGAAAGCAAACCGAACGAGTAAAAAATTTAATCCGTGCATCAGAACAAAGAAAATGACCTACAGGTATGAAAATGCAGCCCTACACTGCAACCTATGGCATGAGTTGGGCTTTGCTAATCAAGTTTTCTGATAATCAAGTCATTTTGTGTGAAAAGACAATAGTCATGAAAACAGTGGACTTCCTTTTGGAAAAAAATACTTTGGGCATTTGGTTGGAGAGACGGTGCTCACAGAAGGCACATGCAAACTTTCTTTCTCAATTGGCTCATTTTGGCTTTCATGGGCTCTATAATAACATTTTCTACCTCATGAATTTCGCTGAAAATGAAATGAATATCTTCATAAATAGATATTAAAGGCTTTAGCTGTGCTTTGCCGCTGGAGTATATTAGAAACCCACATTTTGTTTAAGCCGAACAATCGGCTTAAACAAACGTGCGTGGGAGAGAGCAGACCTTGCCTATATCAGAGCAACTCAAAATTTCGACCCAAAAAAAAAAACGACAGTGGTACCCCTGTGGTTTTTTTTTTCGGTGTGAAAGAATAAGTTTCTCCAATCTTCTTGAAAATCTGGATTCTGATAGAGGGCCATGGGACTTAGACCTGAGTGCAAAAATGGAGGCTCTAGACCCTTCCACGCTGAGATATTGAGATCCCACGTAGCATTTATGCCATTATAAATATCTCAATATCTCAGCTCTGGAAGGGTCTAGAGCCTCCATTTTCGCACTCAGGTCTAAGTCTCATGGCCCTCTCTCAGAATCCAGAGTTTCAAGAAGATCAGAGAAACTCAAAATTTCGACTCCAAAAAAAAAAAAAACGACAGTGGTACCCCTGTCATTTTTTTTTTCGGTGCGAAAAAATAAGTTTCTCCAATCTTCTTGAAACTCTGGATTCTGATAGAGGGCCATGAGACTTAGACCTGAGTGCGAAAATGGAGGCTCTAGATCCTTCCAGAGCTGAGATATTGAGATCCCACGTAGCATTTATGCCATTGGGTTCGTGGACGGTGGAATTATGGGACGGTGTTGGTGCTACGGACTCAGAGGTCCTAGCTGAGTGCAGTAAAATAGTTTTTATCATGACAGGAACTTTAATTAAAATGTCCCAAAAAAAAAAACCACTACCAAAATCCCCATTCAATAGATTGCCGGTGGGACCGCGTCCAATTGCAGCATATTGAATGAACTGCGGAAAAACTTTAAAAAAATGCAGTGGGTTATTGGACAAATAGGGGGCATGGCCCGGAAGTGGTAACGGGACGTTTGGTAAATATAGTGGCGCTGACGAAGCGGTGGTCGGTTGGAGACCTCCAATGATTCCACGCTCATTCACGGCATCATCAAGCTATGCCTTTGTTTAGAATAAGCGACTTCTAGTGGCGAAACTTACATACTGTGCCTTTAATACAGAATCAAGAATTAACACCAACCTCTTTGTTCTTCAGTATGTTTCATTCTGCAGTGTTCTGGATCTCATATTCTCAGTGTCCTTCAATAAACTCTGTGTTTGTGTCAGCTCTTCCTGATGCTCGTCTTCACTTGTAGCTGAGGGGAATATTCCGTTTATTGGTGAACTGCAGTGGGGGGAGCTTCACTGAAGGAGGAGTTTCACTGGAGGAGGAGGAGCTTCACTGAAGGAGGAGTTTCACTGGAGGAGGAGGAGCATCACTGAAGGAGGAGATCTGACAAAATCAATAAGAAAACACATACTGAGTTAGTTTTTATACTAATTTACACATTTTAAATGTTTATGCCCACCTTTTCTATCTAGTAAAGTAGGGCTGGGCGATAAAACGATAACGATAATTATCGCGATATAATTTTCCTCGATAAAACGATATCAAGGATATGGTCGATAAATGTTCGATAATATTTATGCGTCAAAAAAGCGGAACGAAACTCATTTAAACCGCGCGGAGCATTTATCCGCTCGGCTCAAAGTCCAAACGGCAGTGCATTGAGCGGAGCGCGAGCTCACGCAGACGCGCCTCTGATCGTTTTGCTCACGAGATCCAGTGAGAAGCACTTGAGTTCAGCGAAGAACACAAATGTCAAGTTTAAACCAGTTTAAAGGCAGATTAAACACCGCTGACAAAAAGGAGAAACACTGCGTGCAACGATACAGTCAGAATCTAAATTACTGAATCCATTTAGCCTACCATGGATTTACTGTAAGGTTAGCCTGGTAATATTAACTGCACCATGAAATGTGGGATATACATATTGAATTGTATAATATTATTAATGTTGACAATGTATTATGACTAATGGAATATAAGTACAGTATTTAATAATGTATTTAGCTGTCAGGCTATTGTTTTTCATTAAAAAAATACAGAAAACAAAGTTATGCCATGATAGTGAGGAGCTAAGTTATATGCTATACCTGGTTTTATCTGTGGTTATCATGATCTAAATGCATGATACTGAATGACCAATGGTTAATTTGAATGCAACTCAAACAGTCAGAATATTACTTTTTACCAAATAAAAATGTGGTTGTTACATAAGAAAAAAAAAAAAACAGATACTGTTTTTGTTACTGAACATAAATTTAAAGAGTAGTTTAAAAACACAATTAACACTCTGGTTTATACAACTTTGTTGCAAAAATCTGCCTTTAAACTTGAAAAAAAAATAAATATTTGACATATATCGTGATAATTATCGATATCGACTGATATTAAAAAAATTATCGTGATAATTTTTTTTGGCCATATCGCCCAGCCCTATAGTAAAGTAACTTTAAGTTAATTAATCTCAAAGGTCTGATTTCACAGACAGGGATTGGATTAAGCCAGGAATAGGCCTTTGTTCAATTAGGGCATTTAAGTAGCTTTTGGGCTAGGGGTGTAACGATACCCTCATGTTAGGATTCGATATATATCATAATAGTGAACTCCGAATATCGAATGATATTGCGATACTGCAAGACATATGGTAAAAGGTAAACAAAGAAATTACTGTTGATTAAAATGCTAAATTTGGTATTACATTGGGAGTGGAAATGAAAAGGTTTGGACTTGGTGCTGGGAAACCAATGCACAGGACCACAGACACCGGAATAAAAAGAATTCATGATTCTGAAGCTGAAAATACAGAATTATATTTAGATTTAGATTTTATTGGTAACATAGGACATTTGGCATTATCAGGACTGACAAATATCCCCTCATTGCTTTATTATACTCAACATAATACAGTAGTTTAATGTAGTACCACCGACACTAAAACTCTATAAACTTGAATTTTTTTGCATACAGTAATTTTCATTTTGGGTGAACTACACTCAAAACCGATTGTTACTATCCGCGCAGCGCCCTGAACACGCACTAAATGTACACTATCTTGAATACCGCATTGGAGCGTATCCCATCATGCATTAGGTGCGGGAACTCACATGCACTGAAATCACAAGATGATGAGGAAAACATTCCACTGTAAGTTAAATGAACTACATTTTACATGTAATTTGGTAGAAAAACACATTGTTAAAGTGTCATTATAATGTTGCAAAGTTGAGTATGGTATGTGTATTTTGCACATTTGCATCACTTAATTAAAAGCACCATATTTTTTAATTATGCCTTTTGTTACATTGGGACTACTAACCAGACATTGTTGATTTTAAAATGCAAAGAATTGAAAATTTAAATAAAGCTCTGTAAACACTTGCATTTTTGTGTCACTATAAGTGTGTCCCATTGGGTAATCTAGTCATCACACCTACTTGAACACTTGGGCTAAACGCAGGAAATACCTACATCGTGCAAGTACACAAGTGCAAAGACCGCAAGTGTGGTCCTTTAAAAAACATTACTAATGTGCATCTTGAGACCAAACAATGGCACTGACATTTTGCTGCTAGAAACAGATTGTTACAGACTGTATACTGAAAGAATAAAAGTGGTCTAATGTTAAAATATTATTTCTCAAATGATACAGTAAAATTGCAGGAACATAAAGAATAATCAAACCCATCTTTATCAAACATTGTAATTCGCCGATATCAATAGTTCATTTTCTACAACTATGTTACACATCTAGAAAGGAGCAGATGTCGTTTCTGGTGCAACACATTTTATATTGGGGCTTTGCATGCAATCCTGCAAGACAGATTTAACAGTACACAGTCAATCATCAGTGGAGCATCTCAATTTGGTGTGTTATCTGCTCGTCTCTGCATTAACTGCTATATTGTGCGCATTCTCACATTCAGTATGACATTTAATAATTGCTCATTATAACATTCCCTGTTGCTCACTAACCTAAATTAACATTCACTTCAGTTTGCAAATCAAACATGTGAACATACAGTATATCTCGCCCCATATCAAAAATAACAAATAACCCTTGTTAAACTTAATTTGAACCTATACATTTCCCTTTGTCTGTTAAACACTTTCCAAAGTACATACATTCTCTTTCTCAGCATGACTTGTTAACTCTAAATAACACATTACACTTTAACGCTCTCTTATGTCATATTTCACGACTCTTTTATACCATTATCGAGCAAATCACTTCGTTTGAGTTTCCCTTAAAGGGTCATTCCACCTCTGGAAAGATTCATGTGTATTTAAAATGGGTAATTTATGTAGAAGAAATGTGGAATTATTTTTGAATTTAGAGCTTTCTAGACTGAGAAAAGACAGAAAATGTATTTTTGGCTTATGTGGATGAAATACAACAACTCCCAGAATGCACTTGCTTCGCTGCCCTAGGAGGCCACGCCTATCGGTAAACGCACAGTAGGTAAACAACAAGTCTAGGCTAGTGAGTCTCCGTGATGCGTCTGCCTGAAAATGCGTTTCGAGATCGCCCAATATTCCCGGGATTCGGCTTTTGCGTTGTACAGTCGTCATTCACCATGTTTACTGTGGCGAGCGGGACAAGTGAGAGCTGTGTGGAGAACGACGCGAGGCCGGTGGCGTGATTACCGATGAGCGGCAACTGAGACGTAAGTTACTGGTCTTGTATCTCTCACGGAGGAGCGGGAATTTTCTTAGCAATGTTAAAACCCACATCAACCGATCACTTGTTTAGCGTTCATGTAAACACTACTCAGATTCAGCAATCAGAATGAATTCAGTTAGATTAAAACAAAAGCTGTAACTACAGAAAGCAAAAGCTGAATCCCGGACATCGATGGCCGGACATATCCGGGAAAAAGAGGATGGTAACACCTAAAGCTATAACTCAGCTTTCTCCACAGGACAACAGCCTGCTAGCTTAGCTTCCAAAAAAGATGTGTAATGCCAATCCTACATAATGCATCCGTCTGCGTATTCAGTACCTTCGTCCATATTTTCAAAACATTTCTGCGGTGAAATCAGACGCACTGGCACTGATCTGTGATAGGTCTGTTAGCACATTAGGTCCAACCCCCTATGGGTGGGTTTGAAAGGGTGAGATCTTGTGCTTGTAGTTTTTCCAGAAATCCCCCTTTCTTATACTTCCTCCTACTATGACATAAAATGACGAATTTTGTGCCTTTGTAGGAGGAAGTGAAAAAGGTCAATAGCAGATTTCTCTCGTCTCAGGGGAAAATGAGAAAGTGTTGCACGACCATTAGAGGGGTTTCACCGACGTCACGTTCTGGGCGGTAACCCGGATGCGCGGCCATTTTGGAGGTACTCGGTGTAAACAACTGAATGGAGCACAATGGAGTATTGTGCACTTTGGATACTTTAAGTGAATTATAGCCATGTCTAAACAACTGAAAAGCTCACCAAAACGCATCCAAGATGCAAAGGCATATAGGGAAGGACTTGGGCCACAAGAAAAGGCGCGATATTTTGAGAAATTACGATTTATTGGCGGTGCAGATCCCTGCGAGTTAGCTCCCTCTTCTTAGATCCATGACAACCCGGTGATTCTTCCTTCAGTTGCATATCCTGATATATTGAATTGTGCACCTTTTCTGTAATTGTGATATGTTCTTTAAATATTTTTGGCATTTGTTTTTTAGTTGGTGATATTTTTGTAAAGCTATTTTGACAAATAAAAGTTATACTCTCAAGTTACATACAAAATTGTGTTTACAGTTAGTGTATTGCACTATATTACACTGTATAATTTATAGTAGTGTAAAGTGTAAGTGTCCTGATAAAAGTCTTTTTTCTTTAATAAATCTGTGTTCTGTTGTGCTTTGCCAACCACAAGCGCCTCCTTTCCTCTGATAACTTCTGGCATTCATTCCTCTCCTTGGTTTTTAATAAATTTTGGAAGTCGATAATATTCCAAATGTTTTTCTCGGTTTTTCCTATTGGTACAACCTGAAACACGGCAATAATTAAACATTTTCCTTGACGACGTTCGAGATATAGCTCAGTGCCTATGCTTATTGTGATGCGGAGTGCCTCCAAAATGGCCGACTTCCGGTTTGATGACGCGTCGTGAAACCACTGGGTTTCTACAATGGAAAGATTAATGCAAATGGGTGGAGTTGCCCTTTAACTCTAATGTCTCCGCTGCATGCAACTTGCGCAAAATGGCGGACACCCGCGAACTCCACGTGTGTTACTGAACTCGCGTCACTTAAACTATTATTTTACCCATCAATATCACACAACCTTTAAATAACAGTACTGTGCATACTGTCTTTCTATCTCCATTGCATAATACCAATTATCGTTTCACATACGAAGTTTCATTGCCGCATTGTTTCTGATCACGCTCTATCCACGGGTGATAACAATTTCGTGCTCAAAACTTACGTTACTTAACATAAATCCTAAATACTCAAATACTAAACATCACTGTTCGTGGACCCATTTGACTTATAATAGACACAAGTAATCTTACCTGCAAAAAAGATATAACAGTAGCAACACAGTCAATCACCGCTAGTTGCACGTGGCCGCCATTTTGGATTTCTGATCCGTGAGCGGTCGGACACTTCCGGTTTCGCTTACCACAGGACTCATCTCTTCACCACGCCGGAGAAAGACGAAAATGATCTCTTATATAGTTGTTTATAGAATCAACTATATCATTTAAAATACTACTGGGATATATATTACAATGGGCAATATGACATTCTTCTCTTAGATGAAAACAATTAGAGTTGTATTAAACAATATCCTGGACCTTCCAAGCTTTATATTGGCTGTAAATGGTTGCTTCTGTTTTGAAAGTCCATAAAAGTGCATATCCATGATAGAAGTGCATCTATCCATGACATTTTACTCATTTAGGCTGCTTCATTAAAAACGTGACATTTAGACGTTTTCTTCGGCGTGGATCATATCCTTTTCACCTTGAAAATAATAAATGTTTTGTTTTTGTTTTTTGCATTTTAAATAATAGACCAATTCTCAGTCATCATCAATAAAACAAAATACCATTTTTCTCGGTTTAATGAAAACCGTGTAAGTTTCACGTTTGAGGGGGTTAAACCGTGACGTTTTCCAAAGTGGACCAACGTGATTATTTCACGTCTTGTCGTGATACCGGGTTGTAATACGCATGGGATAGGTTAGTAGTGGTGCGGGTGCGTGTGTATTACACACAATAAAGTGCGCATCAAATCACGCGTAAAACAATCATATGCACGTAAAAACTAAGTTTCGCGTTTAAATTGCACGATAAACACAACGCGTGCTATAGAGACGCATTTAATATAAAAACAGACATTTCATGACGGTTATTTTACAGGTGTGTCTAGCGAGCCACATACTTTTTTTGAATTTAAATGTCTTTGAGAGCTTTTTCAGGCGGCGGCGCGGGCCATATATTTTTGCTGGCGGGCCAGTTTTGGATGTATTTGAGTTGATATTACTTGCCAAGCTCTGATTTCTGAGAGATGCACGCATAGACGGATTTGTGCTCGTTTTTATTTGGACTCTCACTCATTCACAAACTAATTTTTGCATATAGAGATTAGATAAGGTATTTGGAACTACTCCAGTAAAAAAAAAAAAAAAAAAAAAAAAAAAATCTGAAGGATGACCCACCATAGACTGTAAGTGACCCACCCAAATTTTTTTTTTTTTGCTTCCGACGCCCATGCATACAATATACTTATTATTCACATAATTCAGGTGCATTGTAATTGCAATTAAAGTACCTACATTAAATTAACATTACACTAAACCCTTTTCATTAGCAATAAATGTGTGGAAAAAAACCAAACAATTAATACCCTTTTATAAATCCATGGTTTTGTATTTAATGATGGCACATAGCAGGCCACTTAATATAAAGTGTGACTATTTTTACAAATGCATTCACATTAGTAAGGCACTGACTGTTACAACCTACTAAGAGCACATCCGGTGGTACAGAAAATGAAGTACTGTTTATTACATGTTTTTAAGTTAAAGTGATATGACAGAAATTAATAAAAATATCTTATAAAAATGTCATCCAATAATTTTGGACAACACACTGTTTAGATTAGTTGGCTAGTCTTTATGTTGTATGTCAGATTAACAGCAGAATCTCCTGGATAGGCTGTGTTCCTCTCCTCAAAGTTTAGACTTGGCCTGGAAGAAGGCCATGATGGCCTGCATGCATTCATCTGAGAGCCAGCGCTCCACCAGCCTCTCCACTTCTGCGTCGTTCACGGCGTAAAGTTTGTCTTTCTCCACTCCGCGGATCAGCTGCTTCGACAGAGCCAGAGACTGAAGGGGTGCGAGAACAGGACCATGATGAGCGCAGACATGTGACTGCAGTGTTTTACAATTCAAGTGAAATGTTATGCCTTTTTGATCAAATTTAATTTAGATCCAGCATGATCATTTTACCTGAGAATGATAATAGTCTTTTTTTTTTTAACAACAGATCTAAAGGCACACCAATCTACTCCCATAGTGTATGATTGGAGAAAATATATATGTTTGTATTGGACGTTGATGGAGCAACAGATTTTGTGTGAAATGTTTCATTGGTCTCTTGTCTAGTTTTGTCCCCGTTCCTTCCCACTGTTTGTCAAGTCAAGTCCAGGTTTATGTTGATTTCATTGTCCAAAAACACTGATTGCAGTTTTGTTGCTCCAAAAACAGATTTTGTGTGAAAAGTTTCATTGGTCTCTTGTCTAGTATTGTCCCTGTTAGCACTGTTTGGTGGGTTTAAGTCCAGGTTTATGTTCATGTTCATGTTGATTTCATGTTAAAAGTTTAGTTCAAGTCAAGTTTGTATTTAATAAAACTGCAACTCACCTCACTGTACTTTTGTGACAAGTATGTTCATTTTAAAAAATACAAAAACAATTTTTTTTTTTTTTAAAGGTGAAGATTCTGAAAGCGTTGAAGGAGATCCCATAATTTAATATACATTTACAGTGGTAACAAATAAGTATATTTTATTATATGATTATATAATATTTTATCATTTTATAATAATTTGACATATGCCATCTGAATCTAACCATGTCAACACATGGAAAGTCAGCCAGCTGCTTATTATTATTAATTAATGTGCCTTTTACCCCAAATACCACACTTTACATATTCGTCCGTTATTGAAAAACTGCATCTTTAATAATTACCTTGAACAAAACTAAAACATAGTTAATAAGACCTTTGCTTCTAAACATATTCAATGATTTTATTGATTCTTCAAAAACATCAAATATTAGATTACATGAGCACAGAATCACCTTTGCACTGTTGTCCGTGATCACATCAAGGATCAGACAAATGTCCACTTAATTGTGACATATGTACAATTAATGATCTCAGGCAATAACTGCGACTACACTGATTCTGAATATATAGCATGTGGTAGATATTACACAAATGATTATTTTGAATGAAATAGAAAAATCAAAAGATAAGGCTGTTAATATGTTGGTCGAATATGTTTGGTCGAGTATGTTTGGTAATATGTTTGGTCGATACACTTTGTAAATGGGAGTGTGATCGATTACTTCATCATATCCAGTGAACTATGTTAGCGATTTTGAGATTCTACAGGTGGATATTTCTGATCACGTCCCATTGTTGTATACTATGAGAGCAAAAAGGGTTGATTCAAGGATTAAAATGAAGGATGACAATCTGGCTAGACCCTGGATAAGATTTAAATGGGCAATTGATATCTTATTTATTGGAAAGCAGATGTTTTGGGAAGTGCTGGGGCAGGTTTTTGTGCCTTCTAGTGGTTTAAAGGAGAATAAAATCAAAGACTGGTGCTCCTTTATCCCCGTTGTACCTTATATCGTATATCCAGCAGTCTGAGCACTTACGTTCTTGGGCAGTTTGGCGTAGGCCTTCAGTCTGGTCCACACTTCGCTCTGGAAGGAGCTTTCAGGAAAGACCTCAGTCACCAGACCCACTTCACAGGCCTGTGTGGCCGTCAGCTTCTTATTAAACAACAGCATCTCACTAGCCTGGAGAGAAAGGACACAGAGGAGTCATACAGAAAACTGTGTCCCAAATCACTCACTTGTTACTAATCCCTATATAGTGCATGGAAGTTGAGTGCATTATCCTAACTGTAGCTTACTTTAGAAACGGATAAGAGTCATAGTGATTTTAGTTTGTAATTATGCACGTCTCCATTCCAGATGTATGTATTGAATTCATTTTTAGTATCTTTAACTTTTTAAAAAATTTTAAGAATTTCGTGACTTTTCCCTCAGTATAATTGGGTATGGGCAACAGGTAGGCAGCAACATTGACAGCTATTCATCAAGTCATCGCTAAATTAGACAGTCATGCTAAAAGTGTGTTGTTTTATTAAGGCTTTGTGTCAGGTGAAAAAAAAAATTAATTAACGAGTGAAATCTTGTATTATTCCTGAGATCGTTTTGACGGGATTCGATTCCAAAAAACTTTGAATCGAACAAATAAACCTGGAAACACCCATAAGTATTAGTATTTTAATTTTACAGTTGTGGAATAAAATAAAATTATTATTAAAAAAAATATATTATATTTATACACACACACACAGGTGAAACTCGAAAAATTAGAATATTGTGCAAAAGTTGATTTATTTCAGTAATTCAACTTAAAAGGTGAAACTAATATATTTTATAGACTCATTACATGCAAAGTGAGATATTTCAAGCCTTTATTTGTTATAATGTTGATGATTATGGCTAACAGCTTAATGTCAAAATTAGAATTCTGTGAAAAGGTTTTCATATCTGTAAGCCATAATCATCAAATTATAACAAATAAAGGCTTGACATATCTCAATTTGCATGTAATGAGTATATATAATGTATAATATATTAGTTTCAGCTTTTAAGTTGAATTACTGAAATAAATGAACTTTTGCACAATATTCTAATTTTTCCTAGTTCTAGTTTTACCTGTGTGTATATATATATATATATATATATTACAATTAAAAGATAAACTACACAAATATTTCTTATTTTGTTTATTTTATTTAGTAATATTATAGTCATATGAATCATAACATATTTGCCAACTTTTGTAGCCCTATAAAAAAGCACAACAAATCTAGAGCTTTTTTTCTCTCTGCAATAAAAAAAAAAAAGAAAAGTAGTTTAGTTTTTAGTTCTCCACTTTTTACCAGAACAATTGCAATCACATTTTCCCCCAAATCATGCAGCCCTGTGTGTGTACATCAGTGCTGTGCTGTCAGTTGATTCAAACAACATTTTTAGTAGCCAACCGATTAATTTTAAGTTTTCTTCGTGTGGATATCCATACCTTTGCTGTGCCCATTATTTTGGGGAACAGATATGAAGAGCAGCCCTCCGGACTCTGACCCAACTGACTGAAGGGTGTGTGAAACGTCGCCTAAACACACAACAAATGAGGAGGTGGGAGCCAAAATACAGTTAGATATATAGATACAGTTAAACAGACGGACATTATTGATATACTGACGAAAATCAGCTCACCCTGTCTGTGGCATAAACAACATCAAACAGTCCCAGCAGGGTGACGGATACACCCACCGCCGGCCCGTTTATCACTCCAATCAGAGGTTTGGGGAAGTCAATGTACGCCTTCACGTACCGCCTAAAACAACACAAGCACACGTGTCCATAAATCTAGAGCTAAAACGGATTATAAACTGGTTTCAGTTTCAAATAAAACGAAATAGACTTCACTTCAGCAACTCCCCAGATTGTTTAGCCAGGTCCTCCACTCCACCCTCAGGGATCTTCGTAAAGTTGTTCAGGTCGTTTCCGCTGCAGTAATAATCCCCATTACCTTTAGAGTCAGAGAGAGGAGGGTGAGAAAGGATCTGCAAACGCTGAATCTAATGAGGATGTGTGAAAGTGAAACAGAGTACTTCACCTGTCATCACGGTAATAACAGAATCGTCTTTTCCAGCAAGATCCAAAGCTTCAATCAGCTCGTTGTACATCTACAGGAGGCAAAAACAAACATTGTCAACTTATTTATACAAACGTCTAAGCACCAGTGTTGTTTCTGTTGAGTAAAACCGCAAAAAAATAAGCTGGAATACAACAAATATAAGTAAACAATTCAATTAAAATGAGACTAACTGAAATTAAAGTTCCTGAAATAAAAATAAAATTTGAATAAAAATACGAAAATAAATAAAAAATAAAAAAAATGACAAAACTTAAAACTAAAATTTGAATGAAAAAATAAATAAAACTAAAAGCTTAATTAATTAAAATATGAATAAATACTACAATAGTATATGGAAAATATCAAAACAACACTGCTAACATTTTGTGTGATAAAATAAACTGAAATCAATTTTCATTTAGTTTAACTTGATGTACTAAAATAAATAAATTAATAAAAGCTACACAGACAAAATTACTAACATTTTAATTCAAATCAAAACACAAAATATAAAAATATGAATAAAAACCAAAATAGCATATCAATAATCTCAAAACAACACTGCTAACCTAATGACAACAATAGTAGATAGTAATGTTAAAATCTCATTATTACACGACTCTCTGGAATACTTTTGATTGGTCAATCGTTGCAGTCTTCAGTCAATTATTCATGTGTAATATGACCATTGTCCTCAGACAACTGATGTATTAGAAAAAGTGAGTTTTCTCCTGACCTCTGCAGTGATGGCGTTTTTCTTCCCAGGTCTGTTGAGGCGTATGGTGGTGATGTTGTCCTCTGTGGTGACCAGCAGGGTCTGGAAGGCCTTCGAGCTCCCGGTCGTCTGCGCCGCCACTGCAGGAGCTTCTGATCCCACCAGAGACTCGATGAGATCCACGTACTGCTGCCTGGCCTCCTCCTGACACATGAAGCACACGAGGATCACATGATCGAGCTGTTCACGTGCGCAGCCTTTATTTAGAGGTCTGCATGGCGATCAGGTCCGTGCCTGAACCTCATTTCCCTGACCAACATTAAAGATATAGACACATATATACACTTATAAATGTGTATATATATATATATATATGAAGTAATAAAATTATCAAAACAGAATTATCATGAATATTTTGTATTCATTTAAATGTAACTCGTATACACACTCCTAAAGAGCAATGAAGTGCAAGTCAATAAAAGGATCAGCAGTGATATTATAATAGTCTTAGTTAAAATTAGTATGGATTTTTAAGTGCTATGCTCATTTTTAAAAAGCTTTTAAAAATATTTCTATTTATCCTAAATTTTGGTCACTATTTATAAACACATTTCTATTTAATTTCAGACACTTTTTGTAGATACACACACACTTTCAATCTGATAAAAATTACAAAAATTAAAGATAAATAGAAATATTTTTGAAAAGCTAAAAAAAAAAGTTACCAAAATTAAATAGAAAGGTTTTTATAAAAAATTTACCAAAATAGATTAAAAAAAAGATACAGATAAAAGCTTTTTAAAATATTACAATTTTTTAATAATCCAGAACAATTTTAATGTGACGTATTTACACATTACCTATGTACCTACTATAGTAATAACAGTAAATGATGCATAATAACAAGCAACTAACCCCAATCATAACTCTACAATAAGTAGTTGATTTTAATATTAATCAGTACATATTTGAGTAAGTACAACGTAACTACATCACCTTACAATAAAGTGTAACCCAGTTTTTTACATTATCAATAAAATAATTGGTTGTGTAAATAATCACACATTTAAATCTGTAGTAATACATGAAAAGCTGATCCAAAATTGGGCCAAGCAACTTTAATTTGGTCTTACTCTTTAGTTGAAAATAAAAGACAGAACTCATGGATGTTGCCGTCACCTGTGACACGGAGCCCAGACTCTTCCATGCGTCCCATTTGGCTTTGTTCACAAAGTCCAGCATGCCGGGTTTGGGGGTGTTGCAGGGTCCTTGTGTGGCCTGAGCGTTTGCAAAACAGAAATGAGCGAGGAGGAAAAAACTTTTACTAATGGTTCAGCTCAGTAAATGTATGCCTACAGCAATTAATTCAAATGCTAATAGCCAGATAAAGTACACTGATGGATTGGTCTGACACCTTCTGTCACATCCATGATGCGTCAACAGCAAATCCAAACCATTCACAAGTCTGGGTAACATTTGAAAACATCTCTTATGCTCACCGAGGCTGCATTTAGTTGATTGAAAATACAGCACTTTTGTGAAATATTATTACAATTTAAAATCATCTATGTGAATATATACAGTGATGTGAATACGTTTGGACACCCATGCTAAAATTGCCTAAAAAGAGGAATAAAACAAATCATCTTTTGGATATTGATCTTAATGCCTTAATTAGAAAAATGATGAAAACTCCAACCTTTAAGGACACAAATTTTCTTTGTGAATAAATAATGTATCATAAATAAATAAATGTTTTTCCTTAAAATACAGGGTGAATAAGTCAGGACACCCCTATGTTAAATTCCCATAGAGTCAGGCAGATTTTTATTTTTAAAAGCCAGTTATTTCATGGATCCAGGATAATATGCATCCTGATAAAGTTCCCTTGGCCTTTGGGATTAAAATATCCCCACATCATCACACACCATTCACCACACCTAGAGATTGGCATGGTTTTACTTCAGTTAGCCTAATAGCTGGTTTGATTTGCAGTTAAAGATGATCTTATGGAAAGTACCCCATGTCAATCTCTAGGCATGGTGAATGGTGTGTGATGATGTGGGTCTATTTTAATCTAGCTAGCCTCATGCCCTATTCACGTAACAGCCCTTAATTGTTCGTTCGTGGACAATCATGGGCACAGAGGTCTCAGGTGTGATCCAGTTTTTTATTTTTTATCACTGTCAAATGAGAGTTTCAGTGCAGCTTCAAAGGGCTTTAAAAGGGTCTTATCTAGCGAAACGAGCGGTCATTTAAAAAATAAATTAAAAAGTTTAAGTTTTATAAGCTCAAATGCTCGCCTTGCTCTGCTCTGTTCGTGACTCTTCTGTTCAAATTCGTTCATCAAAATCTTTTTTTCGAGTCATGACTCGAAGGGTCCTTGATAAGACCCTCATTCATCGTCTGGTGTCGTTTAAAGCCCTTTGAACAGTTTGTACTGAAAGTGTCTTTTGGACCTTGAACCATTTGGTTCCCACTGAAGTCCATTATATGGAGAAAATCCGGGAACGTTTTCATCAAAAACCTTAATTTCTTTTCGACTGAAGAAAGGAAGACGTGGACATCTTGGAAGACATGGGGGTGAGTAAATTATCAGCAAAAGTTTTTTTTTTTTTTTTAAAGTAAACTACTCCTTTAAGCTATGTCAATCAAGAGCAGGACTTTATTGGTCAGTTTCTCACCTGTTTAAACAGCGCATAGATCTTCAGTTTGACTTGATTCCCTGGATCTTCCTTCAAAGTGCCCAGTTTTTCTTTGGCCCTGTTGAAATCTTCCACTGAAGCTGCCATAACTGAAGCGGTGCTGTGCAACTGAACACACGGTATCAATGCAGCTCTGGACATACATAATAAACAGAGCACAGTCTGATCAAAACACAGCCAGAGCTACACTTCAGGGTCCAATATGAATGCGCGCGCACTATCAGTGTGTGCGTGCGCGCGCTTGTGTGTGAGAGGTGAAGATGTGACACAAAGGTCAGAGGGAACACAAGGTACAGGACAATTTCTATGGCAAAAAAACACAAGATGATTTACACAGTTATGTCCACAACAATGATATAAGTAACGTTACATCAGCAGATTATAAAAATAAAAGCGTCTAGGGTGTGAAGCTGCTCGAAACAAACGCTCATTTTCATGTCTGTAATAAAGCTCTTACCGAGTGAATCGGTGAAATCTCCACGGCGAGACGAGTTTGATCAGAGCAGCCATAACCCTGACGAGCACTGATCAAAGTTTACCGGTATGTTCACAATAACGTTATCAATCTGATGGTCGGAGCTGCTGTCAATCTTCTGTCAGTTCATCTGACTCCGCCCACTAAATCGAGTATCAGCCAATCAGACGTCATGCCTTTCTCACTCGGTAAATTAAATGCGGAAATGGATATGTTCAGAAACAATACTGCCGCCTTCTGGGTGGAGGGTTTGCCAGGTCATCTTCATTAGTTGACTGAATTTTAGCTCGCAGGAAAGAATTTACAAATAGTATTCTTATTTAAGAAGGGTTTGAACTATAGGCGTTTGAAACAAAAATACAATAGCACTGTTAGAGAAAACAAGACTCAAATCCACGATTCAAACCAACACTAGATGGCAGCAGAACTACACTACAGTGCACTGCCCTCTTGCAGGGACAACAAAACCAATAACATGAAAGACAACTCAAATAACCAATACATATTTTTTGGTTTTATTCAATCGAGCACTAAATTATTTTATACAATGATTTGTCTGAAGACTCAGTATTATTGCCTGGAAAGAAAGAAATGGAAAGCTTTTGTAACATATTTTTTCTTTACCATCACTTTTGACCTTGTGGTAAATTTAATGTATTCTTACAGAATATTTTAAGTAATAAACTATTCATAAGTATTCATTTCTTAAAAAAAAAAAAAAAAAATCAAATACTTGTTCATTTGCCCTGTCCTAATAAAAAAGGATCATCCTTCCTTTTCTCTACTAGATGTTTCACCATTCATTCCAGGACATCTCCTTATGGTTGAAGCATAGACTGTAAAAAATAGGTTTGAAGTAATCAGGAACGTCTCCCTGCCAGCACAGGATCCTTTCCATCCATTACATTTCCAAACGGACATTCTCTCTTTTTAAAAGTCAGTATATGATTGACCATATGTGTGGACCCACTGCCAAATACTTTTTCTTACTTGATCCTATTGGAAAAATAAAACAATAGACCAGTGTACACTCTGCCCTAGTCTGTTCCTGCTCCTGTTCGGGTTATTTTTTTTTCTCCCTCTTACAAATTTTTTTTTTTTTCCTCTTACTAAAAAAATACATATTTTGCCAAACTAGTTGATCCCTGGCGCGTTAGGTCTCTGATTTCAGCTGGCGCTATCTCTTCCACTATCTCCCAGCCAACATTTGTATGTGGGGCCCATATGGGTATGAAATGGGCTGAAAAATGGGCCCCATGTAGGATTGTCCGCGGGTTACATAATGGCCCCATGTTAATTGCCCAGATAAATTTCATGTTGGATTGCACTTGGTACTACGCCGGACCCAAGTGGGCAACATGCACAAGACCCATCTCGGTCCCAGCTTTAACCCAGCCGATATTTATATGTGGGGCCCATGTGGGTTTGAAATGGGCTGAAAAATGGGCTTTGATTGGGTTTGTCCGCGGGTTACATAATGGCCCCATGTTAATTGCCCAGATGAATTTCATGTAGGATTGCACTTGGTACTAGGCTGGACCCAAGTGGGCAACATGCACAAGACCCATCTCGGTCCCAGCTTTAACCCAGCCGATATTTATATGTGGGGCCCATGTGGGTTTTAAATGGGCTGAAAAATGGGCTTTGATTGGGATTGTCCGCGGGTTACATAATGGCCCCATGTTAATTGCCCAGATGAATTTCATGTAGGATCGCACTTGGTACTAGGCCGGACCCAAGTGGGCAACATGCACAAGACCCATCTCGGTCCCAGCTTTAACCCAGCCGATATTTATATGTGGGGCCCATGTGGGTTTGAAATGGGCTAAAAAATGGGCTTTGATTGGGATTGTCCACGGGTTACATAATGGCCCTATGTAAATTGCCCAGATGAATTTTATGTAGGATTACACTTGGTACTAGGCCGGACCCAAGTGGGCAACATGCACAAGACCCATCTCGGGCCCAGCTTTAACCCAGCCGACATTTGTATGTGGGTCCCATGTGGCTTTGAAATGAAAAGTGGGCTCTGTATGGGATTGTCCGTGGGTTCCATAATGGTGCCATGTAAATCGCCCAGGTGGGTTTCATGTAGGATCGCACTTATAAACAGGTGGGCCCCAACTGGGCCACATGCACAAGACCTATCTTGGTCCCAGCTTTAGTTTTTTGTGGGTACTACAAGGTTACTATATGGGCTGAAATATGGGCTTTAAGTGGGTTTGTCCATAGGTTCCATGCTGGCCCCAGCAACTTGCTGGATTTCAGGATTCAGGATTTCTTTTATACAGGATTTCACAGGGCTTTAGGTGGGGCCCAACTAGGAATCATGTGCATGTGGCCCAATTAGGGATCATCTGGGCTCCATCTAAATGAGTAGCAACACCACACAAACAAGTTTTTAAAGCATTAGAGCACACAGTGATATTGAAATATTTTCAATTTTATTAAAATTACTCATCATCATATTATGCTATATTCTGAAATTCCAGGGACAATATTTAAAGAAGCAGATTTATGTCAGATTAAAGAGTATCTATTTAATACCTATTTGTTAAAATACATATTTTGAACCTGTATTTGACCCAGTCTTTACTGAACATTTGAACAGGATATAAATTGGTGACAGTTAGAAGAAGCAGCAACTATACAGTACATTTATCAGTACAGCTTACACTGCAGACAGTCATTTGCGCATCTAGACACTCTCCTCCTCCATCTCTTGTCCTGGACTATTTTGAGAGTTCCCTCTCAGTTCCTTGCCAGTTGATCTGTGTTGTCTTCTTAAGAGCCTCTGCAAAACATTTTTTTTTTTTTTTTTTTTTTTAGGGATTTTGATTTTAGAAAAATCATGTTACTTACACGTCACAATACCTTATGACAGAATAACAATTTCTACTCAGGATAAAAAAAAAAACAGCAAAAAAATTATATAGGAATGGTGACGGTTTTGGAATGTCACTGGAAGGGCATTTAGGAAATCAATAAAAAAACAGTTTATAAAGTATGCATAATAAGTATAATGATTTATGATTACTTTTAAAGTAAAATTAGGAATGCTCCGATCAATCGGCCAGATATTAGGGTTAGGTTAACTAAGTAAGTAAGTAAAAGTTTATTTATATAGCACCTTTCACAGGTACAAGGCAACAAAGTGCCTTACAACAAAAACATTAATATCATAAAATACACAAAATAAAAGCATAGACAGTACATGATGACCATATCATGTAACACAGGTACCTAATTAAAAGCCTGAACAAATAAATAAGACTTTAGTCTGCATTTGAAGGCATCAACAGAGTCAAAAGAGCGCATATACAGTGGGAGGGGGTTATTAAACGCCTTCTGAAGCAAAGCCATGAGTTTGTGTAAGAAAAATATTCGGTAACGCTTTAGATTACAGCCCGGAATGTACTATGTAATTAAGATGAATTTACAGTGTAACTTTCTGCAATTATAGTGTACCTATAAAGGACTTGCATGTAAGTATATGGGTAAAGTTTTGGGAATAATGGGGTAACAACCAGGAGAATTAAAAATATATATTAATACTGTAAGTATTATAGAAATAAGGGTTACTTATTCTACTATTATGATACAACAGTCTTACACAGAGTACATACACTGCAAACCTTTTTGTAAAAATTGTGTATCAATACTGTATAGGCTTTTTTTAAAGGACAGGGTACATGTATAGGCATTTATACAATTCTTTAATATTTAAAAAAAAAATTATAGCAAAAGTGCAGATGTTTAAGTTTTGGCTAACATGTTTCAAGGCAAGAAAAGCTAAGACTATTGCAATTTTTTTTAAATACTGGGACATATATTTTGTTTGATGTGGTTACAGGGTAAGTGGTGCTTGTATAATAAATAAAGGTTTCCAAGTCAGTGATATAAAACTGTGTATGTATTTTTATTGTACTTACCCTGTAACTACATGGAACAAGGGGGTAACAAGCACCACCACATGAAACAAGTGTATCTTTCCCCAATATTTAAGCAAAAGTTGCAATAGTTTTTGTTTCAGTGCACTTATGTAAAAAAGATGACTTTATAAATGCATATGTACCCTGTAATTTTTTTTAAAAGCCTGTAATTTTAGAGTAGGTATTGGTTCACCTTTATTTCAAAAAGGTAAGCAGTGTACAATTTTCTGGTGAAATTGCTCCCAAATGTAAGATTGTTATCACAATAGTAGGATAAACACCCTTTAGTCCTTTAATACTTACAGTATAAATAATTGTTTAATTCTCCTGGTTGTTACCTCCTTATTCCCCAAACTTAATATATTGTTCCTTTATACTTATATTGTAAGTATGTTATAGGTACACTATAATTACCAAAGGTTACGCTGTTAAATCGCTTTAATTACGCAGTACTTTCCAGGCTGTAATCTAAAGCATTATCAAATATTCATATTTAAAACTTTATTAAATAAAATAACCAGCTTCCGGCCAAGCGAACATACAGATTGCACTTAAGTGTAAAGTGCAACTTATGTGGTTTTAAGTTGATATTTACTCTACACCATTATGCACTACGCTACTTC
This sequence comes from Pimephales promelas, assembly GCF_988280905.1. Classification (NCBI taxonomy): domain Eukaryota; kingdom Metazoa; phylum Chordata; class Actinopteri; order Cypriniformes; family Leuciscidae; genus Pimephales; species Pimephales promelas. Next base: position 3,277,338 of record NC_142790.1, on the reverse strand, counting down.
TGACGTCACAAATTGACCTATGGCTAAGCCATTCAGTCAAACGCGATGACCAGTGCGCACCTAACCTAATACACTCGGACATTCTCTGCTTCCACGTCCATTGAAATGCATTGCAGTTAGTCAGTTTTCATTAGGTTTTTTTGTCATTTTAAGTTTAAAATGGTCAAACGGTGTGCATGGGGTACATACAACTCCGACACTAGGTTCCCGAGAGACTGGGCGACGGTGTGTATTTCTTTACCCTTTCCCAAGCCACTTCTCAACAGAGATAAGTGTCTGCTCTGGATTAAGTTATGCGATTAAGTCATGCGCCGCGGTAGACCACAACAACAACTAAAGTTAGCCTTCTAGTTGCTTTGTACATCATGTCACTTAGCTTAATTAGCGTATCTGTAAATAACCGAGATAACAAATGTTAACAATGTTGTGCTGAATGATTCATGTAAATACTGTAGCACCAAACGGTGATGGCAACGATATGCGGTATATCACGTTTACATTGTGACCTGTAAATTACATTTTTGCCTGGAGCTGAAGCTTTTCATCGACCTTCTCAACAATAAAATTATTAATATAACCCTCCAATGCATAGTTAAGGCCCTTAAGGTGACTTTGAGATGATATATAATATTTTTGTCTCCAAAAATCACCAATTGCCTCCTGTAAAATGTCTGCCATAGCGCCTGTCCCCGAATGTTGACTGTTTGTCCAAGTGAGTGGAGGGGGCGTGGCTTAGCCACAGGTCAATTGCATAAGTTTGCAAGTAGGCTGCTTATGGCCATTTAGTTGGAAGCTAGTTGTTTTACTTTAAAAAGTTTAAATATGGATATTTTTCAAACAAAATTTTTGCTTCAGAAGGTCTTTATTAACCCCCCTGGAGCCGTGTGGAGTTTATGATGGATGGATGCACTTTTTTGAGCTTTTTTAAACTAATAGTTGCAATCCACTGCCATTACGAAACTTGGAAGCGTCAGGGTGTTTATTAATAAAATTCTGATTGTATTTGTCTGAAAGAAGAACGTGGGCTAATATACACCAAAGGATGGCTTGAGGGTGAGTAAATCATGGGCTAAATACTCACGGAAGTGACAGTACAATGTAGTAGATAAAGAGCAATCCTCCACCAAATTGCCAGTACTCATCTGGATCCTTGGTCAATCTGGGATGGGGTGGGGTGATGCGTCCTTAACAATATTAAAACAAAACGTATCAATATCGTACCAACATTTGCCATTATAAAACATTCAGAGAACATGAAAAATAGCCCAATAGCTCCCCGGTCTCCACTGTGTGTGTTTAATACTCACTGCTGTGTGTGTGTGTGTGTGTGTGCACTTGAATGGATGAAATGAAGAGCACAAATTCCGAGTTTGGGGACACATGTCACATCACATCAATTAAAGCTTTAAAAAAAGAAATTGCTACTCCAAAATCAAACAAACCATCAAACAATTTTACCTGTAGCCACATTTATCCTGTTATGACACGTCTGAGGGTCTTTCCCTTGATGTTCTTCCGTGAACTAAATAAAGGGCTCATGATGGTGACATGTTCTCCTTTCTTTGTCACTTTAGAGGAAGAAAGACATAAAGATAATTAGTTACTCAGATTTGTCACTGGTAGAGGATATGACTTTTGATGATGAGTATAATACTTTTGACAACATAATATATTAATCCCAATGTAAGGTTTAGAAGCAATGGTTAAAACTGACTTACATAATGAAGTTGATAATCATGCCGTGGTGGATTTGTCTCTGTTGGGTGCCTGCTCTCCCCCCAAAAATCTTCTTCCAGTGCTTGATATATAAAAATAATAAAAAAATAAACAAATCTCTTATCATTAGCAGTTATCAGTTTTTTAAGAGGTGATGTCAAAATATTTAGAAACGGGCATCTACTAAAATATAAGAGATTTAACGTTAGACCAATAACATTTCTCAACTCTTCTGTAGATTCCAGTGTTTCAGAGAGTAAATGACCGTTTTATCAGTCAAATCATATTTATATAGCGCTTTTCACAATATATCAGTCACTTTACTCATTTGGATTCTACTTCCCTAGTAAATAAATAAATAACCTCTACCAGAATATATTAGAACACATTTCATACTAATTATACTTCAATTTCATTAACATAATGACACATCACCTAAGAAGACTTTATTACACAATGAACATTTTTTATATATATATATATATATATATATATATATTACGACAAAAAAATAAAGTAATAACGTTACCACTATTAAGTGTACCAAAAGTATATTTGCAATAGTTCCACTTTAGCACAATCAAATACACTTAGCTACTCAGAAGCACTAACGTTGCTTTCAGATAAATATGGTTAGCTACCCGTTATGTTAACGTTACAAACACAACTGCAGGTAACTTAGTAGCCTACGTCCGTTATCCGTTTATAAAACTCTCGTATGTAACGTTAACGTTAAGTTACACAGAACATTTCTGGGTAGTTAATGAACTCCATTCACATACGTTTTGTTTATCTGCATATTCAACCATGAACTATATTAACACTCTCATCCACTTATTTGAATGTAATACCTAAACGTTTATATTAGTGGATCTCAGTTTTTCTAAAATGATAGTGGAGACAGAAAAATGTTCTCTTACCTGATCGCCAATATTGCAGGATCTCACGCATCCAGTCTGAGCGTCTTCTGTGTGTTCACATCTTCTGTTCTCCTTCGTTTACATGTCACATCGCAAATTAGTTCAAAATAATAATTGAAAGACCGAGTAATCTTGCTGAGCAGCCGTCGTCATCAACTCAAATGTATTTGATTTTTCAAACTTGACCAGTAAAAAGGCGCGCACAGTTGTCATTGGCCAGTTACATAGATGACAGTCAGATTAACCAATCATGATCAAAGAAGGTGAAACAACCGAAGTTACGACGTCACTCTGTAGGCCAAAACGCAGAAGTGAATTTGCATTTTAGCATTACAGTTCCCTCGCTCTAAAGCCTATGGGTTTTTTGAATGGGTTTTTGCTAAATCTCCTGAAATAAGGTCTCTGGTGAACAGAGCCTCTAAATATTTTCACGTTTTGATCTATGACATAGAACACACAATTATAACCTGCGTGTGTTTTTTTTTTTAAACTTTATTGTGTCTGATTGTGTTTTTTAAAATCTTTATATATGCTTCAAAATGTATATAAATTTTGGATTAACTTGTAAAGATTATCTTGCTAGACAAAACGTGTAAGGGTCACAACCCTCTGTTAAACACAGATCTTATTTTTTGCGATTTTCCAAAAGTCTATGGGGAAAATGCATTGCTTTTTTACCGAGGGAACCCATGCGCCGCTAGCTTCCGGGTTGTCCTACAAAGTGACGTCATCACTTCGGCACTCTATTGTTTCAGTGGTAATGATTAAAAAAAAAAAAAAAAAAAAGTGGTAATGATTTTTTTTTTTAAGAAATCCGTGTTTAATTTAATTTGTAGGCTATATTATTTGATTACTGTTTTTATGAAAGTGTGTGAATAAAAATGTAATCCTGCAAGCTAAACTTTAGGCACACACACAAAATTGTAAACCCCAAACAAAATCGCACAAAGCAAAAAAAGTTTATTCTGCACTTGTTGAGATTGAAATTATATCCATTATTTTTATTATTGTTAATAATATACTGATTCTATTTCAACACAAATTTATATTTTTGAAGTGGTGTTTTGATCAAAATATCATAAAATGCTACAATAATAATTAGAAATTAATAATTAGAAATAATAATAATTTAAATGTTATGGATTTCTTGAAGACATGACATGATTCAACAAACAGATAAAAAATAATTCAACTGTTTAGCATTAAAATGTTACATTTGTGTACATTGTGTGCATTCTGTACTCCCGCTGCAAATGTGATTTTTGAATTTAGTTTTGATTTTCCCTTCAAACACTGCATGTTGCATTCTAACTTTTTTTTTACTTGGGCTATTTCATCATCTGGACTGAGTCTCTTTCAATAATCAAAACCCTAACCCTAACCCCAATATTTAAAATCTCTAGAATTACATTGTCACTAACTGACTGACCAGAAAACTCTTGAGTATTTCCATTGAATAAGGGCATTTGGCTGATGCTAGGGGTTTGATTTATTCTAGCCATCTCAAGTCATTAGAATATTTTGATAGATAAGTAGCTTCTGTAACCCGTTCTTCATATTGTACAGTGACCATTTTCGGGATATTTTGAACCATTTGTATAACTATATTGAGATAAGCATATTGCAGTAACTCAGAAGTTTGCAGTAACAAAATTAAACCACTAAAAGTTGACACTTTAAATATTTAGTGTCAATGATTAGGGTTGGAACTAATATCTGCTGAACGCCAACACTCCAGGACTGGATTTGAAGAGCCGTGGCCTATACTGTATCCTATTGCCAACAGTATTGGGACACCCATCCAAGTTATTGAATGGGGGTGTTTCAATCACTTCCATGGCCACAGTTGTATAAAATCAAGCACCTAGGTATGCAGGTGCTTCTACAAACATGTGTAAAAACATAGGTTGCTTTCAGGAGCTCAGTGAATTCAAGCGTGGTACCATGATAGGTTTCCACCTGTGGAATAAGTCCATTTGTGAAATTTCCTCACTACTAAATATGGTCAACTGTTAGTGGTATTTTAACAAGGATTATACTGTAAATCATAAATATACTGTATATAAATGTTTTAATGATTGCACAGATATGTTTTTTTTACAAGTGTATAGTTTATGAAGTCATTTACAGATGCACAATTTATATTTATTCCATAGTTCATTATATTCACAATTATACTTGTATATATTTCCGCATTAATGATCCATATAGAGATTACTTATGTGGAAACTACTTTGGGCCCATGTAGGCTATGGGACTGCTTGTGTTTGCCCATGTCTGACCCATGCGGTTTATCAAAATCGGCCCCATATATTTTTCACATTCAGAACCCATATAGAGATTACCTATGAGGGAACTACCTTGGGCCCATGTAGGCAGCCTATATGGGACTGCTTGTGTTTGCCCATGTCTGACCCATGCGGTTTATCAAAATGGGCCCCATATATTTTTCACATTCAGAACCCATATAGAGATTACTTATGTGGAAACTACTTTGGGCCCATGTAGGCAGCCTAAATGGGACTGCTTGTGTTTGCCCATGTCTGACCCATGCGGTTTATCAAAATGGGCCCCATATATTTTTCACATTCAGAACCCATATAGAGATTACCTATGAGGGAACTACCTTGGGCCCATGTAGGCAGCCTATATGGGACTGCTTGTGTTTGCCCATGTCTGACCCATGCGGTTTATCAAAATGGGCCCCATATATTTTTCACATTCAGAACCCATATAGAGATTACCTATGAGGGAACTACCTTGGGCCCATGTAGGCAGCCTATATGGGACTGCTTGTGTTTGCCCATGTCTGACCCATGCGGTTTATCAAAATGGGCCCCATATATTTTTCACATTCAGAACCCATATAGAGATTACTTATGAGGGAACTACCTTGGGCCCATGTAGGCAGCCTATATGGGACTGCTTGTGTTTGCCCATGTCTGACCCATGCGGTTTATCAAAGTGGGCCCCATATGTTTTTCCCATTCAGAACCCATATAGAGATTACTTATGAGGGAACTACCTTGAGCCCATGTAGGCAGCCTATATGGGACTGTTTGTGTTTGCCCATATCTGACCCATGCGGTTTATCAAAATGGGCCCCATATATTTTTCACATTCAGAACCCATATAGAGATTACCTATGAGGGAACTACCTTGGGCCCATGTAGGCAGCCTATATGGGACTGCTTGTGTTTGCCCATATCTGACCCATGCGGTTTATCAAAATGGGCCCCATATATTTTTCACATTCAGAACCCATATAGAGATTACCTATAAGGGAACAACCTTGGGCCCATGTAGGCAGCCTATATGGGACTGCTTGTGTTTGCCCATGTCTGACCCATGCGGTTTATCAAAATGGGCCCCATATATTTTTCACATTCAGAACCCATATAGAGATTACTTATGAGGGAACTACCTTGGGCCCATGTAGGCAGCCTATATGGGACTGTTTGTGTTTGCCCATGTCTGACCCATGCAGTTTATCAAAGTGGGCCCCATATGTTTTTCCCATTCAGAACCCATATAGAGATTACTTATGAGGGAACTACCTTGAGCCCATGTAGGCAGCCTATATGGGACTGTTTGTGTTTGCCCATATCTGACCCATGGGGTTTATCAAAATGGGCCCCATATATTTTTCACATTCAGAACCCATATAGAGATTACCTATGAGGGAACTACCTTGGGCCCATGTAGGCAGCCTATATGGGACTGCTTGTGTTTGCCCATATCTGACCCATGCGGTTTATCAAAATGGGCCCCATATATTTTTCACATTCAGAACCCATATAGAGATTACCTATAAGGGAACTACCTTGGGCCCATGTAGGCAGCCTATATGGGACTGTTTGTGTTTGCCCATATCTGACCCATGCGGTTTATCAAAATGGGCCCCATATATTTTTCACATTCAGAACCCATATAGAGATTACCTATGAGGGAACTACCTTGGGCCCATGTAGGCAGCCTAAATGGGACTGTTTGTGTTTGCCCATGTCTGACCCATGCGGTTTATCAAAGTGGGCCCCATATGTTTTTCCCATTCAGAACCCATATAGAGATTACTTATGAGGGAACTACCTTGGGCCCATGTAGGCAGCCTATATGGGACTGTTTGTGTTTGCCCATATCTGACCCATGCGGTTTATCAAAGTGGGCCCCATATGTTTTTCCCATTCAGAACCCATATAGAGATTACTTATGAGGGAACTACCTTGGGCCCATGTAGGCAGCCTATATGGGACTGTTTGTGTTTGCCCATGTCTGACCCATGCGGTTTATCAAAGTGGGCCCCATATGTTTTTCCCATTCAGAACCCATATAGAGATTACTTATGAGGGAACTACCTTGGGCCCATGTAGGCAGCCTATATGGGACTGTTTGTGTTTGCCCATATCTGACCCATGCGGTTTATCAAAATGGGCCCCATATATTTTTCACATTCAGAACCCATATAGAGATTACCTATGAGGGAACTACCTTGGGCCCATGTAGGCAGCCTAAATGGGACTGTTTGTGTTTGCCCATGTCTGACCCATGCGGTTTATCAAAGTGGGCCCCATATGTTTTTCCCATTCAGAACCCATATAGAGATTACTTATGAGGGAACTACCTTGGGCCCATGTAGGCAGCCTATATGGGACTGTTTGTGTTTGCCCATGTCTGACCCATGCGGTTTATCAAAGTGGGCCCCATATGTTTTTCCCATTCAGAACCCATATAGAGATTACTTATGAGGGAACTACCTTGGGCCCATGTAGGCAGCCTATATGGGACTGTTTGTGTTTGCCCATGTCTGACCCATGCGGTTTATCAAAGTGGGCCCCATATGTTTTTCCCATTCAGAACCCATATAGAGATTACTTATGAGGGAACTACCTTGGGCCCATGTAGGCAGCCTATATGGGACTGTTTGTGTTTGCCCATATCTGACCCATGCGGTTTATCAAAATGGGCCCCATATATTTTTCACATTCAGAACCCATATAGAGATTACCTATGAGGGAACTACCTTGGGCCCATGTAGGCAGCCTATATGGGACTGCTTGTGTTTGCCCATATCTGACCCATGCGGTTTATCAAAATGGGCCCCATATATTTTTCACATTCAGAACCCATATAGAGAGTACCTATGAGGGAACTACCTTGGGCCCATGTAGGCAGCCTATATGGGACTGCTTGTGTTTGCCCATATCTGACCCATGCGGTTTATCAAAATGGGCCCCATATATTTTTCACATTCAGAACCCATATAGAGATTACCTATAAGGGAACTACCTTGGGCCCATGTAGGCAGCCTATATGGGACTGTTTGTGTTTGCCCATATCTGACCCATGCGGTTTATCAAAATGGGCCCCATATGTTTTTCACATTCAGAACCCATATAGAGATTACCTATGAGGGAACTACCTTGGGCCCATGTAGGCAGCCTAAATGGGACTGTTTGTGTTTGCCCATGTCTGACCCATGCGGTTTATCAAAGTGGGCCCCATATGTTTTTCCCATTCAGAACCCATATAGAGATTACCTATGAGGGAACTACCTTGGGCCCATGTAGGCAGCCTAAATGGGACTGTTTGTGTTTGCCCATGTCTGACCCATGCGGTTTATCAAAGTGGGACCCATATGTTTTTCCCATTCAGAACCCATATAAAGATTACCTATGAGGGAACTATCTTGGGCCTATATAGGTTGCTTATATGGGATTGATTGTGTTTGCACATGTCTGTCCGATATAGTTTGGCCATGTGGGCCCCATATGTATTGCCCCATTCAAAACCCATATAGAGATTACCAACGTGGGTGCCACATTGGGCTCATGTAGGCAGCCTATATAGGACTGATTGTGTTTGCCCATGTCTGACCCATATGGGTTATGAAAGTGGACCCCATATATTTTTCCCATTCATAACCCATATAGAGATTATCTATGTGGGTACTACCTTGGGCCCACGCAGGCAGCCTATATGGGACTGGTTGTATTTGCCAATGTCTCACCCATTTGATAAACCCAAATGGGCCCCATTTGTGTTCCCCATTTTGAGCCCATGCCCTCATTTCCCATTAGTGACCCAACTAGGACCCACATAGGGAGCCCACCTATTTTTGCCCATGTGGGACCGACGTAGCTGACCCAAGTGGGCCCCAGAAAAGATGCCCATTTTGGGACCATACCCACTTGGTACCCACGTAGCCCAAGCATAAACCATGTGGGGCCCACATATACATGTTGGCTGGGTAGGGAGACCGGTCGGTTCTTGTAACACGGGGAGAGTTATACCACCACCATTTCTACCACTTAGGGATAAGATAGGACTTAAGTTTGACTTCCAGTATATTATATTAAAATGTCGTTTCTTAGGCAACATGTGATACAGTTTTCCCCTGCCAATTCCAAACCAGTAGGCTATGCTAATACAGCTAGCTAAATAGTGACTGACAGGGGTGGGGTGGGTTGTAACACTTCTTGAAAAAGTGTTATAACCATCCCCTATCATACAACTGATTGGTTTTTAATATTTTTACAGAATGTCCTTACAGAAGGGCAAGTCATTTAGATAAGCTGCAAAGGTACATGGGAATATAGATATCTATATAAAGGCTAGATATGTCGTCCACGCTGCTGGCCAATGGAGGTCGACGTCTGCACCTGGCGGCCATCTTGTCACAGGCAGCTCACTCACTCGTAACATTGTGTTAATGGTACATGTACTATTTAAATGACCATAACTTGCTCAATTTTCTACCGATTTTCAAACGGTTTGTTTTGCTATAAACGTCAGAGATGTAGTTATAACACTGCATACTTATGAATAAAAAGTGTATAAATAAATAATCATCCAGATAATTATACCCGGTCTCCCCTACACAGAGTAGAGCAGAGGATTGTGGGCCGGCAAGTGCATGGTCCTCTCCTCATGTGTGTAGGTGATCAGAAAGCGTTCTGCATTTACTTCTGCTCATCCTATACAAATAATTACATTTATCGCGACTGATCCTAACAATCCAATCTAAGCCATGACTGCTGTGATTGCAGAAAGTGTAATGTCATTGGCCACCTGTTTGTGCTCTAAGCTGAGACGATCTGCCGCCATGACGGCACTCGACAGTCACAGAACACAAAACAACAAGCTTCTCCAGGGCCTGGATATGATTTTTATCTCTGCTTTTGAAGGAAACCCTCCATGCATGCGGCTCTAAAGACCATTTTGCAAGATGTAAACAAAACTTGTCCAGAAGCACTTCCTGTTTCAGTTTAACACAACATAAAAGCTGGGATAAAATACAACCAACAGAACATATAAAACTGAATCAAAAAGTTAAACAAACATCTTTAAGATTTTTTCTTTACATGTGAATAAAGAAAACAGTGACAAACTGAAACAGGAAGTGCTTCTGGACCAGTATTGTTTGCGACGGCAGCCATTTTGCTCCAGAATGCCCAAGTCAAGTCACCTTTATTTATAGGCTATAGCGTTTTTTACAAGCAGCTTTACAGAGATAACATGAAAGTTGAATGAAAGTTGAATAGTGAATGTTGTAATAATGTTGTTAAATATAAAATTAAACAAAAGCCAAAAGCCAATGGTGGCAAAGAAAGGCAAAAAAGGCGACAGGCCCAAGTCAGTCAGTATATATGGGGATGATTAGGATGATTCGGCTAGTAAACTGGGGTTAAACCCCTACTCCCTGCAGCAAGCACTGGTCACACTTGAGCATTACATCAGTCCAGCCACACAAACTCCTCCTGTCGCCCCGTTCGGCTGAGATTATAGACTCTCTTCGGCTACAGCGCAGTGTTTCTGTGAAGCATGGAGTACGCTAAAACATTACTTCCTTCATCTTTAATGAGGTAAGACTATTTGGGCTTTATAAATAATCATTTTCAGGCTTTAATGTTGGAGAGCAACAGGATATTTGGTCATTTATGAAAATATTCTCTATGAAAGTTTGGTTTTATTGTAAATCTTATAGTAACACTTTAAGGTTCAATTTGTTAACATTAGTTAATGCATTAGCTGCATCACATACACCTAAAGGATTATTGGGAACATCTATTCAATTTCTCCTTATTATCTAATCAACCAATCAAATGGCAGTTGCTTCAATGCATTTAGGATTGTGGTCCTGGTCAAGACAATCTCCTGAACTCCAAACTGACTGTGAAAGGTGATTTAAGCAATTTTGAGCGTGGCATGGTTGTTGGTGTCTGAGTATTTCACAATCTGCTCAGTTACTGGGATTTTCACACACAAACCATTTCTAGGGTTTACAAAGAATGGTGTGAAAAGGGAAAAACATCCAGTATGCGGCAGTCCTGTGGGCGAAAATGCCTTGTTGATGCGAGAGGTCAGAGGAGTAACCACTCGTTACAACCGAGGTATGCAGCAAAGCATTTGTGAAGCCACAACACACACAACCTTGAGGCGGATGGGCTACAACAGCAGAAGACCTCACCGGGTACCACTCACCTCCACTACAAATAGGAAAAAGAGGCGACAATTTGCAAGAGCTCACCAAAATTGGACAGTTGAAGACTGGAAAAATGTTGCCTGGTCTGATGAGTCTCGATTTCTGATGGTAGAGTCAGAATTTGGCGTAAACAGAATGAGAAAATGGATCCATCATGCCTTGTTACCACTGTGCAGGCTGCTGGTGGTGGTGTAATGGTGTGGGGGATGTTTTCTTGGCACACTTTAGGCCCCTTAGTGCCAATTGGGCATCGTTTAAATGCCACGGCCTACCTGAGCATTGTCTCTGACCATGACCATCCCTTTATGGCCACCATGTCCCCATCCTCTGATGGCTACTTCCAGCAGGATAATGCACCATGTCACAAAGCTCGAATCATTTCAAATTGGTTTCTTGATCATGTCAATGAGTTGACTGTACTAAAATGGCCCCCACAGTCACCAGATCTCAACCCAATAGAGCATCTTTGGGATGTGGTGGAACGGGAGCTTCGTGCCCTGGATGTGCATCCCACAAATCTCCATCAACTGCAACATGGGTCATCCTATCAATATGGACCAACATCTCTAAAGAATGCTTTCAGCACCTTGTTGAATCAATGCCACGTAGAATTAAGGCAAAAGGGGGTCAAACACAGTATTAGTATCGTGTTCCTAATAATCCTTTAGGTGAGTGTGTTTACAGCATTTATTAATCTTGGCTATATTAACTTCAACATGGTATTTTTTCAAATTTAAATGTGTCTAATGTTTTAAAAAACAAATGAACAGAATATATTTCTAAATGAATAAACGCTGTTATATATTTATTAGTGTTAGTTTATATCTAATGTAATGAATTGACCCTTATTGTAAAGTATTTTTAATAGTATTATCTAGCTGAATAATGACTCTATTGTCTTTTTTAGAGCTGCTTTACAGCAGAATTAGTTTACATAACATATAATTACTTTCCTGTAAACGATTTTATGCAATTCTTAAATGCACAAATCAAATAATTAAAATGTGACCATTTTATATTAGGAGCTGTTTTATTTCACAGTAGATCTGTACTACTATCTGCTGTGTTTTGTCAAGCATTGTCAAACATTTGATTTCCTGTTTATATAACCGTATCTCACTCTAACAAACCAAACTGTTGGGTCAATGGCAAATTGCCCAGGTCACCAATAAATCCTTACAGAAAGCTGTTATTTCTGGTATTCAGACAAGCTGTAGCCATGCAGTCTGAGTCCAGAAACGATAGACTGTCCTGAGGTTGCAGGTCCTGAAGTTATAACAATCATTTCTATACCTCAAACTCTGTCATATTCAAAGTGTCTGATTTAACTGTACTCAACCTCCCCAGGCCTGTGTCGTCGATGGCGTGTCTTGCCCAGCGGATGCTGCCTCCTCCCCAGGCCCGTCCGTACAGGGTGTGCTCGCAGAACCGGCGCAGGAGGACAGGCTTCACGAGCACCTCTCTCGGAGACCTCCGGCAGCAGGTTCGATTACACAGCCGTCTCTTCTGCTCACTATAATCATTCTGTCTATAACCAGATCTTATTGGAGATACTGGAGAAAAATAATAAAATAAAATAAAAAATATGGTAACAATATTACAGATAATAGCCTATTTTTGAGTAGGTAAGGCTTGGTTTGTTGATTTATTTATTTATTTTAAGTTGACTCCCAAAAGTGTCTGAATTAGAGTGATTAGAAAAAAAACCTGATCATATTTGAATTTGAGTTATATGTATTGCAATATTAAAAGACCATATGCCCCTAGCAAAGTACATTACCAAACTTATTACTGTATTAGCATAATAACATAAGTTTTATGTTAAGTTTTTCAATAAGTTTTTACTCAAAGTTTCAGATTGTCAACACATGCAGTTCTTCGCAAGCTTACTATAAGGCCTACTCTAAGTAAAATATTCATATGAAGTCTCTCTCTCTCTCTCTCTCTCTCTCTCTCTCTCTCTCTCTCTCTCTGCAGGTGGCCAGTTCCTTCGTGATGGCGTGTCAGATGCTCACACTGGTGCTGGAGGATGATGGGACAGTGGTCGACTCCGAGGCTTTTTTCCAGTCTCTGCCGAATAACACTCCATTCATGGTCCTGGAGAAAGGAGAAGTCTGGACTTCTAGCAAACGGGTACAGCAGTGGCACATATTAATCATTTTAATGAACAAAATCTGTTATTGGTTAACTGTAAGTCCATTGACAAAAAGTGTCATTTTCACTGGAAACTATTATAAAAATTGTTTTGGGAAGTATTACAAAACAGTGCAAAATCAGCCTTACTGTATATTCAACAAGACACAAATTTTACACTAAAATATTATAATATATATTTTTTCATACAAACCAGGGATAGATAAAATCATCATTTTAAATTAAAATGAATAAATTAAAAGAAAATCACTCACAAAAATAAAAAATATTTACCTGCCTGACATTAACCGACATCACAGAACCGTGAACGTGCAAATGTGTTGTTATCGAGTTACTATCTTGTGGCCACGAGTTCCTATCTTGAGGCCACGAGTTACTATCTTGTGGCCACGAGTTACTATCTTGAGGCCACGAGTTACTATCTTGTGGCCACGAGTTAGTATCTTGTGGCCACGAGTTACTATCTTGAGGCCACGAGTTACTATCTTGTGGCCAGGAGTTACTATCTTGAGGCCACGAGTTACTATCTTGTGGCCACGAGTTACTATCTTGTGGCCACGAGTTACTATCTCGTGGCCACGAGTTACTATCTTGAGGCCACGAGAGTTACTATCTTGAGGCCACGAGTTACTATCTTGAGGCCACGAGTTACTATCTTGAGGCCACGAGTTACTATCTTGAGGCCACGAGTTACTATCTTGAGGCCACGAGTTACTATCTTGTGGCCACGAGTTACTATCTTGAGGCCACGAGTTACTATCTTGTGGCCACGAGTTACTATCTTGAGGCCACGAGTTACTATATTGAGGCCACGAGTTACTATATTGAGGCCACGAGTTACTATCTTGAGGCCACGAGTTACTATCTTGTGGCCACGAATTACTATCTTGTGGCCACGAGTTACTATCTTGTGGCCACGAGTTACTATCTTGAGGCCACGAATTACTATCTTGAGGCCACGAGTTACTATCTTGAGGCCACGAGTTACTATCTTGTGGCCACGAATTACTATCTTGAGGCCACGAGTTACTATCTTGTGGCCACGAGTTACTATCTTGAGGCCACGAGTTACTATCTTGTGGCCACGAGTTACTATCTTGAGGCCACGAATTACTATCTTGAGGCCACGAGTTACTATCTTGTGGCCACGAGTTACTATCTTGAGGCCACGAGTTACTATCTTGAGGCCACGAGTTACTATATTGAGGCCACGAGTTACTATCTTGAGGCCACGAGTTACTATCTTGTGGCCACGAATTACTATCTTGAGGCCACGAGTTACTATCTTGTGGCCACGAGTTACTATCTTGAGGCCACGAGTTACTATCTTGTGGCCACGAGTTACTATCTTGAGGCCACGAGTTACTATATTGAGGCCACGAGTTACTATCTTGAGGCCACGAGTTACTATCTTGAGGCCACGAGTTACTATATTGAGGCCACGAGTTACTATCTTGAGGCCACGAGTTACTATCTTGTGGCCACGAATTACTATCTTGTGGCCACGAGTTAGTATCTTGTGGCCACGAGTTACTATCTTGAGGCCACGAGTTACTATCTTGAGGCCACGAGTTACTATCTTGAGGCCACGAGTTACTATCTTGTGGCCACGAGTTAGTATCTTGAGGCCACGAGTTACTATCTTGAGGCCACGAGTTACTATCTTGTGGCCACGAGTTACTATCTTGAGGCCACGAGTTACTATCTTGTGGCCACGAGTTACTATATTGAGGCCACGAGTTACTATATTGAGGCCACGAGTTACTATCTTGAGGCCACGAGTTACTATCTTGTGGCCACGAATTACTATCTTGTGGCCACGAGTTACTATCTTGAGGCCACGAATTACTATCTTGAGGCCACGAGTTACTATATTGAGGCCACGAGTTACTATCTTGAGGCCACGAGTTACTATCTTGTGGCCACGAATTACTATCTTGAGGCCACGAGTTACTATCTTGTGGCCACGAGTTACTATCTTGAGGCCACGAGTTACTATCTTGTGGCCACGAGTTACTATCTTGAGGCCACGAGTTACTATCTTGAGGCCACGAGTTACTATCTTGAGGCCACGAGTTACTATATTGAGGCCACGAGTTACTATCTTGAGGCCACGAGTTACTATCTTGTGGCCACGAATTACTATCTTGTGGCCACGAGTTAGTATCTTGTGGCCACGAGTTACTATCTTGAGGCCACGAGTTACTATCTTGAGGCCACGAGTTAGTATCTTGAGGCCACGAGTTACTATCTTGAGGCCACGAGTTACTATCTTGAGGCCACGAGTTACTATCTTGAGGCCACGAGAGTTACTATCTTGAGGCCACGAGTTACTATCTTGAGGCCACGAGTTACTATCTTGAGGCCACGAGTTACTATCTTGTGGCCACGAGTTACTATCTTGTGGCCACGAGTTAGTATCTTGAGGCCACAAGATAGTTATAATTAATTTTTTTTACCAAAGTGGGACTAGAGGGGCTCCGTACATCCCTGAAAAAAGCCTGAAAAATTGTTACCATACTTTTTTTAGAGAGAACTTTTGCCACATCTGACAGTTCTTCTATATAACAAGATCTATTTCTTTCTTTACTGCATACTTTACAAGACATTTTTGTTGTTTTGTTTTGTTTTAGCAAACAATGAAGGCAGATTTGAAACTAGGTCTAATCAGGATCAGGATTGCGTTCCCTAGAGCCGGATTAACCAGATCCCAAGTGTTGTTTCTTTTGCAGCAGTTCATTTATCGGTTTTATTTATTTTTTAACAATCAGATTTAAAATGATTTTCAGCATTTGTTCATTAATGCAAGAGTTATTTTAGCTAACCCATCTTTGAGTTTTTGTTCCACTAGAGCGCATGCTTGTATTTACTCTGATGCCCAGTGATTTTGTCTCACAACAACCTATTTATTTTGCCCTCAATTCATATTTCCCAGGTTATGCCAAGTTTCCGACAACCGAGAAGAAGTGGGATTGCCAAATTGAGCTTCGACCTGTACAAGCTGAACCCAAAGGACTTTCTGGGCTGCCTAACTGTTAAAGCCACACTCTATGACATATACTCACTCTCATACGACGTCAAGTGTACCAGAGCCAAGTACTTTCTGATGTGAGAGACAAACACACACAATAAATTTCCTAATGTCGTGATTTATTATAGATTTCCTAATGAACGGATATATACGAGTGAAACGGCTTCTGAAACAAGAACAAATGTAGGGCGGGGCTTGATTTTGTCCATTGGGAATTGATTGGATGGTTGTGGTTTCCTATTGGTGGATCTCATGTGAGTGACAGTTTGCTCCGCCCTCATCATCAGTGAAGAGAAAAGATGCAAGAGGGAGGGGAAGGTATTTTGATGCAAGATTTCGATTTCATGTGAATTTAGAAAAATAATGTTTGAAGAGAATTTATAAAAGATATAGCCTACTGTAATATTCAATTTAAAGATTTGTCAATTTTCATTTGATGCAGGTGGTGACTTTAATTACAAATAGCCAATTTTTTTTGACACACACAATTGGATCCAAAAGTCAGACATTACTAGTGAACATGATTGTATCGTTTTATCATCTAATATAATACAGAACTTTTACCATTGAAAATTTTGTCCTTAAGAACAATCTGATTACCACAGAGCAAAATTATACCTTGTTGTCGAGAAGTATAGTCTAGTCTGAAAGTGATCATTCATATTAATATTACTCCCTTTTTCCTTCCTCAGGTCTTTACTGCGATGTTTCATGTACATGGCCAAACTGACGGGTCAGGTTCTCCTGTGCGGATCCTCGTATGTGTTGCGGTTTCTTGGGGAAGAGGAATGCTGTAGCTAAACGTCACATCAGATAGTGGGAAAATAATGAATAGGCGACTGCACTTATGTTTAGTTTTTGCTACATGCTTAGAAAAACATCAGTATTTTATATGGTTGGAAAATATCATGTTTAACATGTAAGAACTGCTTATTGAGAGGGTGATAACATTAAATGTGTGTGAATCTGTACTGCGAATAAAAAAAGTGAACTATAAAGAACAGCTTATTATTGTCATCTTTTATCAGGCTTGCTGAAAAATGATCTCCAGTTGAACTTGTTTTGAGACTGCATTTTAAAAGGACTTTATCTGATTTATCTGAAAAAGAAACTCCAAAAAGTGTCCATACTATGGAGCTTGGATTGTGTCTTTATTACATGTGCATAAATGATCTGAGAGAAAAAGCAAAAAAAGCATTTCATAAGAGAAGATAAATATTTGAGAGAAAACGTTTTCATACCAATAGCAAGAAATAATAATTTTTGACACTAAAAAACTTTGGAGAGAAAGTATTTTCTCATAGAACAAAAATTATTTAAAATTATTTCTGAGAAATAAAATCTCTCTTTTTTTCAGTGTGAAAACTTTTTCTCTCAAACATTTTTTCTCTCCGATCTATTATCTCAATTCGAGCTCCATACACTGTAAAAAATAAAAATCATGATTTGTTATCATAACGTTTTTCTCCTGTCAAATCAATTTAGATAATTTATGTGGTTCAGATAACATAATATTTTGAGTTTCTGATTATTAAATCAATCTCCTTCAATGTATTAACTCAATTTTTCAATTTCAACAAACTTAAAGTTTTAAGGCAACCAGGTTACTTCATTTTTTAAGTTAAATCAACACTATTTTATATATATATGTGTATATATATATATATGAAGAGTTCAGATGCAAAAGCCTCTAAGTGCCATTTGAAATTTTCTTCTAGAATGATCATTTTTATCAAGCTTGTATATTTAAGTTCAGTAATTTCACTTAAATGACAATGATAATTACCTATTAATTGTTATTTAAGTGAAATTACTGAACTTAAATATACAAGTTTGATAAAAATCATCATTAAAGAAGAAAATTTCAAATGGCATTTAGAGGCTTTTGCATCTGAACTCTTCATATATATATATATATATATATATATATATATATATATATATATATATATATATATAGTGACCCTTCTTCCACGATTTGTTTCTGGGTGACCAGATTATAGATTGATTTTGTCAGAAATATTGGTAACATATGCCTCAGATTTATTTATTTATTTATTTATTTATTTTTTGAGAACATGTATCAGACTTGTAATAAATATGTTGTAAAGAGACTGCTGGAAAAAGACAAGTAGGCTACAATAGACTTTCTTTTGAAATACGAATTACATTGTATTGTATTGTAGCATGATATGTAATTTTGCAACGCATTGCATAATTTGTGACTAGAAGAGAGCAATGACAGCACACTTGTGTGATTGTGCAGCTGATGTGTCATTCAAATTCCGACCAATCGTTTGAAAGCTGAGGCTCGTGTGTGTCAGTGAACTCACAGTCATCCTGCAGTCGAGACGAGCAGAGCTCAGATTCTGAGGAGCATCTTCACACACACCACAACAATGAGGGAAATCGTTCACATTCAAGCCGGACAGTGCGGCAATCAGATTGGGACAAAGGTTAGTCAAATCAAATTTATATTATTTTCCTATCACACTGTCGGTTTTAAACTATATTTAGCCCTTTCAAAAACAATTGCTACTGATTTAGATTTCATATGGAAACTGAAACTTAGGGGGACACATTTATTTAGGGAAACTTTTAAAAAAGTACCTGAAGCTGATGATTTTCAGTCATGACTCATGAGTGTTGGGTGTAACTACTAAGTAATTATGGGTGTAACTAATTAAGTAATTAGTTACTGTAATTTAATTACTTTTCCCTTGAAAATGTAAAGTAGCCTAAGGGATTAGGCTACTCTTCATTTATCTGTAATTTAATTACAGTTACTTCTGATGTAATCGAGGTAAATGTATAGATCAATCCGATCTCACAGAGATTCGAATGCATTAAATGAGGTGTCTAAATATTACGACCGCACTCAAATTCGTATGAATTTAATGTAAAATATATATGAAAAAAGTGTGAGATCTGTGACATAAAACAATAGGGTTTAACATCAAAATGTATTGTCTGATGCTAAAAAGTATGTTTTTATAACCTTCTCCACCTTGGTCTGTTTAAGGATAATTCATGCGATTTGTTTATTTGAAAGAATTATAACAGATTCATGTCTATCCTTATATTATTCAGCTGGTTGAGATTGATATGGGATTTTGAAAGTAATTAAAAGTAATTAAATAATTTTTAGAGAGAGTAGCCTAATTAGTACAGTAATCTGTTGAAGAGGTAATTAGTAGCTAGCTAGTAGGCTAATTAATTACTTTTTTTTGAGTAACCCAACACTGCTCATGACAGTGCTCATATACAGTTTTACAGCGCAAAATTGATTATATATTGAATGCAAAACAGCTGCAGTGCAAACAAGTTCGAATCTTAAACAAATGACTCGTATGATCCGATTCTTTTCAGTGAATCAAAACTGCGCGACCAGTGTGATTCCGTTCATTTTCAGTGATTAAAATGGGATTTCTAAAGGGATATATTCACTCAAAAATGAAAATGTATGTGCCCCATTGACTTCCAAACATATTAACTAACATTATCTCTTTAAGATTCGGTTCTTTTTCGTGAATTTCTTTTTCTAGGTATTTCTTGTGTACTAAAAACTTTAACAAACTAAACTGTTGACAACCCGTTAAAATGATTCGCATCTGGAATATACAGTAGCTACGACTCTCTCTCTACTGCTGATTACATTTAGTCAATTTTTGTTTTGGTCCTATTTAGTGTAGGCCTACTTAAATGCGATCAATGCTTGAGTCACGGTAGGCCTCAGGTCGTTATATTTTAAGGCCACATCAGTTGCCCTGGGTGGGTGTGGCAAGATGTGTCCTACTGTGCGCAAGTATGCCAAGAATCTCCACACTCATTGAATCTCATGCTTTGAAATCACATCTGAACTAACGCGAACAACTGTGTCGCATCTAGTTCTGGGAAGTCATCAGCGACGAGCATGGCATTGACCCAGCCGGCAACTATGTGGGTGATTCAGGGCTGCAGCTTGAAAGAATTAATGTGTACTACAACGAGGCGTCCTGTAAGTATGTGCATCAGTGTGCGAGCGAGTATGAATCAGTGCTCTTGTTGCTCCCCCTCAGTGACCTTAAACTTTGAACAGTGTAGTCAGCTCAGAGGAATTTCCTGGACTGCTCTGACTGCACTAGCATAATGTTTTATTAAAAAGATTTACATACATGAATAAAACCAATATGAATTCATTTGCTAAAGGTGCATTGTTTTATCAATTAATTTATAATCATTTAATTCATTATTAAACAGCATATCTTGTTTTACAGCAAGATTTATAGCCGTGTATGTGTGTGTGTGTTTAGCTCACAAGTATGTTCCCAGATCCGTGCTGGTAGACCTGGAGCCTGGGACTATGGACAGTGTTCGTTCTGGCGCGTTTGGACAGCTTTTTCGACCAGACAACTTCATCTTTGGTACAGTGTCAACATGCCAAACTTTCTCTCTTTTTTTGTAGGTCTTTAAGCAAAAGACTGTAGGCTATAAAGAACACATAATTGTAACATCTGTTTTTATATGTTCTTATAACACAGTCTCATCCCAAATCGTCATATAACTGACGTTTTGGGACGTATTTTGACCATACGTCAATATCCGCCTTTTTAGGGCCCCCTTAAACGTCGGTAGATGGCGATCCCGGGCCGTCATACAACTGACGCTTTACCTTTAACGTCAGTTAGGTGACGGGGTAGGTTTAGGGTTAGGTTTAGGTATGGGGTAGAGTTAGGATCCCATAACCTCATCTACCGACGTTTAAGGGGGCCCTAAAAAGGCGAATATTGACGTATGGTCAAAAGACGTCCCAAAACGTCAGTTATATGACGATTTGGGATGAGACCGGGTTGGTTCTTACAACATACACTCTTAGAAGAAATGGTTCTAGTTAGAACCAGAAATGGTTCCATCCCCCGCTTCATATATGGAACTCCAAAATGGTTCTATATAGAACCATTTTTTTTTTGGTATTAGGTTCTATTGGCCAAGTATGGAACCCTTTTTTTAAGAGTGTATAGAACCTTTTAGGGGTTCCAAATACGTAGCGCTGATAGAACCTTTTAAACCTTTTTATATGGAAAAAAATCCTGGAATGTTTTCATCAAAAACTTTAATTTCTTTTCGACTGAAGAAAGAAAGACATGGACATCTTGAATGACATGGGGGTGCGTAAATTATCAGCAAAAGTTTTTTTATTTTAAAAGTGAACTAGTTGTCTAATATCTAATGACCGTAGTTGCTAAGTTACTTACAGAAGTGGACTTTTGAAATAAAGTGTTCCCAACCAATCATCTCTCATTGTATTGCTTTTGCAGGACAGACCGGTGCCGGAAACAACTGGGCCAAGGGCCACTACACGGAAGGAGCCGAGCTGGTGGACTCAGTCCTGGATGTGGTCAGGAAGGAGTGTGAGCATTGCGACTGCCTGCAAGGCTTCCAGCTCACACACTCCCTCGGTGGAGGAACCGGATCCGGAATGGGGACGCTTCTGATCAGCAAGATCCGAGAGGAGTATCCCGACCGCATCATGAACACCTTCAGCGTGATGCCTTCACCGAAAGTGTCCGATACGGTGGTGGAGCCGTACAACGCCACGCTCTCGGTGCATCAGCTGGTGGAAAACACAGACGAAACGTACTGTATCGACAACGAGGCGCTGTACGACATCTGCTTCCGCACGCTGAAACTCACCACGCCCACGTACGGGGACCTCAATCACTTAGTGTCTGCCACTATGAGTGGAGTCACCACGTCGTTACGCTTCCCCGGCCAACTGAACGCAGACTTGCGCAAGCTAGCGGTAAACATGGTGCCGTTCCCTCGCCTTCACTTCTTCATGCCCGGATTCGCGCCGCTGACCGCGCGAGGAAGTCAGCAGTATCGCGCGCTCACGGTGCCTGAGCTCACACAGCAGATGTTCGACGCCAAGAACATGATGGCCGCCTGCGACCCGCGGCATGGGCGATACCTCACGGTGGCTACCGTTTTCCGCGGGCCGATGTCCATGAAGGAAGTCGACGAGCAGATGTTGGCCATTCAGAACAAGAACAGCAGCTATTTCGTAGAGTGGATCCCCAACAACGTTAAAGTCGCGGTGTGTGACATTCCACCCAGAGGACTTAAGATGGCCTCCACCTTTATCGGCAACAGCACGGCCATCCAGGAGCTCTTCAAGCGCATTTCCGAGCAGTTTTCGGCCATGTTTAAACGCAAGGCCTTCCTGCATTGGTTCACCGGAGAGGGGATGGATGAGATGGAGTTCACCGAGGCCGAGAGCAACATGAACGACCTTGTGTCGGAGTATCAGCAGTACCAGGAGGCTACGGCCAATGACGGCGAGGAAGCATTTGAGGATGACGAGGAAGAGGTGAACGAGTGAACAGCGGATGCCGTTTTTTGTGTCGGTTTAAGCTGCGATTTTTACGTTTTGAATGTGAATAAATAGAGTCAAAGCGTGTTTGCAATAAATGCATTTTGAGGACCATATACATTGTACTGTCTCAGAGAATATTTTTGTTTTTTTTACTACACTTGGACTTGAATTATTTATTAATAGTGCTTACTAAGTATTAAATGGTTTAAATCAAATAACTACTCCATGTCCTAAAAAAAAGGTAATAATGGAACATTTCCCTTGTAAAAAAAAGTGCATTTTATTGTATTGTGCACTTTTAGTGTACTTTTAAGTATATTTAAAAAAAACTGTACTTGCAGATAATATAATATTAAAGGGATAGTTCACTTTGAAATTAATTTTTGGTTTGTTTTAGCTTACCTCAAGGGCATCCAAGATGTAGGTGTCTTTGTTTCCACAGTATTTTCAATTTTGATAATTTTAGGTCAAACCGTTCTTGTCTGTCAGTCATATAATGGAGGTCTATGGTCACCACCTCAAAGAGCATGCACAGAGAAGTCCAAATTAAACATGATTTAATGACTCGTAAATGTAAGTACACATTGATGGCCTGAGACACGAAACGAGCGGTTTGTGTGAGAAAACTTCCGGCGCTTGCACAGACCGAAGTGGCCGCGGCCTCAGATCACTTGGACGTGGCTGTGGTTACAAGAGGTAAAAACGATATAAATACTGTTCGTTTTCTCACACAAAACGCTCGTTTCGTGTCTTAGGCCATCAATGTGTACTTACATTTACGAGTCATTAAGTCATGTTTAATTTGGACTTCTCTGTGCATGCTCTTTGAGGTGGTGACCATAGACCTCCATTATATGACTGACAGACAAGAACGGTTTGACCTAAAATTATCAAAATTGAAAATACTGTGGAAACAAAGACACCTACATCTAGGATGCCCTTGAGGTAAGATAAAACATACCAAAAACTCATTTTAAATTAAAATACCAAGCGTAACATTATTCTTCTGACGTCTGAAAATTCAGCCAAGCCGACTGAGACGGATGAGGATTATTTGCAGTGCTACCTTATGATTTGAAATGATTTCGTTTAATGCTTTTGAGTGGATTCTAAAGTCTTCTTTGGTGAAATCGAAAGTGCCTCGTTAGGAAAAAGGTGTATAGTCCGAGAGATTTGACGTGTATGTGCCTCAAGTTCAACTTGAACTGAAATCCTGTAGGATAGGTGAGGTTAAAGCCAGTCATTCTGAATAACACAGGCTTTCATGTCCGTAACACAAAGGCTCTTGTTCCAGCCGTGGACGCAAATCCTGCTCAGTCGATCTTCTATTATTCTCAACAGCTGCTGAGCAAGCCCTTCTACACTTAGCAGCATGAAGCTAACAATAGAGTCGACACCACTGTTTAGAGCCACAGCATGAACAAACACAAAGGGCTTTCGGCTGGAAATCATGTATCAAATTCTGTCATAGCAGCTTTTCCCATTTCTAAATGTAAAACTAATCTCTTAGGGGAGACTGTTCATTGCTCCAAACTATTAGTCATTGGCACACTGAGCATACACTGAAAAAGTCGGGAAGCCATATGGAAAACACAAAAAGCAATTGCTTAATAAATGAGTCCTCCATAAATGGCGAATTGATTTTTAACTATTTAATTATGTATTATATTTTATAAATACAAATGTAATTGCTTACAATTTTTACTTCATTTTGAAAAGGGCTTTATTTTTATTTTCAAATGATTAATTTACATTTTTGCACTTTATGTTTGCTAAATGATTGTGTAAAGTTAACATGCGATTGAAAGTGTTCAATATTTTAAATACATTTTTTAATAAATGAACAGACAGGGGCTTTATTTTAAGGTCTCATTAGTAATAACACAATAAAGTACTGAGTAAAATTAATTAACTTCCCCCTCGGTTTCACAAGTCTAAAATGCATGTTTGAGCTGTTTTAACTGAAAGCAACTTGCACTGATATATCTTAAAATAAATAAAGATGCCCATCTTTTTTTCTAAGTCACGTTTATAAAAGCTATTAAATGTCCTAACGAAACCAAGATTTAATCCTGGCTTTATCTAAACACTGTAAAAATGGATATGCTTTATCTAATCAAAAAAAAAAAAAAAAAATTGTGGCAACAGATTACAAGCAATATTATTAATTAAATTTAACAAATTAGTATTGAGTAATAATTAATCAAATTAATTCCTTAAAAGTTAACCATTTAAAATGAGTAAAACTTACAATAACAACCAAAAAAACATAAATTTAAGTCACCATTATGGTGATCAGTGTTTGTTTTGAAATGACGGTTTTCTCCTTCAGTGATTCTGCTTGTTAACATCAGGTGTCTTCCTACTTTTACAACTTTATTGTCTTATCCGAATGAATATTCTAGGCTATGTGATTCAATTTTCTTGTGAAGAGATAATCAGTATGGGTTATATGACCTTATTTCAGTGACAAATTTTTTCTCACAAACCAAACCACGCATAAACATCATTATCTCAAAACTACAAATTTGTACATACATGCTGCTGACATATTAATGTAGCAGAGTTTGTGCTGAATACATTTTAATAATACTTTAGCCATGAAAATGTCACAAGTAACAGAAAAAAGCACAAATGTCAGAGCCAGGACCCAGAGGGTTACTACATAATATTTTTATTAAACTTATGAAAAAGTACAACTGCATAATTGTATTGTATACATGCATTTTATTGTCAGTTTGTAAAGTGATTTATTTATATTTTACATTTTTACAATATGTGCCTCTCCTCGTCCCCCACACTTTTAGCTTGCTAGCAAGGCCAGTGGAGTGATACAGTCCCTACACAACATAAAAAGGTCCATGTGCGTGATATTTTGAAACATGAAATGGTTATTGGCCGGGTCAGTGCAGCTGTGTGTGGACGCAGTGGTTTAGAGGACTTACTTTGGTATGTTTAACAGCTGCAGTCGACTCAGCTGAGAGGAAAGTGGGTCAAAGTGTCTCGGTCGGATTTCCTGTAATATCCGAATGCCAGAACCTCCACAGCAGGATTATAAGGATATTATTGGTATTTTCACCCACAATTTAATTACATTCATAAATATATAACTCGATAGGCTGAATATGCTCTATATTCCATAATCTTTTACCCTCAGTATTACTAACTCACTGTAAAAGCGTGTGCAGTCACACCATGCCCAATAAGGCCTTGAAAATGTCTCTGGAATCTACATGTCTCATTTGTTTAAACCAACGAGTCATCGTCAGATATACTCCAAAGGTAATGCTTACCCTAGAGATGGGTATTAAAGTAACAATACTATGCAAACTGTCTGCTGAAAAAATAGCTCATGCCTAAACATTTCTAAAAAAAAAACAACTTTATACATTTACGGTCACATTTATGGTGTGCTCGCGTGGCACAGATTTATGTTTCCAAAAGGCACACTTCACTTCCGCTTATATTCATGGCTTTATTAAAAAATGTTTATACAAAAGTTAGATCATTCCTTATACTTCAAAAGGACCTCTGCACATTGGCAGGCTTCTTCAGTGTCTGTTTTTAAGTCTCTTCTTGAAACACACCTCTATTCTTTGGCCTTTGATAACTGAAATTGACAATTCAGGTTTGGTTATATTGATTTTATTCATTTTATGGTTGTTATTGTTTTTTATGGGTCGTGTGAGTTTTTATATATTTTTTATTGTTTTAGTGAAGTGCACTTTGTGTCCACTTTGGATTTGAAAGTGCTCTATAAATAAATTTGATTGATTGATTGATACATATAGTAACAAAGAGGCAAACAGGACCACAAATTAGACACACTTCAGACTCTTCCCTTCCATACAATAACCTAGATAAGAGTGTGTTTTGTCATTTAGGGGCTGTGTAGTGTATTTCAGTGAGTGTCGATCAGACTTTTGCATCCAGTTATGAGATTGTATGTCTTCTTCAGATTTATGAGCTCTGTATGAGTCAAGCAGTGTCCTTCGTGCATATTCATATCACTGTGAATAAGTGTAAATAGCCTACTGTATAATAAAATGATGTATGTAGCCTAAAAGGAAAAAAGTTATAAATTATAAAATAATGAAGGATTGTAAGTGTCATTATAAAGAATAAATTGTTCTCTATGTACAGTAAAAGGAGTCAAACTCGATTTACTTAATTATGTTGATCAAGTTGATCTTTCGAAATGCATCTAAAAAAAGCATTACGACAGCAACACTGACATCATCTGGACAACACGTGAAAAATGCAAAAGTCATGAATAGTCCGGCCCTCTAGAACCACACAGATCTTTAATTTAATATCTTTTTGTTTTCTAAAGATGAAAGTTATTATGAAAAATCGTATATTCATCTCACAAAGTAAGAGGTTCTATATAGAATATATTATATATTTTTTTTCCTACTATGGAAGTCAATGAGACCAGAAACTGTCTGGTTACTGATATTCTTCTAAATATCAGAAAATCGGCTGAATGGACTCTAAAACGGTAAAACTCGACTGTTTAACTCTGGGGGAGTGGTAAAATGAGCCTATTCCCCCAAAAAAATGGAGTATCCCTTTAAGATTTGATATCTTCAACAACCACTTTTTATGGATTTTTGAATGGACTTGGAGTCATTTTTATTAAAAACAAATGGCTGGGATAGATTCAGCACCCCTAAAAAACCTAGTTAGACATCTCAAAAGCTAATAATAGTAAAATAAAATAAAAAATAAATCATCATTTTCTCCAAGACCCTTTGGGGACCCCAAACTTGATCGGCTCTCCAGGTGTTTCCACAAGGATTTGGCTGTGGATAAATTGGGAGGTGTTAGACACCATTCATGGCATTTTTTATGTTGTCACCATTTTTATGTTGTCATGCGCACAGCTACACAATTAGGAGAAGAGACATTTAAATACACAAGCAACTGTAGTAATAACAATGGCATAACAATGACCTGAAACAATACCTTCCAAATAAAAAGCCACCAAAAAAACTACAAGCAAGACAAAAAACAAACTTATACCATCCTCAGATCCCTTAATCTTATGAGTCTGTATCAGTGGTTCCCAAACCTTTTGTGCCAGGCCCCCCTTGTATTGAGAACATATTTTACAAAGCCTATGCATCCACATAAGGACAAGAGTCAAGACATTACTTGCAAAATCCTAGGATTATTTGAAACATTATAATAAATACAGTACTACAACTTATCTTCAAAGGCTTCTCTTTGTGTTCATGTTGTGAAGTCTACCAGTGACGTCTTAACCTTCACTTTACAAGACCTGAGAATTACTCCCACACATCACTCTAACAGGCAGACAAGCCACAGCAAGATATACAAAGTCTTTTACTCTTTTCTTCCTGAACACAAATATCATATTACATGATGTGAATGGATAATGAAGATAATAAACATCCGCCAATTGCCTAATCTTGTTGAGTGGCAAATGGATCTGCAGCCATCTAGTGGACATTTAGATCAAACCCCTCACTGTTTAAACTTTAAAGGGATAGTTCACCCAAAAATATACCGTTTACGTTAACTTTTTCCCCAGTAAAATCAATCAAATATAGCCTACTTTTGTTCAATAGTAATTAATATATATATATATATATATATATATATATATATAATATATATATATATATATATATATATAATTAATTTATATATATATATTTCTACAATTTTTACAATACAAGATTTTTTTTTAATTAACCTCTTTATTGATTTGAGCTTTTTAAAAGTTGATTTGTACTTTCTATCTGGTAAATCACTAACTTGTTTCAATTTCTGCAGGTATGTAGAACATGTTGTCCATGTTAATCAGTATCATTTGCACACACACACACACACGCACACACACGCACACACACACACACACACACACACACACACACACACACACACACACACACACACACACACACACACACACACACACACACACACACACACAAGGAAACAACAACTGAAAGCTGATATCTGTGTATTTTGGATTTCATCAGAAAGATCAGAAACATTCTTCATGTGCCAGTTTTCAGATGGCAGAACCAGTCAAACTGTAGTCCATGTACCGCATTACTCAAAACGCATCAAACGCTATGGCACACGCTGCGCTACTGCTGCTGATCAGCTTGACCATTTCTGTGGGTCGAGCCATCAATTTCTATGGGGGATCGATTACCTTCATGCCTGGAAACATATATCCAGGTGGAGCAGTGGAGGTAAGTCCAGAACAATACATTCGGTAACACTTTACGGATGCACTAAAAAGCATTAATTTATGCTTGACTAATGCACAGATAATACTGAATTAATGTGTACTAATGATTATTTAAGCTATTCATTAATGATTACACCACATTAGGAACTAATTAAGAGTCTGTAAGGTTAATGTATTAGTTCATTCACAAATTGTTATTAATTAAATATGTAATTGTGGATTAAATCCATAATAACTATTTTTTTAACTAATAGCGTTAATTAATTATGTTAATTACCAGAATGAGCCAAAGCCTTGTATTTCAACTTCCAGATAATATGACAGGTTCCCTAATATGCATCAATACATGATTAATTACTTCATTGTTAGTGCAAATTCATGTGCAAATTACGACATACACATGATGTGCCCCCACAAGTAAAGTCATAACATAATGATAGCTACCTTTGCAAATCATTAGCTAATGATTAATTAAAGCAGACAACTGGAAGTGCATAGCTTTGACTAATTGTGGTAATTAATTAACACATTAATTTACATTATTAGCTAATAAAATATGTTATTAAGGAATTTATACACAATGACACATTGAATCAATAGCAATTCATGTATTATTTAATCTATTAATCATATAGACTCTTTATTAGTTGCTGATGCAGTAATCATTAATTAATGGTTTAGTTCTTCATGAGTTATATATTAACTCAGTATTATCTGTGCATTAGTTAAGTATGAATTAATGTATATTAGTGCACCCGTATTGTAAAGTGTTACCATACATTCATATCTCTTTAATCTGTTAGTGTCACCCCTCTTTTTGAGCAAAGATTTCAAATGAATATTTTAGAATTCATATTAAGGTTGGTTATTTTAAAGATGCTCTAAAAAATGCAGACAAAGTTGGGTCAAATATGGACAAACCCAGTCGCTGGGTTAAGTCTTATATTTAAATGTTTAACCCAATAGTTGGGTTTGTCCATATTTGACCCAACTTTGGGTTTAAACAACACAGCATATTTTTAACAGGCTATTTCTCTATTTCTGTTATTTTATTTGAAATTAAACAACTAAGAAACTCACCCTCATTTAATTCCGAACTTGCATGATTCTCTTTATGGTGATTTTTTATTTTTTCATAAAGTGAAAGTCAATGGGGTCCAATCTTTGAAAGCATTCTTTACAATATCTTGCACGTTGTTAAAAAAAAAGATATCTGTTGTATATATTCCTGGCAGATGCACTTTTACTACAGAGAGTCTGGTAAACTGCCCTGTGATCCTCAAGTCGCATGGACCTGTGATAGTGGCGACTGTGGCCTTCTCACATTCTCAGAGGCTGAGGTGACGGATCAGGACCATTCGGGTCAGATCCTCTGGTGCCAGTATGAGCGTCACATGACCACCAATGTCACTGGTGACGAGCCCTTCTTTCTGAGGTAAGATCAATAGAATAATAGTAAAAAATAGACTTTTGCATACTTTTACCAAGAGTACTTAAGAGGGTACAGACCCTCTTCAAGTATTGAACAATCATATGTCAATTATTTTTATTATGATATTTCAGGGATTTTCCTAATAAAATAAGATCTTTTCAGGAATGTAATTTATAATATTTTTTCACAAAATAATCTTAAACATTATTGTATCTAAAATCAACTTACAGTTAAGTATCGTTCATCAACAAGTAGGAAATAGTACTAAAATGTGTTGTACTGAAGTAGAAGTACAGACTAAAGTAAGAATAAACATTGACCATTTTATTATTAAAACTCTCTTTAGTGACTCTGGTTGCTGCTGGGAAAATAATGTTCGTGATGTCCGTGAATTTACGCTTCATAGCCTCGTTGACACAAGACTACGTTCAGACACTAAGACTGCAAACAGGTCCCCTGTTTCTGCAACAATACCAAACATAAGGTTTGTGCTTTTAAAATACATTTTATCTATAGACCTGTCCTACAGCTTTCTTGAAAACTTGATTCTGTGTGTTCTACTGCTAACCTGAAGATCAAATGTGTTTGTGACCACCAAACTATAAAATGTATTTCAACTATGGCTGATTAATCGCATCCAAAATAAAAGTTTATGTTTAAATAATATATTTGGTTGCACTGTGTATAATTATTTTATATATTTAAATACACACACATGCTTGTATATATTTAAGAAATATGTTCATGGATATACTGTATTAACACAGTGTCATCCCAAAAAGTCATATAACTGACGTTTTGGGACGTATTTTGACCATACGTCAATATCCGCCTTTTTAGGGCCCCCTTAAACGTCGGTAGATGGCGATCCCGGGCCGTCATACAACTGACGCTTTACCTTTAACGTCAGTTAGGTGACGGGTTAGGTTTAGGGTTAGGTTTAGGTCTGGGGTAGAGTTAGGATAACCTCATCTACCGACGTTTAAGGGGGCCCTAAAAAGGCGAATATTGACGTATGGTCAAAAGACGTCCCAAAACGTCAGTTATATGACGTCTTGGGATGAGACCGGGTTGACTGTATATAGATTTATATATAATTTATATTATATACAAATATAAATATTTTATATATAAATAATATTTTTTTTCCTAAATATACAAGCATGTGTGTGTATATATATATATATACAAAATAATTATTCACAGTGCACCCACATATATTATGTAAACACAAACTTTTATTTTGAATGCGATTAATCGTGATGAATCGTTTGATTAATCGCCCTAATTTCAACGTTTTATTTCATGGTCTTTCCTCAGGGTTCCTCAGAACTGTTTTCATCGTCTTCACCTGCTGGCCCATGACCCAGATGGAGATCATGTGAGATGCATGTGCCCATCTTGCAATCAACACCCAAACATAAATCTTGATGAGGTAACATTTTAGAATGATACACTCCCATTACAAGTTTAGATTAAACAGGCAAATGCACCTTGGTAATTTAAAGAAGCTGATTTCAGGACTGCGGATGACAGAAATGTTGAATGTAAAAAATATTACAATTTCATTAAATGTTGACAAGTATAGATTACAAGCATCCATTGAATTAATAACTTTCTTGCCAGTCTTTCTGCTACATGTAAATAGACCTTAGCTAGGGTAGCACTATATTTACTTTTGACAGGAATAAAAACAAAGCTGTGGTTAATAGAATACAGTGGGCGAATTCCCATCGGAAGTGCCCTACTCAATCCGAGTGGGAACTTTGCAGGGAGCAGGGCCTGCATGTCATAATGGAGGAGCCGTTTGATTCAACAAGGTGCTGAAAGCATTCTTTAGAAATGTTGGCTCATATTGATAGGATAGCATCTTGCAGTTGATGGAGATTTGTGGGATGAACATCCAGGGCACGAAGCTCCCGTTCCACCACATCCCAAAGATGCTCTATTGGGTTGAGATCTGGTGACTGTGGGGGCCATTTTAGTACAGTCAACTCACTGACATGTTCAAGAAACCAATTTGAAAAGATTCGAGCTTTGTGACATGGTGCATTATCCTGCTGGAAGTAGCCATCAGAGGATGGGGACATGGTGGCCATAAAGGGATGGACATGGTCAGAGACAATGCTCAGGTAGGCCGTGGCATTTAAACGATGCCCAATTGGCACTAAGGGGCCTAAAGTGTGCCAAGAAAACATTCCCCACACCATTACACCACCACCACCAGCCTGCACAGTGGTAACAAGGCATGATGGGTCCATGATCTCATTCTGTTTACGCCAAATTCTGACTCTACCATCTGAATCTCTCAACAGAAATCGAGACTTTATAAAGTACAACTGAAAGTATTTTCCTGAAAGATGTTTCATACAGTGCGTGCCATTGTAAAGAGTACATCTAGCCCTCACAGCCTCACTCATCTGTGTTAAATTCAATATGGCGACTTATGGCTCTTTCAGACTGCACGATTTTCAAAGTAGTCAGGTCGCTGCTCTTTTCACACTGCATGACTATCTTGGCCAGCATTCAGTCGCTGCTGTGTTCACACTGGACGATGGATCGGCGACAGAAGGTTTCACACTGCATGACTTTAGAAAAATCGCCGACAGACTCTGTCTAGCACGCTGCACGCAAACTACATTTCACAACAAACACGCGTGAGATATGAAAAGGAAACAACGCGCGACACCACACGTGCAAGACCGGAGTTCTCACGTGAGACTTTTTTTTTCAACCCGGTTGTGGTACAGCTGGTGAAACAGACACGAGTGCTCCTGCCAAATTTCTACTAATTTTTCTTCCATTTATTGTGTCCAAATAGACCGAGAAGAAGCTTTTTTGTTGAAACAATGCCATATCATGTTGATATGTGATCTATAACTCCTCCCCGAACTCCCTGCTGCTCTGTATCTTGCTCTCTCACTGGCTGCCGGTGATCGCCGATGTAGTTTTCAGTCAAAACACTTTTCACACAGCAGGATTTTGAATCGCCGACAGGTCCAGATATTTAGCATGCCAAATATCTTACGGGCGTCGGCGACTCGTCGGTGATTCTCTCAGTTCGCGTCTTTGTTCATTCACACTGCGTGATTGTCACTCGCGTAAACGAGCGCCGATTTGCCTGTGATTTCGGGCATTTGTCGGCGATTTCTCAAAACATGTCGGCGAGCCAAAATCGTGGCTAAAATCATGCAGTCTGAACTCGGCATAACCTGACTAAAGTCTATGCCAAATAAAAAATAAAACACTATAAGAACAGATCTGTGAACCATTTTAGCTAATCTTTTATCTGGTGTATCAGTTAATATGCTTTAACATCTACAGGAATGTAGAACATGTTATCTATAAATAAACTTAATCTTTAGCATTTACCCACATCAGGAAATAACATAATACTGACACTGTTCAGTATTTGTGTGATGCGTGATCAGCCGTGAGTGACCATTATTGCTTCCCAGGGCGCTAGAAAATCATATTTCCAATGTCTCATAGTTTTGTTTATTTTTCCATGTTTGACACTTTTTTTTCTTTTTCTTTACAGTTTTACAGTTTAAATGTTACATTTCAATGCACAAATGGTGCTATTATTTTTCTGTCTAGGACTCGTGCACTCTGAGCAGTAATGGTACAGTGGACTTGGGACTTCATGTTTTTGAGTTCACATTGGAGGACTATCCTGTATCAAAGGTCACTTTGACAAAACAGAATGGGATCTCGTCTGCCAGAAATCCTTATAATCAGACCGCCAACACTGACTCAACTCCTCTCAGTCAAGTGCCTCTGCAGTTTGGAGTTGAAAGTGAGTGAGAATAATGTAGATCAGTGGTTCTCAACCTTTTTTAATCCATTTTCCACAACACATTTCAAAATCCAGAAAGTGACACACTCCTAAATTACGTTTCAAGATACCAGAAGTTTTAAGAGCTGAATGTTTTTCAAAGTTTCAACTCTTAAACAACGCATTTACACCTCTAGTTGTTTGTGATTAACTGGATAAGGATTCAGAATTGGAAAAAAGCAGGTAACACTTTAGAATACGGTTCCTTCGTTAATGAATAACTACACTAGAACCAATAAGTAACGCAAAATTAACCTAGTTACTATTATTAACTAACAAGAAACGCTGATTAACAAACTAGTAAGTAATAGCACACAGATGAAAGTGGTAGATCACTAGCTAATCAATAACTACTATTTTTTCAATACTTCCTAGAGAACTACTAAAAAAGTTTATTAACAATCTAGTAACTATTATTAACTAAAAAAAAAAAACTCTGATTAAGGCACTAGTAAGTAATAGTGCGCAGATGAACGGGTTACTACATACTTCTGTTGGAATTACTAATTATTTGGATCCGTATTATAAAGTGAAGACCATGGAAACTAACTAGTAATGACTCAAGTGTCACTAAAGACATTTTCTAAAAGTGTACTAAAGTTCCCCAAAAATCTCAAACGCTCAAAATAACTTTAGTGTTTGGTTGCACAAATCACGTCTACATCATGCAGTAACACTTGAGTCATTACTCGCTCCAATGACTTTATACTACGAATCCAAATAATTAGTAATTCCCACAGAAGTATCTAGTAACACTTTCATCTGTGCACTATTACTCACTAATTTATAATCAGAGTTTCTTTTTAGTTAATAATAGTAACTAGATTGTTAATATTGTGTTACTCATTCACTCTCAGAAAAAAAGGTACAAAAGCTGTCACTGGGGCGGTACCTTTTCAAAAGGTACACTTTTGTACCTAAAGGGTGCATATTGGTACCAATATGCACCCTTTAGGTACAAAAGAGTGACAGCTTTTGTACATTTTTTCTGACACTGTTGGTTCTTCTGTAGTTATTCATTAACGAATGAACCGTATTAAAGTGTTACCAAAAAAACATACCAGTAAATAATTATTTTACTCAATTTCAACCTGATATATATATTTTTTTAACTTTAAAAAATATTTACATTATTTTTTCAGTTCTAGAAACCACACTGGTGACACTTTATTTAAAGCTTTATTCCATGGTTTCTCTGAATACTCGATTCTGATTGGCTGGAAGTTGTTAATTAAAGCTGTTTATGCGCAGATAGTTCAGTCACTGTTCTATTATGAGATGGAAACTTGAGTTAGTGACATAATAAATCAAGTTTGTCTCCTTATGATCTCAAAATACTAAAATAGTATACATGTACATATTTTGTAATAAACTTAATATTGTTTTTAAATATATATATTAACATTTAAACAAATTAGTAGTTTTATATTTCTCGATTAGTCGATTATGCTGTTCGCAGTGCATCATGGGATTGTAGTTCTTACTATCACTAAAGACATAAGTACACAGCCATCTACTTTTGTATTTTTCTAAGATTTTCAAACACTTTTTTGGCTTCACATCAAAGTTCGTAAAGTTCATATTCATGGCTGATAATGCTTTAATAATGACTAAAATCCCTATGGGAGATTTGAATGAGGAAAAAACTTCCAGAACCAACAAAACTCTTTTAGTGGGCACTGCTGGATTCTAGAAACATGTGATAAAATACAAACTAGAACAAGTTTCATTTGCTGTCAAAGACTAGTACTGTATGAACAAGGCTTTAGCAGTAGCTTTCATGTATTGTGTTGCTTCAACTCACTGTAGTTCTGTGCATTTAAATCATTCTACCCTGTTTCCACTGTTTTGTAGTCCTTACACCAGTCCACAGTTGTGTACCAGGGGTGAACAGGCCAAGTTTACTGACACCAACTCCCTTACATGGAGATGTACAACATGCAGCTGTGGGACGTGATCACATTATCACCCTCCGTGCCCAGAGCTTGGGCAACAGGTCTGAAATATGCATTGTCCAAAAATTGAAAAAAAAAAAAAAAAATCTGCTACAACTTTCCTGAACAGGCCCAAATTTCACTCTGCTAAAATATGCAATTTTTGTATAAATCCAGAAGATCCATCAGATGCAGGCCCGGTTCTATTGGGCTATAGGGCAAAATCTCATATTGGTGAAACAGATTTGGCAAACACTCCATTGCTTATTTGTGTTTGTGCTCTGGACAACATTGAAGGTTTCTATTTACAATATGTTTTTGCAGCGCTGAGCAATGTAGCCAATCACAGACATATCTGTTGAGCTCTTAGATTGTCCCTATTATGGATTTTTGAAAATGACCTTTCATGTAGTTTTGTGTAGACCCTTCATGACCACGATACCACTGCATTATAAAGTTTCCGAGGGGCGCTCCTGTAAAAAATAAAGTGGGTGAAACTTCCAGTGAGGCGGCGGAAGTAGCATTCCAATAGTATTTTGTGTGTTAGTTAGCGAAGAGGCTAGCTGTTTTTCGGAGAATTATTTTACTATTTAAAGACGCAAATCTTTATGAGAGATGTCGTTACGGAGCTCAGGTGCTGTTCGCAGTTGTATGTATAACCGGACTAAACTAATTCAGTGGCTTAAACGTGATTGTTTTGAATATGCTGGAAATGAAATCAGACTGTAACGTTAGTTTCCATCACCTCCCAAAAGACGACGAATCTTCCTGTGTACATTAGTTTAGATTCTTAATATTCTATAAACTCTATCAGCATGTGATTGGCTGTTCGCTACTGATGTTACACCTAAACTCAGGATCAAAGCCTGAGTTGACAGAATATGTGCCAGTTAATGTATTCAAGCAGCACATTCATTTATAATTTTGAATAAACTCCAAAGCACAATGACTAAGTGTGTATTTTTTATTTTAATTGTTTGTCAGCTCACACAACTGTCTGTCACCATGCCTTGCGAGTACTGATTA
The DNA here is from genome assembly GCF_988280905.1 of Pimephales promelas. NCBI lineage: Eukaryota > Metazoa > Chordata > Actinopteri > Cypriniformes > Leuciscidae > Pimephales > Pimephales promelas. The sequence continues at coordinate 3,240,221 of NC_142790.1, read as the reverse complement.
TTAATAATGTTATTATAATACTCCCAATCAACTACTCCAGAGGGTAAAGGTACTGTTATTTCACCCTTTTTAATTTCGTTGAGGTTGTGTTCCCACATCGTTAGCTAGTTTGGATCGCTATAACTTGAATGACTGTCAACTGTTGAATGAACGAGTGTCAAGCATGTCAAGTCGCGCTTAGTTTACTTCGAACCAGAAGTCGCGCCCACTTTTGACGCAAGGCCTCATGGGGCGTAGACAACTTGTGGATACTTTTGCTGCGTTCGCTTTATTTTACTGATGACTGCTTCTCGAATCTCTGAGTTAAATGTAGGATTAGCAAACCACTTGCTTTTGAACGATGGTGTTCAAAATACTTAGTTTTGAGTTTATATCGAGTAGGTCTCCTGCTAACTGGCTAACTCACATTATTACTGTCTTACTGAAATACTCTCACAGTAGCTACATTGCTATTTGTGTTGTGGTGGTGCTTAGGAGGCGTTGCTTACTCATATCTGTGCTTTGCACCCTCCCTAAATTCAGAAGCACACTCAGTGATTTGTTTCTGGAACCAGGCCTGATCAAATATGCAGTATGTGGAGTTGTTGAAATGCTTAGTATCTCATGCTTAGTAATGCTTAGTTATTTGAGTAAACGTTATTTAATCTTTCAATCACTGTTGTATAGTATCTTAGACTTCCAGGTCAGTGGTCCATGGAACATGTCAAAGAGCTTGAGGAATGCAAGTCAAGGGGTTACAGAGGCAATGCTCACATGGACACCACAGGAATCTGACCTGCATCATCATGTACCCGTGTGTTTCACTGCAGACACACTTCAGAGGTAAAATGAGGTCTGTTCATAATAAGCTCACTGAGAATTCAGGATTAGATTTTGTTCCTTGATCTGTCATTTGTCTTTCTCTCCATAACTAGTCAGTCAGAGATGAGGTGCATTGTGATCATTGTGGCAAAATCGAGGGTTCTCTCAGGTAAAAAAGATTTCATAAATGTCATAACGAACAAATCTGTTGACAGTTGTTTTTGTTTTGTGAAATATCTAGATCAGTCATGAAACTCTAGATGGTGCTGATATGTCCTTCACATGCAGCCTGCACCATCTAGAGTTTTATGACTGATCTAGATATTTCACAATACAAAAACAAACTGTAAACTCTAAAAATGAACAACTGTTAACAGTTTTTATTTTTGCTTGCAATCATATTTACTACATGGCACACGCTGATTGGCCTCTTCTGATCTTGCAACCAATGAGATTGCTTGCTCAACAATTGAATAGTCTGGTTTAGTGTTTGCCGTAGGCTAGTCCTGCACGTACGATCTGAAACCACCTTCCCCAGCTCCACCTGCTTAGATCTGCTATGGTACTTAATGTATCATGCAACAGCAGAATAATCTTACTGTACATACTTACAGCAGCGTGACTGTGTATGATATGAATTTAAAGGTACAATATGTAGGATTTTTCACCACCAGGGGTCGCTAATCTCTTACAATAACAAAGGCGTATATCGATGACGCAAAGCATTGAGTGGAATTATGGATCTTGTCGTCAAGCTGATGGATCTTTAATGGACGAGTGAATACTTTGATGTTTTAACATGACTGGTGTGAAGCAGGGCGCGATTGCTAATGAGAGACAGATATAAGCGTCACACGCAACGCGAGTTCTGCGGATATTGAGGAATAAGGACATTTCATTCTACCGAACTACACGCAAATGCTCAATTAATACTCAGCTTATTAGACAAATTAAACTTGAGGTAATGTAGCGCTGTTTCACTTGCTCTAACAGTTTCACTATCACACTAAACAGCATTTGAGTGTTGAATGTTGTTAGTTAGGTTGTTTGTTGGCTATATGAGACTAGCAGTAAGCTAGTACATACAGATCATATTCTAACATTTCATCATGGCAAACTAAATAAAATTGATTAGTTTAATGTACATTTGCTCACCTGTCTAAAAAAGTACATGCAACACTCTCGTCTCTGTCAAGTCGAAGTTAGTCGCGGACGTGGAGCTCTCGGCATCTGGAAAGATGTTGGTCTTCGTTTTAGTCCTCTTTTTGTCTCAAAGTCTGCATGCCATGGTCCATAATGTTTGAACAAAACAACAACAGCGTGAGCGTCCTTGCTAAGCATAAACCAGTTGTCCACATCTGTCGCCATGGTTACTATGGCAGAAACCGAGGCTAACACAGATATGACGCCATTGACTGGCGACTCTTCACCCCTGCTCAGACGCCCCGTTTCCTTGGTTAAAATTGCAATTTTCTCACGATTTACAAATAGTTGGAAACATTGGCGATATTGTAAGTAATCAACTAAACAAAATGTATAACATTGTCCTAGTGGTTTTGGGATATTTTACTGCAAAAATCCTGCATATTGTACCTTTAACAAATTATTGCCACATTTTTAGAAGCATTGTTAGTGCATTGATAATATCTTACAATTTTTGTTGTTGTCATTTTAGATCAATTAATAAATGTATCATATCCCTCAAGGTGAAGCGGAGGTCTTCTGTGAAGAAAACAGTATCAGCATTGCAATAAGCAAAGCCTCCATGAAGGGGATTGATCAAAACTGGCTCCAACTGAGAGACCCTACCTGCTCTCTTACTTCCAATGACACCCATATCCTGGGCATGGTGTCCCTCAACACCTGTGGTACCACGATGGAGGTATATATACGTACTATACGTATGTGTTCTCCAATTTAAATAGAAAATTTGCTATGCTACTCAGCTAAATATAAAAATATAACTTCAAAACGCAAATGTTTAAATGTATTTAGAACATCTCTTCTTGGTTATGCACTGTAAAAATGAATATGCTTTATCTAATCAATAGAATTGTGGCAACAGATTAAAAGAAATATTATTAATTAAATTTAATAAACTAGAATTGAGTAATAATTAATCAAATTATTCCTTAAAAGTTAACCATATAAAATGAGTAAAGTTTACACCAAAAAAATTAACAAAAATATCTCACTAACAGACAGACGTCAAAGATTTATTAAGAACTCTTTATTTTATATTGCCAACATTGAAGACACCTGATGTTAACAAGCAGAATCACTGAAGGAGAAAACCATCATTTTAAAACAAACCTAAAACAAACACTGATCACCACAATGGTGACTTCAGTTTATGGTTTTTTGTTGTTGTTCTTGTAAGTTTTACTAATTTTAAATGGTTAACTTTTAAGGAATTAATTTGATTAATTATTACTCAATTCTAATTTGTTACATTTAATTAATAATATTGCTTGTTGCCACATTTTTTTGATTAGATAAAGCATGTTCATTTTTACAGTGTGTGAATGTTAGAGGGACATTCCATTCTATAATTTTGAATAGGTTATGAGTGAACGTTTTATTGTAATTACTAAAGAACGTTATTGAACTAGTTATAAGAACGTTTCCTTTTAGCTGATCCTTCTAATGATTAAAGGACTATCTGAGAATAATGACACCAAAAAAAGGTTTTATCCCAAGATTTAAAGGTATTGTAGGTAGGAATTTTATAAAAAAAACTTTTTTCCAAATTTGTTTAAACTTTCTGTATATATCAATGCATAATTAAAATGTAAGTACTCTGAAAAAGAAAGTATAAAAAATGAGTGTTTTTAGACCTCTCACGACTGTTTTAAAGACAGCTCATTATTTCCATTCACTTCACCTCCTCCCTTCTGGGCTCCTTCCAAAGCCACGCCCCCAAAACACATGAACGCGCGACTCCGACAGATGAGCTGAAGACGCATTATTTACCTGAGACGAGCTGAGAGGAAGGAGCGCAGTGCATGTAGTGACATCATGTCAGAATCATGTAATAAAAAAATCTAACTTTATCATTATGAAGATAAACAAATGATATGTATTTTAGTACTCACTATCAAGCTATTGGTAAAGTTTAAAATATATATTTATTAATCAATTATTAATCTCCTTCACTAACGAGCTAGTTATCTATAAGGCAAAGCTAAAAACAGGTTGCATGGTACACGTTTTTCCATTGCCATCATTTACACTGTGATGAAGATGAATTTCGTGTAAGATTCATAACATATGGTGTTCGGAATGTAAGAGTTTCCATGATGAAAGCATTGTTGACTCTGATGAGGACAGTGGGGTTAATACCATTTATGAGTCTTCCCCTACCATCCTAGGAAAAAAATATCGCTCCCCAGATGTAGATCTACATTTTGCTTCGTTTCGCTCAGACATTTAACGGTGTGTACATACACACATACACGCGGATAGCTCAAAATGTGTATTATACTTGACTTGAAAGAGGCGTGTATGTTTACGCAAAAGTCGTGTTGTGTACCGCATCATCAGCTCGAGGACAGATCCGAGGTCGAGGGCGAAGCAGAGGAGGTCGTTTAACTAGGGTCCAAAGAAGTAGAGGCCGAGGACGGGGTGGTCGAAGTGCAGGGCAAGGAGCACTTCTTGGACAAGAGGACCTGCGTCGAGTTTTGCATCTTCAAGCTCAAACAAGGGCATGTGAACAGGCATGATCTGGATACGCGCAAGTGATGCAAAAGGGTGGTTGCCATGGTTGCGAGAGAGTGACAGTCGCCTAAGCCAATCCTTTGTTTCGTCCCGGTTGGAAATAATGAGCTGTGTTTAGTGCAGATTAAACGGTCTAGAGTCACTCGATTTTTATACTCTTTTTATCAGAGTACTTACATTTTAATTATGCAATGATATATATAGAAAGTTTTAAAAAAAATTGAAAAAAGTTTTTTTTTTATAAAATTCCTACCTACAAGACCTTTAATTAATCAGTTATATATAGTATATATAATATAATATATCACATTATAAAAAAAACATTCATCAAAAACAAGAGAAACATCAGATGGATGTTCCATGAACATTACTCTTAACATTACATATATATATATATATATATATATATATATATATCTGTTTTTTATTTCTGCCTGATCTTTTCACACACCTGCTTCCTCTTGACCAATCAGGACTCCGGAGACTTCATGGTCTTCAAAAACGAGATCAATTCTTTTGAGAACCCCATTGAAGTAATCACCAGACGCAATCAAGTTAAAATCGGCTTCTCCTGCCAGTACCCCAAAGTAGCCAGTGTTTCAAACCACTACATCAACAAGAAGACAGACTTCATCTTTACTGAATCCAGCTTTGGCACTTTTAGTTACACATTTGACATTTTTACTAACAATAACTTTAGCAGTCCAGTGGGTCCCAGTCTGTATCCGCTGGAGATAAATTTAAATGATATGCTCTACATGGGCATAGCAGCCCATTCTGCTCTCCCTGAGGTCCAGCTCTTTGTGGAGTCTTGCAGGGCCACTCCAGATGCCAACCCATACAGTGCCCTCTCTTATGACATCATCAAAGATGGGTGAGACTGCTAAAATCCTTACACTAAATTATGGTAACATCTCTCTTCTATATCTGTTCCACATCAATTTTATTTTGTGAAGAAAAAAAAAAGATTTTTACTTAACCAGACATGAAAAGTGTCTTGGTTTTCTATATCTCTGGTATTTCGCTGTATAGCTCCGCCCACATTGAAACCTCATTTATCCAAAATTAACATAGTTATATATCAATCTTCAAATATGCTTTGCAATGATTGGCTGTGATTGTTGCAATGGAGAGACAAATTAATGGAAAGTTTGAACTGGGAACAAGAACTGGGCCCTCATTAAATTATGGAATAATTGTTAAGAAATAAATAATTTAAGCATATTTGTGAAAAAATCTGGCCCATCTAAGGTTATCTTGTCCCGGGCCCAGGCAAGACTGTCAGCTGGCCTGACTATGGCCCCGTCCACACTACTGCGTTTTCGTTTAAAAACGGAGAATTAAAATGAATACGATCTCCGTCCACACCAGCGTTTTAACTGCGTATTAGAAACGATCTCCGTCCACATTAAAATGACTGAAAACGCGGATCATGTGACCATTCACCAACACTGGGCATGCGCGTGCCAGTGTAAACAGTGAATGGCGAATCAGGGAAGGATACTTCATGACTGATAACACCCAATCATAGAGCCGAGCGTGAGCCTCTGCGTCATCGTTTCTGAAGTTCTCCGTTTTGTATGGTTTTGTCTCGTCCACCGGAGATTCAAAACGCAAAACGCAGCTGCAGCGTTTCTAAACTTCTCCGTTTTAGGTCTTCGTTTTTCCCGTTTTAGTGTGGACGGGAGGTGCAAACGTAGCAAAAGGTCTCCGTTTTTAAAAGAAAACGCAGTAGTGTGGACGGGGCCTATATATCCTTTATATTTAAGTACTGAGTTTGGTTCGGTTCCTCGTCCGGTATTGTCTTGTTTACTTATACCTTTGTTTACTTCTGTGATTCCTGAATAATATGATTAAAGGATTATAGCTAATCGCTTATTCTGCTTATCCTTGCCGAATAGTAGGGTTTCGACGATAGTCAAGTTTCTCAGATCACTGAATCTGCAGGAAGTTGAAGATCTACTGTTTGAGAATTTCATTCAAGATTTCTCCATAGATTACACAACACACGTGTATGATAAGCAATTCATGTAATCTCTCCGTGTATGATTGATTGAATATTCAGAATTAATATATTGTTTTGCTACCCTAGCTGCTCTGTATAATTATTCAGAAGTCATGTGATCTTTGTTTTCTTACAGGTGTATTTTGGATGGCACAGTTGAGGTTTATCATAGTGATGCAAGAACGTATGACTTTGGGATCCGAGCTTTCAAGTTCACAGGAGGCTACAATGAGGTAGCTATTTCCGAATCACATAGTAATGTTGTAAATGTTGTTGAGTATGAACATTAACTACAATGCACTCAAATTCTGTTGACAGGTGTACATTACCTGCTCAGTAATTCTGTGTGCGGAAGGAAGTTTAAACTCTAGATGCGCCCAAGGTTGCCTCAGAGAACCCGCACGCAAACGCAGACGAGATGTGAGCAAAGAAACCGATAGGCATCACATAATGCAGGGTCCCTTCCGTGTGGCTAGACAAACTCAGCATTCTGCAGAAGGTATATTAGTAAAGTCTTAAATAGTAATGAGTTCAAATGATTCTGCATCATGATCTTTAATATAATCGATTCTTACTTTCTTTAGCATCAGAAAATGGTGGTTCTCTTCATATCAATGCAGGCACCGCAGTCTTCTTGGGACTCTTTATAGTCTCAATTGTGGTGCTGGTGGGATTCTGGGTGTACACCATCAAAAAGACAAGAGCAACTGACCGCATGTATCTAATGTCCAGCTTCTGAAGAACATTTAAACATTACATTCTGTTTATGAAGTGTTAATTGAAAATATCATTTAAATATGTTAAAATCTGCATTACTTTATGTCAGACATTGTATGCCACTAACATTTGCACACACATGAAAGGGATGAAAGGGAAATTATTCATATTTTGATACTGTGTGTTTCATATTCTTTCGAAAGGTCAAGACTTGTACAAGTGCTTTACACAAGTAAATGTCTAGTTTAAAACAATAAATAGCAAATCAGCAGCATACTTGGCTTTGCCTAGTGCTTTACTATTTTTAACCATTTTCTTCTTTTTTAAACACTGTTTAGGGATCATAGGTGTAAAATGACCTAATATGTAAATGTAGGACTATTACAAACAGCTGTTACCTTGATGGAAATTGTACTGTATAAGAAAGCAAAAGTGTTTTTAAGGCATATGAAGAATAAAGTCAATTTGACTCACATTTTTTTGTTAGAAGTACCGCTTCTGTTGTCTATTCTCTAATCCATGTTAATTCTGAGGACTTTTACTTCTACCGTATCTGTAATATTTTAATAAATGTAACTTCAAACCTCTGACTCTGAATTACTGTTCTCAACATGATATTTGTTTAAAAAGCTAACATAAAGCTTGCATTTTTCTCTGGATTTTAAGAAAGTAATGTTACAAAAATAATTATATTAACAACAACTTCGTCGAGTCAGATAAATATATACTTTGGCTCAGTTGTATCCCAGTTATTGGTCTAAATAAGGTCAAACACCAATATTTTTGGTGACCCCGACGTGATCTTACATCTTTCTAATTCTGCTAGTTTTAATCAACAGTCTCTGGAAAACAGTCTCGACAAGTTGAACCACGAATGCCGTTCATACAGTTCAGAAGTTCACTGAACTTCATACTGTTCAGCGAACTTAGCACGTCGTGCGTGGTTTGACTAGTCGAGACTGTTTTCCAAAGATGGCTCCTGTCTCTATACACAAAGTGAACTGTCTTCATAAAACATCTTCTTATTAAACGGTCTGTACACTTACAAAGTTCTCAATGCTTCGTTTTGCATGTACAGACCCTCATTATGTTACTGTGTTAGTGTGTGTGCACACCCCTTCAAGTATAGAGTAACCCAGTAAACTACAGGCAGCTGTGGTTGCCAGCATCATACCGTAACAATACGGTGTGTTACTATTTTTGTGTTACAGCATATAGCTGTTAAATTAAAGTGTACTTTGTAGGACAACTCGGAAGTTAGCGGCGCATGGGTTCCCTCGGTCGAAAAGCAATGCATTTTCCCCATAGACGTTTGGAAAATCGCAAAAAATAAGACCTGTGTTCAACAAAGAGTTGTGCTCCTTACACGTTTTGTCTAGCAAGATAATCTTTACAAGTTAATCCAAAATTTATACATTTTGAAGCCTATATAAAGATTTTTAAAAACACAATCAGACACAATAAAGTTTAAAAAACCATAACTGTGTTCTATGTTATAATATTTCGAGGCTTTGTTCACCACAGACCTTATTTCAGGCGATTTAGCAAAAACCCATTTAAAAATCCCATAGGCTTTAGAGCGAGGGAACCGTAATGCTAAAATGCTAACTCACTTCTGCGTTTTGGCCTACAGAGTGCCGTCGTAACTTCAGCACTCTGTTGAGCTGGTTTCTAAAAGGGCCAATCAGAAGGGTATTCGCTTAAACACTCTCGACTATGTCTAAAAGGTAAGGTACTGTAGGTGATTTGTTCCAAATTTGAACTCCACTTTGTTGAGTCCCGCAACATCCTAAAGTTTCACAGTTGTTAATCTTTCCTGGGTTGACATTTCATGAAGTAACATCAGGCAGTTTTTATTTATATGGCAAGGCAAGGCACCGCATTATTTTACATTTGCGTAAGCAATCTTCTATCACTTGTTTCTGCTTCTTCTTCGCCTGTTTTGATCCGGGGATTCTGTACTCTTTAAGGGGCCGTTCACATATCGCGCCTAAAAACGCGTAGAAAACGCTAGGCGCACGCGTTCTCCTTTTTCCAAAGAAGCGCTAGGGCGGTTGCACTCCGGAGGCGTCTGTCGTTGCTAAGCAACCATCAGCTGCGCTCTCCATTAGGCTACATGAAGGAAATTTCAGCAATGGATTTCCACCACCGAAAAACCTTTGCTGTAACTCTGTTACAAGATTTATTTACTCAGAAAAGTAAAAAAACGCCGCAGTGTTTGGGTGCACCCCATACTACAAAAACGCAAGAACCATGGGGAATTTCACCAGCTGATTCAGGAACTCCGCCTGGACAATGGGAGGTTCAAAGCCTATTTCAGAGTGGGACCAGTTTGATTATATTTTAAGAAGAGGTAACAAAAATGGCGAGGAAGCTGATTGGTTGACGTGACACGTGACCTACGGTGCGCTTGCGGCATTCTGAAAAGTTGAGATGTTTTTATCTCGATGCGGCGCGGACGCGCCTGGAAAAAACGAGCGCGCATACCGCGCGCCTACATTTGAAATAACGAACTTGAGCGCGCAAAAGACGCGATATGTGAACCGGCCCTAAGAAGATGCGTAATTGGGCCCTCTACATACAACAGTGAAAACATAAATAGCCGAAATATTCAGTCAATAGCGGGGAAAAAGTAAAGATTTGAAGTAAATTCCTACACTAACAGTGGACTAGCCTACACAAAAATTCTGAAACTCAGAATTAGGAACATCTGTTTTCTTTATAAATCAGTATTTATTAAAAAAAAAAAGTATGTTTGTGACCAAATGTAATGTAAAAGAAAACATATAATAGGCCATTCAATCAAAATAGTAAACAAAACTACAAGTCAAGTATACTTTGATTACTTAATTATACTTTTAAGTATATCTTGATCAAAAGATTGAGAACAGGTATAGGCTTAGACTTTTCTGTCAGTATAAGCCAAGTATAATAGTGTAATTTTAAGTATATTTCTGAGAGGTGCATAAATTATATTTATTAGAGGTACATAAAAAGTATAGACTGAAAGTATATACTATCTTATTTTTAGTTTAAAAGAAGTAAACAGTACTAATAGCATAGACTTCTTTTTCGTAAGGATACTAAAGATATTATCTTAAAACAATATCTTACATTTTTTTGGAGACTCTTTACTGGCAGAGAACAAATTGCAACACTTATGACAACAGGTAATCTTCCTGGTGTATCATTGATGCTGTAACAATGCAGTAGCTGTTGGACTGGAAACGGTCTCATTTTAAACTCTAATTAATGATGTTCCTATGTAAAAAATAGTATACTTCATCCTCATTCCATATCTTTCGCACTTGTCATGACAACAATAATACGTGGCGTGTGAATTAAAAAGCAAGTACACAAGTGAAAGGGCATCATGGTTCATCTGATGACTATATGTCAGTACTATTCATAAATAAGTATTTTAATACATTTTTATGATTGTTTTATGTTTATGAGCATGTTGCAGTGCATTCTGGAACTACTTTATCTGAAGAATACAGTTCTGCCATTAAATATGATTTATGCCTCCATAATATTGCGGTTTACTTTTTGAAAACAGCTTTTGTATTGGAAGTGTGTCTATGATGCAAGTTAGTCTTGTTCCATTTTGCTACTGTCTTTAAACTGTAATTTTGTAATGAGGGACTTAAACGCAGAGATGTATTGAATCCAAGTGCATAGTTGATTTATTCAATCAAACAAAGTGCAAAAGAAAACGAACAAAAACCAGGTGCTTTACTCATAAAATGCTACAGTTTACATATTGTTTTAGGCTATATTAAATGTGACATATTGGATTGGGATGGGATTTATAAAGGCCTGTTGAGTTTAAATAGCATATTCCATCCAGCTTTCCATTTTCCAGTGTGTTACATAGACACATTTACAGTTAAGGACAATTTAGTGTCTTCAATGCAAGTAGAAACAAACCAAGCCAATTTTTGCTCGGCTTAAAGCAGGTACATAATGTCATGTTACATGCAGGACCTAAAACTATATTTTGCCTTATCTGTTAAATACCTGGCTGGTATAAAAATTCAATATTAGATATTAGATACCAGTGAAAATTCACAATTCTCTATTTGTTCATGTTCAGTAACATAATCAGTATCAGTTACTTTTTTTCAAGTAACTAGTAAAGTAATGCATTGCTTTTTAATTTAAAACAAAATATCTGAGTTGCTTTCTCCATTGTATGCACTTCTTTTCTTATTTATTGACTGATAATCTGCAATAAATAGCCTTATACAAGTCTACTTCATGTTTTAATCCCACTTCTATTATCTGATTTAACCATACAAATAAGGAAACATGACTTTAATTAAACATCACATTTGTTTTTCTTTTAAAGTTAAAGGCGTGCAACAGGTTGGGGTGTGTGACTGGTGTGTGTGTGGGCCCACACTTGTAAATTGACTAAGTGAAGTTTGTTGTTTCATACTGATGTTCGATGCTATTGAAACAAATTAAGTGTCTTATGGGTTACTGAATCTCAATCGAACTGTGTTAACTGTTATTCGTGTTGGTAATTGAGTACCATTTAATGTGAAGTTCATTAATCATTCTGGTTATGTCAGTTTTATGAGACTGTGAAGTACTGAACAGTTTAAGAGGTATTTCTCATAAAAATTGCACAACTGACATTTTGATAATTCACTTGTCTTTTTTGATTTTTTTAACATGGATAACAATTTTTTTCAGTTTCATTTTTTGTTTTCAAATGAATCAAATTCTTAACCTCCTTAAACTAACCTTTTGTGTTGTTTGAGGTTATTTTCTGTTGGGTTAGACATCTGACTTCTGAGGCAGCGAGCTTCGGTGAAAACTAAGAGAATATTTGCTAGAAATGACATCAAAAGTGGAAAACGTTGATCTACAGTGAAATTAACATTTACACACAAACTGTCGACCAACCGCAACTTTCAGACGCCATCTTTATTTTTCAAGCTCAATTGTCACAGAATGGAAAGCACAGGATCGTGGGATATCAAAGGCAGCGAAGGATACATCAATGCTGCCTTCAGAAATCGATCAGATAAAGATTCTCAGGAGATGGCAAGTGAAACTAACATTGCATTCGGACGTGCCTTGATGCCTTCCGACCTTGAAATGCGTCCTCTGAAGGCAGCGTTTATCAGTTCTCAAACGCAACCACTGTCAAAACCTGGTGCTCCGCCCTATTGAAGGTTAAGGATGAGGGCGCTACATTTATTTCCTGTATGTTATTTTACATTGTTACACATTAGTATTAAAATAATCTTGAAGCTTCTTCTCTAAATATCCAATCCAATTTCATATGCAAAACAATCTACTAGAAAACATAGGATTGTTAACTTTCCCTCCAGAAGTACAACTCCTTGGCTCACTTACACCCTGTGATATCTTCATGCTTTAAAAGATCACTGATCACAAGATCAGGCACACCTTATCTCCTTTTTCAGAAGAGAAACTATTATGTGAAGATTATGCTTAGCTAGGAAAGTTTGTGCCTGGCTGCGGCCATCAAGGACCTTCTGCATAAACGTGGCTCTCTCCTATCAGTTCAACTTCAGCCAAGATCAACAAAACCCTCAACAAATTGTATCAGAACTCTCAGGTCTTGTTTGTAACACACTTGAGGTTGTTCGTGGTTTTACTCGTAACTGGAGTCCCAAATCATGCCGATCACAGCTACCATCAGGAATCCCCAAATCAGTTACTTGATCTAAATGCTTTTTGATCATAATTAATTTAACATTTCCCTTCTGGGTTCATTTGCTACATTGTGCAAGCCCTAATTTATATAAATATATAATAATGGCCCATTTAAACAAAATGTGTGCAGATTTACATTACAGTGCTTGTCAGTATCAAACAATGATTTACGATCATTTGGATTAACCCTTTTTTTGTTAACTAAGACATCTTGGTGTCAAAAACAGTTATGCGGCATGACTCGAAGAACCGGTCATACTTAACCAACCAGTCTGTCAGATTAAAGCAGTTCTGCCAGGAATGAGACAAGATCTCGTCATAGAGAAGAGGAAGGGTAGTATAAAATTACATTTTCAGACAGGGGTGATATGGGTCTGTTATACTATACCTTAAAAACACAGAATATAAAATAACAAACTACTGAAGATACAACAACAAAAGGCGGACACAGTGATGAGTGCTTGTGTGAGGGGGTTAAGAGGGGGTTTATTGCTCATAACTTCTGGAGTGAAACAGCACAGAGCAAACCTTTAGTGTGTGTCGTCTATGTTTGTGCACCTATTGAATAAAGTCAGAGCTGGACTGGGGCTAAAATTCAGCCCTGGACAAAACCAGCCCATCTGGCCTATGAATTCTTCTGGGAATGTTTTGCTGCGGCTGGAGCCTTAAATTTGATTAAATAAATAAATAATTGGTCAGAAAAAAAAAAAGATCTCCACAGAAGAAAGTAAGTCGTCCATGGCTGGAACTGCACGAGGATGAGTAAATGATGACAGAATTTTCATTTTTGGATGATTACTTTAACAACAATAACATTTAAGTTAACAAACTGATATTGACCTTTCATCAGGCCCTAGAATTAACATCATACTTCAATTAAAATTCATTAAAACTAAAACATTTTAACAGAAGAAAGGTTCATCCTTTCACAAGCTCAGGGGCCGTATTCACAAAGAATTTTATCTTACCACTAGGAGTACTCCTAAATCGCACTAAAATAATTTAGCTAGGAGCTTTCACTTAAAAGTTATTTACAACGCCTTTCAGACCTACTCTTAGTAAGGAAAAATGACGACTCCTAAACTAAGAGTGAGCCTTCGTTGCTATGGATGACGTCAATTTTCATGCACGAGCTTCCTCGCAATGATCACGGTGATTGGTTGTTAGATGACAGGGCCATCATGCGGAACATAACACAGCAACAAATCATGGAATTACCACATCTAAATATGTCTGTGTCCTACACAAAATAATAATAAGAAAAAAAGTAATGTCATCGAAATGCATAGGCTATATAATGACATTTTTGTGCAGGCCACAGTGAAGTGTAAAAGTCATGAATGAAATTATTCAAGGTAGCCTAAGGGCCTGCAGTGTTCACTAATCGCATCTTTTGCGCGCTCAAGTACGTTATTTTAAATGTAGGCGCGCGATATGTGCGCCCGTTTTTTCCAAGCGCGTCCGTATGGAGCGCACCGTGGGTCACGTGACACGAACCAACCGGAGCGCAACCGCCGGGAGAATGCGGCGCGACTTGCGTTTTTAGGCGCTATATGTGAATGGTGCGTAATACCCAAATGAAAACCTTCACTTGCCTAATAATGAAAAACGACACTTGCATTAACACTTGCTTGGTTAATTGACATTCTTTTAGCCTAACTAGACTATTGAAGTAATGTAATAGTTGAATGACGGTGGATTATGAACTCGCAAAAATGGAAAAGAAAGCCCAACTGGACGCAGGATCAGTTAAATAAAATAACATAATAAAAGTGAAATTCGGCACTGGGATTTCAAGCTAAACTAAGCGTGAGACATGGAAGATGATTTGTTTGCAAATGAATGCAGCATTCCCGCTTGTTTCGTGGACCCCGGACAACTGCGAGAGGCGCTGGTATGTGCTACAATACTTTGTGAATAGGTCTTAGTGAGTTAGGAGTCCTCTCGACTTCTTTTAAGCTGTCCCAGACTTAGCTTTGTGAAAAAACTCTTAGTGAAAAAAAAAATAGTCCTAAAGTTAGGAGTGACACGCCCATTATTTTTAGGAGTTGCTCCTAAATTCGCTAGTTAGGAGCTACTTTTAGCCTTAAAATTCTTTGTGAATACGGCCCCAGAGCAATATTGTAAGTTACTGCACGATAATACATTTTTAAGTAGCAGAATAATAATGCATCACGATACACAGTCTCGCTTTTAATTGCGTTTTTTAACTATTATAGTGTTTCGAAGGGCAAAAACATGAACTTTAACTATTGGCTTTTCTTCTTCAATCAGCTGTCACTTAGCGCGAGGCCTGTAGCATATAGCATTAGCCCCTCAGCTCCACCCACGTCACACCTCATTGCCCATTTTCTTTTATCCGGGAGTAACGAGAGGTGACACGCTGCCAAGATGGCGACTGCAGACCCCGCCCACTTTAGGCTTCAAAAAGCGGTCTTCAGAAAGCTACGGGTGATGTCACGGACACCATGACCATATTTTTCACAGTCTATGGTCATTACGCCATTTCAACCTCATTGCAAATGCGTAATCCTTTCAGTTTCAGTTTTCAACCCAATCAAGAGTTTACATGTTCTCTCGATCGGATTACAAAAGGAATAAACCATCACTTTCAATACGATCGAAATTCGAAATTGGATCGGGCTCAATCAGATCGATTAGATATTAACATGAAGGTTTTTAATCCGATTGAGCAGTCAATCCAATTATAAGGGTCCATGTAAATGCAGCTAGTGTTCCTGATGGCCAGTACATGCCAAAATGGAGTACTTTGACAGGCTAAGCGTTTGGCTATACATACAGTATGGATTGCATCAAAACTGAAGTATACTTTGGGCTTCATGAAGTTGCTTTTTGGAGCTAGAGCATTTAATTACAATGATCAACCAGGGGTGCGCAAGTTGGTTGCAATTTCCATTGAACTCTATTGGTAACGACGGAACTTGTACAATAACTAACTTGTACAATGTCTTGTGTAAGACTGGAAAAACTGGTTGAGGAACTACCACTCCTCGAGAGAACAAAGGACCTTGCTTAAAAAATTTTGCATACATAACTATGAAGTAACTACTAATTAACAGTCATACACAGTAGTCAGTTTGTCATTCTTCAGCACTAATAAGAAAGATAAGTGCAGACATTTACCTATAGGCTATGATCTGCAAATAAGCAAAAACATATCATGTATATTATACCTTATTATTATACTTAGTTCTTATACATTTTAAACTTCTTTTGCACCATTCAAGTTCCGGCAATATCGCGGTCGCCACATACACTGAGCCTGGGTTCTCCCAAGGTTTTTTCCTCCATTCTGTCACCTGATTGAGTTTTGATTTCTTGCCACTGTTGCCTTTTTCGCCTCTCTTCGCCTTTGTCGCCATTGGCTTTTGGCTTGCTTAGTTGGGGACATTTAACATTTAATTTTGAATTTAACAATACTACTACAACATTGTTTTCCTGTTATCTATGTGAAGCTGCTTTGAAACAATTTGTATTGTAAAAAGCGCTATATAAATAAAGGTGACTTGGCTTGACAGTGATTTGGTGATGCAAGAGCGCGGGCATTTGGATCCTCCTCTGGAGAGTTCTCAGCGCCGCCGATGTGGTGCATTTCTTTAGCGAAATACAGATTTATTTAATCCGTAAAATCATTACTGTGCTGTAAATCATTTTGTTTTATGCAAGGTAACATACAAGGACGTCAGTTACCCTACAGCTAGCTAAATCTATTTACATCAGATGTTAAAATCTGTTCTCAGAGCTGTGCACTGTTTTTTATTCTAAAATGTTTGTTAAATGAGTTTAAATGTAAACAGTATTATACATGTTAAAACGAAATAAAAATTTTGCTGTATTAAAAAATGTTCTCATCTGAAATACAGGAAGATATCATGTAAACAAGTAATTGTCGTTTATTTTACAAATGTTTAGATGATTACGTTAATACTGTATAGGCTATATATATATATATATATATATATATATATTTTTTTTTTTACAGTAAGTTTGATTTGAGTCAGAAGTATGTGCTAATTCTTTATTAATTACTAATGGGTTCCCTATATTGTCACTTTAGAATACTGTTTCAGGTTCTAAGTAGTTCCTGAAGGACTATCTAATAATTATTTATTAATTACTAATAAGTTCCTTATATTTTTACTTTAGAAGACTGTTTCAGGTTATAAGTAGCCTAATTCCTAGATAATTATTTATTAATTACTAATGGGTTCCCTGTATTGTCACTTTAGAATACTGTTCCAGGTTCTAAGTAATTCCTGAAGAACTATTTAAAAGTTATTTATTAATTACTAATAAGTTCCTTATATTTTCACTTTAGAAGACATGTTTCAGATTATAAGTAGCCTAATTCCTGGAAAATTATTTGATAATTCATTATTAATTACTAATGGGTTCCCTATATTTTCACTTTAGAATACTGTTCCAGCTTCTAAGTAATTCCTGCAGAATTATTTGATACTTATTTATTAATTACTAATAAGTTCCCCATATTTTCAGTTTCCCTCAGTCGTTGCCTCAACTACATGAATTTACTCAGTGGCATTCTATGCTGAGGAAAACAGACACACACAGTACTGTAAATAAAATATACAAATTAATTTTTCTTGAACCTTAATTAGTAGATAATTAATAGTAGTTCTTCAGGAGGTATGACAGAATTCATTAGTTATTGATTAACTAACTGATACTTAACACAATCATAAAATTATATTATACTGATTAGCTAACACATCTTCCTTAGTAGTTAACAGCAGTGAAGAAGTAGTTAATGAAGAATGACCTATTAGTTCGTCAATACTTAATTCTGCAGTAAGTAAGATACAGTATTCTAAAGTGTTACCCAAATGTCTCATTTCCAAATAAGTAAAACATAAGGTAATAAGGTTTTTAAGAGTTTAGAGATAACATGCACACAAATGAGGGCGGATAGTCAAACCCTCGTGCTCTTAGAAGGTGTTAACTTGACTTTGACATTAGTTCTTGTAAAGAGCTAAAGGAATTTTCAAACATTCACTTATATTTAATGACACACAGATACCATTAAAAACCTTTTCATTTATGGAGTCAGATGAAATAACGAGATAATACATATGACAAATGTATTGCATTTAATCAAAAATACTTTGCAATGCAAAAAGCCAGTAACAGAGACCTGACCGTATGCTTCTTGTATAACAAGATAAGATACAGACAAGGAAACTAAACCTCGAACTTGCATGAGCATATCATTTATCAGACCACTTCACATGGGCAATTTTAAAACCTCACCAAACCTGTCAAAGAAATTCCCTTGTTTCCCAGAAGCATTGCAGTTATGGAAAGGGAGGAAACGTCTTTTAAAATAAAGCCATAATAAAACTTGCTGTAATTGCAAGTGTCATGCATGTTCTGTGTTTAGGTTCTTTGAATTTAGTGTCTTTATCTGAGGTTAATCCCTATGTGCTTGGTTGCTATGGTTGGTTTTCAATTAGTTGATTGATCAGGCAAACCTGTGAATTGTTTCACCCTTCATTATCTTGTAATTGACACAAAGCCTGTCCCCACCCTCAGCCCATTCTCGCCGTAGGGTCGCGTCATGTAAGTGACGCTAAAGGGCGCCTAAAACGTCAAATATTGAAGCATGGTCAAAGATGACGCCTTGGGGTGAGAATGCGTTGCCACCCTTGTACCCACTTTCACAACTTCTTCCTGCTCTGCCAGTCCCATCTGGCTGCCTAGATTCCCTGTTTCCATCCGTGGCCCTAGACCTCCCTTTTTCGCAGGAGCCATTCAGCATTGATGCTTCCCTGGTTCAGTCCAGTTACCTCATCCTTTATCGCCCATGCAGTCCCCATGCCATAACTCCTGCTCAGTCCCTCTGCTCCATTGACGAGTCTCTACTCAACAATCTGACTTCTGTGTGAAGAACGAGATCATTATACTCTGCAGAATAGGTGGGGATGGAATTGGACACTGGGGTGTTCAGCCGCAGGTGGAATATTTCAACCCCAGGGGGGGGGGGGGGGGGGGCAGGGGTTGGCGAGATGGTTTGCCAAAGGAAAGACACATGGTCAGAGAGGCTTACAGTGGAAATATACATGTGGGGTTTGCTCAGGGGAGGGACCATGCACACGGGAGACACCCAGCCGACAATGGTGAAATAGACACTGGCACCAACGTCAGGAGTGCTGGAGGAACTCAGAGCTTATGAGGCTCACCTGAGAAGAATAACGCACAGTCTGTAGAGTGGAATGGCGAGCAAGCGAAGACACCTGAGCGGGTCCAGTACTAGCTGGTTGAAGCGAGTACATGAGAGGACACAGGCTCCACTCTGAGAATATAGAATCTGGCGAATGTGTTGGGTGTCGCCCAGGCTGCAGCTCTGCAGATGTCTGTTAGGGAGGCACCATGCCCAAGATGATGCCACACTCTGGGTGGAGTGGGCAGTCACACCAAGGGGACACGGTCGACCTTGCTGCTGGTATGCCAAAGCAATGGAGTCCACTATCCAGTGAGACAGCCTTTGCTTGGAGAGAGCCTTTCCCTTCAGCTTTCTACCATTACAGACAAAGAGCTGGTCTGAGGTCCTGAAACACTGTGTGCTGTCTACATAGGCGCAGAGAGCAATTACTGGACAGAGCAGTGCCTAGGCTGGGTCTGCCTCCTCTAGTGGAAGTGAAGGTAGCCACCACCGCTGGTGGTAGGGTACTCAAACCTGCCTCGTCCTGTACAGGAGCTAACTTTGGAGGTTCCAAAGATCGGGATGAGGGTGCCATAGGGTGCCCCATCCCTGAGAAAGGAGGTCGTTCCTCAGAGGAATGGGCCAGGTGCTGTCGTGAGGAGGATGAGTTCGGAAAACCAGGTCCGGGTGGGCCAGTACGGCGCGACCAGGATGACCTGCTCCTCGTCCTCCCTGACCTTGCACAGGGTCTGCGCAAGAAGGCTCACTGGGGGAAATGCATATTTGCGGCCCAGAGGCCAGTTGTGCACCAGTGCATCCATGCCGAACGTGCCCTTGGACAGGGAATAATACAGGGCGCAATGGGTCAAGTCGTGAGAGGCAAATAGATCTATTTGTGCGTCCCCGAACTGGTCCCAAATCAGCTGAACCGACTGGGGATGGAGTCACCATTCTCCAGGGAGGGCCTGAAGCTGTGAGAGCTCATCGGCTGCACAGTTCAGGGCTCTGGGAATATAAATGGCATGACTTTAGATGCTTCTGACTCCATCTGAGGAGGTGGCAGGCGAGTTGCTACACAAAGCGGGAGTGCAGACCACCTTGATGGTTGATGTATGCTACAGTCGCGGCACTGTCCGATCGGACTAGTACATGCTGGCCCTTGTGCACGGCTCGGAAGCGGCAAAGGGCGAGCTGTACAGCAGGCAACTGAAGGCAATTGACGTGACATAGGCACTGGCGTCCTGTCCAGGAGCTTGCAGCAGCATGCCCATTGCACATGGCATCCCAGAGAGCAATGCACCACATTGCACAGCTCCGCAAGCCACTCCCACTAATGCACAACAGCGCAAACATCAGAGAAATCACTATTTCGTCTACAAGGCTAATGTTAGCTGCCACCAGAGTTTGAAATTTCTAGTTAGTTGGCTGTGGTGAGCAGGACGAGGGACGTGAGAGCAGCACGAGGCCGGTGTTAACGAATGACACACACCGGTCCCGTATCTCTTAAGGAGGAATGGAAGTATAAAATGAGGAGCGACGACGGCAGATTGAGAGGAACAGGCCTGATTTTATGTTGTGTTTTGTTTCTGTTGTGTGTGGACAGCAGTCGTCAATGAGGGGCTGCTGACTTATACTTTTGTTTTGTACTTGTTCATTTTACTATTAAAACGTTTAAATATTTGCCGGTTCCCGCCTCCTTCTTCCCACAACAACGAACATTGGCAAAAAAACTGCGCGATTATAGGCGCGAGCCGCGCGATGGAAGAAAGGATACACACAGTGGAGCAATGCGGAGGTTTCATGTCTTTTGAGTGTTTGGGGTGAAGAGTGCAGGTAAAAATGCAGGATTGTTACAAAATAAATCCGTTTTTGAAGACATTTCACGAGATATGAGGCATCGTTTTAAGTGCTCATGGCCAGAGCCTCTCCTCTTTTTTTCTCCGCCGTACGAGACCAATGTTTTGATGACTTATTGAAATATTGTGGAAAGAAAAGACTGGATAATTTTATTCGCATCGGCATCCATTGAATTTTGTGTTGTTTTGCTTAATTTCCCGCTTCAGAAGCATCAGAACGTCTGCATTTGGTAGTTTCAGCAGTGTATAGTGTGAATGCAAAAATCGGATATGGGTCACTTTTAAAAGATGATGTAAGCAGGTCTTCAAAAAAATCGGATTTAGTCAGAAAATCGGATTTGGGCATCAAGACCTGCAGTGTAAATGCAACCTTTGACAGTTTAGTATCCCCATTACTATACTGGGGCATTAGGACCCACACAGACCACAGGGTGAGCACCCCCTGCTGGCCTCACTAACACCTCTTCCAGCAGCAACCTGGCTTTCTCAGAAGGTCTCCCATCCAGGTACTAACCAGGCTAAGCCCTGCTTAGCTTCAGTGGGCAACCAGTCTTGGGCTACAGGGTGATATGGCTGCTGGATAAATAAATACTGTTTTCACTTGGCTTTTAGACCCCGTTTACACCTGGTATTAAAATGCGATCTGTATCCAGATAAGTTATCCGGATAATAAAAAACGCATGTCAATGCAAGGTGTAAACGCGTTGTGCTCGGATCGTGATCGGATCTGCCTGACCACATCTGGAGGTGGTCTGGCTCGCATTGTGTCCGGATCTTTACTAGGTGTAAACGCAATCTGGTTGTTGAAACCACATATGTATATTTTACTCCTCCCAAAAATGCTAAAAAATAAACGAGTGAGAGCGTGTTATAGGCTATATGTCATGTTATAGCCTAGTCAGATGCGACACGCGACACGCATCACCGCAGATGAGCAGCTGAGCGTCTATTCAACGTGCAAACATCGCAAATAAAAGTGAAAGTAAGTCACAGACGCAGTTAACACATCTTCAAGTAAAGAAACAAAATTATCTTACCAGGCCTGTTGCCACTCTCTCTTATTGATGTCTCGGATTTGGAAATTAGCTGATGATCAATAAAATGCAGCTCAAATCTGTTGCTTTTGGTGGCGTGCAATCCAATAAATCTGCATATAACGCAGGAGGTGAAGATCGGATTTATATCCGTTTTGCAAAAACACATTTATGTGGCCAGGTGTAAATGGAATCAGTACTTATTATCCGGATAACTTATCTGGATACAGATCGCATTTTAATACCAGGTGTAAACGGGGTCTTATTGTCTCTCCACACCAATCACTGAAACAAGACACAGGTGTACGTTATTTGCACATGACCCACTTACGCCACACCTGTCTCGCAATCTTCTCTCCTGTCACAGGCTCCACTAGACCATGTCCCCCTTGCCACATCTGTATTTTTAAGTATTTTGTTTAGGTAATTAAAGTACAGGTTTCCTCTTAGATCCTCCTTTCCTTCCTTGGAAATCAGCAATGACAGAAAGACTGGAAACTGCATATACATTACATGAACATTCACACGTCTTTGATGGTGACAGATTTCTCCCTTTTCTATTTTTATTTTCTATTAATTTATTTTATTTTAATAAATATTTCCCCTGCTTGCCAATTACAAACATGACAACCAGTGTTTAACTTCCATAGTCATGAATGGAGCCTTCAGGATTTCTTGACATGCAGCCTGTCTTCGGAACCATTCACAATAAAAGGCAAACATGTTTTGCTGTGATGTTCCTGTAAATGCCCCCCCCCACCCCCTCCTATTTTATGCATAAATGTGTTACATATAATGACTACTGAATAAGCAGTCAAACATGGAAACGGATACATTTAAATGTCTAAAGCGTGATAAGAACCATAAAAATGGATTTATAAAGTACTTTATTATATTTGAAACATGAGCTCCCGCTCTAAATTACAATTTCAGTTTCTTCTTTTGACAGATAAACACACAATGCTACTATCATTTATCCTTCTGTGAGTTTTTATACTTCTGTAATAGTAGAAGACGTTTACAAGATATGGTAACATATCTTGTTGGCTCTTAACCAAATTTTTATCTGGTCTTATCTTATCTGAGTTTATGCTTGAAAGTATGTGGTAAGTCTGTGTTGTCATTTAACATTTTATCTTCATTGTTTGAGTTCCACCCTTGTTCGAGTTAAAAGAAGTGCCAGATTAGGGTTCAAACTCAACTCTCACATGTAACAATTACACTAAGTTTGGATGAAAGTATCAGCTAAATGAAAACCTAATTGAGAGTAATAGTCTCAGAAAAGTATTCTGACATCATCATTACATTCACCAACCCCTGTGAAAGACCTGGCAAACCCAAGGTGATAATATATGAGTTATCAAGCTAAACATCTGTGATGACAGGGGAGCAAAAATGATCTCTTATCCATGCCAAGGTTTCAAAATACACTGAACAAAATTATAAACGCACACAAGCTGAACTCAAAGATCAAAGACGACAACCAGTCAGTATCTGGTGTGACCACCATTTGCCTTCACGCAGTGCAACACATCTCCTTCACCTAGAGTTGATCAGGTTGTTGATTGTGGCCTACTGAATGTTGGTCCGTCCACTACTCTTTAATAACTGTGCGATGTTGCTGGATATTGGCAGGGAATGGAAGCTTTAACGTTAAGTTCTGCCAGGAAGACTCAATCGTTGCATCACTAATTAGGCTACCTTGTCATCTATCCAATTGTGTCTAATACTTGCGGTATAAAAGAGCGGTACTTACACTGCATGAAAAGTGGGGTTTTCGTCAGTAAGCGGCACTGTAGATTGTCGTGGAAGTTCAGGTTTACGACTGCACACGGCAATGTACAGGTAACACTCAAAACTGCCGTGAATTGCCGGAAATTGACGTGGGCCTTGCTTGGCAGTTGTCCCCCCATTGTCCCCCCTTCTCCTAAATCTAGAGGAGGCTTTGACATGTAAATGAAAATGCTGTGAGCTATACACATGCAAATAAGGGTAGGGGAGTTTCACCCCAGGTAACATTTTTCTGAAAGGAACTTCATTCTAAGACAATCTCTGGTAGAAATAGATCAGGCTCAGTATAACCTAATTACCGTGTTTTTTTTTTTTTTGTGTGTTTTTTTTTTAACATTGCAACATGACATCCAAAAAGATAACAATCAACAAATAATAATTTCACAATAAATAAGAAACAAATAAAAATAGGACAGAATTGAACAAATGAAATAAAAACAGGAAAGGGACTATCTCTATTGTGTATAATATTATGATTTAAGAGAAAGTTAGAAACCAGTAATTTGTACTATTTAAAGAAAGAAAATAGCATACACATAAATTCACTTTTCAATTAGCTTCAATATTCTTTAGCAAATACAATTGTATCACTACATTTTTATCGATACATTTGAGAGACTCAATATACTGAAAACTGAAAATCAGACCCCCCCAAAAAAAAAAAACTTCAAACAAGGTTTAGAATTATTCATTTTACTCTTATGAATATGAAATTTTCCTAATACAATTACAAGATTCATCATAACATTTACAGAAGTAGTTTTCAAAATATATGATAACATCTTTGGATGTTAATTCACAGTTATAAACAGATGTTTTTTTGTTTTTGTTTTTTACAAATTTTTTTACTGGTTTATTTATTTTAAGTAGCCTAATAAAGTTATTTATTTATGCATATATGTATTTTTACATTTCATGGTAGCCTATTTGGGTATATCCACCTTATTCCTAATTTAAAATGAACAGCAGCAGAAAAGTCAAGGACAGCCGACGACAGCCTTTCAACCTGAGTCAAAAACCAGTGAACGTAACTCTGATTGGCTGAGGCAGCATATCATCATAATCCAACCTGTAACGTCAGCCACTCTGATTGGCTGAGGCAACGTGCCAGGCTTGTGGCGTGTTATTCAAGCAGAAATAACGGCACAGATATTCAGCCTGCTTCGCCGTCATGATCGCTGGTGAACCCATCTTTTCCTCTAAATTGAAGGTAAGTTCGTCCAACTTAGTGAATTCTATGTTCATGTGTACTTATAGTGTTTGGTAGTTTAGCGTTATTGTCTTAAACTTCACAAATCTGCTGTGATTACTGCCGCGAATGTCCAAGGGTGTTAACCTAACGGAACAGTTTTTTGTTTTGCGTTAGCTTGCTTAATTCTTTTTTAGTTTCGTTTCAATTTGAACAATTTGGGACACTAAACTGTACGTTAGGTTGCACTTTGTTATCTGGCTGCAAGCTAGCTACCATTCCTTGCTAGTAATCAAACTAACTCGTACTGAGTGTTCAATTGGCTTTTCCCAATGCGTTTACTGTGAATATCGTCAGAAATTAAGAAAAAATAATAAGTGCCAGGGTCATAAAACATAAAGCGCGTAATGTGCTTGTATGCTCTAGTGTAGGCTATCCTTGTTTGTAAAATTTCATCACTTTGTGTGATGAGTGAAATCTTCAGGTGTTTGTGATTTGTTTTGTCTCTCAGGGGCTGTAAGGAGTGAGGTGTCCTTCGCTGATAGGAGAAAAACACCTAAACAAGGTAACGTTACGTGTTGTGATCTCATCCTCTTTTCTTTTGAACAGGCCCCAGTCAAATAAAAAGTAAAACTAAACTAATTTGTATTAACGTTTGTGTTTATAGATGACTTTGAGCGTGAGACAGTGGTGAAAACGCCAAAGAGAACTGGAACATGGCATGTTATATTCAGTTATAAATGTTTGACCAAGTTATTAAATATCTTATAAATCTGTTCAGTTTCATCATTTGATAATAACTTTATAACACATTTTTTGTGGTATAGATGCAGTGACTGAAACCTGGTGGTAAGTATTGATCTATTGGCAGTGGAGAAGACACTTTTAATTGACACCTTCTCCCTTGTGAGCTATCAAACTTTGTTATTCTAATTAGAGTATTGTAAACATCACCAAATGTGTTTGTTTATTTCAGTGTTCCAGAAAAAGGTCCTGAAACTACTGGTCGACATCCGCCATCGCCTGAAGGAAACCAGGTAGTGGATGCAGAAGAAACATATATTTTTGCTTACAAATGTGGGGACTTGGGGCAGATTGCCTTTGCATACATCTAAATCATTGTCTTTTTCAACTTTGCAGAAGGGGTCATGAAATTCGGTTCCACACCCACTGAGGTGTATGTACATCAAGGTGAACCTCAAGCACGCGTCGCAAAGACTTGGATTCACTTCGCCCTGATGAGCCAAGCCTACAGGACTTGAATTAAGAGTTTTAAAGGGATAGTTTACTTGAAATTATTTTTTTGAAATGTTTTGGCTTACATCAAGGGCATCAGTCATATAATGGAAGTCTATGGGGATCTCTTAAAAGAGCATGCACAGAGAAGTACAAATTAAACATGATTTAATGAATCATAACTGTAAGTACACGTTGATGGCTTAAGATACGAGATGAGCGGTTTGTGTGAGAAAATGAACAGTGTGTGTGTTTGTGTGTATATATATATATATATGATCTGCGCATGCGGCGGAAAGTGCCAGAAGCGATCTTGCACTGGTACGTCACTCATTGTTTACACAGATTTCAGAAGTTTTACTGTGAAGATCTAAACATATTAAGATATATTGCATTTTTGTGTATATCTAAATATGTATATATATACACATTTATACAATAACAATATAAATACTGTTTGTTTTCTCTCACAAAACGCTCATTTCGTGTCTTAGTCCATCAATGTGTACTTAATTTATGAGTCATTAAATCATGTTTAATTTGGTCTTCTTTGTGCATGCTCTTTGAGGTGGTGACCATAGACCTGCATTATATGACTGACAGACAACAACGGTTTGACCTAAAAATATCAAAATTGAAAATACTGTGGAAACAAAGACCCCTGCATCTTGGATGCCCTTGAGGTAAGCTAAAACATATCAAAAATTAATTTCAAAGTGAACAATCCCTTTAAATTACATCCTTATTATTCGTTCATAATTCTGCCTTCTGTGTTTGATATATCTGGTGCCCAATTCTGATGCCATTCAGGGCAATTTATTTTTGAATAAAGATGCAATATATTATTGATTTATTTGTATAACTGTAGTACTGTATGTATGTTGTCCCATGTTTCCAGAGGGTGGAGGACATGTTCTCTGTGCTTTGAAGATGTTCTCCTATGCTTTGTACATAGTTGTGTGTTTGTTCTAATAAAGCTATTTCTTTGAATAAACAGTATGTGGCAAATGTTCCTTTCCTCAATAAATTCATGTCCTTGATGGTAATAATAAATTAGTCCATAGGATAACAATGACATGAATAAACAACATAATAGCATATCATATGAATATATATATATATTATTATAATTGTATGTCGGCTGACCAATAGTAACAGATCTGCCAACCAATCACGAGTGATTTTCTTGTTTAGATGTAGTGAATTTCAACCAATACTGAGTGAGGAAATTCAAGCCATTCTCTGGCAAGGCGCGCGCAGTGCTGCTATTCATATGCTAATTAGGGCCATTCACACCTCCGCGAGCGCTCCATGCATACGTCATGGTTCGTTTCCGTCAATATGTGGCACAGACGAACGCGACGTTCACAGTCTGTAAATTGTCGTTAACTGCCGAAAATTAGGGAGATTTCCGGCAGTTTACGGGGACGAAAATCCCACTTTTCATGCAGTGTTACACATGTTTGAGTTCGCAGATGCTGACACTTTCATTGACCTCCATCCTCCCCACCACCTCCAAGACGGTTCCTTCCCTTCCATCCTCCCCACCACCACCAGGATGGTCCCTTCCCATACCTCACAGGGGGTCGGCTGCGCCCCTGCCTTCGTCTTCAGGGAAGAAATGCAGAGTCTGGACCCTCGGATTGCGATCTATGGACGGGGCCTGCGCCAAAGAACTTAATTGCTTGCTGGGCTATCAATAAACGTATTTATTGTTACAGTATTTATTCTCCCGAGTCTTTCTGGTAGAAGTGGAACACGCAGTCTTATGCCGATCCAGAGCATCCCAAACAGGCTCATGTCCTGTGAGTATGCTGTCCATGCAAGAACTGAGATGTTTTCATCTTCCAGGAATTGTCTACAGTCCTTGCAACATGGGGTCGTGCATTATCATGCTGCGACATGAGGTGATGGTCATGGATGAATGGCACAACAATGGGCTCAGGATTTCGTCACGGTATCTCTGTGCATTCAAAATGCCATCAATAAAATGCACCTGTGTTTGTTGTCCATAACATACACCTGTCTATACCATAACCCCACCACCACCATGGACACTAGATCCACAACGTTGACATTAGCAAACCGCTCACCCACAAGACGCCCTACATGCTGTCTGGCATCTGCCTTGTACAGTGAAAACCGGGATTCATCCATGAAGAGAACACCTCTTCGAAGTGCCAGACGCCATCAAATGTGAGCATTTGCCCTCTCAAGTCGTAAGTAAGGACACAAACTCTGATAAGTACAATGAGCATGCAGATGAGCTTCCTTGAGATGGTTTCTGACAGATTGTACAGAAATTCTTTGGTGAAGAAATTCAGGATCTTGGCAAACCGATTGTTGCAGCATCTGTCCGGTTGGCTGGTCTCAGTCAATCCTGGAGGTGAAGATGCTGGATGTGGAGGTCCTGGGCTGGTGTGGTTACATGTGGTCTGTGGTTGTGGGGTCAGTTGGATGTACTGCCAAATTCTCTGAAATGCCTTTGGAGACGGCTTATGGTAGATAAATGAACATTCGATTGACGGGCAACAGCTCTGGTGGACATTCCTGCAGTCAGCATCCCAAATGCACGCTCCCTCAAAACTTGCGACATCTGTGGCATTGTGATGTGTGATAAAACTGCACATTTTAGAGTGGCTTTTATTGTGGCCAGCCTAAGGTTAAAGTTTGAAGCTAGGCTAAAGACGCATTTATTTAGCCAGGCATTCATTTCAATTTTTAATCTTACAGTTACTGTAAATTTGGCCTCTAGTTCATAAACGCCAGAGGATAAACTGGCCCCCGACTGAGCCTGGGTTCTCCGAAGGTTTTTTTCCTCCATTGGGTCATCTGCTGGAGTTTTAGGACACCATCGGGTCACTTGATGGAGTTTTTCGGTTCCTTGCCACTGTTGCCTTTGGCTTGCTCAGTTGGGGATATTCAAATTAAATGACCAGCTCTACCAAACTTTATTGTCTTTTTTTCCATGAATAAACAAACACTGTTAAGTTGTCTTGATTGATATTGTGAACCAGCTTTGATACTATCTGTATTGTGAAAAGCGCTATACTTGACTTGACCTAAGGCACACCTGTGCAATAATCATGCTGTCTAATCAGCATCTTGATATGCCACACCTGTGAGGTGGATGGATTATCTCGGCAAAGGAGAAGTGCTCACTAACACAGATTTAGACAGAGTTGTGAATAATATTTGAGAGAAATAGGCCTTTTGTGTAAATAGAAAAAGTCTTAGATTTTGAGTTAAGCTCGTGAAAAATGGGGGCAAAAAGTTTTGCGGTTATAATTTTGTTCAGTGTACAATAGGGGTTGAACCGACTAGTCGACTAGTCGACCTTAATGCAATGCTGTGACGCTTTTAGCTTGACGTCGACTAGTCGCGTTGATCATGTGACACAATGTGATTGCGCTAATTTTAATAGTATATGGCCGCGTTAAAGACGACAACAGATGAAGAGCCCAGAGGGGTCATTGCTGCAAGAAAGCAGCATTGGCACATAAAGCGTATGGAAATAGTTTACTAACGTAGCACCACTATATTGTTGAAAACGAAAGTAAAAGCATGACGCACGCTCTCTGTTTCACTGGGAAATGAGAGCAGTCTCTTTTAAAATCATTCAAACATTAGCCTATTTTTTTATATATTTATTACATATTAATTCATCTAATTCACCCGCAATCAATAGGACTATTATTTGCTATTACTTAGATCCATCACTAACGTGCAGATGTGAATTTATAGCATTTTTTTTCTTTTCATCCTGATGATGTAAACAGCGGGCTGTTTAGCTAACGTTACATCTGGCCACTTCACGTGTTTCTGCGATCTGATTGCTATCCGATCGCGAAAAACCAGGTATAAGCTAAATGCCCTCCGAAACGCATTGGAGACGGATAGGCCTATTTAAATCCAATCGCTCAAACCACTTCATGAGGAGGTCTGGGCCGCTTTACAGACGAAACTGGACTCGTGTAAAGGCATCTGGTTGTTGAAACCGCATATGTAAATTGGACTTCTCCCAAAAATGCTGAAATAAAACGTGTGAGAGCAGCCATGCTATTATATTCATGATGAAGCTATAACACGCACCGCAGCTGAGCATCTATTCATAAAGCCAACGTGCACTGCAAACTATCGTAAATCAAAGTGAAAGTAAGTCACAGACACTTAACACACAATCATCTTTGTTAAAAGTAAAGAAACAAAATGATCTTACTGTCTCTCTTATTGCGGTCTTTGATTGTGAAATTAGCTGATGATCAATAAAATGCAGCTCATTTGCTTTCGGTGACGTGAACTCCGTTAAATCTGCATATAGCGCGTTGTTTGAAGATCGGATGCGAAAACATATTTATGTGACCTGGTGTAATGGAATCGTTTTGATAAATCAGGTCAGTAAAAAAGCATGAAGTGTCCAGGTGTAAACGGCCCCATTATGAGCTCTCAGCGTCTGTATAATTTTTTGTTAATTAATTGCAAATTGTGGCATGTTGCAAATCTGTCACACGTTTTTATGAATGACGTCAGCGACTAGTCGACGTCGACTCGACTTTGATGTCATAACAGTCGACTTAAAAAAATCTGAAGTCGTTCAACCCCTAGTGTACAACTCTTCCACAGGGTCTTCACTAGATTAAATATTTAATTTGATGCTATAATAATGTATTTACCTAAACACTGTTGTGGCGAGCAGGATGAGGCCGATGGCCGTGAGAGAGCGGCGCGAGGCTTGCTGATGAGTGACACCTGTGAGATGTACCGGTCTCGTATCTCTCACGGAGGAGCAGAGGCGTAAAGGAGGAGCGACGACAGTGGAGAATGAGAAAGGAACAGGTCTGATTTTATGTTCTGTTTTGTTTTTGTTTTGTGTAGCCAACAGTCGTCCGCGAGCAGCAACTGGCTTATACTTTCATTTTTCTAATTGTTTATTTGTTTATCAAAATTGTTGAACGTTCGCTGGTTCCCGTCCACTTCTTCCCATGACATTTGAACCATGTTAACCAAATGTGTTCCAAATTATTATACTAGTGACACCAGGAAGATTTTAGTACAATAAACATTCAGATTTTAGTTTGTCGAAGAAAGTGTTTGTTTGCTTTATCTCTGAAGGCATCAGTCACAGACAGGTTTGTTAAGTAGTTTGCCAGGTCTTCTTATGAACAATCCTACTTAAAGAGGTTGTTCCACATTATTAAACTATTCATAATTTTCATGAATTATGGGGAGGAAGAAAGATCTGTCTGAAAATGAAAAGCATGAAATGGTGCAATGTCTTGCAAAAGGCATGAAAACAACTAATATTTTTTAAAAACTGAATAGAGATTGTTGAACTTAAAAGAAGGTATAAGAACCCGGTCAGATGAAGGCTTATTAAGGAAAGTTTCTATCCAATAAATTTTAATTGAATTAAAAATTAAATAAATAATAATAATAATAATAAAGCCACTGTTGAGCAGTAAACAGGTATTTGAAGCTGCTGGTGTCTCTGCCTCTATACCTGCGGCTGGCAGTTGCGTGTAAAGTTGCATTTCAGCCACTCCTAAGTACCAAAGCTCACAAAGAGAAACATTTACAGAAGGTGCAGAAATAAATGAAGATTCATTTTTAAATCCTTTTATTCACTGACAAATGCTGTACTTCAGCGAAGGGTCTAGATGGGTGGATTTCTGGATGGTTGGTGGATGGCCACCCTGTTTCAACAAGACCTGGACATCAGCTAGGAGCTGATGGGTGGAGATTTGGGCTGGGATATTGGGAAGTGATATGGAAGGTCCCTTTAGGGTCTCTGAGGGTGTCACGAGTCCTGGAGTTCAGAACTGACCACTTAATGCTATGGTATAAAAAGAAGGATTAAGCCTTCTGAAATAAAAGTATCTTCATGCAGGGCAACGTACTATCCCATGCTGTAAAAACATCACAGCAATAAAACTGTCTGAAAATGTATTTCTACTCCCACTGCAAACGTTTCTCTTTGTGAGCTTTGGTTAGAAGTGGCTGAAATGCATCTTTACACACAACTGGCAGCCTGTATGAAGAGGTGCTTGAGACTCCAGAGACACCAGCATCTTCAAATACCTGCTTGCTGCTCAATCTGACTGGATAAAGTCAGACAGTTGACAACAGTTCAACAAACTCTATTAAGTTTTTGCAAAATTGTATTTGTTTTTATGCCTTTTGTAAGATGTGGCACCAGTTCATCTTCTTTTTTTTTTTCAGAAAGATCTTTCTTCCTCCACACATTGCATGAAAACTGTGACTTGTTTAATAATGT
The DNA here is from genome assembly GCF_988280905.1 of Pimephales promelas. Lineage (NCBI taxonomy): Eukaryota > Metazoa > Chordata > Actinopteri > Cypriniformes > Leuciscidae > Pimephales > Pimephales promelas. The sequence goes on along the minus strand of NC_142790.1, from coordinate 3,207,726 downwards.
GGAACAACCTCTTTTAACAGGTTTTTATCTTTTAAACAGGTTTTTATCTTTTAACTTAACAAACATGTCTGTGATTGATACCAATTATCTAAAATCTGTCACATGCATAATAATTTGCAACACATTGTAAATATTTGTAAATATAAATATTTGTAATTTTACGATTGAAATAATGGAAAAAGAAAAAAAGAAAACATATGTTCCCTCACTTAGTGTCATGCCAACTAAAGATTTAACAACATAATTCATGAGTGCATAAAACATGATTTATATACTGTACCTTTGATAACCAGATAAACATACTGTGGCATCTTTTACTTAATTATGATTGCATCTGAGGAGAGCATTTAAACATTAAACTACTTTTATTCGCTGTAGCAGGGCTATTGCTGGTAACTTTTAATAAAGCTGAAATTAAATAAAATATAAATATTAAAGGAAAAATTTACGAAACTATCTCAAACCTCTCGATCAGTCTATTGTAAAGAAAAAAAAAATGCAATGCTACAAAACAATTGCATGCCAATCATTCTTTGGGGAGGAGTAGAATTGAGGTATGGGTTTTCTTTCCTTTACTGGAAAATGTTTTTGGATGACTTCCTCCATCAGGTCCTTTATAAGGGCAGCGCAGTGATCAGCGAGGATCATCATCATCATCATGAGTGTGTCCTCTCTGCTGTCAGCTCTGCTGATGCTGGCATCCACAGCCACTGCCTCGCACTTCTACGGAGGCTCAATGACCTTCAGCTCAAGAAGGAATCCTGATGGATCCTATGAGGTGAGACCTTTATTCACAACCGCAAATAGGTGTTTTTGCAATAAGGTGCACTTTTATGCGCCATGGGATTTTTGGATATTTCCATTTAAAAAAATATATATATATATCCGTCACAAAAAGTTCTTTCATAATGCTAATAATTTTTGCATAGATTTTATTATTTTATCATTGTCCTAGACTTCAAATCTTTAAATAGGAAAAGCATTACCATTAAAATAATATTACATTTTATGATACATTTATATTATGGTCGGTTTGTAAAATGTCACATAATATTTTAATTGTGTGCCAGTTATAATAAGGCTGTAACTTTGTCCAGTAAAGCTAAGACTTAATATGTATTATATCTAGGGTACATAAGTTAGTAGTTATGAAATTAGTATAAGCAAGACAAGGCAATCGGCCATTTTATTCTAAAATGTTTATTATCGTGTTATTCTAGAAAAATGAAGGATGTTGAGACATCCTTTTATTAAAGTTATTACAAATGCATTCTTTCAGGTGGACATCCGCTACAAGGAGGCCTTTCATAGCTGTAGTTCATATGATCCCTGGAGTTGCAGGTCTGGAAACTGTGGCAGTAAAACTTATGTGAGTGGTCGTATAGACAGCAGCTCCAAAGGTGGCAGCTGGTGTCAGTCTGAGGCACTCATGAAGAGAACCGTCCCCAACAACAGCCCGTTTCAGCTGCAGTAAGCACTTATGCAGAGGAATAAGACTATTCCGACACGCCATTATCTAGTATAAAGCTAATTCATTGCTAATGAAAAGTTGCCTTTTGCTTGTGTCAACAGCCAAAGTAGTTGCTGCTGGATCTATAACAAAGTCTCAAATACTGGAAACTGGCAACTTATCACACAAATTGACCTTGGAGTAAGATCTGACACCTCTCAGCCCAACAGATCTCCAGTCGCCACCACACTTCCCATTGTCAGGTAAAATCAGTTTGTCTTCATCAAAAGAGTTTTCCATCTGCAGTACTACTGAACTACTGAAAAGTCTTCTTGAGGAAATTCCAACTTTCATTTAGATTTTTTTTTAATCATTTTAAGCTTATGTGTGCTGTCGGTTTTAGTATTTTAAGAATCTAATCTAAATAGATCTCTCTATATAGAAAAGGTTCTAAAGCGCTACATATTTGGAACCCCTAAAATGCAATGCATGTGAATGATCACAAAATTTAAGATATGGGGATTAAAAAATGTAATTAATCAATATCACACGAAGAGTGCCATTTCAGTTTTTATCCTCCAAAAACCATCATGATTAAAATGTGATATTAAGTTACTACAAAAGTTTAATAAACAATAATTTAATTACAACTGCAAAATGTTGCAGAATAATGCAATATATGAATAAATAATAGCCTATAAATAACCTTTGTGCCAAAAGGGTTCTTTCTTGTAATTATCATCATCTTTTGCATAAAAGGTCCTTTGCAGTTGAGTAAAGAACCCTATGCTATACATATGAAGAGTTCAGATGCAAAAGCCTCTAAGTGCCATTTGAAATTTTCTTCTAAAATGATCATTTTTATCAAGCTTGTATATTTCAGTTCAGTAATTTCACTTAAATGGCAATGAAGGTTACTTATTAATTGTCATTTAAGTGAAATTACTGAACTTAAATATACAAGCTTGATAAAAATGGTCATTTTAGAAGAAAATTTCAAATGGCATTTAGAGGCTTTTGCATCTGAACTCTTCATATATAGATCCCTTTTTTCTAAGAGTGTACACTATAAGAATGTTCGTGTTCAAAATCTAACCAACATATCACAATTATTTATGTATATTTTGTATAATTTTATTTTATTATTCGATTTTATGATTCACATGATCCAGTAAAAGTCACCTTAGGAACAGTTGTTAATTGTAAATTAATTGCAAAAATGTTTTAGAAAAGTGTAAATGCATCCAAGTAATTCTTGAAGCCTGTGTACTAAATGACAAAAATGTGACTGTTTTTGGATTGTTTCTAGAGTCCCTCAGAACTGCCCAAGGAACTACAATCTGTTGTCCTGTGATCCAGATCACGATCAGGTCAGGTGTAGATATGGAGTTTTGTCTGCAAATGAGTGTGGAATGTGCAACCAACATGCCGGATTCACTCTGAACCAGGTGAGAATATGAAAGGAATAATGTGCAATCATGTATGTTGATCATTATACAAAAGCAAGAAGTGTTTTCTTTCATTCCTTCACATGTTCTCGGCTGACTTGGTTGCATCATTCACGGTTCATATCTTTCTTCTTCCCAGAACACATGTACTCTGTCATCTGGCAACTCTTCAGCACTAGGTGTTTATGCATTTGAGTTGGTGATGGAAGACTATCCCACCCAGAACATCAGTCTAAACTACACTGCCAGGGCCGCAGCGTTCAGAAGCCCATTTGTCAATGGATCCTCCAATCCACTGAGCAGAATCCCTCTCCAGTTCGCTTTAGAAGGTACCGTTCAGTGCTGAAACCAGGCTTTTAATTGTGATACTCTGCCACAACCTTCTTGTTACAGTATGTTTTGTGTTTAGTGGAGTCTCCGGCACCATCTTGCAATGAGGGTGAATATCTACCTCGGTTCATCCACCCAACACCTCATCACGGAGAACACCTACAGGCTCGTGTCAATCAAGAGCTAGAGATCAGAGTAAAAGCTACGGCAACCCACTCAAGGTATGAAGGAAATGATAATATAAAAGTGCAGAAGAATAAAATAATGCATATTTTGTTATCCTTTGGAGCTTGGAAGAATTCGGTTTGAGCAGATGTTTTAATGTACCATTATCACTGGCCTCATCAGAGCTCCTATTCACGATATCAAACATATTGTCAAAACTGTCTCTTTCAACATATTCAAAATCAATATTTTGATCGCTGACCGCTTTTTCACCAGATCCACCATTAAGTAACAGTGACGCTTACTGTATATTTGATTGTGTTCAGTAAATTGCTGAGCCTTTTCAAGTTTTGCGAATGATACATTTGTTTCAATTGAACAATTTCAGTTCATTTTTAAACTGATACATGTGAATCTAATTGGATTTTCTTTTCTTCCCTGATTGTCCAGCATCAGTGATGTGGTCTTTAGTGGACCTCTGAACAGCACAAAGGAGACCACCACCGCTGGAGAGTATGTGATCAACTGGACACCAACATCACAGAGTTATGGCCAGCACTTTCCAATTTGCTTCATTGCTGAGGGCCAAGCTGGGTATGATTACACAGTTAGATTACTTAAATCAAAACGTGCAATTACACTTTATTTTAAGGTGTCCGTGTTACAGTGTAATTATGCAATTAAGTACTGTGTATTAATTAGGGCTGTAGTCAAGACCACCTTTGTCGAGTCCAAGACAAGTCCAAGACCAGGACTAGTTGAGTCCAAGTCTAGACCGAGTCCAAAAAGGTTTGAGTCCGAGTCAAGACCGAGTTCAGGACAGGGAAAAAAAAAAAGCATTCAGGGCCTGAATTTCGTTTTTGCCAAACAAAATTATTAAATTTATCTTGCCTAAATGTTTGCGCTCGTTGCATTTTTTATGTAATGTTGTTAAGAATTTACACAACACAAGGCTTGATTTAAATTGTTCAATTAAATTGAAAAAAGTTACGCAAATAAATACAATAAATATACAAATAAAGACAATTAAAGAGAAACGTTTTTGAATAGGTCTAACACTAGTATTAGACTGAAACTGAATAAAGTAATCAAATGGAAAATAACACTGGATAGTATTTTAGTTCTGAATAAATTAAACACATAGGCTATTAATCCTGATTCCTTTAACTTAAAGCTCTCTTTTATTGTTTTGATGACAAAATTAATGGCCGACACATACAGTATGGTTGCTGTCACTTTAAGAGCTAGTGCATGGATTCTCTGTTCATTATACTGGCATGGCCGTGGGAACATATTTTATCATGGGGGTGCTGGGGGCGGGGCTTAATGGGCGTGGCTTGACAGAGTCGGCGCCAGAGCAGATCTACTGGAGGGGCATTGGGTCATCAGGGGGTTTGCACTGCCGTTTGAGAAATATTTTGACGCAAAAAAACAAACAAACCAGAAACACCTTTTACTACTATCATAATTATTAATAATTATAATTTGGGAATTTCTCCACCACTTTTTGCCAGGGTCGATATTGTCCCCAGCACTTTTAAACATCTCGCGGCGTGGATGTACCAATACAAATAAATAAAACAAATCCGTTTAACTAGTCTAGCAGAACACAGCCCATTCTCACACCCAAGGCGTCACTTAACTGACGCCTTGGGAAGCATTTGGACATGCTTCAATATCTGACGCTTTAGGCGCCCTTTAGCGTCAGTTAGATGACGCCCTAGGATCGCGTGTACCCTACCCCCACCCCACACCTAAACCTAACCGCGTCCTCTAACAGACGCTTTCCTTTAGCGTCAGTTAGATGACGCCGTAGGATCGCGTCATGTAAGTGACGCTAAAGGGCGCCTAAAACGTCAAATATTGAAGCATGGTCAAAGGTGACGCCTTGGGGTGAGAATGCGTTGCAGAACATTCATTTGTTAAATAAGAGGAGAAATAGCACGCTGAAATGTGTTATTTTTTAAAATCAAGTGATCACAGTAGGCTACTCGTTGACTCAGTGGCTCGCGCTGCCACAAGGAACATCTTCACACGGACACGAGCTTGATCAGTTGCGGCGAAATCTCTATTCGTACCGGTGAAACCACAAAGTAAAATGCATTCAAACATTTTGTCATGTCCCTGCTTGACAACAACTGATAAACATAATCGGTTTTAATGAGGGGGGGGGGGGGGGGACTATGTGAGTGTGGATAGAACTCAGAAACTCTTGCACGTTAGTCTAATGTTCTTCCACTTGACTTGACCATTACATTAACTACCATTACACCACATACAGGCGAATTTGAGGGAATGCAAGGTTTCGAGGTGCATTTTTTGGAACTTATTTTAACTTGAGTGCCGCGTTTTGAGAATGAGGTTTCATTCGTGAGACGCGAGCGCAACAGTTGCGTGCGCGTTCACAGTGAAAAGCATTTGGAACAGTAGCAGAGGGTAATGGAAAAACTCGTTCTTTGTGAACAGCCCTTAATGCCAAAGAATGCTTTAATCAAGACATCTGTATTTAGTTTTTTCACATGCATAAAATGAGTGTCAAATCAATTTTGAGATGCTGGACCTCAACCAGTGTCATGCCACTCACTCTATGCGAGATCGACTTTTGCCTTATGATAGGCAGCCTATATTAATTTCTATACAACACTTCGACAACATATGGAAATGAAATAATCGTTAGAGTCGTTTTATAAAGGTAGAAGGTGTTCTTAAAAAACATGTTGAAAAACAAAGTTATTTAAAGTCACGTCATATTAAATTTCAATGTAGTAAAACAGCTGTCGCCAGGGGGTGCTGCAGCACCCTCAGCACCCCTAGTTCCCACGGCCCTGTATACTGGCATGCGCTTTATGCTTATTAAAGACAAAACCGACTATGTTTAGACCATTATACTCACGAAGACCGAAATTGACACAGTTTTGAGTGTTAAAGCAATATAGCTAATCCGTGAAAAATAACTTTTGTTACTGGCCAGCTGTTCTTGAGGCAGATTTTCTATGAATGTGCACATATTTATTCCAGAGAGCGCGTGAGGATTGACAGTTTAACATTGCTTGAATGTTAAACTGGTAAGACTTAAAAAGATGTGCCAATGGTTAGCTTTATTCACGATGCACCGCTGACCCGATTGTGCAAGTGAATATTCCGTCATGTCCCGACTCCTGAACGCGAGTGTGTAGTATCGCAGCAGCGCTTGATGCGCCTTCCACAACACATGAGAGAAGAGAAGACGCGGCACCGTTGAACGCTCACACTGTTTGTGAAATTGCGTCTGGCAGATAGTTATTAAAAGAATGATTTGATTTTATAATCTGTGTGGATTATGATTGCGGGAATCGTGCGCAACACCCAGTAACTATAGTAACAGTATGAGAAGACGCGCTCCGTTGTAGTGAGCACTTGGTCAGTTAATTTGGGCATTTTCTAAGTTAACGTTACCCTGATAGGCTAGTAATAAATGAACACACATGCAAAAATGTGGGACTTGGTCGAGACCAAAAGCCATATTTGGCGAGACCAGTGGCCGAGACCAAGACAAGTCCGAGTCCGAATACCAGCGAGTCCGAGACTTGATTCATGTAATTAAGAACATGTACTTACTATATGGTTAGGGTTGGGGTTCGGTTTAGGGTTAGTTGCGTGTAATTATGCACTGCACTACTGTAACTACATGTAACATGTGTAACAAGGACACTGTAAAGTAAAGTGTTACCAAATGGGCCATATGAAAGCTAATTAATCGTAATATTTTAGGTCTAGGAACTATCAGTCTGAGATGAGGTGTGTTATTGTCGTGGTCGAGGCTGAAGGTATTTACACCATTTATTGAAATTCTTCTTGACATTTGATTTGATGTATGAATTCTTTGTGTGTCCTTTGAGCAAATGTTTATCTACATTTTTCTTTATTTGCTTAAGGTCCAAGAGCACAAGTGACTTGCTCTAGAGACACAATCTCGGTGTCAGTAGAAAGAGCCACTATTTCAGGGATCCACGGAGATCACTTGCGGTTGAACAACAATGCTTCGTGTTTAGTTTCTTCCAACAGCACGCATGTGTTTACAACTTTCTCTCTTACCGGATGCGGTACTCAAATGGAAGTAAGGAGTTCAATGAGTTTCTGTAGACATAAATAATAATAAAAAGTTTTCCACTGCATCTAATCTACTTTTAAACTTGTTTCTTTGAAGGAGACTGAGGAACATCTCCTCTTCAAGAACACAATCGTTACTTTCGATGATCCAAACCATGTCATAACCAGGAAAAATGAGATTGGAATTGAAGTCATGTGCAAGTACCAAAAGAAGAGCAGCATCACCACGAGGTTTGATGCTCACAGGCTAGCTGTCAACTTCACTGAGAGAGGCTTCGGTTCATTCAGCTATCAGTTTGAGTTTTATCAGACTAACAGTTTCAGAAACATGAGACTGCCCAACACCTACCCACTGGAGTACAACGTGGGACAGTCGATCTACATGGAGATCGAACCTGTCAATTTAGTGCAAAACACTGAGGTCTTCCTTGAGTCCTGTGCAGCTACACCCTATGATAATCCCAATTACCCCATCTCTTATCCCATCATCACAAATGGGTAAGAAACTAAAAATACTCCAATAGTGTTGTTATTGTAATAGACTCAGAGGTTGAATGACAAAATAACCTTATAAAATTAATATACTATATGTATCCCAAATGGCAAAAAAAAATCGAATCTAAATAAGTGTCCAAAATAAATGCTTCGACCGCAGTGCCATTTTCCGACCATTTAATCAAATCCAATTTTTCAATGTATATCAGATGCGGGGTTGATGAAACCGTTCACATCTACACAAGTCACGAGCCCAATGTTAAGTTCAGTATGGAGGCCTTCAGGTTTATTGGACAATATGACCAGGTAAGAATAAACACACACACCAAAAAAACAACTGAAGAACAGCAAACAGCACTATTGTAGTGTAATAATGAATGTGTTTTTTTTTTAATTTCCTCTCTAGGTGTTCATCAGCTGCTCCATTATCATTTGCCAAGCCAACAATCCCTACACGCGCTGTGCTCAGGGATGCACCAACGGCACGGTCATTGCACCACCCTCGCACGTTCACAAAAGAGAAGCTGCCATTCAGACCGGAAGTCACTTCATCTCCCAGGGACCCCTGCGTCTAAAGAGGAGCGCATCACTCACTGGTACGTCCTTACATACCATAGTATATTATGCAGATTGTGCAAAAGATAAGGCATTTTAAATGCTAATGTCCCTTGTTTGTTTCCAGAAGCCATCAGTCCAAGCTTGAACTTGAACCTGGTTTTTGTCGCTGGGTGTGTCGTAGCAGTAGTTGCAATGGTGTGTGGAATGATGCTCTACAAATCCAGAGGATCAAAGATCAACTACACACTTTTGAAAAATGATATTTGATCGGATCAGTCCGATCTATGATCAAATGTAATCAACATAGTTTGGAGATATGTATTTCTGTGGTTTCTGCTAAAGATTTTTTTGGTTTGGTTCGGTAATATAATAACAAAAGCATCTGTTTTGTCTGCATGAATGTAACTTCTAGTCATGTTCGGTTGAAGAATATGGAAACCCAGCATAAGTTTTATGTAACTGTAAAGATATAAAGTGTGGATCAGGGATGGGTTTTATACTGTAATACTTCACTCTATAATAAGAATCTATTTCTTTTCTCCAAGTTTGTTAAAATGTTTCATGTCAGCTACAGCTTGTCGTTTACATGTATTCTACTTTTCACAATTAAATCTATATATCATTTACACAGCCTAGGTATTATGACTTAAAACATAAGTTATCCTGCCTCTTCAAAGTGTTGCATACAATTAAACTACAGAGCTTACATGTTGCAAAGCTTTGGTCTAAACATTTTCTGAATATTTGAAATTAGCACTATGTCACACAACTTTCAAGTGCATTGTTAGTTTTCATATTGGTTAGTTTTTTTCCCTTTACTGAACTTAAGCAGTACGTAGTAGTCATATTATTACAGTAATACTTGTGGGACATTGAAAAGCCTTCAAAATATACTCTTACTGCTAATTAAATGTTTAATGAAAATATGTTTATCAGAAAAAAAGTGCATACAATTATATATTCACACACATGCACACACAAAAGCTGCTGCAATCACACCAAGCCTTTCATACTGATCTAATGGAGTTGAAAGAAATTAATACTGAGTTAAAAGAACTGGTCAATTTGCCCAAAACCTTAGAGCAGACCTCGGCACAACTAATAGCCATGATCGATCTCCAGTGTGACCAGAATCCCAACTGCCATCCAGTCCTTCCTGTCGTATCGACCAGACAGAGCTGGCCACATCCGGTGATGATTAAGAGTGGCCAGAGCCCGACTGAGAACTGCAGAGGTATGGAGGCTTTAAAGTTAACAAAACCTGACACAGCTACATACTAACCAGAGGTACCAAAGTATTCAAAGGTCTCCCAGGCTCACCTTTCACAAGCATACCTGATCTCAAAATCCAGATGTGCTACCACCGCTTCCAACACCCTAAGACCTCACGCCGCCTTCACACTGGCAGTTGAAATCAGCTCCGTAATACGCAATACGTTCCCAACGGACGTCGTACTACACAGTGAAAAGCGTCGGACGCGGGTAGAACAAAAATGGCGGAGAGATTAAAGTTTGATTCTGTCAGTTCTGTTTGATCTCTCTGATTAGGGTTATGCTGCGTGAGGAAAGTTGCTGAGGACGTTGACATGTCAGGTCGGCTAAAAAAATGTGATATAGTGGTCAATAGTTCAATATCTACCTTCAATTTAATTGTATTAACTGCCCTTATAAACGTTAGAAAGTCATGAAAATAAAAAATGACATGACAACTTATCGTTATAAAATCATTATTTATTTTATTAAAAGTTAATAATTCAGGTTTGGTTGTCAGTACCATAGCAACGCTCAACTTCCGCTGGAATTGTCGGATAGGAACGAGTTCAATTTTTTGAACGCATCCGGATGACCAACAGACACGGTTTTGATCGCACCGCACTCGGTCGGACCCGTTTCGGACCCATTCGCATGCGGTCTTCGAATCTCCATAGGAAATGAATGACTTCCGGTCGTTTCGCAGCCGCATCGGAGCTGATTTCAACTGCCAGTGTGAAGGCGGCGTAAGAGTGGTATTATCCTCAGCTGCAAAGACCTAGTTTCGGAAATATTTACAGGCCGAAATTCCAGTTTCTTCCCCCCGATTTGGGTCTAAACCAGCTCAGTTGAGTCGTATAGCCCCTGTAGTCAAGGAAGAGTAAAATATACCACCCTTAACCCACACACCAGTGTCAGAGTATGTGTATAGAGGGCCTACCCCTACTATCCCCAAGTTCAGCTAAGCAGATCCAATTGAGTTTGCCAGACTTAATAATAGCTCTTGAAAATGTGCTTCCTCCAGATGGGGCTGAACTCTTTAATCCGTGACAAATGTATTATATGTGTGCCAATGTGCCCTGTAACCTGTGTAAAGCCTGTAACCTGTGTAAAGCCCTTACCAGTTCCTCTCCAGACAGATTTTACTAGGACAAACCTCAACGTATTACTTGTACAAGTTCATTATGAAGACTGTACTTTGCACAACACCTTTGCAATTCTGGATGACGGCTCTGTGAGAACCAGCCTAACCACACCTGAAGATCTCCCTGCCCACACCATGTGACAAGACTTTAAAGATCTTCATGGGTATATCCTTTCATGTATCCCCAACCCATAAGCCTCAAACCAATTAAAATATTGGACATGCCTTCACTGCAGATCACCTTAATCTGTCATGGCAGTCTTATCCTGTGGATCAACTACAGAAGAAGTATAAACACTTAAGCAGTCTTCCCATCCTGCCGGTGAAAGATGCTCAACCTATACTACTGATTGGGTCAGATCAGCCACATCTCATTACACCAATCAGATTAGGTTCTCCAGATGGACCTGCTGCTCTCCAAACACGCCTGGGAGGGACCCTGCTGACATCTATTCTTTCACCCCAAGATGAGCTCTTTAAGAATGTCCAAATACTCTGGCAGGTAGAAGATGTTCCACACTGGGATGAGAATGAGGTGACTCGATAAAACAAGATCAGGAGGCTTTAAAGTTACTTGAAACCAAGACCATCTGCACAGAAATGAACAGAATTCTTTAACTAGCAACGTCATTACTATGACAGAAGGATATGCCTCGGATGCACGTCCCCGAGGAGTCAGTCATGCCTAATCTGCACACTGCACAGTATAAAGAAATGTTTGTTAAAGGATCCAGTGAAAGAAGAGACGATGGAGAAGCTCATGCTGACAGGAATTAACTAAGGGGACAGAATGTGATGAATGTTGGTATATACCCCACCACCATGTAAGTCATACTGGGGAACTCCTATTTTTAAACTGTTCCCACAAATATAATTTGCAAAGTCTAAACCAGTATCTGTTGCCTGTCTTTCATGGTGGCTCGATCCCAAGTTTCCCCCAAATGTTCTCATTCCATTCCAAAACTGGAGCTTTGTGGAGCTCTTGTGCCAGCTCAGTTAGGTAGATTGCGCAAGAAGGTAACTGACCTTGCAAATAGAGACCAGAGTGTTGTGGACAGACTCTTCCAGGGTTCTTACCTGGCCACAACAAAGTCGTTGTTGGCAATGGGGTCACCGAAATTGAGGAGCTAACAGAGAAATGTTCCTGGCACTATTTGGATTCAGCAAGCAATCCTGCAGACGACCTCACTAGAGGCAAACCTCGGCATGTCCTTACATAGATGAACATATGGTCTCAAGGTTCTCTCTTCTTACTCCAGGACCCAGCTACCACCAATATGGGCGTCCACGGTGTCAGCTAACTATTACGAAAATGCCAGACTTGCCTTCTGCCCATCTCCACAAACCTGCTTTTTACTCATGTGGATCTGAGTTAAATTTATCTGCGAAACAGTTTGCTCATGGGGCGGGCAGATAATTCCTTGCCACAAGTAATCTACCCAGAGTCTGAATTGTTGAGTTGCAGACACTGGAGGGATTCGCAAGTCCTAGTGGCAAACTTCTGGTTCAGGTTTATCTGAAACAACCTTCCAGGCTTCCATACCCGGCAAAAAATGGCAGTTCTCTCCCTCAGACTTAACTGTTAAAATGGTTGTCATGGTTGTAGATCCACAGATGCCTAGGGCCCTCTGACCTATTGGACATGTCATCAAGACCTGACATGTCCACACCGCAGTCCTGATGGACATGACACTTCTGCTGATGTAGAATTAAAGGGGCAAGTCTACACTCCAACAGTAGCACATCTGGTGATCCTCCCTGCTCTGCCAGATAGAGGAAAACTCGGCTTAAGTTAACTCGCCTTTTAGTTTGCCTTCTGCGTCAAAGTTTCCGTTAGTACTGAGATATGTTATTGAGAGAATGGCAGCTGCGCCTAGAAGTTTCTTCCTTCCTGTTATTTGGATGTTGGTCCGTTTGGATGTTGCCGTTTTGGTGTTAAAAGTATTAGTACATGACCATAAAGTAAATTATCTTTGTTTTCTCAATTTTTTAACTGTGTTTTAAGGGTATTATTGAGCTTTGTGCACTTTCAAGTGCATGCACGGACAGGTAGCGATTTACATGCTGGACAGATAAACAAGATGTGTAATGTTATACAGTCATACAGTCAAACACAGTCTAATGTGACAGTTTAAGTTGTATACATGTCTTAATGTACTAATTAGTCAGCAGAAGGATTATCCAGTATTTCATTTTGATGAAGCTATTTTGGAAAATTTGATTCTTCGTTAATGCATCTAGATTTATGAAAATAGGCTATTATTGCCAAAATCATTTCGTGTAACCAGACCAATAATTAGCCTACATTGTCTTCAATTGCCCATCCTTTGGGTATTTAGAGCTTTAACTGTTATTTAAATGTGATACTGAATGTTAGTATTCTGAATTAAGAAGTGACTGAGTCTGTCATGTCTCCGGTCTGATTCGCCTGTTTTCTTTATGTGCGTTGTCTGCGTGGCTGTTGTCTCGGGGCGCATGGCTTTGTTTTGACAGTTCGCCATGTGCTCCGCTGTCGTGGTTGATTTGTTTCCCCACTTTCTCGTTTGTCAATGCTCTGTCCCCGCACCTGTCATTAATTACCACCCCCTCTCAATCATCGTCAGTGCTCTGCTCCGCACCTGTTATTGATTACCTTCCTTGTTTATTTTCCTGGATTTCTTGTGTTTAATTTTTTTGTTTTGTTTATCTATTACAATTTTTGGCTTGTTATTCAGTCAATAAACTTTAGTTTGAGCCTGCAACTGAATCCTGTCTCGACTCCTGATAAGAGTCATCAGCATAGAAGGTTAGAAGTCTCGTCCACACTGCTGGCCAATGGAGGTCGACGTCCGCACCTGGCGGCCATCTTGTCACAGGCAGCTCGCTCACTCGTGTTTTAATGTTGCATGTACTTTTGAAATAACCATAACTTGCTCAATTTCTACCGATTTTCAAACGGTTTGGTTCGTTTTAAACGTCAGAGATGTAGTTATGACACTGCACACTTATGAATAATTATGTATTATTTATGTAAATATCCAGTATTATACCCACATAAATAACTTTAGTAAGAAACCAAACCGTTTGTAAATCTACCAAGATTTCAGTGAGATAAGAGTATTTGTGTTCTCACGTTACATCAGGAACCACAAAGCCCGCCAAAAAACTTGCCTGTGACAAGATGGCCGCCGGCTGGTGATGACGATAGAGACTCCGCCATAAGACATTTATCCTTTATTATGCATATCTATGGTCATCAGAGTGAATATGTACACAAGAAGCGCTAGTCTCCTCAATCTTTGTGTCCTGACCAGTAGAAGTGCTTACAAGAAGAACAGAAGCCTAGCGGGATCCTATCCTCTCCATCATGTGTATGTGTACAATAGGAAAATAAGAGGCCTTTAAGCTCACTAGCAACCAATTAACAAACTAGAAACTGATGGCAACAATCAAAGATCTAGGAAATGAATAACAAAGACCTGAAATGACAACTACAATCACTACGAGAACTACAAAAACTACAGGACCCAAACCCAAAACATCCCCAGGTTCCTTCATTGTGAGTCTATAAAGGCATGTGATTCATCTTTACTCATTTCCCGAAGGCAATTTGGTTGCAGCAGGACAGGCATACACACTCTGTTGTAATGAGATCTGCTTTGTCAACTGAACCCAACTGCATCTTTAGCCCTTATTTTTTTCTTGAAAGTTGAAAAAAGTACATTTATTTTTACTGTATAGTCTTAATCGTCCTTTAGTGGTGGAAAGATGATGACAAAACCTATAGATGTACCATGTCAGGTTATAAAAATAGCTAAAAAAAAAAATACTTAGTAGTTTAAAATTCTCACTTTGTGTAAACATTATTACATTTCAAAACCGCAGATTGTGATGACAGACAGATTGTGAAAAAAATATTTATTCTGGGCAGATTACTTATGTTTTCCACCAGGTGGGGCTCGAAGACTGAGAAAATATCATCCACTGAGCCGTCTTCAAAGTGAAGTTAGGTCGTGAAGGTCAATCCTCCAGTTTCACAGACGAAGCATTAAAGGAGTAGTAAAACTTTTGCTGATAATTTACTCACCCCCATATCATCTAAGATGTCCATGTCCAAAAGAAATTAATGTTTTTGATGAAAACATTACAGGATTTTTCTCCATAAAATGAACTTCAATGGACCCCAACCATTTCAAGGTCCAAATGAGAGTTTCAGTGCAGCTTCAAATGTCTTTAAACGACACCAGACGAAGAATAAGGGTTTTATCCAGAGAAACCATCGCTCATTTCAAAAATAAGTAAAAAAGTTGAAGTTTTATAAGCACAAATGCTCGCCTTGCTCTGTTCTGTGATGCGCGTTCGTGACTCTCCTGTTCGAACTGGTTTGAGCTGTCTTAACTGAGACAAGATACACAGCTGTAATGTTTTTATTTTAAAGCATACTTATAAAATCTACTTAAATGTCCTAATTTAACTAAGGGCTAATGCTGGCTTAATTTAAGACCTGTTAGTGAAACCAGGCCTATATTTTACTGAAAATATAAGAGATTATCACAACATAGCACCAAACCGGTTTATGAACCAGCCCAAAGGAAATAATGCTAAAGTAAACATATTATGTGAAGAAGCAAAGTGTGTATGTAGTAAATAATGATAGGCAGTGAAGGCATTGCTAACATATTTGTTGTTGTATCAGTAATCCTCCCCATTCTAATAATAGAGCAATATTCTCCCCGAAACAGCGTTTCTTCAGGAATGAGTAAAGCACAAGTCTTTGGCATAAAGGAGAAACTGATTCGAGTACCAACACTTCTTTTAAAGCTCATCTGAGAACTATAAAATCTCAGAAAGGAGGAAGCTAAAGATGACATTTACATTAACCTGTGTGGTGCACCAGTATATTGTATTTAATACTTGGGGATAGTTTTTTTAATGTCCAAATCCATAACTAACATTATACTGTAACAGTGTCTTAGGATCACAAGATGGCAGGATTGCACTTTCTTTGTGGAAATAAAGTCAGTTAGCAAACTGTGACATTTATCTGGTTTGATTGACCTTTTAAATTGTGTTCTTTTAAGACCATAATTATTGTTTTGCAAACTACCATTCAAAAGCGCAGGTTTAGATTTTTTTTTTTTTTTTTATCAAAGGAGTAGTTCACTTTAAAAAAAAAAAAAAACTTTTGCTGATAATTTACTCACCCCCATGTCATTCAAGATGTCCACGTCATTCTTTCTTCAGTCGAAAAGAAATTAAGGTTTTTGATGAAGACATTCCAGCATTTTTCTCCATATAATGGACTTCAATGGGGTCCAAACGGTTCAAGGTCCAAATGAGAGTTTCAGTGCAGCTTCGAAGGGCTTTAAACGACACCAGACGATGAATAAGGGTCTTATCTAGCGAAAAAATAAATAAAAAAGTTTAAGTTTTATAAGCACAAATTTCAATATTGACAATATCAGAAATGTTTCTTGAGCATCAAATCATCATATTAGAGTGATTTCTGAAGGATCATGTGACACTGAAGACTAATGAGTAATGATGCTGAATATCCAGCTTTGATCACAGGAATAAATTACATTACAATATATAATGCAAAATATAATATAATACATAAGCAACTAACTTTTGAAAGATATAAAACCATTTAATAAGCTAATCATTGTATTTCTAAATGACCTCATATAAGCCCTTAAGCAAGACCCTCACAGAGAAAACAAGCACAACTCCATGTCCATTTAAACAATGTGCTTATTCATCGGTTCACGGGCTATGAGAAAGCACAGGCGATCTCAAGAGTATCTGCGATTTGCTGATAACATTAATACGTTTGAAGACAGAATCCCTCACTGACTGCACAAGGCTATCTAATTGGCAATTAAAGCAACCCGAGACACTCGTCTCTAACGTGTCGAGGTTTAAAGGAACACATAAAACAGATGAAGGATTCTCGCTCTTGGCAAGTAAGCACTTTCTTTTATGAGCCGAGTGATTAGGGATTCAGTTCACCTGCGGTCTCACAATCGAAGGAAAAAACGACCGCAGAGATTCCCAGCAGAACTGCAGGCTCAGCGCTCGACCTGCTCCTGCAAATCAAATATGTGGCCATTATCACCGTGGGAGAATCCGTCTCTAATCAAATAACCAGTAATTCTGGTACACGCCGGCCCGTGTTGTTTTGTTTGCGGTGCTTTAAAATGCAAGCAGGATTTCAAGCGGAGTAATCTGAGGGTCTGTGCTTGGCACAAGAGACGGATCCGGCACGCCAAGGTCTGAGTGCCGTCAGGAAAAAAGGCCTGGCTGCCTTGGAAACAGAATAAGGCGACCCAAAGGAGGAAAGCACTCAAGAAGGGGGCGGGAAACAGAGGGAAAAAAGGTGGAGTGTTGTATGGAGAGAGAGAGAGGCAGAGTGAAAACACACTGGATTCAAGAGAAAGAGTCAAAGTGAGAGACATCTGGGGGGTGGGAATGAAGTGGTGAATGAGGCAGAGAAAGTCTGAGGAGCACCACTGCTCGCCTCGTTCATTCACAAAACAAACGCAGGAAGGCGTTAGAGGAAGCTGGAGGAGAGAGAGAGAGAGAGAGAGAGAGAGAGATCCGCATAACAGGAGGCAGTGCAGCAACAGAGCATGCGAGTCCCCCGAGAAGAAGGTTAACCGCAAACGCAGAGATCCTCACAGATGCCACAGACTCACACACCCTTGAGTGGAAACCAGAGGGCTCCTGGCACAGGGGGTCCCGACAGATGCGGCGGTCCCCGCGCAGGGCCCTGGGCTCGGCCCTCAGGTGGCTGGGGGTGAAGGTGTGCCGCAGGAGCGCGCTGTTGCTCGTCCTCGTGTGGCTGGCATCCTGGCTCTTCCTCAACGGCCTGGTGTTCGTGCACAGGAACATGTTCTCAGACTTCTGCACTGACGACAAGAGCAAAGAGATCCTGCGGAGGGTGGTAAGCCTAACTTTTGTGATCGCTCATTTACACATTTGATCAGAAAGGCTCTTGAGCTGCATGTTGCTCACTCACTCGTCGGTCTTGGCAAACTTGACAAAAGAGCAACAAGAAGTAGAGAAACACCACTGGTGAAAACTCTGAACTAATGGATATATCTTAGAAGAAAAGGTTCTGTACAGTACATATTTGTATCAGCGCTATACATATTTGGAACCCCTAAAAGGTTCTATACACTCTTAAAAAGGGTTCCTCTGGGTACCATACTTGGCCAATGGAACCTTTTACCAAAAAAAAATGGTTCTATAGAACCATTTTGGAGTTCCATATATGAAGCGGGGGATGGAACCATTTCTGGTTCTAAATAGAACCATTTCTTCTAAGAGTGTACTTACTTGCCCAATTCAAGTTGAGTTTTCGGAAATTGCCAATTGCCTATCTAAATAAATATGCACCAATTTGCTTACATGTATTGTCCATCTTAACATTGGATAAAGCCGGTTTCAAAAGTCTTACTTTTGGTATGTAGCACTCAAACCGTATTGACTTTATAGCCCTTAATCCTGTAATTGTGGACACACAGAGGACTCAGGTGTGAACATTTATTATAAATGTTATATCACTGTCTTTGATAAAGTTTTGTCTATCCTTTTATGTTGTTTTTTTTTTATTTTGGGGGTATTTTTGATTTTATTTACTTCAAAAAGTTCCATATTTTCTATTTTCTTATTTTTATGTTTTATTTTTTTTAAATTACATTAAAATATCATTCCAAAAAGTTCTTAGAGCTAAAACCTAAACATGAAGTGACTTTGCTGTCAACTGGCTTATTTTAGAAAGCTCTAAATTACAGTTTTTCCCATTCATTTCTATGGGCGCCCATTTTTGACCCAAATACAAGATTAAGGAGTTTGTTTTCGTCCACTTAACATTGTAGAATTGAGTGTGTTCAGGAGGCAAACTTAAGAAGCCAAGTCGTGTACCGCTCATATCAAGAGAAGTATTTTTTAAAAATAAATCAAAACTATTTGGCCTACATTTGTCCAGAATACAGTTTTAGGGTTAAGTTTCTGAGAAAAAACAACATTTTCACCATTAAATTGTTTTATAAAATCAGGCAAACGAACTTTTTTTTTTTTAAACTTCAAAATATAGATAGAAATTTAACTACAGTTATATGTCAGTGCTGCTGGAGGGGCCATTAAAAATATGTATTGCCATTGAAATTGACACATAGTTAAAGAAAGTTCAATAAAATAAACACTTAACAACACTAGTCTGAAGATGCTGCTCAATACTGGTTTTAAAATGCACTACAGTACTTTTACAACAGATTAATCAGCTAGTTTTTGAAAGCGCTATTAAACAGAAGAAAAGATCTGTCAGCAACATTAGTTATCGCAGTTGTAGTGATACCTCTGGGGATTTCAATGAAGTTTCCACCAAATGAAACACAACGTGTTTTATAGGATTACTCAGTCAAGCATTGAATCATGGGTACCAGCAGTAACGGACCTCCATTAAAGGCTTAAGCTTTGTTCCTCGGAGGGAAACCTAAAGCTCTTTTAGAGCCATGGATTATGCGATGTCAAGTGAGTGCTGAAAGAACATTTTGTTTGTTGCCACATCGGGAACCACAAAGTCCTGTTAGCCTTCAAACTGGGATTGGAAGATGATTGCTGAATAACTAGTAGAAAAGTTTTTGCACGCATACTATCATTACTAAAACTAAATGCATTAGCATGAGCAGATTTGAAAATGCATGCAATAATTTGAATGATCAGAATGCATAAATAATAATAACTGAAATAGAACATCCACTTAAGTTATAATAATACCATTTTGGTTTGAAGTAACACCGACTGATACAATCATTTGAACTATAACATGAATGTGAAATATACCGAATGAATATTTGGGCAGGCTGCGGTAAATATCCCACAGGGTTCGACAGCTGCAAGCCAATGGAGTGCTGCCCTGTGCCAATATTGTGCAAATGATGACTGGGTGGAGACACTATATCTGTCATTTTGGCAATGAGGATAAAGTGAAATAACAGACTGGTTGATGTAATTGTTGGGTCTTAGTCAATCTGAAACTCCCAAGGATGTTTAGTGAGGAATATTATGGTTCAGGTTCCAGAGTGCAAGGTTTTCGACAATGGGATTATTCTAAAGCGTCTATTTTATTATGAAATTATTTTTTTTTGTGTTAGTAGTCTTTAAATAGATTATTAACACGCTCTTTTCAAACGCATTTGCCGAAAGCTATGAATGGTTTTGCTGTGAATAACGCTTATGGCTACAAAGCGTGCACGATCACAATTTAAAAGTGCATACAAATGATTTCATATCATTTAAATAATATCATAATCTGATTATTTTTATTACTCAATAATATTGCCAAAAAAAGTGTTTATTTGTGCAAATTTTGGGTTACACTTTATTTCGATAGTGTACTTTAGACATTCTACTAATTTTAAGTAACTTTGCAACTAGGATAGGGTCGGGTAATGAGTTGACTTGTAGTTGCAAAGTTATTTGTCAGTAGAATATCTGTTGTGGAGCATCATAATAAAGCGTTATTAGATATTAATCAGACAGTCGACTAATACTCTAATGACTGCTAAAGTTTACATGGTTGGAAAGATACTCATAGTTAAGTGGATCATCTAAAGAAGTCTAACGGCTCGCACATTAATTCTGGATTCATTTCCGTGGATTTACATGTTAAAAAAAAAAAGATTTGGGATGCCAATTTTTTGTTTTTTTCACACTTATTAATTTAGCAATGCTTTTACAACATGAGAATTACACACACTTTTAAATTTTGATTTGATTATCTGGTTCTCTGTCTAATTGTCCACTGAACTGTCTTTCTCGGTTCAAAAGCTTAGTGACCGTCCTCTCATCGGCCACATTAGATGCTAGTTTGGAAATGTCCTTTCATAATCAAAATTCTTTCATAAATTGTCACAGCGCTTTCTTATGACAACACACTTTGTCTTAGCTTACCCTCATTGTAAATAAATATCACTATTTCTGGTTTTTGTAACGACTGAAAGGTGTAAATTCCTCATTTCAGATCTCAGGTCACATTAATGGAGACCAAATTAAGCAACTTTTCGTGACCAAGCAACTCCCCACACTGTAAAAATGAATATGCGTTATCTAATCAATAAAATTGTGGCAACAGATTACAAGCAATATTATTAATTAAATTGAAAAAATTAGAATTGAGTAATAATTATTCAAATTATTCCTTAAAAGTTAACCATTTAAAATGAGTAAAGTTTGCACCAAAAAAATTAAACAACAATATCTGAATAACAGACAGAAGTCAAATATTTAAAAAAAATATATTTTATGATTTATAATTTGTAAATAATTTATTTATAATATATATATAATTTTATACTCTTTATTTTATATTGCCAACATTGAAGACACCTGATGTTAACAAGGAGAAAACCGTCATTCATTTTAGAACAAACCAAACACTGATCACCATAATGGTGACTTAAATGTACGTTTTTTGTAAGTTTTACTCATTTTAAATGGTTTACTTTTAAGGAATTAATTTGAATAATTATTACTCAATTCTAATTTGTTAAATTGAATTAATAATATTGCTTGTAATTTGTTGCCCCAATTTTTTTGATTATATAAAGCGCATTAATTTTTACAGTGCATTATTGCTTTATTTGTTACAGAACATCTCCAAAACACTAAAGCCTGTTTCTCAGTTGATGGATTGTAAAAAACATTTTGATGATCTGCCAAACAGTGAGCTTTTCTAAGGGGCTCAACATTGCAATAAACAACTGAGAGTGGTGCGCATTCACACAATAAACTGTTTATGGTTTCTGGCAGCTTGAGAATCTTTGGGCGATTAGACTTTGAACTACACGAGACCTTTTTTAATCAGCGGTACCATCTGTCACCTGTGCAACCAGGCCTATGTGTAATAGAACTGCTGGCATGAGTTTATGAAACGTAACCGTTGTTTTAGTGGCTTTGTTTCTACTCTTGTGAAGGTTAAGCACAGATGGTCTTGCATGCAGACACGGTCCACTGACTTGATGGACCTTCATGCAAAGATCATTGTTTTTCTTGCAGGTTTAATACTACAAATGTATAATTTGAACAAGATCAGTTTGAATGGATGTTAGATGTTGGAGAGACAAATATAATGCACATCAAATATTTCAGTGGCCACAAAAGCCACAAATATATAAACGTCTTTGCACCAAATAACACAATATCAAAAGCATTTATTTTAAAGGAGAGTGTGAATTCTTTTAAAAACCCCTTTTATCCTATTTTGTAATCAAATATACAATGATCAACGCTGAATTTTCCTTCAGATGCAGTCTTCACATCATTCTGCTCAAAAACATTTATGATTATTATCAATGTTGAAATCAGTTTCATATTTCATCCTTTAAATATAAAGTTCAAAAGAACCGCTTTTATTTGAAATCCAAACAATTATAAAATGTCTTTACTGACATTTTTGATCAATTTAATGCATCCTTGCTGAAAAAAATGACTAATTTCTTTAAAAAAAGGTGAAACATGACTTTATACATCCACTAACTATAAAAAAAACATCACCAGAACACCAATTGATTAAAATTCTTTACAAAAACGGTTCAGAAAAAAATCGTTTTACAAGAGAGATTAATTGAGTATCATGTGTTTGCAGATGCCAGTTGATTTGATATTTGATATTTTATATAACACAATAGCATTCATGTGTTTTGAAATATAGGGCCACTGTGTGTGTTAGAGCTGCACAATTCTGGATAAAATGATTATCACTCAATTTTGATTAGACAGCTAAACAAGAGAACGTCATTTACTGGAGGTTCTGACTAAATCTTAATCACTGCAGTTTGTTAATTAATTAATAATATCTCATTTGAATGATTTTTTTTTTTAATGGGGTTGAATGAATGATTCAACGACTCCCTCATACAAATTGTTTAATTACTGGATGACTCAGCGTTTTTAAACGAATCTCTTGACTATATGATTTAAACAATAATACATTTTTCAACAGTCACTTGTCGCCACCTACTGGTGTCACGATGTAGTGATACAATCATTATTTGAAGCGCCATGTTATTTTCTAAAGGTGATTTGCAGTGTTTTTATCCGAACTTTTATCTCTTCTCACTTGAATGATTGTGAGAGAAATAACGATACTGTGGTTGAAAAGAGCCCGTTTCATTCCTACGGTCCACATGAACACTCTCTCTGTGTCAGTCAACGCTGATCTGAATGTTCACTGGGAATGGACATGGCAAAGGTTTAATACACTCTAAAAAATGCTGGGTTGTTTCAACCCAATTTTGGGTAAAATATGGACCAGCCATTGGGTTAATTTTTTTAATTACATTTTTAACCCAACATTTGGGTTTGTCCATATTTTACCCAAAATTGGGTTGAAACAACCCAGCATTTTTTAGAGTGTAGACACGTTTAGAAATAAAATCATGGGTGTTTGAATCGAGATTGTGGTCTTTTAACGATTCATCATGCAGCTCTAATATGTGTGTATGTTGGCATATTAGAGTATATTGGAGCACATTAGGCCCTTTTCCCGTTTTGAATCAGAGTTTCTTGTAAAATAAAAATGATGGAGTGACCAAGCACAGCCTATGCACACATTCTTGGCATGCCGGGCCGGGCCAGCGCTCGGGCCAGATGGCCGTCCAGCCTGTGGGCAACAGAAATAGACCGCTGTTCTCTGGAGTCTAATGTTTAGTCATTACCTTACATGCTCAGAAGCATAAAGAAAATATTGTTTCCATCTTATTTCATATCGTCACTCAACACTGGAGTTGCATTTCAGTTTTCTGCTCCCTAGATATCTCTCAGTACGGTCCCTTCTTTAGTGTGTGTGTGTGTGTGTGTGTTTCCTCTGTTGTGTCCCCAGGCTAAAAATATAAGTGCAATTGCTTAGTTACGGCACACCTCTCCCCAAAACCAGCCGGTTTGAGTCCCTACAGCACACACTGTGTTTCATAGTCCCACTTTATATTAAGTGGCTTTGAGTGCTATGTACTTACATTGAAATTAACAATTTGATACAATAGACTTACTGTGTACATACATGTTTTCACATTGTAATTATATTTTGATTATAATTACAGCTGTAATTAATTTATGTAATTGCACTGTTGACCCTTCCCATACACACACACACACCTGACCCCAACCTCACCCGTATGTATCACACCTCAATAGCAGCACAAGTGTTTTACAATACAACATCAACACAATAAGTACAGTACTTAAAGCCACTTAATATAAAGCAGGACCGATGCCATTAATAGTGTTATTTCGTTTTTATTTATCATTATGGTTTTAATAATATAGCTATTTTTATATTTTTAGTTGGCATGTTTAGTCGTTTTTTATGAGCTTTTGTCATTTCCTTTTATTATTAAATATAGCTATTTAGGCTTAATTTAATTCTTATTTAAATTTTAGTTTCAGACCATTTGTTTTTATTTATTTCCAGTTATTAATTTCATCTGCCGAGGCAACGTATTTCATCTTCATTTAACGCTTTTCATCTAACATTCATATTTTATTTTATTCCAGCTTTATTTCAATGAACTGAAATATTTGTAAGGTTTAGTCTGAGGATGGATAATAACTCTGCGTGGTTGTAGATTTTTCCAGAACGACAACAAATTCAGAGTAGTTGCACATGTTAATGTTTAGAGCGCCTGTGGTTCATTTATTCGCATCAGAGACAATGTGCCAGACCAACATGCTATCAGATCCAGGGCTTCGTATTCGTTCTTGGCTTAACTGAAAGAAAAAAATATGTATGTTTCTGTCATCCCAACCGCTAGATAACAAACACAGTCATGATTTACAACATTCGAGTCACTTTCTCCGAGTCTGACGACGGATCAGCGAGAGTTTCCCATGCCTGCACACATTCGTTCTCAAACCTCCCAACAGTGAGTTCACTTTCTATATTAAACACACAAACATTGGATTTGGGGCAGCCGCTCGTGTACAGGCCTCACAGTAGGAAAGTTTACATGCAGATGGGAGCTGTTGTCTCATCTAAAGCAAATCTGCGAATTAAAACACATGTGGCTGGCACTTACAGTGCTGAACAAAAACCATCAGCCTTGACCAAACGCCCGGTAGTGACCACACAAACACCACGAGAGGCTCTGCAGGGTTGAAGCTCTTTCTATGTTTATTCTTAGTCGAGCTGATAACAAACATCTGAGATTCCCAGTGCATTATTCAAGTGACCAACTGGGAGTAATTCAGGAAATTGTACTGTATAATGAGGACACCTATTAAATCATAGACTACCATGTAAGTTAGTATTAGAAGAATAAACCGTCATCAGTATTATCGACCGATAAAGGATTTTGAAGGCCGATACAAATATTTTTGGGTTTTAAAATGCGATATTCCGATATATCGGCCGATATATTTTTTTTATTTATTAAATATTGTTGGATTTCACACACGTGTAAAAGAAAAGCTAACTTTTCTGCACAAGATACGTTTGATACTTTTTCTCTATGTCTAAATGTTCACTCCTCGCAAGTATAACTTACATTTTACAATGCAGGGATTGTAACTAGAGATATGCTAGCTCTCAGAAAAAGTTCATTGTTGTTTCCAAGCTCATTAATGTTAACGTTAGCGGTCTTCCACTGATGATATTGGCATTAGCTAGCTTTGTGGTTAGCTAGTCTATGGTTAGCAATAGATAACATCATAATGCAAGTTGTAAAACATACATTTTCAATATAACAGGCCGAGGAGAGATGATTGAAGCGTGTTTCGTCCGTTTTTATTTTATTTTTTAAATGTTCATTTATCGGCCATTATAACTGCTGATACCGATATTATGGAAAATGCCTAATATCGGCCGATAATATCGGTCTGGCTCTAATCAGTATGCGCTATAGTGTCAAACACATAGACTTAGATGAATCACACTTTGGCAATTGTGGTTTTTAATGTGGCCTTAAAGTGGAGAAAAAGAGGCCAACTTGGCACCAATGCTACAAATGGAGCTTGAGGAAGTATTAGCGCATGTCAGCTTGATCAATACACTTTTCATGTTGCATTTTGATTGGATAGCAAGTACTATATGTATGTCGGAGCAACAAACACACTGTTAGATGATCATGCTAAAT
This sequence comes from Pimephales promelas, assembly GCF_988280905.1. Lineage (NCBI taxonomy): Eukaryota > Metazoa > Chordata > Actinopteri > Cypriniformes > Leuciscidae > Pimephales > Pimephales promelas. Next base: position 3,181,680 of record NC_142790.1, on the reverse strand, counting down.
TTCTAAAACTGTCAGTAGATTATCACAGGCTATCTTTGGTGGCAAGAGCCGTTTGACGACAGAAACCTCTTCAGCATTTCTGGCAGAATTATTGAAACTTGGGTAACACTTTACTTGAAGGGGTGTGCATAAGACTGACATTACACCTTCATAATCATGACATGACACGTCATAAATATGAAGGAGGGTTTATGCATGTTTGTGACAACTGTCATTAAGTGTCATTCGCTCAGTTATGACATTTGTAAAGCGAATATGACATTGTTTGATATGTCTTTGTTATGACACCTTGACATAAACCAATACATCATAACCTATCATAAATATTAGGGGTGCACGATTCAGAAAATGTCACGATTCGATTCGATACCGATTTTTTGTCTCGAGATTCGATTCAAAATCGATTTTCGATTCAAAAACGATTCTCGATTCAAAAAACGATTCGCAGGTCTACATAAATGTAGTTTACTTTTTCCTATGTGATTGATTGCAGTAGACATAATTTAAAAGAAAAGTTTGATATTACTTTATATGTCTTCATACAAAAATAAAAACTTTTGCAACTAAAATTTGCGAAGTGCCAAGCTTTGGCCAGCTTTTAAATACATTTAATTCAAGTTTAAAATAAAACTTAAATAAAAAGCTTTTACATTTAGCTTTAAAGTGCTGTAGTCAGATCAAACAAACAATTATGCTAAATGTGGTTTAAGGAGTAGGCCTACTTCAGCTACCAGGTTGACTGTTGAAATGAACTCGACTGGGCACATTGAACTCCCTAAAAATATATAGGCTAGGCTACTAATTTCATAGAACCCTTGCGAAAATATTTTAAATAGATTTAAAAAAGCCACCGCTACTGGTAACATCTATGGTTAGATTGATTTGTTTAGATCCAGTGAAGTCGTTCATAGGCGCTGTAATTTGCGGGTATCTCCAGTTAACTAGCAGAGCATTCATTTAGTTCGCTATTAAATAAGAGACGTGTTGTTTTTGAAATCAAACTGAGCGCTCGTGTCCGCTGCAATCAGTGTCATGGATACAGTGTTCTCTGTGGCTCGCGCAGTCTTCTCTCGGACGCGCGCTTCAATCTATCGCCGTTGTGGAGACTCCGGTGAAATCATAAAATAAAATGCACACAAACGTGATGAACATATTCGGTTTTGATTAGAGAGAGAAAAAACTATATGAGTGCGGTTTAGAACCCGTAACCTCTGACACGCTTGGCAAAAGATCTACAGAACTCAAACATAAGATCTGCGGATCGATGCATTTATTTACGGGTTGAGCAGAGTGGCTGCACAGTTTGACCAGCGGGCGGCAAGAACTTGCAATAACTATTTATCAGACCGGCCCTCGCAGCTTTGAAACCATAGAAACACTACCGGACCACCGGTAAAAGTCCCGACTTACCCGATTGCCACTCCGCCCCTGCACGCCATTAAAAAAATATAGCCTATGAATCGATTTTTGGCATTCTATGAATCGATTCTGAATCGGTAAAGATTGAATCGCGATTCAAATGTGAATCGATTTTTTTGCACACCCCTAATAAATATGTCATAAACATGACATAGCAGATTAATGATCAAATTTAAGAAAGCACTTAGCTTTATGGGTTAACATTACATTAAACTGTCAGGTGGTTGGTTTTGACATTGGCTGTCATGAAGACATATAACTGTACAGCTGAATTTGTCATTAAAAAGTTATAATGGCTTCATGACAGCCAATGTCAAAACCAACCACCTGATAGTTTAATGTAATGTTAACCAATAAAGCTAGGTGGTTTCTTAAGTTTGATAATTAATCTGCTATGTCATGTTTATGACAGGTTGTGTCGTCTTAGTAAAGTCAAGTTGTCATGACAAAGACACTGACAGGTTATGATGTATTGGTTTGTCAAGGTGTCATAACAAAGACATCTCAAACAATGTCATATTTGCATTAAAAATGTCATAACTGAGCGAATGACACTTAATGACAGTTGTCACAAACATGCATAAAACACTCCTTTATATTCATAACATATGTTGTCATGATTATGAAGGTGTCATGTCAGTCTTATGCACACCCCTTCAAGTAAAGTGTTACCGAAACTTATTATAGAGATCATTAGCTACGTTTACATGCACTCATATAATATGGTATTAAACGGTTTGATGACTCAATCGAACAGGCCAAAACCTGTACTAATACTAAATTAAATTAGTATTGTTACTATACTATTAATGAAGTAGATACGCTGCATCATTGTGGTTGCTTTCTATGGTTTTTGACGTGGCGATGTAATGTTTGGATGCACATGCAAACGAATATATAAATCGCTTTGCAACGTACAGTATAGGGTTCATATCGAACAGAACGCAGAAATTCGAATTGATTCATTCTAATCGATGCATTTTTCAACATTTCACAAACTCCCCCATTAAAGCTCATCTCTTGTAGAGAATGCTATTACATTTGGTAACACTTTATTTTACAGTATTGTTACATATGCAACACCCTAACCCTATAGTAAGTACATGTAGTCAATTCAAGTATATAATTACACTGTAACAATGAGTCTGAGACCTTAAAACAAAGTGCAACCTTTACATTTCTATGCTTTGACCGATTGAGCCAAAATTTCAGATTTTCGGACTATATCTCACATGCTCACATAGCAACTTTTGCACAAACGAACAACACTCATTGCCAATTTCAGCCAAGCAGGTTTAGCTACACAAACGTGTGAACTTCAGTTTTATGATAAATGAGAAAAATGCGTTAGCAGGCTTTTTTCTAACACAGAGGACATATTTTATGTCAGGGGACAAGCAAGAGCATCCCACAGACCATTCTGATATGCTAATGATAAGGAAAACATATCGCTAAAGCCACTGCCGATAGCAGCCGGACTGTGAGCGGATAACAGCTGTTTACTTTGGAAGGTGACAGAGGACGATTTGCAGTGTAATCTCAGTGGAACACAAATCATCCGCAGCGCCGAAGCCCCTGAACCCACACATATATGTGCAGACTGCAGCAACAACAGCCAGAGCTCATTTCTCACCAGAGGGAAATACAAGAGCAAAAGCAGATCTCTTTTAAATCCATGCATTAAGACGGCTATTTGGCTGGTTTGCAAGATTAAATATGTGAATTTCATGCATGGCAGTAAAATATGCTGACAGGTGGCATTGGTACAGTATCTCAAAATGTGTGATATAAGATGGAATTAAGATTGCATTCATTAAAAACTGCTTTAACGCAAAGGAAATTAGTTTGATCACACATCATAATAATGAGACTATATGAAACTGAGGCGGGTGCTATAGGACATGCTAGGAATAAGAATAAGTATAACACAAATGGTACACAATATAAAATTAGGAATTGTAAAAATTATATATATATATATATATATATATATATATATATATATATATATAGTGGCCAAAATATCAAGCTTTGGAAAATTGACATATTCACCCTTTATTTATGTATTTATTTATTTATTTTAAGCAATATTGTGTTAGTAATCAACGCAATGAAACAAATTGTTCTGACATCCCTTTTGTCCACGCTGTCATACAAATAAATTACAAGCACATGCAAAAAACATGAGAGAACCAACAAAATATTAATAATTGATTGTTGTAGTCAATGATTTTTGTTGTTATTGTTGAGCTTTTTGTTTTTCTATGCATTTTATTTTTGCGATATAACATGTAGCTGTAGTTTGACTTTTGTTTTGCAAAATAATTTTGTCAGATATCTTAAGTTTAGTGTTTTTGTTCTTCCCTCATACTTTGGTTTAATCGAACTTGTAAGGTCATTATTCCTGTGATTACTCCAGGCTTCAATGTCACATGATCCTTCAGAAATCACATGATTTGATGCTCAAGAAACATTTCTGATAATTACCAGTGTTGAAAACAGTTGTGCAGCTTCATATCTTTGTGGAAACCGACATACATTTTATTTTTCAGGATTCTTTGATGAATAGAAAGTTCAAAAGAACAGCATTTAGTTCTTGATTTACACTTGATTTAGTATTAAATGTATATATGTATATACTCTATATATATGAAGAGTTCAGATGCAAAAGCCTCTAAATGCCATTTGAAATTTTCTTCTTTAATGATGATTTTTATCAAACTTGTATATTTAAGTTCAGTAATTTCACTTAAATAACAATTAATAGGTAATTATCATTGCCATTTGTTATTTAAGTGAAATTACTAAACTTAAATATACAAGTTTGATAAAAATCATCATTAAAGAAGAAAATTTCAAATGGCATTTAGAGGCTTTTGCATCTGAACTCTTCATATACACACAGTATGCACTGAAATATGGTGCTCATTGAGCTTCTAATGTGAAGAGCGAGTGTAACGCAGCGATGTGTGTGTGTGTGTTTCAGTGTGACGAGTATCAGCAGGGCGTTCTGAGCGGTGACCTCTGTGATGACCTCTGCGTGGCCGGTCGCGTGGAATACAAACGTTGCCTTTATTACGAGAATGGCAAGAAGGTGATGGCGGCCAGCTGGCGCGGGGTGCCTGTCGTCCTCAAGTCCAAGCTGGAGAACTTCTCCTCCTACGAGGCTTTAGCTCTGCTGGAGTACCAGGACGGGGCCGGGGGAACGGGCGAGGAGGAGCTCTCGCCTCTGGATGTGGTCTTCTACGCCACCCTGGAGATCAAGAACTCGCTCGGCCTGGAGACGGGAACTAACTTGACGCTGCCCCGCTTGTGGGGTCAGAAGCTGAAGGAGAGCGAGCGCACGTACTCGCGAGCTGAGCTGGCCTCGCTCTGGGCTCTCCTTCAGCAGGAGGAGTACATCTTCCTCAGGGTCCTGCAGGATTTGACGCACCACGTGGCCAAGATCCTGGGCTCCTGTGGACACTTCTATGCCGTGGAGTTCTTGGCCGCCGGACACGCATGGGACCAACAAATCTTCTCTCTGGAGGAACTGAGCGCCTCGCCGAGCCCCGGGAGCGGACGGGACGAGATGTTCACCGCCGGGGACATGGTTCCCCGAGTGGCTCTGAGCTTTCTGGAGATGGTGGAGCATTTCGAGAATGACTTTTCACACCGCTTACACCTCTGTGATATCAAACCGGAGAACTTTGCCATCAGGAAGGACCTGACGGTGAGTTTTTTAAAAGAAAAATTGGCTGACAATGTCCATGTCATTCTTTCTTCAGTCGAAAAGAAATTAAGGTTTTTGATGAAATCATTCCAGGATTTTCTCCATATAATGGACTTCAGTGGGAACCAAACAGTTGAAGGTCCAAATGAGAGTTTCAGTAAAACTGCAAATGAACAAATCTTTTTTCGAGTCATTTGGTTCATTCAACGAACGAAATGAACGAACTGACTCGGAAAAAGATTTGTTCATTTTGATGGACGAGTTCGAACAGGAGAGTCACGAACGCGCATCATGCGAGCATTTGTGCTTATAAAACTTAAAGTTTGTTGTTTATTTATTAAATGAGCGATCGTTTCACTTAATAAGACTATTATTCATCGTCTGGAATCGTTTAAAGCCCCTTGAACAGTTTACACTGAAACTCTCATTTGGACCTTGAACCGTTTGGTTCCCATTGAAGTCCATTATATGGAGAAAAATGCTGGAATGTTTTCATCAAAAACCTTAATTTCTTTTCGACTGAAGAAAGAAAGACATGGACATCTTGGATGACGTGGGGGTGAGTAAATTATCAGCAAAAGTTTTTTTAAAAAGTGAACTACCCAATTAATAGGCTCATTCATATAAAGCCAGAAGCATATCCGTCATATCACAAAATTTCACTGTGAATATTTTACATCAAACACAGTCAAACCAAAAAAGACGTAAATGTGATATTTACTAGTGTGTGCAGGACTCTATAGTTCATTTATGTAAGTGAGGAGAGCAAATAAAGTAAGCTGAGACATATTATACCTATAAGTGTCTACCAATAAAAAAATATATATAAAAATGTGGGACCAAATATTATTCAGACACGTTGACCTGACCATGTTTTGCTGAAGTGTTTTTCCTGTGATCGCTAATAGCAACTTTTTACACCACAGAATGAACAAAATTAATCATTGCTTTGTAATTGGTTGAGCTACACTGGTATTATCTAATTGTGTAGTTAAATTTAACAGCTGTCAGATATTTAGCATAATTCATTTGTGAGACAGTCTAACAGAAGTATAGCCCAAACCAGAGAAATATCAACTGATCTGACAACTAGAGTTCTTGTCATATTGTAATACCATTTTCAGAGAGGTCAAGACGGTACAAAATGCTTTGTTTACGGGTTGTGTTTCTGCAGTTCAAGGTTCGGTTTCCCCTTTTGAATGACAAATATATGATTCCTACTGATATAGACAGATATTTACATGACATGCTGGTCCAAGACAGTCAGCTTTTGTCTTTCGTGTCCCGGGCTTAAGGTTAGGACAAGTTTAAGGAAAGGGGCAATAGTGTAATAATAGATGTATTTAGAGAAAAGTACAAGTGCATTGCATCAAATGATTCATTTAAAGGTTGGAACATTGTAGTTAAAGACACTTGATGTGGCACAAGTGATCCTCCAAATCTTTTAATTTAATCAGAGAAGTCTGAGCTGATTAAATAGAAGAAGCAAAAAAAAAAAATGCAAGTATTTACAATGTTATAATGCTCGACTGAATCAGGACTTGGACCCACAATATTTCTATGAAGAGTAAATATTTTACCGTATTAGATTGCATTATAATTCCTGTAATTAGATTACTGTTATTAGTTTATTCTGCATAAGTGTTATTATAATTAGATCAAATTCATGAGCACATAATCCTCGTCTCGTTGCCAAAACTGTGATGTAAACTACACAAAGGATAGTGTTTAACTGCTCGATTAAATCTCCTAAACATTTCCTTATAAACTTGCACTGCTCAAAGGCTCGTTATGGTCCAGAAGTATTTAAGCTATTATTAATTATTATTATTGCAAATATTAACAAGTATAGTTTACGCCAAAATATTATTAACAACAAGTTCTTCAATCTATTTTAGCATATCAGTTAGAAAAAAAGTAAGATAATTATAGTGTAAACTAAAATATTTATTCAGATCTCATGATGAAATGATTCCAAAACAGATGAAAAATCAATCTGTAGATCTATACAGGAAAATGCAGGGCATTACGCACACATTATTTGTGCTGAGATTGAGGTTGAGATGAACGCTGCGTGTTTAACGGGTTTTACTGCCGTACTGTAAACAGCAGGTGATGACATCATGCAGATACTGTATGACAACCATCAATCAAAGTCAGATCAGATATGCCATCTTTCTAACAGACAGCATTACACTCTCAAAATGCTGGGTTGTTTCAACCCAACTTTGGGTCAAATATGGACAAACCCAAATGTTGGGTTAAAAAAAACTACAGTTGAATGTGAAAGTTGAAGTTGGGTTAAAATTTGAAATTAAATTTTTGGGTTTGTCCATATTTACCCAAATTTGGGTTAAAACAACCCTATTGTTTTAGAGTGTACAAAAGTCAGTATGTGTGTAAGATTCTGTTTGTATTGCCGGTCATTTTTTCAATTACTGTCCTTTTCTTTTTATGTAGAGGTCTATGCACAGATTCTTATTATTATTCTGATAAAACAGGGTTTGTGAGCAACAGAAAAACAGCTTTGTCAAAGATTGCCGAATAGTCTAAGCTCCGACAGCAGAGGTTACATATATATTTACAGTATGTGTCTGTCTGTTTCTCTCTCTCTATACAAATCTGGTAGCAGTTTATTTAACAGTCCTGTTCTGCATGTACACAGATGTGCTTATTATAGTCATAGCAATAGTTGGGTAATAACTAGGTAACCCTGAACTACCCCTAAACCTAACACATGTAGTTACCTTTTATTACCCTGCACTTTCTTAAGTAAGTACACTATAATTGCACATACTGTAAAATAAAGTGCAACCAAAAATCTATTATTAATTAATAAACAGCGTTTACAGAGTTTCAATAGTCTGAGACTACTATTGAAAAAGATTCTATTTGCTTTTTTTATTGCAAAGTATTGCAATACAATTTCAATTTAAAGCTCTGTTTAAATCATATTCTTGACTTTTCTTAGTTTTAATATTTGATATTTCCAATGGAAAATGGTCAGAAAAATGGTCAAATTTGTCAGAAAATGGTCACATATTTTAATAAATGTCCTAGAAATAGTACAGATAATAAAATATTTCTTTTTTTTTGTCTATATATATATATATATATATTTTTTTTTTTAATCATAAAACATTTTTTTTTTTCAGGATTAAATTAGATTTTGAATTCCAGATTATTGTGGTTTTAAAATTCTGGGCCTCGCTGTAAATATAAATACTATACTTTATATTTGTTGTTGTTTTTTGCTGGTCAGGTGGTGGCAATAGATGTGGACATGGCTTTTTTCGAGCCCAAAATGAGAGACATACTTGAGCAGAACTGCACCAGTGACAATGACTGCAACTTCTTTGACTGCATTTCCAAGTGTGACAGAACTAAAAACAGATGCGGGCCGAAACGCCAAAACAGTAATCTTCAGGTGGGTGAGCTCTCTATTCTGTTCTGCATCAATTATAGTATATTTCAACATTCAATAATCTTTTGGAGTTGTGTGGTTAGCAGTTATATATGCGATAGGGTGTTAACTTGTTCTGAAAGAGAAAAGAAAACGACTTTGTGTTTGAAAAGTGTCACACAGGATTACACTAAAACAGCCCGGAGGAGACAATCATTCTTCCGCTGTAAACATTGCCAAGAAAAATGCGGGGAATGTTAATAGTTCATGATAACGCTGAAGGGAATCAGATAGCGGCTTCTAAAACACAATGAGGGTTAACAGCGCTGACCGAACTGAGGAAGCACCTTTGATTAGATAAACTACACACATATGACATTCAAAAAATCAGATATCAAATCTGCATTCAAAAAATTAAGGCTCCATAAACACCGCAAGCCAACAATTCTAATCTCTCATCGCTTTTTGTGACGTTGTTCGTATGACTTTTTAATAGTAGTACATATTGTTTCAAATGCTCCTAAACTGACCCGTATGTGTTAAAAATTATCAAGTATAATTACATTTTTCTTTAAAAATAAAATAAAATTCAAGGCACTGGAAATTTGACCCCAGTTAATAGAAACATTAATTAGATTGGGAGCACAGTACAATAAAATTTCATTTGTTAACATTTGTTAACTACATTAGTTAACATGATGAAAAACATAAATGATAATTTCTACTGTATTATTCAAATCAAAAGGACCTGTTAATATTATTTGAAGGACCTGAGCTGACATGAACTAACAATGAACAATAATAGCATTTTTTATTAATTATCATCAACAAAGATTAGTAAATCATGTAACAGATGTATTAATCATTACATGCTAGTTAATGCATTAACTAATGAAACCTTATTGTAAAGTATTACCGTTAAATTGACATAAAAAGCGCAATATTTAAAACTATTTACACTGAAATTACATTGAAAAAAAAACAAAACATAATATACATGCATACATACATATGAAGAGTTCAGATGCAAAAGCCTCTAAATGCCATTTGAAATTTTATTCTTTAATGATGATTTTTATCAAACTTGTATATTTAAGTTCAGTAATTTCACTTAAATGGCAATGATAATTACCTATTAATTGTTATTTAAGTGAAATTACTGAACTTAAATATACAAGTTTGATAAAAATCATCATTAAAGAAGAAAATTTCAAATAGCATTTAGAGGCTTTTGCATATGAACTCTTCATATATACTGTATGTATATATATATAGTACAAAGTATATATTTATATTACACTCTAAAAAATGCTGGGTTGTTTTAACCCAAAAATATGGACAAACCCAAAATTTTAACCCAACTTCAACTTTCACTTTTAACTTTACATTTTTTTAATTGCATTTACTTTTAAGCCAACATTTGGGTTTGTCCATATTTAACCCAAATTTGCATTTTTTAGGTTGTGCAGATTATATATGACTCTAAAAATTTCGTGACTTTGTTTTTGAGTCTTTTACGGCATTGGTCTATGATCAGGGTGATAACATTTAAAAAAAATAATAATTAGGAAACCCGTTTACACGATTCCTTATTCCTTTTCTTTTTTGCAATTTCACCAAAAAATAATTGGAACAAGTCAAACCAACAGCAAACGCAAAGGAAGTCCCAAAAATACTTGAAGATATAATGACAGCCAGAGTAGAATCAGGCGTAACCATTTTTCCGAATGCCGCCGCCATTGCAGGTTTAAACTCTCCAAAAGATACTTTGCCACAGTCACGCAACGTCTTTCATCTGTTCATTTGGGTTGGTTGCTAGTCAACACCTGCTGTCAGTGCCAACTCCCCTTAAGGAGAACAAGCTAACAGACGAGCTGGCCACAGGTGCTGAGACAGAGCCCATCTCTCCGTTCCCGATCACTTAACGCAACCCTTGGTGACCTCTACCTTCCCATTGTATGGCCTGCCATTCAGAACAATGAGGGCTTTGTAACGTTCAGGCTGTTGGGTCAAGGAGACCATCACATTTTGCTCTCCGGTCCCTTTCAAATGGCACGCATAGCGAATGTGGCTGATGATTGCTCCGGAGATGATGAAACGAGACCAGGATGGCGCTAATGGCTGCTCTCCTCATCCATAGCAGGTCATGCTTCTGTTTTTGTCTCTCCACAGGTGATCTGTGAGAAGATCTTCAGGCCGTGGTTTTCTCCCACGCTGCTGGGCGCTAAAGCGGGTCTCCCCCTGCAGGTGGCGCTGCAGAGAGCCGTTCAGGAGTGCGCGGAGATCGGCGAGGGCAGGCGGGCCGTGAGACAGCGGCTTCGGGCTCTGCTCGTGGAGCTCGCTCAGGAGGACTCGGGAAACCAGGCGGAAGGCCAGGAACACAAGATGGGACGCGTCCACACGGCACTTAACTTCTAAATAAACTCTCCAAAGAGCAAATTGAGTCATGTGCAATTCTGGAGAGCATCTCAGATGACTATAAAAACAACGCGCACAATCACCAGATTACAACACGTCACTTACAACCCAATTCGTACGTATTTTACGAGGTGGCTAATTCGTACGAATGACCTACCTCTGAATCTGACAAATCGGTATGAGTGAGGTCTTACAAAATTAGCCACCTTTTAGTCGCTCGTATAGCGTTGTCACTTCTCAGACATTCCACGACCAGAGAAACGTCCAAACAACTTGATCTAATTGACCTATGGATAAGCCACGCCCCCTCCACTCACTCTGACACAGAGTCAACATTCGGGGACTGGCAGCGGTCACAGTAGGAGACATTTCACAGGAGGCCATTGGTGATTTATGGAGACAGAAAGATCTGGAAGTCACCTAAAGGGCATAACTATGCATTGGAGTGTTATATTATTAATTTTATTGTTGAGAAGGTCGATGAAAAGCTTCAGCTCCAGGCAAAAATGTACAGGTCACAGTGTAAACGTGATAAACCGCATTTCGTTGCCATCAGCGTTTGGTGCTACAGTACTTACATCAATCATTGTTATCGTTTGTTATTAAGGTTATTTACAGATGCGTTAATGAAGCTAAGTGACATGATTTACAACGCAGCTAGAAGCTAACGTTGATGTTTATGTCTAACATTAGAGATTTTAAAGATAACGTTCAAATACGTTGTTGACTAAACTTAAATCAGATGTAGACATCCTTGTTTAATTTATCCATGTTTAGTTGGTGTTGTGGTCTACCGCATCACTTAATCCAGAGCAGACATTTATCTCGGTTAAGATGTGGCTTGGAAAAAACACACACCGTTGCCCAGCCTCTCGGGAAGCTATAGAGCTATATAGTTGCATGTACCCCATACACACCGTTTGACCATTTTAGACTTAAACGACAAGAAAAATCAAATGAAAACTGACTAACTTCAATGCATTTCAATGGACGTGGAAGCAGAGAATGTCCGAATCTATTCGGTTAGTGTGATTGGCTCATCGCGTTTGAGGGCGTGGCTAAGCCATAGGTCAATTGGTGAACACACTGATCTGACAAAACCCGATGACGTGTTTGTTGCCGTTGGTTGGCGCCGTGAGATCTGGCCAGTGGTCGAGATTACTTTGTTCAGCTGGTTTCCAAAAGCTAGATTCATGTTTGTTTACTCAAAATGTCTGTTAAAAGGGACTCAAAAAATAAACTTTTGTCATCATTTTCTCACTCTCATGTCTTTTCAAACTTCTGTGACACACAAAAGATATTTTGAGAACTGTTTGTCCATATAGTGATCCATGATCCAAAACATGTTTTCATTGAGTTTCATTGCATAGAAAAACTTTTTTTAATGCTCCATAGCACCGATATGAACATTTTGGCCGATACCGATAACCGATAATTCTTTATATTTGAAAGCTGATAACCGATATATCGGCCGATAAACTTAAATCCAAATTTTTATCTAATTTTGAGAGCCTGATTACAAAAACAAAAGTCTCACAATTAAATCCATGTCCATGTTATAGTGTTGTATAGCCGCTACGACAGATTTGCGCTGCACATGTTGTACCGAACCGTATTTTCATTTTTTGAAGAGATTTCAATCATATTTCAAGAAATTCAAAAACATAAACAGTGCTCAACAAGTGTCTCAGCTGGAGGGAATAATACATTATTTATCGGCTTTATTATATCGGACACATTTTCTTACCAGGCCGATAACGATAACATTAAAAATGAACATATATCGGCCGATGCCGATATGCTGGCCGATATATCGTGCATCCCTACTCCATATGAATATAGGTTTGGGATGACAGATTATGTTTTTTTGGGTGAACTATCCCTTTAAAGGTGTAGCTTTGCCTCTTCCCAGCTCTCACATTTTGCTAACGTTCATTAATGAAAAAGTTGTTTCTGAATGTTCTTTGTGTCTCAGCATCTCTCTACCAATAGTGAAGGTAATAGTGTTGGTTTACTTAGGTCACTAAGAAATATATGCTAGAACTTCTCAGTTTTTAAGCTTTTTTATTGATAAATCACAGAAAAGTGTTGGTATTGAATGTTTCAGTGTGCGCTACTGTCAGTGTGTGTGTGTGTGTTACAATGCAGCAGCACATTAGTTCAGAATGGTGATTAACCCTTGTGCTGCATTAGATTTTTAACACCGTTGAGTGCATCAAGGACCAAAAATGGCCACATATTAAACATTGCCTAAAATATGATATATTATTATTATTTTCCACTTTTACCAAGTTAAATCTTTTAACCAGCATCAGTCCTCATCATAACTACCAAAAATGTATTCAATTTCAGGATTTTAACCCTTTAATTACCAGTTTTGTTTGCGAAACCATCGATTTGTATAAAAGGAAAAAACACAAAAATTCAATTATTTTCAATAAACTAAATGCAAAGAGAAAACTTTAGATTTGGATTATCACAGTCCCACTTTGCAAAAAATCCCACTTAGCGCGTTAGAGACCAAAAATGGCCACCTATTAAACATTGCCTATTGCCTAAAATAAAGTGCATTTCCACCCATAGGGAATAAATATGTAGTGACGTCATCTGGTGGAATACACTATATAATGCAAATATAATGCTTTTGCTTCAAAATGAAAGGATGTTTGTGCAAAAATCATGTTTCATGTATTACTGACAGCCTCAGATTTAAACAACGTTTTAATGGGTTTCAATGGGCCATTTTTGGTCTTTATGGTGCTGAGTGTTACTATTTGATCTACACAGTGTGTGTTATACATATTTTGCAAAATGGGATCACATTTTTTACATGTATCCAAAAAGTCACAATTTTGCCAAATTTCATACCATTTGCATTAAAACAGCCAAAATGGTCAAAGAAATTAAACTGCAAAAGACCAAAAATGTCCCTAATGCAGCATAAGGGTTAAAGGGTTAGTTCACCCAAAAATGAAAATGATGTCATTAATGACTCTCCCTCATGTCACCCCAAGCCCGTCAGACCTCCGTTCATCTTCAGAACACAGTTTAAGATATTTTAGATTTAGTCCGAGACCTTTCTGTCCCTCCATTGGAAATATGTGTACGGTATACTGTCCTTGTCCAGAAAGGAAATAAAGACATCATCAAAGTAGTCCATGTGACATCAGTGGGTTAGTTGCAATGTTTTGATGCATCGAAAATACAATTTGGTCTAAAACTAACAAAAACTACGACTACGATGACATTAATGACATCATTTTCATTTTTGGGTGAACTAACCCTTTATAACTTTCGTGTATAGTAAGATGTTCAAAATGTGCATTCGCTTAATAAATTTTGAGCATCCAGATGATATAATGAAACACTTCTTGTGGAGCGCATTTATGACATTTTACCTGATGGAAACGGAGTGTAAAAGTGGCTTTCAAAGATTTCTTATCCTGTTGCGCCCTGGCCATGATCATCGACCAGTCGACATCAAGCTTTAACTGTCATGGCAGAGCATTAAAGTCTGTGCAACCCTTAAAATGGTGTATTGGTCATGTTTTTGTGCTAACTTTCTGAGACCATTATTAAAGACCATATAACGTTTATTGATAACATTGAAATAACATTGCCAGAACGTTAGCCAAAGTTTTGAGAACATTCCCTGTTAGCTAGTCACCGTTACATAAGAACAACGGTGCAGTCACATGATCGGGAATAAACATGATCGCCACAGTAAACATGATGAATAGCGACGGTAGAACACAAAAGCTGAATCCTGGACATTTTGGGCGATTTCGAAACACATTTTCGGACAGACTCATGACAGAGACTCACTAGTAGCCTAGACTTGTTGTTTAACTACTGCGCTCTGTTACCGGTAGGCGTGACTTCTTAGGGCAGCGAAGCAAGTGCATTCTGGGAGTTGTTGTCTTCCATCCATATAAGCCAAAAATACTTTTTCTGGATTTCTCATTCTAGAAAGCTCCAAATTAAAAAATAGCTTCACATTTCTTCTCCATAAATGACCCATTTTAAATACACACAATCTCCATTTAAGAGCAAACGATTTCCCCATATAGATTTCTCAACACGTTCAAGTTGCTCATACATCTCTACACTATTGACAATGGAAGGTTTTTGCCTAGAAACTCTGGATCATCTCAGCTAATGCATCCATTTTATTTCCTGAAGAGAAGTTGACTGCCTGTGATTTTGTAGAAGCATTTTAAATAAACGATGGCTCAGGCACAATCCCTCCATTTTGTTTGTTTTTTTACCCACACTAAACCACCATCATGCCGCATTATATTTGCATTATATCAACACTTTGCAGATAATCTAACAGAAGGCTCGAAGACCAAAACAACATTTGGTTCCTGTTGATGGAAGAGGAACACTCGGTAGATTTGTTTGGAACGACCTTCATCGTTGTGGTCTTCACAGGGCATCAGGTTTCAGTCTGCCCCCAGGAGAGGGGGGCGAGAGAGACTAAACACAAGGGGAGGATGAGACGGCACATAGTTGGGAGAGAAAGACTTATAGGAAAAAAATCACCTGCTGGTGAACCGCACTGATTTATGTTGTTCTGTCTTGGTTTGACCGCAAACGTTTTCCAGCTTGGCTTGCAGCGGTCATCCAATTACACGTTTCCAAGACAACGACAGGAGTCTGTTTTTGATTTGCTCAGAAGTAACTTACAGACCGCAATGGTTTCAACTGTTTCGATGGCAGGATATTGTGCTTGCTAAAGTTCACTTCAGTGGGGTTCAATATAGATGAGTGTATTTGACATTTTAAAGGACTCTTTTAAGGATCTATATAAGGGAAATGCCTTAAATTATAGTATAATGTGTTCATGTTTAACAGTTTTTTTTTTTCTAGTGATAAAATATGAGCTGTTTAAATCAATTGAATTCCAATAAAAAATTAATTAAAACTAAATGAATTAACCTAAAATGATATGCTCTATAAAGCGCATACAGAACCCTTAAAGAGATAGTTCACCCAAAAAAGACTTCGCTTTACTGACTTCCATAGTATGGAGGAAAAGTCAAAGGCGTCCATCAACTGTCTGGTTACCGATATACTTCAAAATATTTCTTTTGTGTTCAGCAGAAGAAAGAAAGTCATACAGGGTTGAAACAACTTGAGGGTGAGTAAATGATGACAGGATTTACATTTTTTAAGGTTCAATATAGAACATTTTCTTCTAAAAGTGTGTTAAACAATGATCAAACCAAAAACAGAGCAGAAAAATCATTCAAACCTATTGTGTGAAACCAAGAGCGGTTTTGTTAAGATCCATGTAGTTTACGTTGACGTGGGATCGGCAGCCAATCCTGCATTTTTCAAGGGGTTTTCATTATTGGACTCTAGCTGTGAAATAATGAAGGCCAGCGCACACACTCATCTACTGTTTACAGCCCTGCTCCAGTGTTTAGGAGCCTGGAACAAACTGCAGGTTTTATTAGTCAAAGCTTTGCAACTGGCCACATTTCATTGTGGTTTATATCAGCTTGTGCTGAAGAATTCTGTCTTTAAGCTTTGAGAAATGTTGAAGACATACCAAATAACGTAGGCTATAACCATTTACAACCAATGACTGATGTGTTTTCTGAAGTGCAAAAGCCAATATAAAGTAATAGTTTACCCAAAAATGAAAATGACCCCATAATTTACAAAACATCCCAGCTGTGTATGACTTTCTTCTTTCAGCCATACACAACAGGAGTTATATTAAGTAATATCCTCTTCCCCGTTCTTGTAATAGAAGGGGAAAAAGGGGGTAAAGCTACGTAATGTCTTTCATATGTCAAATAATTGTAAAATTAATCATGCTTTCTCAATAAAATTTAATTAAAAAAATATATATCCTCTTCCCCGCTTTGAAATGGGATTGAATAATGCACGACTAAGTCTTAAAATCACCAGCTGTGTGCAATGTTCCCTCTTCACTGTATTTTTTTTCTTTTGTCAAATCAACTTAGATAATTTATGTAGTTCAGATAACATAATATTTTGAGTTTTTGATGATTAGATCAATTTCCTTCATTGTATTAACTCAATTTTTCCATTTCAATGAACTTAAAATTTTAAGGCAACCAGGTTACTTATTTTTTTAAGTTAAACCAACAATATTTTTTTTTACAGTGTTGTTATGCAATAGGTGTCTGGTTTTTCTTTCTGTCTGGATTTAATTATAACCTTTAATATTTTGTTAATTCTGTCCAGCTTATTTTTGGCTCTTCTTAAAATGAAGAAAGCTTCAAAGGTTTCAACCAAGAGACATTTTCTGCGATGCTCCTTAAACTTGCTTTCATCATAAAATAATAGATCTGATATCCCAGCATTTTTCCACAAAAATTATCCTGAAGCGACAAATCAAAGTGGTCTGAATAGCCCTCTTATGTGAAATTGCAAAATTGCTCCCATATTTTCTTGGTTTTTGGTGAGTCATTACGTGTCATCAAACCCCAGATGCAGAGGTCAAAGGGTATGTAAAGCAATGCATATTTCATGTTAAGAGTAACCGTGTATAATGACTCCCTGAAACACAGATATCCTTTAATTTATGAGAAGCAAATATCAGGATGATTTTAGACAGAGGTCTGGAAGGAGTAATCTGTGTGTAGACGAGCATCTCTGAGCTGTTGTGCAAACACACACACACACACACACAGGCCTTGTGATGTCTGAGTGTAACTGTACCGCCGTCAGGACTCAAGGGTCAAAAGTGTGAATAATTGCCGAGATTGTGTTACTACATCCATGAACGAATGACACAACATGAATGGCATTCACACTAAACCAGGTGCATGGGACCTTTAAACACTTGAGGCATTTTATCAAAGTTATTTCCCCTTAAATTTAGTTAACGATGAGCTAATAAACATTACTGTAAAAGTTGCAAAATATAATAATAATGATGTCTGTGGAATTAACATTGGTTTTGAATATTGAATATTAAAGCCAACTATAATATATGAAACCTATGTATAAAAATATCTCTATAAGTAGTAATGGTGAATATATAGTAGCTAAAACAAATGTGTGGTAGTCATAACATATGGAACTAAAAGTGGAAAATTTGATCTCTATTGACTCCTAAATATCAAATAACACAGCTTTGGAAGATATTAAAGCGCTGTAAACCTGGAATGATCTGCAAGTCTCTGCAAGAATAAATTAACCAATTAGAGCCCAGTAATCTTTAACAGCTAACCTGTATTTTTCATCCACAGACTACTCCCAAGTTGTTAATTATAAAATGTTTCAACCTCATTTACTGTAGGTGTTGTTTTTAATGGATGTCTTCCTTTACCCATTTCTCTCTCTCTCTCTCTCTCTCTCTCTCTCTCTCTCTCTCTCTCTCTCTCTCTCTCTCTCTCTCTCTCTCAATATATATATATATATATATATATATATATATATATAAATCATGCTGACAACCAATATTCACTATACTGGCAGAACATGGATGTGTCTTGCTGTGATATGAGCTACTTTGCAGCCAGAAACAGCTCCTTCTTAAGAAAAACAACGTTTGGATTAAACCATCAAACAATTAAATACACATTATTCTGCAAGAATGACAAAAAATCTGGCATTCACTTTAATTACTGGTAATTCAATGTGGACAACTTATCAGTCAACAGCTCAGTTATTATAGCAACATTGGGCCAGAAGACAGAATAATGTGACGCAAAGGGGAAACAGAGAGTGAATGCAGCTTACATCGGTCTTCTCCGGTGGGGCCGGTGATAAATTAGCATTAGCTCTACAAGCGCAGCCTGGGAAGACGCCAAGAAAAATACACTGCAGCTGTTTTTGGTGGGATGTTCCTTAAATTACAGAGATTCTCTTGTACAAAGAAAATGCCATTGTTAGTAGGGCGTTTATCGCAAAGGTCAATGCAATTTACCAGGACTGACATGGAAAACAAAAGCCTCACTAAGTATTTCCTGAAGTCATTATCAAGCCAAGGAACCATTGTATGGGAAATGTCACTGTAACTTCTTTTGTCCTGCGCCACCATGTTGCTCATTCAGATCTGAAGGATTACCATCAATGCATCTGCAATCATTATAGGGAGAAAGACCTGTTGCTACTTCCGTTACATCGCAGTTTAAAGTGTTAGTTCGCCCAAAAATGTAATTACTCACCCTCATGTCGTTCCAAACCTGTCATCTTCAAGACACAAATGAAGATTTTTTTTGATGAAATCTGAGAGCTTTATGTTCTTTCCATTGACAGCTACGCAACTACCACTTTGATGCTTCAAAAAGTTCATAAAGAGATCATAGAACGAATCCATATGAATTATGAACATATTGAATTTAAGGATTTAAAGATCAACGAAATTCTCATAGGTTTGAAACGACATGAGGTTGAGTAAATGATGACATAATTCTCATTTTTTAGGTGAACTATCCCTTCAAAGACGTATAAAACGATATACTAAACCCACGATCTTACTGGCTATATTAGGTAATGGAAAAAGGCAGTGGAAAAGCAAGAACTGTGTCTGTTTCCGTTCACTATTGCTATTTGACCTGCAGCATCGAGTCTCTGGCCTGGAGAGAATCACCTGAATCCATTTGGCAGTTGCCTGAAGCAACAGAGCAAAATATTCAGATATGTTGAAGAACAACAGTGCATAGCTTGTATTGGCCAAACTATGTGAAGAAAGATTGAGCCCTGAAGCAACACCCGGGTCGAGTTAGGCTTTTGTGTGAGCTGATCCTGAGGTGATCGCAAACCTGCTCTCTTTAAGCTCATAATGGGTTATATTGCTTCAGGCCAAACTGAACTACCCCCAACTGCTGGCATGAAGATATAGTTTAGTATTTGTGCAACCATTTTTAACTGAATTTTATTACATGCAAAAAAAATAATATTTTGGATTATGGGTCATTTGGGTCAAAAACAGGTTTATGGGTCTCTGACATTTTCAAAATAGGCCTAGTTATTGTCTCCATTGTTTTTGACCCATAAACCTGTTTTTCAGGTAGAGAAAATAAATAATTAAATGTAAAATAGCACTGCATATTCTTCAGTGTGTAAATTACATGTACATATAGATTAATCCTTATTAAAGTTACAAAAGTATTTCAGTTATGAGCAGTGTGTGTTTGATTAAAACAGGTTTATTACGCTGCTGTCACTTTAAGAGCTGCATGGATCCAATATACTGTTACACATACACTGACCTAAATGATTATTAGGAACACCTGTTCAATTTCTCATTAATGCAATTATCTAATCAACCAATCACATGGCAGTTGCTTCAATGTATTTAGGGGTGTGGTCCTGGTCAAGACAATCTCCTGAACTCCAAACTGAAGGTCAGAATGGGAAAGAAAGGGGATTTAAGCAATTTTGAGCGTGGCATGGTTATTGGTGTCTGAGTATTTCACAATCTGCTCAGTTACTGGGATTTGCACACAAAACCATTTCTAGGGTTTACAAAGAATGAACATCCAGTATGCGGCAGTCCTGTGGGCCAAAATGCCTTGTTGATGCGAGAGGTCAGGGGAGAATGGGCCGACTGATTCAAGCTGATAGAAGAGCAACTTTGACTGAAATAACCACTCGTTACAACCGAGGTATGCAGCAAAGCATTTGTGAAGAAGACACAACACACACAACCTTGAGGCGGATGGGCTACAACAGCAGAAGACCCCACCGGGTACCACTCATCTCCACTACAAATAGGAGAAAGAGGCGACAATTTGCAAGAGTTCACCAAAATTGGACAGTTGAAGACTGGAAAAATGTTGCCTGGTCTGATGAGTCTGGATTTCTGTTGAGACATTCAGATGGTAGAGTCAGAATTTGGCGTAAACAGAATGAGAACATGGATCCATCATGCCTTGTTCCCACTGTGCAGGCTGGTGGTGGTGGTGTAATGGTGTGGGGGATGTTTTCTTGGCACACTTTAGTGCCAATTGGGCATCGTTTAAACGCCACGGCCTACCTGAGCATTGTCTCTGACCATGACCATCCCTTTATGGCCACCATGTCCCCATCCTCTGATGGCTACTTCCAGCAGGATAATGCACCATGTCACAAAGCTTGAATCATTTCAAATTGGTTTCTTGATCATGTCAATGAGTTGACTGCACTAAAATGGCCCCCACAGTCACCAGATCTCAACCCAATAGAGCATCTTTGGGATGTGGTGGAACGGGAGCTTCGTGCCCTGGATGTTCATCCCACAAATCTCCATCAACTGCAAGATGCTATCCTATCAATATGGGCCAACATTTCTAAAGAATGCTTTCAGCACCTTGTTGAATCAATGCCACGTAGAGTTAAGGCGAAAGGGAGTCAAACACAGTATTAGTATGGTGTTCCTAATAATCCTTTAGGTGAGTGTATAACTGTTTATATTCACTTAAGATTAAGACTGCATTTACAAGACTGTTATTTTTTGACGCAATTTTGTGTGAAGACGTCTGTTCAAGTGGGTGTGCTCACACAAAACTTCTCACACTATTGAATTGAGTTCTCTTTCACATCTTCTTGTACTTCAATATTTAAATGAAAAGACTTAAAAACACAAACAAAGGAAAAACTTTCGTGATGCAGCACTGGCCCGGTCGGGGAAGCTCCAAGACTAAAATAATTTTATTCACGGACTCGATATGTTTTGTTGAGCGTCACTTATTGACTCGTCCTTGCTTGATTTGACAAAAGCGCAATTGAAACACACAAAAAGAATGACCTAGAAAGTCAGTGGACAAAAGGAGCTGGCAACAGCACAATGCTCTTAGTCTTTCAGACTCTTCTTTATGTTGGGTGACATTTCTTGTGTTCCACTTCAGTAGGTTTTCCTGGACATCCACTGTGTGATCCGTGTTTGTGAGCTGGAGCGTCTTTACCAATGAATGCATCCATTCTTGAGTTCCAGAGCTTTCTTCTGTGATTTCTAATAGCGGCGCCATTTTGAGAGAGTGCAAATCTTTCAAGAGCATAGTTATTGATTCGAGCCACACTAGACGTTGCTGGTGTCTTCTGTAATTGTCTGAGCTCTTCATTTGCTCTGCAGAGTAATTAGTTGCCATATGTCAAAGTCAATAGATATTATCTATATTTGGAAGTCAATGACTTCAGAAACGTAACCCTGGTGTTTGTCGAGACACAGCCTCATTCTGCACTCGCTGTAGGCAACACAGTGAAGCAGGGGCGATTCTAGGGTCAGAGCTTTAGGGGTGCTGAGCACCCAATGAGCCCCACCGCCACCACCCACATTTTACACCTATATACGCTCCCTCTCTCTCTTCATTTTATTTATTTATTTGTAAGGGGGACAGTGTACACATTAATCAACATTAGAACAATGAAAATGTACCCGAGTTAACTAAAATAGCTAATTTTCATCGGTAGTCCCCCAGCCAGGAGTAAAAATAGGCAACCTTAAAGATCTTAACAAATTTGTAAAACTATGTTGGTTGGCCTCTGTTCCTAGGGGGGTTCGGGGGCATGCTCCCCCGCTAGAAAAATTTGTACATTTTAAGGTTAAATGCATCAATCTCGTGCTCTTTGAGAGATCAAAATTAAGAGCTTCAACCTTCAACGAACTGCTCATTGAACAAAGAAAAAGCATTGATTTGTACTAGGACAATAAAGAGGGCTCAAACATCTTTTTAGTTGAGTCTCAGTCATTACATTATCAATGGTGTTTTAGGATCCCAAACAATTATAATAATGTAATAATGATTTATATAATTATTCCTATGATGTAAAATCCATTTAGCCTATAAATGTACTATATAAGTGAAAATTAATATTTCAAAAGTATATTTTAGTCAACATTACACTATAGGAAAATTAAAATACTTTTGTCATTTTTCTACAGTTGCAAGAAATAAACCCAAAGCTTTTATTTAGGAGAAAACACCAGATATAACCATGCTGATCGCGTGAGCAAAGTGCACACTTTTCTTCAAATCACCCAGCAAAATTGGATGCCTATTCTTAAAGTCTTGTGCTGTTTTATATAGGCACACAGCCATATCATGGATTCGATTTTTTGCTTCCCCTCGCTTGGGCGCATGGCGAACTTGAAATGTATACATTTTATCAGACCGGCGCTCGCGGCCTCGAAACACCACCGGCTCACCGGGAAAACTCCCAACTCTCCCGATTGCCACTCTGTTAACGTTACTCCACAGCGGAGGCGACCCGCTAGACTAAAACAGTCCGAAAATAAACA
The DNA here is from genome assembly GCF_988280905.1 of Pimephales promelas. Lineage (NCBI taxonomy): Eukaryota > Metazoa > Chordata > Actinopteri > Cypriniformes > Leuciscidae > Pimephales > Pimephales promelas. The sequence goes on along the minus strand of NC_142790.1, from coordinate 3,158,520 downwards.
CTTATTATAGGTGTACACCAATGATTCAGGATACTGACTCCAGTACTCACCGATATGGTTTCGGAATCGGAACAACTGAAAGAAAAGAAGTGTGAGACACAGCTCTAGAGCGTCTCAATTGATTCACAAAACTACCTAACGGCCCGGATTCTCACAACTCTGCGTGTCGCGCTGGATGACGGCCGTGCTAACGGTGCAGGTTCAAAGAAGTAACGTTAGAAGAAGAGAAATGTTTTCATTTTCATTTCATTTTAAACCACAAACTACTGAGTATGTTTTGGACATTATTTAACCGTGTCAAAGACGAACAAAATTTTTAGAATAACAAATTTCTTTCTCCAAGTTTTAGGGGTGCTGAGCTCCTTTTTAGGGGTGCTGAAGCACCCCTAAAAAGGGGCTAGCCTCGCCCATGCAGTGAAGACTGACTAATGCCCAGGTTTAGATAAAATTATCTCTCCAATCACTACATTTCAGCTTTGCAATAGTTCTAAGCTGGACGGCATTGTTCTTTAGAAATCTACTTGTCTAATTTAGGAGCAGAATGATGAATACAAAATAAGGGAATCAAGAAAGTTGACTGTAGATTTAATTCAGAACAGCACACTACAATTTTCTTTGTTCATGGATTCTCCGGATGATCAAGATCAGTGGTTCTCAAAAACAAATTCACTCCAAGACCCTTTAGGACATTGTCAACAATATTCGAAAGCCCCCTAGCCCTGGTTTTGTTTTCAAAACCTAATTTAGTTTTTTAACATGTTTTTTTTTTTTTTTTACATGACTTTCCAGGTCTATAAATCACACTTTTAAAATGACTCAACATCATACATCCAGCTTTTCCAAGGCTGTTCACACTGCAGGCAAATCTGGACTTTTCAGACAGTCTGCTCTATCAACTGCAAGTGATAAAATAAGTTTTTTTTTTTGTCCACACATAACCAATCTCTCTCCATGGGTTGCTTTGGTAACGATAAGTGTACCCACCAGGGTTCTCAAGTTTTATCAAAAGCTTGGAGTGAGATTACATGCAGTTAGGGGAGGAGCCCCAATGGAGCCCCGCCCATCCCCACCCCACAATTTTACCCATAGTTCATAATTAACCAGCACAAATTGGATTGGAAGCCAGGTGGATTCCGATCGACTGCCGAAAAAAAAAAAATCATTCTGAAACCGAACGATGTTGTTCCTCTCTGTGTCGCTATCATCACATTTATCTCTAGAATTAGAACAGCTATTAAAACTTTAGTTCACACCAAAGCATAATAGCTACTGTATAACGATAAACATATTTACCGGCACCCAAACCAACAGATGATTATGTTCTGCTTATACTACGGGCTGATTTTAATTGGTTGATGAACATTTTAAGGTGTGCATTTATTTTACAGTAAAGTAGTTCCAGGCAGGTCTTAACCGCATTACATGTAGTTCCATATCACTACGCCAAATGATTTCCCTACAGCCTACAACAGAAAAAGAGCCAAAACCCACAAAGATAGTGAACAAGCAAATAAATATAACACAATAGGACAAAAAGGGTTTCCCACAAAATTACATTTCTTTATCTCCCACACAACGGAGGGACATACAATACAGACACACAGACAGAAACATTCACGAGCACAGAAATATGTTGTCAGCACTGCCCTGCAACTTTATCTATAAAGCAGTTTTATCTATCTATCTATCTATCTATCTATCTATCTATCTATCTATCTATCTATCTATCTATCTATCTATCTATCTATCTATCTATCTATCTATCTATCTATCTATCTATCTATCTATCTATCTATCTATCTATCTATCTATCTATCTATCTATCTATCTATCTATCTATCTAAAGGTAATGTCCTTATACTGAATGGTTGTTTTGGTGTTTCACACATTCATTATATTTTGGAATGAGCTCTGCTCTTATTCGGGAGCTTGAATCCAAGCTGTTGTAAAGTCAGAAGCAGGTCGAGCCTTGCCCTGAAGTGCTCAGATGAAGGATTATTTCACCTGTCATACCTGCCTCCACCTGCTCTCTTTCTCCATATCTCCAAACATCCAGGACTCAAGCCTTTCCTCAACTAATCTTTTAAACTTGCAACTGGCACAGATGTTTCTTTCAGATTCAGCCAGTGGATTACAAGGATTTTTATGTAATTAAATGTCTCTGTATTCTAGGCCAAACCAGAAGAAAGCATGCTTTGTGTTTTGATCAAAGTAATAACAGTATTTGGTTTCCATCAATGTCACTGGGAGTTTCTGAAGAGCTTGTGGCTAGAGTGTTTACATGACACTGACGCCTGGATGTCTCTTAATTTTTTTAATTTTAATGAACACAAGACATGGTCACGGTCTTTAGTGGTATGGTACTTCTGAGTGCCCCCTGAATTATCTGGGTTCTTTAGCACAGTATCACGAGCAAATCATTCCTAATCTATAAAGGCGTACACTGACCTTAGGTTTGACACCCAGGTTAAAGCCGTAGTGAAGTCCAGCTTTTTCCAGTTAGATCGATGCAGCTGGCAAAAATTAAACCAGTCCTTCTGTGACCACTCGGCTGGATTACTGCAATACACTTTATTTGAGGGTTAGTGGGTCCGCCATTGCCCGTGTGCAACTGGTTCAAAATGTTGCTGCTTGTCTTCTAACTGATCAATCATAATATAATATAATATAATATAATATAATATAATATAATATAATATAATATAATATAATATAATATAATATAGCATTAGACCGTTACTTTTTGTGGCAAATGAGAATTAGTAAAATTATTGAATATATTTAGAAAAATAAAGATTTTTGTTTTTGTTCAGCATAATTAAGCAACAGTTTTTCAATATGTACAAATATCGAATATGTAAAAGTATGGTATTTGGGGCAAAAGGTACAATAATTAACATAAATAGCTGACAATAGCTTCCATTTGTTGACATGACATGGTCAGATTCAGTTGATAAGCATCATATATTAAGTTGGATGTCCATCTTAAGAGATAATCACCATATTAATGAAACCATCTTATTTAAAAAAGAAAATAATTATTTAGAAAATAAGCATTACGAATAATAAAATGTTTATTGTTACAACAGTAAATCATTGTGGAATCTTTACTTATTAAATAATTGTTTCTTTAAAAAATAATGAACAAAATAAATATTATCAAAATAAACAGATTATACAAACTTTGCTAGAGGGATCAAGCATTATTAAAAACATATTATTTTACCTAAGTATTTGTATAAATGATTGCCACCTCATACATTTATAAGATTTTTAAACAGAACAAACCACTTTTATTATTTATTTTCACTCAAAATCTGTTGCTCCATCAATATTCAGTGCAAACATCTATATTTTTCTGCAATCATACACTATGGGAGAAGTGAAAGCTAGTTTTTCTTAAGGTGTGCGGTTAGCCCCATTGTATATGATTTTCTTTCTTCTCTGGAACATGAATTGTTTCAGTTTGGAGGGAACTATTCCTTTAAGAAATATAAAAGAGCTCCTCTAGTCTGCGTGTGAAATATGGATGATTTTTGTACTGAAGGTCTGAAGGACAAGCTTAGAAACCGCCTCGGTCCTCGTGACCGCATACAGCCGCTGTGATTTCGATTTTCCTCATTTTGTGAGCGCACGCCAGCTCCACACAGGGAGCGTTCAGGTCAAATGGAGTAGGTGTAGTCATTTATTTTCTAGGAGGAAATAAGATTCATTTTGCTCTACACAGAGATCGTCCTTGATCACTCGCATAAATATAATCTTTCACTTCCGAAACCACAAGCGGGTGAGATATAGCTCGGAAACAAAAATATGACAGGCACGTCCAGCAAGAACAAAACAACAAACACATAGAAAAGACATAAATAAACAATGATGGTGGGCAATGTTTACTTGGCTAGAGAAGAGATGGCAGATATCCTATGAGAAAAGCCTGGCTAAAAAACAAAGAAAAAAAGAGCAGCGAGGATCTTTTCAGTTCATTTTGATTCTGGACGGACATAGTGAAAAACTAAATCTATTGAACCTGAATGCAGACTTTCAACACGGATGGACTGAATAGGCTTGACTTGATTAGAACAAATGAATATTATAAAGCGATTTTTTTCATTTAAGTTAAAGAGAATGATATATGCAGCAACATTGTCTCAAAGACCCAGAAGCCACATGTTCAGTTTTACACAGCTGATATTCTAGCGTCATACAAGCATCCTTCACAGTGTCTGGTTTGCATCAAGAGAGGTCTATCCACACCCTGTGATACAGACTATACGTTTCACACAAACTCTCACTCTCCTCTCCAGCGTGCCGTGTTTTATTATTTCTGGATGTGGCGTGTTTGGCTCTACAGTGTGTTGAGAGGCAGTAAATGCGTCTCAAGGACAAATCTGTATTGAGAAACAGTGTTATGATGGACCGAAGGCTTTTTATTCTCAGTTGGTTGGTTTGGCGAGACGAGGACTGAGCCTGGTTTCTCCCAAGGTTTCTTTTCTCCATTTCTGTCACTGATGGAGTTTGGGTTTTTTGCCACTATCACCTTTTGGCTTGCTTTAGTTAGGGATACTTAACATTCAGCAATTTACACTCACCTAAAGGATTATTGGGAACACCTGTACAATTTCTCATTAATGCAGTTATTTAATCAACCAATCACATGGCAGTTGCTTCAATGTATTTAGGGGTGTGGTCCTAGTCAAGACAATCTCCTGAACTCCAAACTGAATGTCAGAATGGGAAAGAAAGGGGATTTAAGCAATTATGGCCCCCAGAGTCACCAGATCTCAACCCAATAGAGCGTCTTTGGGATGTGGTGGAACGGGAACTTCGTGCCCTGGATGTTCATCCCACAAATCTCCATCAACTGCAAGATGCTATCCTATCAATATGAGCCAACATTTCTAAAGAATAATTTCAGCACCTTGTTGAATCAATGCCACGTAGAATTAAGGCAGTTCTGAAGGTGAAAGAGGGTCAAACACATTATTAGTATGGTGTTCCTAATAATCCTTTAGGTAAGTTTAGCTGCTTTAACTGTTAGCATACAGGTTGATTGAACATAGCGGTGCATTGAAAACTTTTAGTCCAATGAACTTAAAGTTTTTAATTAAACGCTGTTGAAAGTTTAAGTACATTAAACTGTTTTTTCAACCAGACAAAATTAACCTTTTTAGGGCAACGAGTTCCCATAAATGTTTTAAGTTCAATAAACAGTGAGATGAACTGAACTGATTTTCAATCAGTAATTGAATGGAACTGAATTAACACAGAATTGACCTCAGCTAAACCATGACACTATTTTCGTTTTAGGGTGGCTTTACAGCAGGATTTAATTGTGTTTGCATCATTAAATAATAATGTTTCTGCTTTATCCCTGTAAAGATGCTATGAAACAATCTGTATTGTATAATAATCTAAATAAAGGTGACTTGGCTTTTGAATAGTCCTATACAGCTTGAGTGAGTAGAAGAAAACTGAGCACAGGTCTGAATACATTTGCTGATTTGCTATTCGGCTTGTCGAGAAGTTTGTTATTGCCAGGAAATAAGAAGGGTGAAAAAAAGTTCAGATCATGTTGGAAATATTATATTCATGAGATGAACACCGCCAGAAAGTCGTAAATAACAGCGGAAAGCTCTGGATTTTCTTTAAGCCCCGAGTTGGGTGTGTGTCAGTGAGAAACATGGCAGAATACCACAATATCTGTTGGTATTTAACAGTGGCATTGTCAGGCTTTTTCATTTACGATTTCATTTACATTTACGATAAGTTTGCAGTTGCTTCATAAATTAATTAAAAACATAAAAGCAAAACACAGGACAAACATTCTTTGTTCTTCGTTTTCTAAGTAGAAGTAAAAAACGTCCCTGCATTTTGCAGTTAAAGGGTTAGTTCGCCCTAAAAATTTAATTTCTGTCATTAATTTCTAACCCTCATGACGTTCCAAACTCGTTAGAACTTCATTAATCTTCGGAACGCGAATAAATATATTTTTGATAAAATCTGAGAGGTTTCCCAACCAGCCATAGGCAGCAACGTCATTGCAACTTTCAAGAGTCTAGTTGCAACTTTCAACCAGATCCAGTGGATTTTCGGGGTGAGATACCCGGGTTCGAATCTACTGTGAGACACCAATGTGTCCCTGAGCAAGACACTTAACCCCTAGTTTCTCCAGAGGCATGCAACCTCTGACATATATAGCAATTGGAAGTCGCTTTGGATAAAAGAGTCAGCTAAATGAATAAAATGTAAATGTAGGCGATTATTCATTCATATATTTCATTGTTCAGCAATATTTTGTAGTAGTTATTAAATGATTGTTTATTAAACTGTTGTAGTAACATAATATCACATTGGAGGAGAAAAACTGAAATGGCACTCTTCGTGTGATATTGATTAACTACATAAAAATTATGTAAATATTTAAAATCTTGAATTTTGTGATTCATAAATACATTTTAGGGTCTTGATGTTTGTCAATAATATGAAATATTTAATCCGGAAAGGACAAAACAAACGATAATGAGTGAATTCCATTTGGAACCTTTTTCCAGGTTACAAAGAATCCTTAAAAAGGGTTCTGCATAGAACAAGGGGTTCCAAATATGTAAAGCTGATAGAACCTTTTAAGGTTCTATATAGAAACTTTTCTTCTAAGAGTGTATACATTTCATTCTGCATCACACGTATTGGACTACACCTGACAAATAATCATTGCTCAGCCGAACCAGACAGTCCTGCCCCAAACTAACACTACTGGGTACACCTGAACTTTTTACACTCCTCAGTGTAACTATAAATGGCTTAAAATCGTCACTGCATATTAAACTAGGACAGAGAGAAATACAATTGACACATTTGAGAGTATTTCTTTCAATTTGTCTCGCACATCCGGGAGTTAAATGTTAACACACACCCATAAATTTCAGTGGCTGTAAACTAATGGGCATGAAATCCTGCAGAAAACATTTCTTTTTCTTCAACAGAACCCATTCTTACATCGGCGGCACAGTTCAGCGGGTTCAGAAACACAATGGACCGTTTTTACACACTGACCTCTATAAACCAGTTCCTCTGTGAGAGCCAAACTGAAAGAGTGACATTGTGATATTTCATATGAAGGAGCAAAGTGAACAGCATGAGAGTTTCTTCCACTGATTTTTTTTTTTTTTTTTCCACCAAAAATTCAGGCAAGGGCTGTCAGCATTCTTGTGTGCAAATGGAAACCAGACACCGGGATAGTCTGCAGATGCCTCGAGGGAAAACGCAAGAACCCTCAAACCACAAACTCTGTAATTAGACTTATGACTGACTTTCACGAACATTAATCCTTGAAATCAGAACAAAAGTGAAAGCCATTAATCTAGGAATTACTGAACAAACATGCATTACATTTGCTCTAGTTATTCCATCTGTGAGACAAATTCACAAACCAAACAAACAGGGAAAGGCATTAAACGTGTTACAGATTCTACCATGCTTAGTTTGACAAGGATGCAACTTAAAACATAAAAACACGTTTCTTCTGCTCAATATCTTCCTAATACAATGTGAAAACACAGCAGCTAAACTTAAACAATGCAACTAAGCCTTCCTGAGCCTTTAAGCTTCATATTTCTCTTGCAAGCAAACGTGTTTTCAGTTCTGTAAGCAAACGTGATGCCAGATGGCCAGTTTTGAAATGAGCTTTGTGGACCTTTTTCAATGCACTCGATTGGTTCATGTAGGCTAGTAGTTTTTATGCTTCGCTACTTGAAGACAGCTAACTCCTCAATCTACTCGCGTGGTGTGGTGTGTACCGATGCATGCGCAAGCTTTATGTGTACAGGCTTTCATGACTTTTCCAGGTGTACATGAATTATGGATCACGATTTTAAAGGATTAGTTCACTTCAGAATTAAAATTTACAAAGCAAGATGAACATTTGTGGTTAAAAAGTACAGGTTTGGTAACCTTCAGACTCGTTGTACCCCACTGAAGTCCACATGGAGAAACATCCTGGAATGTTTTTTTTCTCAAAAATATTAATTTCTTTTCGACATGAACATCACGGATGACGTGGGGATGAGGAAATTATCAGGAAATTGAAAGAAATTAAAAACTTGCATTATGCGCTTTTTTTATCGAATTAAATACATTTAAAATAAAATATTGAATTTGTTACATCTAACATTGTTGGTATAATTTTCTTGACATAATCATCACAGAAATAACATACTAAATGAGTTATAAAATATTCAAACTGTTTAGCACTTATATTTAAATAAATATGCATATTTTTAGTATCATTTTCTTGTTAAAGGAGTAGTTTTTTACTCACCCCCATGTCATCCAAGATGTCCATGTCTTTCTTTCTTCAGCCGAATAGAAATTAAGGTTTTTCATGAAAACATTCCAGGATTTTCTCCATATAATGGACTTCAATGGGAACCAAACGGTTCAAGGTCCAAAAGACAGTTTCAGTGCAAACTGTTCAAAGGGCTTTAAACGATTCCAGACGATGAATTTCGAGTCATGACTCGAAAAAAGATTTGTTCATTTTGATGAACGAGTTCGAACGGGAGAGTCACGAATGTTCATAACAAAAAGCATTTGTGCTTATAAAACTTAAACTTTGTTATTTATTTTTTAAATGACCGCTCGTTTCGCTTGATAAGACCCTTATTCATCGTCTGGTGTCGTTTAAAACCCTTTGAAGCTGCACTGAAACTCTCATTTGGACCTTGAACTGTTTGGTTCCCACTGAAGTCCATTATATGGAGAAAATCCTGGAATATTTTCATCAAAAACATTAATTTCTTTTCGACTGAAGAAAGAATGACATGGACATCTTGGATGACATGGGGGTGAGTAAATTATCAGCAATTTTTTTTTAAAAAGTGAACTACTCTTTTAAGTTTAAAGTTGTTAACATTGTTATAATTATCACATTTCGTGGTATTCTAAGTGTTTAAACCCTGTGACATATTATTTCAAATTCACAGTGCACCATGTTAAACTATTTAAATGGGAATGTGCCAGAGGCGGGACACCTATGTGACCAGCATTTTCATAAACCTCCTTTCAAGCCATGTTATTATTTTACAAGCATATACTTTGTACACTGAAGCACAGCGCTGCAGTGCATCATGTTACAGGAGTTGTGAGGGGTTAAGAGCAGATGTGTTCGCACGGGTGAAGACGACCAGCTGCCACCTGCTCAGCTCTGAGACTCCCTCTGGCATTTCATACATTAGGGCACATTAAACACGGAGATCGTTCTCTGCTTGGCAGCAAAATGTAGGCATGTGTTGAGGACGTGAGAGAGAACTGCAGCGTGACCAAGCTGAATATTATCCCAACTTTGTGGGTGTTCAGCCGTACGATAATTCACAGCGTTTCTCACCTTTGTGGAATATCTAACCCCATGACCCTTAATATGGCTCCAAGTTTTACATTTAAACATAACAGTACACTAAATATTATTAAACAGTATTAAAATATCTATTATCATAATAAATATTAGATTTAAAAAAATGTGCATTAGGTTCCACTTTATAATAAAGTTATCCTGTTGCGTGTGATCGTCAACCAGTAGATCTCCGAGCTGAGAGAGTGAGTGAGTGGAGGCGGAGCTCATTTGCATATTCTAAGAACCACGTATACTAAATGAGGCAAGGGTGTCAAGTTACAGTCAAGCTATTTTAAGGCATGAAGAAATGTTTTTCAAAGAAAAAAACATTTTAATATGTCCTTTTGGTGATTAAAGGTGAGTTTTAAGAGATTTAATTATTGACTACAAGTGTCTTTAACTACTGTATACTAAGATTTAAATTAATCAATTGATACACTGCAAGTATTGTGTAAATACACATCTTAACATCGTACTTATAGTACACTTAAAAAAAATACTTTTATGTATTTACAGCTGTACTTAATTTCTATAATTGCATCTTTAATTAAAGTGTTGACCCTTCCCTTTCTCCTTAACCCACCCTTACCACTAAACCTGTCCTAACCTCCACCTCAATAGCAGCACAAGTGTTTTGCACAATAAGCAACATTTTTCTTTTTGATCCGACTACAAAAAGACACCTAATATAAAGTGGGACTGTGCATGGACATTACTAAAACTACAATACAAGCTCAATATTATTTGATAAAGGAATCTTTCAATTATATGAGATGCTTAATAAGCAATTGCCATCAGCATAATAGCAGCCGGGAGACATTGTTCCTAAGCACAGGAGTGACAGCATAACACGCCTCTAGTGTATTGGCTGGCATACTTGTGGTATTATACAATTTGTTCTGACTTGATTTCAACAATTTTGTTTATTAAAAATGTATCCACATTCATTTGTCTATTATCAGCACAGGTGGGGTTTTCAGCACATTTTAACTGTGTAAATCACCACTGGATGATTTAGCTGTTTTTTTAGCACAATAATTCAAAAGAAAAAAACTTTGTCTTATATATTAACCATCTTCAATTCAGTTAAACCAGGTGGGTAACACTTTACGTGAAGGGGTGTGCATAAGACTTACGTGACACCTTCACAATCATGACATGTCACAAATATGAAGGAGGTTTTATGCATGTTTATGTTGTTAAGTGTCATTCGCTCAATTGTGATATTTTTATTGCAAATATGACATTGTTTGAGCTGTCTTGGTAATGACACCTTGACATAAACCAATAAATCACAACCTGTCATTGTGTTGCATGACAACTTGACACAAACCAATACATTTTAATGACAAATTCAATGTGTACCACTGTAGTTGAGGTCAAGAAAAATATTCATGACACAGTTATAATGGCCTCATGACAGTTAATGTCAAAACCAACCACATGACAGTTTAATGTAATGTTAACCCATAGAGCTAAGTGGTTTGATAATTAATCTGCTATGTCGTGTTTATGAAATTTTTATGACAAGTTATGTTGTCTTCTTAGTAATGTCAAGTTATCATTACCAAGTATTGGTTTATGTCATATTTGCATTAAAAATGTCATAATTGAGCGAAAGACACTTGATGACAGTTGTCATAAACATCCCTAACCTCCTTCATATTCATAAGATATATCATGTCATAATTATTTGAAGGGGTGTGCATAAGACTGACATGATGACACCTTCATAAAGTCTTACCAATTAGGGTTTTACCTATTTGGTGACTGTATTATAATTGTGCTTTATCAACAAGTCAGCATGTTTTGCTTGCGGCATTAAAGGGAAAGTTCACACTAAGCTGCAACGATCTATTTAAAGATCTAGAGAGCATTTGATTGGACAGAAGATGGGATGTCATATGATCAGTGGCGGCTCCTGCAAAATCTCTCAGGGGGGGCAAATGTTTGGATGATTGATGCAGGGCTGCCAATTCTCACGCATTCAGCGTGAGACTCACACAATTGACCCAATTCTCACGCTCTCACGCCACACCCCCGATTTCTCGCGCTGAAGTGTCAACCCGGTCAAATGCCTGAAAGATGAGCTTATCTATACAGTAGATCTACCTGTTGAGCCACTCGTGATCAACTAGCTTTACCGCAAATTACTTAAAATATCCTGTAATCTAGAGCGAGTGTGCATGTGAAACAGATGTTGAGCTCCTAACCGCGCACGCGCACGCGCACGACAGCAGAGAGGTAAGCGAGCGAGAGACCTTGCGTGTGCAGCCAACAGTTGGTCTTGGTGGTCCTAACTCTTTATCTAACTATTTATCCTGATTACTACGACGGCTAAATGGTATTTCTTTTAAACGTACAGTATGCAATTTTTGGCCACCAGGGGTCACTCATTTAAAATAATAACAAAAGACGTGCTTTGATGACGTCGGGAAAGAACGTGGGCTCACGGGAGTTGCTGTCGCTGTCAATGGCAACCAGCTCAGCTCATGACATGACATCATCGTTTCACAAAATCTACGGATATACGGCATCTCTCTGTAGATTTAGCTCGTCAAGAAGCTTTAAATGCAACGCCAATGTTTACCTGTGTCATGCTTCTCCTGTCCCAAACCCTTCTCGGGTCATATTTTTCACCCGAACGTTTGAGCTTTAGCTAATGAGCTGGCTGTAGCAGCAAAACATGCAGGCAAAGCACATGGTCCAAACTATAATACAATACTAATCGTGGTCCATAACTATAATACAGACGAATAAAATATTTATATTACGCTCCTTCAATGAATGACCTATTTAGAACATTTTTCATATATAGGGCGCACCGGATTATAAAGCACATAAGATACTGCAGTCAAACGTTTGACTGGGTTTGCGTTATGCATCCACTATGTGCTAAAGGCTAAAGAGAATGTAGCGAGTGCGCGGCGCCGGAGGTGAGGCATTTATTTAGTAAGCATGAGCGTGCTGGGGCAGGCACGTAACGTACATTCGCAGCCTGACTCACATGAGTATTCAATGTGCGCGGCTCGCTGACAGCACCAGTTGGCTGATTTGAATGAGACGACCCTGTTACTGTGAACGGGGAGCGCTTTATGCGCGAGCAGCACCGGGGACAGTGTGTCTGTTAAGAGTGAGCGCTCGTGAGCGGGCACGTGATTTACACACATAAAAATACGTACTACTTTTTTTTCTTCGTCATTTTCTTTGCTTTATTGGCGGTAGTCCAGTGTTCCCCTTTGTGTTTGGCGGTTTCGCCGGGTCCCGCCAGGAAGTTAGAGAAAATAGAGGAGTCAAAGGTTATATGACGCCATAGACGGGCGACGAAATGGAAATTAAGAAACGTCGTGTCTTTGAATTAAACTATAAATTTCTCCGTATTTTAAAGTTGGTGGAAACTGTCGGGATAATGTAAGTACACATCTAATAGAAATATACAACATAGATACAGTTATTTTTGCTATTTTTAAAGCAGAAAAATTACATATTGTGGCTTTAATGACATGATAGAATTAACTGCGTTCGCCATAACATTGTTCAAGTTCAACTGGTCTCAACTCGCGAGACACCCCAATAGTCTCTCTCGCTCACGTTCTCTTTTTTTATTTTTATTTTTTAATCATATTTGATAAAGATATTAAAGTAGTGTTTCATTTTTTCTTGTCGTTCAAATTCAAAATTGGTTTCAAATATTATTTGTCACTTAATCTTAAAGATTTATAAAAGTTCCCACCAATCGCTGCACAAGTTAGCCAGCTGAAAACGCCAGGCGCTCTCCTGAAGACGCTGTGCTTTGGGCGCTTGAGAGCGTTTTGGCAGCGCAGCGTTTTTTCCGTTTAGACGTTTCGTTGCGTTTTATCCAAAGTTGAACATTTTTCAACTCTCTTCGACCAGTTAAAAATGCTGGGCGCTTGACGCTTCAGCATGAAAAAGACGCTCAGCGCCTCGTTACGCTCATGCCATTTAAAAAACGCAGCGCTCCCATTGAAAACAATTGAAAACATATGCCAGGCATGTGGGAAACGCTTTGGTGGACACACGGCCTTAGAGAATGTATTGCAGTGCCTGTAGTTCAAAAAAAAAAAAAACATTGTTGAATGTAAGTGTCACAGTCCTCGTCTGCACCAGTCTGTCTTGTCATCAGCACTACACTTCCCAGGATCCTCTTGTCTCCACTCCTGAACTCACTTCCTCATCAGCCACCTGTTCCTCGTCTTGATCATCTGTGTCACCTGTTCTCACCTCATTATGTTTGATTCCTGCTTGTATTTAGTTCTCCCTCATTCAGTTAGTCTTTGTCGGTCAATGTTTGATGTTACCCCGTGTTTGCTCCTGGTCCCTGTATCTTTGCCTGTATTTTTGGAATTAAATTCATCTTTGTGTTGATCTGGACTCCTCCTGTTCTTCTGCTTGCACCACAGCGTGACAGTAAGTCTATGGGAACACTCTGGGTGATTCTTAGCCAGAGTGAAATCGCCCAAAAAGAGGCGGTACTCCACAGAACGTGACATGGCGCTGATTGGAATATATGCAGACAGTGATGGCTAGCGTGACTCTGTGGTTGAATGAGATTGCGAATGTGATTGAAAAAGTCCCTTTCACACTTTAGTGGTACGTCGCCCAATCGCCCTAATGAAGAAACCGCCCATAAAAATCTGTGACCCATTTTAGCGGCAGTAATTGACAAAGTTTTGAATGCTTATATCTCCTAAATGCAAATTTTGTCATTGGTTTGGAACACACCAGGTAATTCATAACATTGATCCTAACATATTCATACTAAAAGCTAAAAAAACTTACTTTATGATTTCATAGGGCCTTTTCAGGGTGATATTAAATATCTAAATGATAGGCTACATATTAAAAAGCTACTGCAGTGACAGCTTTGTACTATTTTTTTCTGAAAGTGTACAGAACTAAACGAGAATGTCTTGGTAAGCTTATGTGAAAGTAATATGGGTTATCTATATATATACTGCACTGTAAAAAATATTGTTGGTTTAACTTAAAAAAAGTAAGTAACCTGGGTTGCCTTAAAATTTTAAGTTCATTGAACTGGAAAAAGTGAGTTAATACAATGAAGGAGAAAGATTTAATCATCAAAAACTCAAAATTATATGTTATCTGAACTAATTAAATTATTTAAGTTGATTTGACAAAAGAAAAAAATGTTGTGATTACTCCACTGTAAAAAAAATATTGTTGGTTTAACTTAAAAAAGTAAGTAACCTGGGTTGCCTTAAAATTTTTAAAATTGATTGAACTGTTAATACAATGAAGGAGATTAATTTAATCATCAGAAACTCAAAATAATAAGTTATCTCAACTAAATGAATTATTATAAAGTTGATTTGACAAAAGAAAATATGTTGTGATAACAAATCTTAAAAATATTTTTTACAGTGTGTAAACAACCGATCGTTGCTTAATCAATTCAGCATTTAATACCGTACTTCAATGCTCCAATTTTGAAAGGTTATAAATTATAGCAGCAGACACTTTGACTCTGTATATTAACTTGGTTGTAAGTACAGTCTGGCAAGTCAAAACTTAGGTAAATAGTCTAAATCAGAGTGGCAGAAGAGTCCTGGGGCCTATACTTTGAGATGAGAGCATGAACCAGCACGCCGGAGACAGGAATTTTTACTGTGCCTTGTGGCGACTGGCACCTGAACTAAAGCGTGCATTGATGTCAATAAATGAACGAAAAATAACAGAATATGAATATATGTATTGTAGTCTCTGAGATTAAATATGTCAAACTGATTTACTTGCTATCACAGATTGTGATATATATCATCTATCCATTGTTGCATGTGCTGATGCAGACCAAAAAAAAGCCTGATTCTGCAAAGCGTGGGAACCATTTTCAAGGAACATTTTTCTTTGTCTGTGACATGAAGTTGAGGACTTAAACTAAGAGTCAATAAATCAACTAACCCCTGTTTTCTAACATAAACAAGTCATGCGTCAATTAAACATGCTGATATTAGAAGCCATTACAGTAATGAATACTGTAGTCACAGTAAAGTCTGTTTCACATTCGAATCTTTGATGTGCCAAATGCACGGCACTTTTTTTTAAGCTTGACAATTTTTGCCTTGCAGAAGTGCATACTTGCTCCTGCATTGACCTCACACTTACTGCAAAGCTTTTCAAGTCAAATGTGTATGGGCCATTAAGCTCTCTGTTAGTATAAAGGGAAGAAAAGACAAGAGTGATCTTGATCTTTTAAGATAAAGGAAGCAGCACAATCTGGACCCTATCATTAGCCATCAAAGTGGCTATAGGCCTGATACTCATCTCAGTCAAGAGCCCCGACTCTGACTCTTCTATGGAGTCATTGAGGAAAGTCACCTTGCATCACTGTTTTCTGCAGTTACACCATTTATGATTGCCAACTGAAAATCTGTTTGTTATGAGTTTGGCAAGAGTATCTCACATACGCCTAGTCTAGATTATAGAGATTATAGAAAACTCTTCCCAAAATTCAGGAGTCTGCAATCAAAAGAAGAGATTTTAAGATTAATTCTAGCATTACATTCCTCTGAGCTGTTATCTTCATGAACTATATATACTCTAAAAATGCTGGGTTGTTTTAACCCAACTTTGGGTCAAATATGGACAAACCAAAACGTTGGGTTAAAAATGTAAGTAACCCAATGGCTGGATTTGTCCATATTTGACCCAAAGTTGGGTTAAAACAACCCAGCAATATTTAGCTTTAAACTCATACTGTATGTCAATAATCATCTCATTTGTGTCCAATTTTACTTCTAAAGAATTTTAGAAGAAATATCTGAGGCAAAGACTTCTGGGTCTGATTAAAGTCAGAACACCGAGTTTGATTAAATCAGGGTTCTTGGCCGTGAGACACACGCAATCCAAACAGTTCACACGCTCACACGCCACACCGTGTATTTCTCACGCTGAAAAGGCAACGTTAACCAAGTTGTCCTGCAAGCTTTATATATAACGTTGTTTACGAGCCGTAGGCACACAAAGTGAAGTTTCCTGCCGCCAGCACGTATCTCTCGGACAGATAAAGTCAGAGCACCGAGTTTGATTAAATAATTGCACTGAATGTAATGTTAAAGGAGTAGTTGACTTTTAAAAAAAAACTTCCAAACAGTTACTAACAACTAACCAAACAGTTCAAGGTCCAAATGAGAGTTTCAGTGCAAACTGCAAACTGTTCAAAGGGCTTTAAACGATTCCAGATGATGAATAAGGGTCTTATCAAGCGAAACGATCGCTCATTTAAAAAAATAAATAATGATGAACGAGTTCGAACAGGAGAGTCACACAGAACAGAGCAAGGCGAGCATTTGAGCTTATAAAACTTAAACTTTATTATTTTATTTTTTTTAAATAATAATGATAAGACCCTTATTCATCGTCTGGAATCGTTTAAAGGCCTTTGAACAGTTTGTAGTTTGCACTGAAACTGTCTTTTGGACCTTGAACCGTTTGGTTCCCATTGAAGTCCATTATATGGAGAAAATCCTGGAATGTTTTCATCAAAAACCGTAATTTCTTTTCGACTGAAGAAAGAAAGACATGGACATCTTGGATGACATGGGGGTGAGTAAATTATCAGAAAAAGTTTTTTTTTAAAGTGAACTACTCCTTTAAGTTTGATTGTTGACACATGACCATCATGCTAACAAAAAGGACGACTATTGCAAAGAAAGACTTGCATATTTTTTCTTTATCTGGATCTCTCTCTCTCTCTCTTTCTCTAAACTCTACATCCAATTAAACAACAGAGTTACAAAGTCTTTAAAAAAGGCAGTAGCCAAAAATGTATTATGAACACATACTAAATCATGGCAATTGTATTGAACTGTCAGTGTCAACAGACTTTATCAATGGAACAAAAACTCAGTATGCAAGGTCTCTATTGTGAGTTTTTTTAGGTGAGTAACCCAATCCAACACACCTAAGATTCACTCAGACATTGCATAACCTTTGACACTAGCAAATCTTTCTTATCCTTTGCGCTCACACTGATCCCTCGACACTTCAACCATGCCTGCAGAGTCACTACTTTGACCTTTGAGAGCTGAAAACAGAAAATATAAATAAACCTCTTAGTAACTCGGTTACAGCTTATTTACTTTTACTTTCATATACAGCTCTAGTAATAAATAACACAATCAATAACAAGATAGAAGCTGCAGAATTGTTTTCTGTCTGCAATGATCTTCTAAAACATGGATTTAAATATGGTACAAATATGCTAAACTGAGCTGTGTTTTAATTTTAAGGCTGCATTAAGTATTATAGACTTATTTAAAATATTTAAATTGATGAATGATTATTTGGAATGTGCAATTAATGTTTGATGCAAGTAAATCTTGTGTGATATTTCTGAAAAAGACATTTCTTATGCTTATCAAGGCTACACTGTTAAAGAGGTAATAAAAAAAGCTGTTTTATATTTTAGTATATTGTAAAGTGTAATTTATTCCCGTGATCAAAGCTGAATTTTCAGCATCATTACTCCAGTCTTCAGTGTCACATGATCCTTCAGAAATCACTCTAATATGATGATTTGATGCTCAAGAAACATTTCTGATTATTAATAATGTTAAAAACAGTTGTGCTGCTTACATTTTAGAGGAAACCCTGATCATTTTTTCAAGATTCATTGATGAATAGTATTAATTGAAATATAAATCTTTTGTATCATCTTTTCTAACACGTAATGCATTCACTCTGATTAAATGTAATAATTTATTTAAAAAAGAATCCAATGCAATCTTGATGCAAACCTCTGTTAAGTGCTGTAAACTTATTTTTGTTCATACTTTCCAAGGGCAGCCATCAAGCCATAACATGGAAGCAGAAGTGGCAACAATACATATAATACAGATGAATGATCTGTATGGGTTTCACCTGTTAGTAGCCTCTAGTGTTGTCAAAAAACTCGGTACTTCGGTACCAAGTCGGTACTAAAAAAAAAAATGTTACGGTACCAGCTTTTCTAGGTACCGAATACCTAATCCAGTTCTAGGCGCGCTGTCTGAAAGGTGCACAGTTGCGTCCTCTTCATAACACTGATATATCGCTCTCTCTCTGAATCCACTTGTTGAAACGAAAGGAGGAAAGAGCCACATATGGAAATATTTTGGATTAGGCTAATGTCACGTTGCCATAAGAGGCCGATTACATGCAAATTCGCAATTTCAAATATAGGCGCGAGGCAAGCGCGCTCATAATAAAAACTCGTTGCATAGCAACGACAGACGCCGCGTGAGAGCAAGCGCTTTGGAGAGAATAAGCACGCGCAAAAATATCATAAAAAACACGCGCGATATGTGAACGGCCTCTAAAGTGCTTTCGGGGTAGTTTTACGAGTACACGAGCACAGTAGTATCCAACCGACACCAGAGTACTGGTATTAGTATCGACGCATCCCTATTTATGTCATTTAATGTCAGTGCCAGTTCTAGGCGTATTCTTGCCTTTATAACTCGGCAGGTTTAAAAAGCCTTTTTAAAATTAAATTTGAATGCAGTTTTAGATTAAATAAAAGTACAGTCAAGTCAAATAAAACATGTTTTATCTCCTGTATAGTTTGGTAATGCTACAATAGGATACCATTCATCAACATTACTTAGTTCATATCAACACATTGAGTGAACAATATATTTTTACAACATATATATGTTTGCAAATGTTATTTAATACAAACACTTGGTTGTTCATGTTTGTTCACTTTATTCATTGTGCATTAAATAAATGTTAATGGATTAAAACTTTACAAACAACTTTAAAAATGTGTTAGTGCATACTATGGTTTATTTTAGGTCATTTTATCTAATCTTTTTCTAAAGTGTTTATAATGCAAATGTACAGTTTCCATACTTGTAACCGTGATAAACACTTAAATATATGTAAATTTAAACTAAGCTTTGGTACCGAAATTGGTACCGAGAACCGTGAATTTTTACTGGTATTGGTACCGAATACTGAAATTTTGGTACCGTGACAACACTAGTAGCCTCCATCATAAAGGAAAATATATGAGCTCATCCTCTCTTTCAATCAAGACCATGAACACATGCCAGGCTTGTAATGGATCTATTTATATTACAGGTGCCAAGCTAACTTAGCAAACTATTCTGCCTTGCTAAGATGAAACAGTAACGACACCAACACTGAAACTAAATGGCTTATTGATTGGGTTTTGAAGATAATGAGATGTTATTTTGATTCATATTTCTATACTAAACATTAGAAGTACCTGATTGTTCGTCGCATACACTTCCACACACACGTCCTGCACACTTTGTTTGGGCTTCTTCGGTTTTGACTCAAACTCGTCTCCCTGAAGGATGGTGAGAGAGGACCCATTAGAAGCACTGCACGTCTTTCTTTACAACCCATATTTAATCATTCATGTAGGTTCATCAATTATTTTTTAGAAAACTACACCAGTTAATTTGCCTAGACTTGCTAAATCTTTGCCCTCAATGGACTGTGTAAGATCTCCCATGAAAAATACAGCAACTTACACTCTAAATTTGTACATTTTATAAGTAGGAAAATGTGAGTGGTGTTTGCCAGTGTTGATTCTGTTTTTGGGCTGTACTAGAATAGTTTTTCATGTTTGACTGTTCAAAAACATTATTTTTCACATATTAGACATTATTGCAGCACATTTCTTTCCAGTCTATCAGTAACACTAGGGTGTGTTTCCCATACAGTGACATAACTCGCAGCTTCACTATCATAGTACGATGTATCATTGAAGAAATCAACTAGATAGTCACGACTGTTTCCTGAAACTGTATTGTCGCAAAGTGGTCGTTCAACCACATTGGTTTATGATGTCATACATGTGGTGGAGAAATAACTACTTTTAATGAATCTGTTTGAGATTGAATTAACGCTAGACGTTTTGCTATAAATGACAGACATGGGATCTGAGGAATATTTCTAATTTTTCTTAGTTATTTTGCTTTATTTCCAGATTCAATCATCGACTCGTTTTTACACACTAGAGCACGTTCACACACACACTCTTCAAAAACACTGCTTTAAAGGGATAGTTCACTTTGATATTGATATGTTTGATATCAACATTTTGACATGTTTTAGCTTACCTCAAGGGCATCCAGGTGTCTTTGTTTCCACAGCATTTTCAATTTTGACATTTTTAGTTCAAACCGTTGTTGTCTGTCAGTCATATAATGGAGGTCTATGGTCACCACCTCAAAGAGCATGCACAGAGAAGTCAAAATTAAACATGATTTAATGACTCGTGAATGCAAGTACACATTGATGGCCTAAGACACGAAACGAGCGGTTTGTGTGAGAAAACGAACAGTATTTATATAGTTTTTTCCTCTTGTTAACAGCGATGTTGCATTGATCTGAATCAGATGTCCAACTGAACCCACTGAACCGTGTCCAACATTACGCCGGAAGTGATCTCTCACGGTTCTACGTCACGCATCGTTTACATGGAGATTTCGGAAGTTTTACCTTTTACTAAACATATTTAAATATATCGAAATCGTTGCGAATTTCTGTATATCTAAATGTTTAGTGAAAGGTAAAACTTCCGAAATCTCCGTGTAAATGATGCGTGACGTAGACGCGTGAGAGATCACTTCCGGCGTAATGTTGGACACGGTTCAGTGGGTTCAGTTTCGTGTCTTAGGCCATCAGTGTGTACTTTGTCTGTGCATGCTCTTTGAGGTGGACCCCCTAAACCTCCATTATATGACTGACAGACAAGAACGGTTTGACCTAAAAATGTCAAAATTGAAAATACTGTGGAAACAAAGACACCTGCATCTTGGATGCCCTTGAGGTAAGCTAAAACACACCAAAAATTAATTCAAAGTGAACTATCCCTTTAAATCTCTTGACAAACTAAAAGACGTAAATTACATTTGTATGTATTCTAAATAAAAGACACAGGTTGTACTGAATGTCAGCTTGCTTATTTTACTCAAGATAAGGATTTATTGAGTCCACATGTCATGCAAAGAAGAAACTGCTTCTAACCGCAGGCCGAGAGCTGTCGTTCCAAACACACAACTATGCGATGCTGTTCGCAAATGTTCGTTGGAAAGATGGCTTCGGAAAACACAGTCGTTGAATTGATGATAATGACAGAACTTGCGACCATAGTTGGCTAACGATGCTTTTGGGAAACACACCCCATAGTTCCTGTCTCTATAAAGCCCCTCGTTCTAAAAAGAACACTGTGTTCTGATTGGTCGGCTGGAGCAGTGTGTTCTGATTGGTCAAGCTCTTTGAGTGTGTTTGGCCCCGAACCATAACCTCTAGTTTCAACACACTACTAGCTAACTCAACCAGACCACGCCCCATTATCCTGCGTATGCAAAACTCTACAGAACAATGGAGGTGTTTCAGGGAGTTCAGACACAGTGACACTGCTTTGGAGAATAACTCCAGCTGGAGGGACTTTGTAACTTTGCAGAGCTGTTTCATGCTCAAACAGCAACAGTGACAATGTAAAACTCTTTTAGTCAAACTGCTTAGGAATCGAACAGGTATCATTATGATAGAGCACAAACAAACTGCTGTTTAGTTGCATTGATACTTACCCCTCTATTGCTGGGGATCTCAGGCAAGGTTTGGGGCTGTGTCTGTACTAAAGGCATGGGTGGGAGAATCCTATCGGTTTTTTCCTTACTCTTAACAAATGGTAAAGACATCCGCCCAGGGTCCGGAGGCCTGGAGAACTGGTTAGAACGAGCTGGTGGTGTGAAAGACGATGACAGACAAGTCGGTGACATGGGCTTGATGGCTGCTTTCAGCTTCTGTTCTTTCACAAGGATCTCAGTCGCGTTCATACGGTGGGTGTATGATTTGTTTTTGAAGATTGGTACAAGCCTTGGTCTTGGAAGAGTAGACTGTGACTGGATGTGAGTAAAGTGAACAATTGTGGAAGAGGAAGACGACAGAGTTGCCAAGTTGGAGGAAGTCCAGTCTGTTGGGGCCAGAGATCTGGGTCTCTCTTTCTTTTCAGTGTGTTTTCCAGTTGAGTCACACTGACTATTGAGGATTTTTGCGGTGTCCCGTGGGCATCTGCTGGGAAGCTGGTTCAGTACCGCCCTGCTGCTGTTTTCTGTCGTCACGTTTACAGGTAGGGCCTCAGAGGACTAAAAATGTAAGGAAAGAAAAGTCTGTGAATGGGAAAATACTTCCAGAGAAATGTGCACATGAAAAGCAGGTTATACACCATATTGAATTTAATTCATATGAAAACGAGGTCATGACGGATAGAGTATAAAGGTCCTAGATCATGTCATGTTAACAACTATTAAAGTCCCCCTTTGGTCAATAATTGTGTCCCTTAAAACTCATCTTTGATCACCAAAATTACATATTTACAATTTTTTTTCCTGTGATTTTTTTATGTATGCCTTAAAATAGCTTGAATGTAATTCTATCCCCTTGCTTTATTTAGTATTCTTGGAAATATAAATATGCTAATTAGCCCTGCCTCCACACACTCACACCAGCTCAGAGATTCACTCAGTTAGCTTGCTGAGGTAAACAACATCTTTACAACATCAGACACATAACGGTAACTAATATTATTAGGCTTTTGTTTGACCTTATCTAACAGGTAATAGTGTGTTGCTAATGTTGAACAACTCAGAACGTAAGTGGAGAAATTATATAGTTCATCATAACATCTTAATATATATCATACACCCGCTATATTTTTTAATATCAACAGAAAAATATACCAGGATAACCTGGCTTCAATTGAGACTTCACTGTTTCAGAAAAGACTAACGCCCACAGGCATACATGCGTGATTGGTTACAAGGTAGTTTGTGATGTCAAAAACACCAGAGATTTTAAACCGTCTTTTTTTCATTGCAGTTTTAAGGAGAAAATACTCAGCAATGGTGTTGACATGAATTTGCACATGGTTTGTCTCGAAGCACATTAAAAACACCACATATAAACAGCATTAAAAGCTTGATTTTCACCACAGGGAGACTTTAAAACTGTTTCATGGAGTTTTTTGTCTACAGAAAAACATTTCGTCAGCTGGACAATCTCTATATTGTTAAACAACGGTGCGATCTATTGAACACACTGTATCCTATTCCTCACAGCCTCGTTTTCATTCCTGTCAAACATGATATATGGCACTCCACTGACTAAGGCCTATGGTTGACTCTATGCTGTTAGAAACCACAAATGTCTAAAAAATAAACTTTTAAAGGATCATTTACCCTTAAAGATAAATTATTCTTTTATGAATTAAGTTTGAGTATGATCATCAGCACACCAGAATGATAATTCCTTGAAAAACACCAATATGTAAAACTCAAATTCAGAAGCTCTTTTTGATTATCAAGAGACATTGGGTCTCATTCACTAAACGTGAAAAAAAAATCATTAGAAGTTCCTCCGTGCATATGAATATGAAATTAGTGAATGAGACCCATTGTTTATTATTAGTGAACACTGCAGCCGTGGTATTTTGTATTAACTTATAAATAGATATTTAACAATAAAACAATACATTTATTTTACTGATATAATCTCTATATCATCTCTTAACTCTATAAACTCTAAAAGTGTCTGTGTAAATGCCATTTTTAATGATCTGATTGACATTAAATGCTTCATCAAATTTTTTTTATTAAATTATTTTTATTTATTTTGCCTAAAAGAAAGAAATCCACAACAACTATTCCATTAATATTCCAAAAATATTTCATTTTTGATAACAATGATAAAATATGGTATTGTTCCAACATGGATTGCAACACTTGAATGACCCAAATCCATCATCATGTTACATCATGGCAGACTAACTCTACCTCCAGATATCTGAGACACGGAAAAACACTTTCACGATTACGAAATCTGTAAGGTTCTGTAAGGTCCTTATAATGATCCTGGAGCTAATATGCTTTTTTGCATCCAACATGAATTCAACAGTCAGTTAATCATTGCTGCCTAATGTTGCCATTATCAATCATTACAGTCCACGAGATTAATGAAAGCTTCCTCTGCGCCAGATTTCCATCTGTACCAACACAGGGAACGGCACACATAGCATTTCAAATCACGTTTTACAGCATTTGTCAAAGTTTAATAACATCAACCCTCAGCTCTGGCCAGTATAAATTAAACCTTAACCCATCTGGCTGACTGTTAGACTCTCCTCCATGCGCCAACAACAACTAAATGGAAGAAATGATCTAATGTAGTATCAGATATTGTTCTTACTGGAAACTCTTATTTGTATTCTTTTAATTAAATGACAAGCATCAATTATCCTACAAAATGAGAGGTTGTTTTAGTAGGCAGACCTCACCACAACCAATTTGTCCATATAAACACTTCTCGTATGTGTGTGAGGTAATTCGCTCCACTTTCACTGTGAGTTTAGTAGGTCTCACGGATCTCAGTCTCTGGTCTCACGGATCGGTTCGATTACGGTTATTTCATTGATTCAGTTCAATTTGATATCATGATGCATTACGATGCACCGCATCCTTAATTTTCAATTTTACTTCAAAAGAGATGTGTGTGTGCGCATGTGTGTGTATTCGCCTGTTCGAGAAGTGACAGAAACAGTGATATTACAATTTAAGTTTCAAGAGAGTAAATCCTGTTTATGCCATGAAGAAAATTAAATTCAGTCCAATCAATTTTGTTTTAAAGAAAAGCAGCGCTCATTCATCAGTGTATAATGTTCCCATTAGAGATGCGCGCATCAACCGTCGCCGAGTCCGCTGTTGAAGGTGACGATCATCCATTTATAATCACGCGTAACAACACATAATAATTGTAGTTTGACCATTGGGTGCAGATATTTAAATCATTATTGGGACGGGTGGTACTTTAAGACTGGGGTTTTAAGCAAGGAAAACCACAATTTACCTCAAGGACATATAGAACGACACTCGTCTCATTCGTGGAGGTGGAAAAACAAGTTCTTTGTGACATGCAAGATTAATTGTATTAAAATTTAAATGCAAAAGAAAAAGACATGAGGGTCGGCTGTTTTGTCAATTTTAAGTTTAAATTTAAAATGTTTGCGATTTTAATATAAATACATGGTTAAATGTTTGACCACTTGCTTGAGCAACTTAAAGGAGTAGTTCACTTTTAAAAAAAACGTTTGCTGATAATTTACTCACCCCCATGTCATCCAAGATGTCCATGTCTTTCTTTCTTCAGTCGAAAAGAAATTAAGGTTTTTGATGAAAACATTCCAGGATTTTTCTCCATATAATGGACTTCAATGGGAACCAAACGGTTCAAGGTTCAAAAGACAGTTTCAGTGCAAACTGTTCAAAGGGCTTTAAACGATTCATGATGATGAATAAGGATCTTATCAAGAAAAACGATCGCTCATTTAAAAAAAAATCTTTTCCCGAGTCAATTTGTTTATTTTGTTCGTTGAATGAACCAAATGACACGAAAAAAGATTCGTTCATTTTGATAAACGAGTTCGAACAGGAGAGTCATGAACGTGCAGAACAGAGCAAGGCGAGCATTTGAGCTTATAAAACTTAAACTTTTTCTTTTCTTTTCTTTTCGCTTGATAAGACCCTTATTCATCGTCTAGAATCGTTTAAAGCCCTTTGAACAGTTTGCACTGAAACTCTCATTTGGACCTTGAACCGTTTGGTTCCCACTGAAGTCCATTATATGGAGAAAAATGCTGGAAAAACCTTAATTTCTTTTCGACTGAAGAAAGAAAGACATGGACATCTTGGATGACATGGGGGTGAGTAAATTATCAGCAAAAGTTTTTTTTAAAAGTGAACTTTAATATATATATATATAGAAGTAATGCATGGAATTATATATACTTATGTTGTTTAAATTGTGTTTAAACGTGCATTCGTCCATTCAAGTTTGTAAAAGTGTACAAAGAGAATCGCAATGCTGACAAAACTTTTATCTTAAGAAAAGTTGCTGCATAACTTCTGAATTTGAAATAAAAATAGTGAGTATGTGTTTGTGGTACAGCCGCGGATCAGTTACGCACTGCTCACGGTGAAACGGCTAACGTGGTTTATCAAGTTAGTGCCATTACCTCCTGCATACTATTAGTGCGTGACACATGAGCGCACAGAACACGTGTCTTCTCCAGGTCGTGCTGACCAGGTTGTTCATAAAAGCCAAGATGAAGGCTTTTAAAGTAGTTGGAGCATTTTTAATTAGTCACACTCGTGTTTGCCTCCCTCTGCCATACCACGACAAAACACATACACGACATATGACGTCAGAAAAGCGTCAGTACATTTTAATTAGTTATGGTCTATTACTGAACCGATACCGAATTATCCTCGTCTGCATCACGATGCATCGTAGAAACGATTAATTTCAACACCCCACACTAGAGTTTAAGCAAGCTATTATATTTTGAGAAAATGTTCAAGGAGTCTTTATTTCTGAGAGTTTATGAAATTAAATTCACATCATTTTTTAATAATACCAGAAAACCAAAATAGAAAATGTTCTCTACATCTACAATAATCAATGCAATTAAATTTTAGCTATAGCTTCACAAAAGTAAATCAATGAACTGGGGTGCCAAATGCAAAATATGCATCATCCTCCAGGCCACGTCTTTGACAACATTTTTGTTGTTTGTAACTGGAGTGGATGATTCTGGTCTTGTTGAACGCTGCAATCATTTATAAGCATTGCATGTGCAGTGAAGTGTTTTGAGATGCTGTCTCGTTTGATCTCTTATATTGGCGGTTGATGTATAACGTGTCCAAGGACTTTCAGTCAACATCAACATTTCAGATTAAAATTGATATGGGTGTAAAAGGAAACATGCTGATCATCGGTCTGTAACTGGCCAATATTTATTTTAATTTATTCACCATATTTAATCAACTTTTTACAAGATTCTACTTGCGGCGTGACACATTCATTAAAATCAGACCATAAAAGCTGCATGCATAAGATTAAGGAAAATGTGTATAAAATAAATGTGGAAAATTCCTGTTTAAAATCATTTGACTTTTAAATTAATTTTTAAATGAACTCCAAAAGTGTGGAAAGTCAGGTTTTAATGATCTGATGACATTAAAGGATTTATCATATTATATATATATATATATATATATATATATCAAGTTCTGCACTCTGCTGCTTAGTATTACATCTGGCATTGTCTAATTTGTTATGGCGATGCTCATGTGTAACACAGATGAAAATGGACGTGTTCCTTTATGGATGTTCCTCAGATGCATGTGTTATCCAGATTTAATATTTGTCTGATGACATTAAAGGTTTTATCAGTAACACTTTACAATAAGGTTCATTAGGTAACATTAGTTAACTACATTAGTTAACATGTACAATATGTGAACAATACTTCTTCAGCATTTATTAATCTTAGTTAATATTAATTCCAACATTTACTAATACGTTATTAAAATCAAAGCTTGTATTAGTTAACATTAGTTAATGGACTGTGAACTAACATGAACGCACAATGAACAGCTGTATTTGTATTAACTAACATTAACAAAGATTAATAAACACTGTAACTAATGCATTGCTCATCGTTAGTTCATGTTAGTTAATGCATTTACTAATGTTAACTAATTAACCTTATTGTAAAGTGTTACCGTTTTATCATATTATATATGATATATATATATATATATATATATATATATATATATATATATATAATTGTATGTTGCCTAAAGTAATCAATTGGAACATTTTAAATATAAATCCTTTTATTATATTTACCATATTTCATCACTTTTTAACTGATTTTTATAATTAACATCAGGCCATAAAAGCTGCATGCATATTAATTAAGATAATTTGCAAAATGCTACATATTTTATTTGTTCGTTTTTGATGGAGAATGGCATGCCACACCACAAGACATGTCTACAAACCCTGTTTAACATGGGATTTGCATAATCCACTTATTTTGCAACACGAACATAAAATCTGGATAACACATGCATCTGAGGAACATCCATAAAGGATGGATCACGTCCAGTTGTATCTGTGTTACACATGAGCATAGCCATAACAAATTAGACAATGTCAGATGAAATACTAAGCAGCAGAGTGCCCAACTTGATGTCAAACCCAATTGATTGTTGTATTATATTTTGCAGCAGGACTAAGCAGAAGTCCCTGAGTAATGGCATGTTTGTGTTTATGGACACGTGTGTGTATGTAATACCTGCGTGACTGGTCTCTTCAGTTCATTGCTGTAGTAGCAAGGCTTGCAGGTGATCCAAGCTGAGAAACCACACACACTGTCCAGTACAGCCTGCAGATCTGATGTGAAGCTTCCCAGCACCCCCTGCAGGTCCACTCTGGGAAAGCACTGGACTGGCTGAGTGCGTATACAGCACAACGGATATCTGAGCAGGACGTCAAGGATACATATGATATCTCTGACTGCCGAGAGAAAGATAGAGAAAAAAAAAAAATCACAGCTTTCCAAAAGAACAAAGCCATTATAATTAGATTGTACTACTATGCAAACATGGCACTTTTAAAAATGCATTGTGTGTTTTTAGCCCTGCAATGTGTGATGCTTTACAGACCTGAATCCATATGTGCATAGAACTACCACAAGTGTGAAAATGAGGCTTATGTAATATTAATATTGAGAAACGAGTTCAGGAATGAGATGAAACACAAATTAAGGCTGCTACTCTTACAATTTCTTCAGTTTAGAGTATTTATACTGTGTACAGAATGCAAATTTTCTTTGTGTACACAACCATTTTAATGTTTATATACTATATATATATATATATATATATATATAAATACTTTCATTAAGACAGTAGATAGTAAAGACAGTAAATTAAGGTAAAAAGACAGTAAATTAAGGCATATAGTAATGACAGTTGTTGTTACAAAACTAATGTGATAAACGCTGTTTTGTTCATTTCTTTTCAAGAATCCTGAAAATAAAAGTATCACGATTTTCACAAAACTATGAAGCAGCAGCACAGCTGTTTTCAACATTGATAATAATCATAAATGTTTGTTGAGCAGCAAATCAGCATATTAGAGTGATTTCTGAAGGACCATGTGACACAGAAAACTGTTATTTTAAATGTAATATTTAAATTTCACAATACTACTGTTTTAATCGCCTCCATTTTTGTTTAAATAAATGCAGCCCCGGTGAGGTATAAGAGAGAAAACACTTGACTTTCAATTTATGAAGCAACCCGTTGGAATCATTTCTATTTTAAGCGTCCCTTTCTTGATTCATCATTTGATTTTGGCATTAGTTTTGACACAATATAGGATTAAATATGCAAAACAACCATGCAACCATTAGATAACTGTATGCCACTCACAAAATTAAACATGCAATGTGATGAGGTCACGTGACAACAATGTATCACACCAATGTTTGAAATGCTGCATAATGCAAACTGTTTCACATGTTGGCAGTGTTCAGTGTTCAGTGCTAGTCCTGCAGTCTGAACAAATCTGCTAAATTCTCCAGAGTTCAACCCAATTCACAATGACTCCCTGCCAGGCTCATGACCACTAGGTGTCATTATCATGCTGCACGAATGTCAGTCTAGACCTCTATACTACTTTTCACATTCAATTTGTAATCCAGCCAATTTACACCGGTGAAAACATTTTTTGAATGATATCTAAAGGATCGTGTGACACTGAAGACTGGAATAATGATGCTGAAAATTCAGGAATAAATCACATTTTACAATATATTCAATTAGAAAACAATTCGTTTTTCACAATATTACTGTTTTCACTGTTTCAAATGCACACAGCCTTGGTGAGCAGAAAACACCTTTTGACCTATAGAGTGTGTGTCTGAAAACCAATTTCTGTTTCTAGCAACAATGCAATCAATTCATTTGTGATACTGTAAACAGAGCACAAGCATAAAATGACTAAATTGTTTTTTTTGGGGGGGGAGTAAACTACAATAAACTACAATAACAACTGCCTTTACTAAAGGATACGTGAACGGTTTGTCACTTATTAGTTTGAAGTACACACTGCAGTAGATGACCTCCTCTTCACTCACTGAGGGCAGCTGATATCCATACTAAACCAAGAGACACCGTTAAAGAGAAAAATAAGTGAACAGCAACAGTTACAACAGATAGTTACAGATATTAATACAGTTTAGTGACATTAAGTAATAGACAAACAATAAAATCTGCACTTAAAACTCTGTGTTCGAGTGTATTTGGAAGCAAGCGAGCACTTTCAAACTAAATATTTGGATGTGATTTGGTTTTATAAAGATGGTGCATATACACAATTTACTGTAAATGAGCATTCGTGCAAGTCTGCACATACATGCAATTACTGTTTGATAAAGCCAAGCCTTACCAGTCTGTTTGTGATCAAAGGTTACATTGTGACCTCTAAACCAAACAGAAGTGGATCAGTGTGCTCAACTGACACACACACACAGGGCTGGACTGGGACAAAAAATCAGCCCTGGATACTTCATCCAGACCGGCCCACTATGCACACACACACACACACACAAACACACACACATCTATACGTGCATTAATCTGCATGTAAAATTACTGATTAGATTTTATTTACTATCAGAACCAAGAAAAAAATATTAAAATAATAAACAAATAAAATGGAAATGATTTTATAAGGCTTTATTGTAAATAACTGGTCTTAATTTATGTGCCGCTTATTATTCTAATAGAATATTCTTAGGCTATATACTATATAAACTATATTTCATGAGGTGCAACATCACTGCCAGGACCTTGTAGGTCCTGGCAGTGATGTTTCACCTCATGAAATATAGTTTATATAGTATACCTATATTTCATTTATACTATATCATTTATATAGTGTATATAGTATATATATATATATATATATATATATATATATATATATATATATATATAAATCATTGTTAAAGCTATTAGTCAAGAGCAGTGAGTTATTTATCTTTGTCTTTTGTTCACATTTAGCCTATGACACATAAGGCTTCTGCCAGGCACTTTCAGGGATACAAATTGAAAAAAAATATATGTGCATATTTATATGCAAAATACTCCTTTCTATAGCTATTTGAAAGGTATGCAAGTATGCAAAATACTCCTTTCTATAGCTATTTTTCAAGTCAACTATGTGCTATTGTCATTAAATGGCTTTCCTGAGGTAACTGTAACGTTCTGTGACATAATTGTTCTCCTGCTGTTTTATCAATCTCTTTCCGTTGTTGAAAAGCACTGATTGATATTATTTATGAGGCATATACCGTTTGATAAGTTGTAGGCTATTGTATCTTATCTTTAAATAAAAAGTAACAGATGATCGGTTTACTTGAACTGAGGCGCTAAAGCGACCTGTCACGTTATTTTCTAGCGGCAAAACGGTATTGTCGGAATTTCGTAATAAAATGGACAGAACCAGAGAGCTGAGAATTTTAAATGTCATTTATATCGATCAGTGAGTGGAGGCCTATTACAGCTGGAATATCGTAACATGAAACAAAACAATGCAGAAGGCTACGTGTAGCCTATCATTCTAAATGTCTCACCTCAGCAGTCAGGCGCGCCCTGCTGACATCTTCACTAAAGTCCAGCAAATAATTCATTTATTTTAACACATTTGGTGGCATCTGCCTCACGTTATTGTCGTTGTCTTGTCGTTTTTTCTCTCTCGACTTCTCGGTCCCCCTTTACGTTTAGAGATGTTACTCTTTTGACATGAATTTCGTTGCACATCATCACATCGCATCACTGCAGTTGTTGTAAAGCGGCCGCTTTTCAAGTCTAGATTTGAACTTGATTCCGATTGGCCATCAGACCTGTTAGTCTCGCAGCTCGCGTCAGCTTCATGCGGCTTTATGAGAGAGACACATGCCCGGAATTGGACAATATAACAATATACTTACGATAGAATAGGCTATATTTACAATTAATAATGATTTAAAAACAAAATACATAACGCGCCGGGCCGCCGGCCCAACCAGACCGCGGCCCACCGGGAATGTCCCGGTAGTCCCGATGGCCAGTACATGCGTTTTCATGTTTTATGGGACATTTCCATAGACGTAATGTTTTTTTATACTGTACATACTGTATATCCTCTCCCCTTACACTAAACCTACCTATCACAGGAAACTTTCTGCATTTTCAAAAAACATTGCGACGCTTAGTGTGATATATATGCCGTTTTCCTCATGCGCACCAAAAAATGTCCCCACAAGAACAAGAATTTTAGATATTGTCATCTTTGTGGGGATATTTTGCAGGGTTTTGTTGACCCATAATGTATGGTTTATGTATGTGCTAACACACATTAACAGAGTAGCATGCCAATATACACATTAACGCAGTGGCATGCTAATGCAACACTTCTACAGTCTTAGCAGTCTAGCAACAGGATGACAGTTCATTTACAAACTGTGCCAGCCACTGAGGCATTTAATTTTATATTTAGCAATATTATTACAACATTATTATCGTGTCATCCCTGTAAAGCTGCTTTGAAACAATCTGTGTTGTAAAAAGCGCTATATAAATAGCGGTGACTTGACTGAGACAGCATTCACTGTGAAGCCACATTGTTGTATTGAGGTTCTGTACAGTAAATGAAACGCTATAATGATCAGTAAATCATTTGCTCTAATTTAATAGTCTGGCATATTGACAGAAATGTTTATTAATATGCACTGTCCCTGTAATAAATAAAAAATACAATAATAATACAGTAACACTATTTTATTTAGGGTTGCACCGATATTAGGGACGCACGATATATCGGCCAACACATCGGCATCGGCCGATATATGTTCATTTTTAATGTTATCGTTATCGGCCTGGTAAGAAAATGTGTCCGATATATTAAAGCCGATAAATAATGTATTATTCCCTCCAGCTGAGACACTTGTTGAGCACTGTTTATGTTTTTGAATTTCTTGAAATATGATTGAAATCTCTTCAAGAAATGAAAATCTGGTTCGGGACAACATGTGCAACGCAAATCTGTCGTATCGGCTGGGAACATTATTATAATTGTGCGCTTGGGACATGGATTTAATTGTGAGACTTTTGTTTTTGTAATCAGGCTCTCAAAAATTTGGATTTAAGTTTATCGGTCGATATATCGGTTATCGGCTTTCAAATATAAAGAATTATCTGTTATCGGTCTCGGCCAAAATTTTCATATCGGTGCATCCCTGACCGATATGAAAATTTTGGCCAATACCGATATGAAAACCGATATGATACCGATATAAAAATGAACATATATCGGCCGATATCGATATGCTGGCCGATATCTCGTGCATCCCTAATTTTATTTTTGCATTATGATGCATTTGATGGTTAACCATTACAATTACATTGCATATAAATATTAAACTTTGGATCAAAGTCTCAACAACACAATGTTTACCAGGTTGTTCCAGTGGTTTTGAAACTCCGCGTAAGATTGAAATGGGCTTTCCTGCGGAATCCTGCGACTGATGCTAATGATTTGGCCTTTCTTCAGACTGCTCTCACACACACACACACACAGAGAGAGAGCGAGAGCGAGAGAGAGAGAGAACAATGCAGGAGAAGTATTGATTTATAAATCGAACACTGCCAACAAAGGAGAGATTAGGATTTTTCCCTGCATGATAGCCCGAGGAGCAACAGTACAGCTCTAGAAAGTAACTGTTGTAAAAGTATAACATAGTATAAAGCAGTCTAACAGAACATGCACACACACACACACACACACACACACACACACCTCGGCAGAACGTGACACCAGTTATTTGGCCTGACTGTACGCAGCACAGCATTATCAGTATGGAGGAAGCTTTTCACCACAGGAGCAGGAATGTCAAAATCATTTATCTGGTGGAAAACAGAATGAAAAAAATGAATTAATATCTCATTATTGCAACCCAAAGCTTTGGCTATTCTATATCTTGCTATGAATCTCATATCATGTATGTCACATTTTTTGTTTTCTCTATTCTGTCAACTGATGTTTCATTGCCACTGTCGCTATTGGCTTGACACTTAATGTATTTATCAATATTATTAATCTGCCTGTACTGACACCATTATATGAGGAATGAACTGAGTTGGATGATGACATCACTGTTTTCTCCACAGAGGATGTATCCATAGATTTATTCAATTAATAACTTTTTTTAAATGAACCATCACTGGACTATGACTCTATTCTCTTCTAGATCTGCTATACAGCTGAATATAATATATAAATAAAGACGACTTAACTTTGAATTATTACTTCAAGAATATGTTATTAAAACTGCTAACTCATTTCGTAATCATTGACTTTATGCAAATATATGCTCTGTGTATCATAGTTGTCTATGCAGATATGTATTATCATAGATTTTAAAATGTATTTATTTGTTATGAATATACTTGTTACATATATAGTGCATTATTGAAGTGATTATCTTCATAAAAGCTTTAAATATATGAATTATACTATGGCCTGGTTTCACAGATGGATTTAGATAAAGCCGGGATAAAACATTAGTTCATTTAGGAGATTTAAGTAGTTTTTATAAACATGCCTTAGAAAAACACATCACTGATGTCCATCTTGAGACAAAACATCATCAAACAAAAAAAGTCATCAAACATGTCTTTTAGCCCAAGACAAGCTTAAGCCTTGTCTGTGAAACCGTGGGTAGATATGTTATTTATATTTTATTTACTGTATGTGCAAATGATCATATAAATTACATTTTAAATAGGGCTGTGCAAAAATTAATTGCATCCAAAATAAAAGTCTGTGTTTACATAATATATTTGTGTGTGCTGTATATAATTATTTTGTATATATAAATACACACACATGCATGTATATATTTAAGAAAATTTGTTATTCATATATAGAATATTTATATTTATATAATATAGATTATGTATTTATTTATATATACAGAATTTAAGCACAAATAATTCTTAAATATATACATGCATGCATAGGTATTTATATATACAAAATAATTATATACAGCACACACAAATATATTATGTAAACACAGACTTTTATTTTGGATGCGATTAAGCGCAATTAATTTTTGCACAGCCCTAATTTTAAATTAACTTTGGTGTATTCATAACATTTGTGTATAAATCATGAATTATGAAAAATGACTCCTTAAAATGAATGTTATGCCTACAGAATGTATGTGTGCATTTATATATATATATATATATATATATATATAAATGACAGATAGATACATGTAGATAGATAGATAGATAGATAGATAGATAGATAGATAGATAGATAGATAGATAGATAGATAGATAGATAGATAGATAGATAGATAGATAGATTATATGTTCATAGATTAATACTATATACTGTATATATAGTAATCCAAATCAACAGTAACATACAATGAAGAGAAAATCTTTTCCTTCTCCTGTCTACTCGGCACAATCAGGATGACGAAAGCTAGATAAGCGACAAAGGCATAGGGCACGAACTGAGGCAAAGGTATAACGTGGGACAATGGCAGTAAGTTGGTTCATAGGTTATAAGAGGCCAGACTGGGGAAGTGACTCTCACCACAGCTGGGGCCAGTCTGAGCGTGCTGGCTTCCACACTGACACACAGCTGAGTCTCAGAGATACTCAGCTCAAGCACTGCGAATGAAAAAACAAGAGTGCAGACGTGAGCATGAGTCAGCAACAGAGGGAAAACACTGGTCTGTGTCATCATCAGTTAGTGAGTGAACTGTAAAAGGCATCTAGGATTAGGGTAGGGTGTAACATGATAAAAGCTAGCTTAAAACATGACTCAGACAGTGCTAATGATTCTGGGAAAAAGTGAAAGGAGTAGCATAAATTATTGAAAAGTAGGCCAACAGTGACTATGTTTACATACTACACCCACAAAATGTGATTCTGAGATGTAGGCAATATTGCGATTAAACTTTACCTCATGTGAACACAATGATACTTGGATCAAATTGATGCAATTAAGCTTATAATCATACACTGTAAAAATTAATGCGCTTTATCTAATTAAAAAAAATGGGGCAACAAATTACAAGCAATGTTATTAATTCAATTTAACTAATTAGAATTGAGTAATAATTATTCAAATTAATTCCTTAAAAGTTAACCATTTAAAATTAGTAAAACTTACAAAAAACAAAAACAAAAAAAAAACATACATTTAAGTCACCATTATGGTGATCAGTGTTTGTTTTAATTTTCTCCTTAAGTGATTCTGCTTGTTAACATCAGGTGTCTTCAATGTTGGCAATATAAAATAAAGAGTTCTTAATTAATCTTTGACGTCTGTCTGTTAGTGAGATATTTTTGTTTAATTTTTTGGTGTAAACTTTACTCATTTTAAAGGAATAATTTGATTGATTATTACTCAATTCTAATTTGTTCAGTTTAATTAATAATATTGCTTGTAATTTCCTGCCACAATTTTATTGATTACACATAGCGTATTAATTTTTACAGTGAAGTAACCATAATCAAAGTGATAATAATCAGGCATGTAAACACTCATCTATTCCACTCTGACTAAAGTGCGCATGTGATTGTAACGTTCACGTATGGTTGTCATTAGGGCTGTCACTTTTGTGAAAAAATCCTGTTCGATTTTTAAGACGCAAGTTAATACGTCCCCAGAGAACTGGGTACGTATTATAGTGATTTCTTTTCTGGCATTGCTTGTGGTTCTTGTGTTTTTCTTCTTACAGGTAAGATGGCTTCTGTAACCATTCCAGCAGCTGATTGGTGGTTCAACGGCTGATTGGATCTTGGAACTCCTCCTACTCGTCAGTGGCTGGGCTCTTTAAAAAGCCTAGTTTTAGATCTGTTCTCTCTCTGCTCTGGGCTTTGCACTCGGTTCCTGCTGTTGGTGTGGTTGGTATCCCTTTTTGGGGAACTTTGTGACTTGTAGATTACTTTATTGTTGTCTATTTGAGATTAGGGTTGGAACATTTGATAATGCTTTTGATAATGTTGTAATCTGATTTGTTAGCTAGTAACTCTAGCTTTGTGTTCCACTTTTGGAACTTGAACAGCAGGACTGAGTTTGTTGTTTGTGAATTATTATTATTATTATTATTGTTTGTGTTAACTTATTTTTCTTGTTCTTTGTTTATAGGGAGTTGGGGGAGTAGATTTAGAGCTACCCCGGGGTATACATCACCCGTAGGCATACTTCTCTCTCTATAAACCATCTGTTGTTCCACCATCTGTAATTTTGGTTAGGGCGCCTTGATCGTGTGCCAGATAGGTGATGGGTATAATTAGCATAGGTTAGTGGTGGGGTATTTTTGTTTATTTCTTTTCTTTGGTTTGTTCAGCTCTCCCCTTTCTCCCTTAAAGTTGTTTATCATTTACATTATTACCGTGACAAAAATAAAAACACAGTTTGTACGGTATTTGGAATTTGTCTCCTTTTCTTGCACCACGACTCCATTCCTCTTTTGCTGGCATTTGTGGGTCTGAGCAGAGGGTTATCAGGTTCCCCTCCCGTTTTGGGGGCTGGAACGTAACATAAGTGTTCATTGAATCAATTGTAAAATCGATTTTCCGTGTCTAAAGACGTTTACATTTTCAACACCAAATATAGGCAAATCCACGGACACCTAACAGGCATTAGGACGAACGTAAAGAGGGCGTAAAGAGGTCATCAATATTTCTGATGATTTATTGGCAGGAAGTTTCGTGTACAATGACAAACAGGAGTGCAACATTCAGGGATTGAAATGAACACCATCTGACTCGCCAAATGTGGGTAAAAATTAACTTTGGCGGGAAACGCTGTCAAATCACGAGCCAATCTGGCGTGTTTCTATGTCTACTCACTTTCTTTGCTGTGGAAGTTCGTGTAAGCCAAATATTGCGGGGATTTAGCGCAAATACGCAACTCATGATATATTAAATACAGCGTATTGCGCAGAATCTACACATTTCTGGCTTACTTGAACACATACACACACACACACACGTCACTAAGCAACACATAACGGCACGGTTGTTCACTTGAATTGAAGTAATAGCGAATATTAAAAAGCATTTGGTTAACAAAAAACAACATCCTATTGATCTGTCCACCTAAAACAAAATTTTTGGTAAAAAAAACAAAGGAAAGAAAAAAAAAGGCTGTTAAAATCGATTCCCCATTTTCGTTTCGATACTTGTGTTGGTTGGTCCGATCGATTGTGCAATCAATTTTCGAACGTAACGTGACAGCCCTAGTTGTCATGCACAGATTCGTGAACATAAAGCAGAAACTAAGACATCACATTTTTGGGGTGTTCATGTTGACAACGATGCACGACATGAATATAATGCAGTATATTGATCAAAAGCATCTAAACGAAGACTTTTAAAGTAGTTCACTTAAAAAAAAAAAAAAACTTTCGCTTTCCCATGTCATCCAAGATGTCCATGTCATTCTTTCTTCAGTCGAAAAGAAATTAAGGTTTTTGATGAAAACATTCCAGGATTTTTCTCCATATAATGGACTTCAATAGGAACCAAACGGTTCAAGGTCCAAAAGACACTTTCAGTGCAAACTGTTCAAAGGGCTTTAAACGATTCCAGACGATAAATAAGGGTCTTATCAAGCGAAACGATCGCTCATTTAATAAATAAATAACAAAGTTTAAGTTTTATAAGCACAAATGCTCGCCTTGCTCTGTTCTGTGATGCACATTCGTGACTCTCCTGTTCGAACTCGTTCATCAAAATGAACGAATCTTTTTCTGAGTCATTTATGAACAAATTGACTCAGAAAAAGATTCGTTCATTTTGATGAACAAGTTCGAACAGGAGAGTCACCAACGTGCTTTGCACTGAAACTGTCTTTTGGACCTTGAACCGTTTGGTTCCCATTGAAGTCCATTATATGGAGAAAAATCCTGGAATGTTTTCATCAAAAACCTTAATTTCTCTTCGACTGAAGAAAGAAAGACATGGACATCTTGGATGACATGGGGGTGAGTAAATTATCAGCAAAACTTTTTTTTAAAGTGAACTACTCCTTTAAGCGGGATGTCCATACGTGTTTTGCATTTGAGTAAGTCGATTAAAACAGTGGCCAGTAACACGCCTACAGTGTGTGTGTTAATCATTTTTGCTGTGCATTGGGGTATGTGAATAATGGCAGTAAAAATAACCAAAATTCTTAGAGAATAATCAGAATAATACAAATTGTATGTAAACGGGAGTGAAGAATATAATTAAGTGTTGTTCATTATCTTAGTCACTGCCTGCCAGCAATCAAGAGAAATCACAGTCTAACAATGTGAACAAAAATGGCAGTGTCTCGTGCCAAAGTACACAGACGCTTCCCACCTACCAACTGCATTTAGTTTTCCAGAGTCACTGAGGAAATTCTTTCCTGAAAAAGAAGGAAAAAGACAGAAATAATCTTATATGATGAAACAAACTGCATTGAGATTTCTGTGTAATTCATTAAAAGCCTTGTGATGGGGGAGTGTTGCAATCTGTTAACATCATTAAGAAGAATTTTTGATGACGTGCGTTTTAAAACCCTCACATTTTCATAAAAAAGAGATTTAAAAGTAAATTTTCTCTGCTCAGCTTTAATAGAGAAAGACTTCTGAGAGCCATAAATACAGCTTTAACTGTGCTCAAGGACAGTACCACACACATTTTCAAGGCACGGCCTCCAACAACAAGGCCATCAAACGGTCTGGTTATCTTATCATGTGCTGATTTTTAACTTTTACATCAAATATTTAATACTAACTAAATCTTGGCTGGGAAACGAACCTGGTAATTGCCTTAAACCTGAACACAGCAGACAAAAGGAATATTGAGAACTAAAAAACACTAGTAAATACTAAAAACGCATGAAAACTGTCCTTATTTAGAGGTACCTTTAATTAGTAACTTTAATAATGCCGGCACAGTGATAATTCATGACAACACTCCTGAACAAAAATTCAATGATCTTAGCTCCTTTCTATTAGTTAAACAGCTCTGAACTGACTATTGCTGACCTTGAGCCAAGGCAATAAAAATATTAGCTCAGTAAAGGAAACGAAGGGATTACATGAACTGCTCATGCCTACACTAGAAAGAGAGCTCAGTTAAGATTACACAGCAGCTAAATCAGCCACAAAGTGAACTTCACCCTGTACTAGGGAAAGACTGTCTTGACAAAAGGCATTATTTTGTCAATGATCAGTTATGTCATTTTCTATTGCCTGTTTTATATGAATCAGCTTGTAATTGTGTGAACTACAGGCATTTAAATATACTGTCCATGGGATACTAAAGTCCCCCTGTGGTGAAAATCAAGCTTTTAATGTTGTTTAAATGTCTATATGTTGTTTTTAATATGTTGTAAGACAAATCATGTGCAAATTCATAAGTCTACAGCATTGCTCTGTATTAAAACTGCATTGACAGTCTCAAAAACACGGGTTGAAATCGCTGGTGTTTCTGACGTCACAAACGACCTTGGAACCAATCAGATCAACGTGTGATCGTCAACCAGTGGATCTCTGAGCTGAGTGAGTGAGTGGAGGCGGGGCTCATTTGCATATTCATAGGACCATGTATACTAAATGAGGCAAGGGTGTCGAGTTACATTTAAGATATTTTAAGGCATGAAGATTTTTTTTATGAAAAAAAAATTTTGGTGATCAAAGATGAGTTTAAATTGATACAATTAATGACTACAAGGGAACTTTAATACTCACCTGCTATTAGGTATTGGCCAGCTTTGTTCCATTTAGGGGCCAGTTTAACAGTCACTGAATAAGACAAACAGGTCTGCAGAATGGCAGGAAACACCCTTTGAGGAAGGTTGAGCTACAGGAAAAAAGAGAGACTATTAGAAGCACAAAGGCAAAAAAATGGACCAAATCTGATGTATTTTTACTGTTCTATATGTAACTGTTATACTGTAACCACATGCAATCTGGTCTTTTTCATTCTAGCATATGCGAGATGTTGTTCTTTTGAACTTTCTATTCATTAAATAGATAAATAGTTTCCACAAAAATATGAAGCAACACAACTGTTTTCAACATTGATAATAATCAGAAATGTTTCTTGAGCAGCGAATCATCATTAGAGTGATTTCTGAAGGATCATGTGACACTGAAGACTGGAGTAAGCTTTGATCACAGGAATACAGTTTACTATATATTCACATGGAAAACAGTATTTTAAATTGTAATATTTCACATTATTACCGTTGCACTATTTTATATCAAATAAATGCATCCTTGGTGAGCAGTTTTTCTTTGAAAAACATTTAAAATATAAATGGTAGTATATTCTGATGCAGTGGAGACCCTGTTAGGGACGGACAAATAGTGTCAGCCTGGGATAAAG
This sequence comes from Pimephales promelas, assembly GCF_988280905.1. Classification (NCBI taxonomy): domain Eukaryota; kingdom Metazoa; phylum Chordata; class Actinopteri; order Cypriniformes; family Leuciscidae; genus Pimephales; species Pimephales promelas. The sequence goes on along the minus strand of NC_142790.1, from coordinate 3,116,787 downwards.
GTCAGACTGAACACATGAAACATGAACTTTACAGTTTTGTCTGAACAAACAAGACACAGACAGACATATTCTCAGAAAGATCTCTTTAAACTAACCTGTAGACCATGTTTCTGTGCAAAGGCCTGGATGATGCCTCTCTTGTGAAATGTAATCTAAGACAAAGTGCAAGGAACAATCAGAATGGACAGTTAACAAAAATACCATTTTCATATATGATATGCATCAGGACCAATGCTAGAAATCATGGACTTAAAAGAAGCACAAAAACTTGGATTGGATTGGATTGCTTGGATTGCTACAAAAGTTGGATTGCTACAATGCATATCATCTTTCCCCTTGTGGCTACACAAGTACACATATGCCATGCAAGTTACATAAGCACAACATAGTCAATTATTCACCAGTGTACCCATTGAAGTCTGACAACAACACATTCACAAGTTTTGCAAAATGTGCATCAGATTCAAATCAAAGCACTACTGAAGGGGTATCACGGCGTTTAACACAGTGTGAAGTGCTGATTTAATTGGGCTCAGTTCAGGACAGGAAAGAAGATGACAGAGTGTGTGGAATGTGCCTCAAATATTTGGCTTCGCACGAGACATGCCTTAGCACGAGCTGAGCTGACACGCACACACACACACACACACAGATGAGAAGTCACGCACATGCAACACCACAAACTTCACTGACAGGTGCAAATGCACGCAAGGTGATGCACGTATCACGAACACTGAGGAAAAAAGAAGAGCAATAACACGTACTGACAGGAAAAGCATTATATAAATCATAAATGTTTTGCCTGACATGGAATTATTCATACAATATGTTATGGCATTTATTCAAATCATCATTAAATATAATTACGTTACATTTTATTGAAAACTAAGTTGCATTTTGTGAGCAAGAGCATTGGTTAAATCATCTATGCAAGTAGGAATATCATTGAGAGACACGTCGAATTATGGTTATGCTAGGTGCACTAAACATTAAATATTACTTCAGCCTTATTTCTGCATGCATGCATCATGTGGAATGTCTGATATAGATTAAATAAAGCAATATATATATATATATATGAAGAGTTCAGATGCAAAAGTCTTTAAGTGCCATTTGAAATTTTCTTCTAGAATGATCATTTTTATCAAGCTCGTATATTTAAGTTCAGTAATTTCACTTAAATGACAAAGTGAAATTACTGAACTTAAATATACGAGCTTGATAAAAATGATCATTCTAGAAGAAAATTTCAATATTTATATATATATATATATATATATATATATATATATATATATATATATACTGTATATATAAGCAACCCAAATACACTAATGAGATTTTATTAGGGCAATTACTTTCCTTTTGATCCTAATAGGGTTACACTGCAAATGATCAGATTTCTGTTTATCATCAGCAATTACAGAACATGCAACTTGTAACAACTTTCAATTTAAAAACATTTGTAACAAATGTCACATAAATCCAATATAATAAATATCACATCACTTTGAAAAACTCCAGATTTTATTTGCGTAAAAATTAGTAATTCATTGTTTTCACACACACCATGATGGCAAGACAAGACTTTTCTCCATTGCCCGCATGTCTACTGATGTATTAAGACTGTGATATAAAAAAATAAAAGAAAGAATATACACCTTATTAATTATGTATATGTACAGGCGAGAAGGTCAACCTGGAGTATAAATACAATACATTTAAATCAAACTAAATAAATAGCTAAATCACTGCTTAAAAGTTAACACTTTGGATCTATACTCTCACAAACAAATGTTTGAAAACGAAGTTGTATTTGATTGGCAAAATTATCAAGATACTATACAAATATGCAATGCATGTATGTTATTATCTCACTCTCCTGTATGATGTACTCTATTTCCTCTACTACAAAATGCAATTGAAACAGAAATGTAATTTAAATGAATAGTTAAATCTATCCATTGCTTATCCTCTCTAAAGACTAAGGTCACTGGAGTCTATTCAGCATTTCGGGCTGAAGGCAGGTTTTTTTTTTTTTTTTTTTAGTTTAAAGCTGATTGTAAATTATAATTGAGATCACACACACACACACACACACACACACACACACACACACACACACACACACACACACACACACACACACTATATCATACTTACAGTCATTATAGCAGTGATGCCCCCACAATGGCCTAACACAGGTGAGGCAACAACATCTGAATGCAAGAGAACAAGCTCCCTGAAAGACAAGGGAAAAAGAAAACTTTTTTCAGTTTAGTTGAAGCGTAATATCTGTGATTGAGGCAGTTCTGGTGAATTTGACACCTCCAAGGTCAAAATAATAAAATATAAAGCACTTCCATCATCCTAAACAAACGAGGGGTCTGTTTGCCTGGTTTTTAAAAGACAGAATGTCTTTAAAATCCAATACAGTTTGAAACTCTAGTCTAGTGTGTTGATTTACATAAAGATGGCATGAAATGTAAGCTGTGATGATCTTTTCTTTTCTATTGTGTATATCCAAGTAAAACTGTTTCATGAACAAGAACAAATGTAGGGCGCAACTTTATTTTGTCTGTGGGCTTATGGTTTTCTGTAGAGAAGTCCCTCCCCTTCCGGTCGATCACCATGGGTCCTTATTTCGGAAAAATATTGTATGGTCAATGGCGAGAGACAACAAATATTTTGATCTAAATGTTAAATGATAAAACTAAATGTTATTCTTCTGTTTTATGACAAACTGCGAAGTTTTTGACTTTCGGAATTATCTTTTAAATTGACAAACATCATGTGTGTAATTCAGGGGCACAGTTCAGACGGAATAAAAAGATAAGTTGTCTCTCGCCATTGACTACCATACATATTTTTTTCCAAAATAAGGTCTATTTTTTTCCAAAATAAGGTCCCATGAGCGGAAGCGGAGGGGCGGGACTTAGGCTCTCTATTAAAACAAAATTGTGCATGGATAAATAATTTATAATTATTGCTTTATGTGCATTAAATCACAAGTTAAAGATAATCTATTAATATGTTATAAATGTATGTAGAAAAAAAAACATTATTCGTTTGTCTTAAAATAAAATGGCCTTAAAATCATTCAACTTTAACTCATATTTTAAAACATAATATTTGTCTTTTCACCTGCAGGTTTTCAACTGTTTGTTTCTCAACTCCCCTTCGTCGTAACTTTTCGGGAAGAACAGATTTACACAACATAAATTCCTCAGGTCCGGGAGACTGAGGAAAAACAAAGACTGTGTCCCACTTCTTCCACTCATTCTGAAAGAGAAATCGTGAGGGTTAATTGGACAAACTAACACAGTCACTGATCTGTGACCAAAATTAACTAATGAGACTATATCCAAAGATTAAATGAAAATTAGATTACCTCCAATAAAAAGTTTACTTATAATTTAAGAAAGAAAGAAAGAAAGAAAGAAAGAAAGAAAGAAAGAAAGAAAGAAAGAAAGAAAGAAAGAAAGAAAGAAAGAAAGAAAGAAAGAAAGAACTTTTTACCTCAGTGAGGTTATACAAATATGTTGAGGTAAAACGGCACTTTTGGCGGCAAGAGCGAGGAGACACTAAAGGCTCGCTTGCCAGTGTTTTAAGTGAACAACACACACTCTTATCTGACACAAAAACCTAAACGACATCAACAACAGGCGCCTGAAACAGCGTTAAGGGCAACCCACTTAAATTATCGTGACTACCGGACATCACTAGATTAACGTGATGGCGATAAACTGCAACGTTTCCGTATTGCGTGAGAACCGTGCTCTCGACTCGTGAACTTTCGTGAACTTCAGCCGAGTTGATTCGTGTGCTTCACCGAAACCTATGACCCTATGAGTTGATTGATAGCCCATGGTCCAATCAAAACAGAGACACCGGGAAACCCAGGAAAGATAACATCCAATCAGATTTCGTCTTAAGCGGAATGGGCGTTGCCTGTCGAGTTGGGAAATACATTACAATTGTTAATGTTGGTGCCGTGGTTGATCCAGTTGTGAAGTAGGTGAAGTGAACGGTTCGTAGGGATACTTAGGAAAGTGTCTGAACAAACAACACACATTTAAATAAACCAATGGAAAACAACGGAACGGACGAAAAGGAAGTTAAATATTATCGCTTGTCAGAGGTGGAGGAACGGAACTCTTTTAAAAGTACATGGATTATCATTCATAATAAAGTGTACGACGTCACAAAGTTTCTCGAGGAGGTGAGTTTTTAAAACAGAGCCTCAAATGTTCTGTTTGGTACCAAACACATAGCTTACATTTGCATCATGGTGTTGTATTGGAATTGTGTAATGCTTGCATTACGTGTATTGCATTGTATAAACATAGCCTAGATCAAATATATGTGCATAAATCAAATATATGTGCATTATAATGCATGCAATAAATTAATGCATGGGAAAAGTCAGTACAAATGTTTACACTGCTTAAAGTGGGTACTGAATGGAGTGACCTTTTCCAAGTTATCTCAAGAGATTTAATTACAATAGTTTGCCAAACAATGTGTTTGGTGTGAAATTGGCATTAGTGTTGTAACTAATATACCTCGCTAAACAATCAAATGCACTGTATTTTTTATTTATTTATTATTAAATGTGCTTTTGGTGGTCAGATTTGAATGAAGAAAAGCTGTAGTTGCACCACACACTAACTTACCTTGCTGTAATTGATCAGATAACCACTCTAACATTTTACAACTTTCTCTATAATCTTTTTCTACTATTATCTAGATCTAGAGAACCACCTGTTCTAAACATTTTACTCAAGCTTGGTCTAAAAGTGCACATAAGAATAGAGGTTGCCCGATAATGGACTTTACCGATAGTGACACTAGGTTGGCCCACACTGGCCAATAAGGATTAATGAAAAAAAATGTTTATAAAATTGATACTGAATGAAAACAAACATAACACATAAACTAGTGCAGAACTTTATTACTAAAATGTAAACAAACAAACAAAAAAAATCAGTACTAAACCATGAAAACTTGTTAAATATATATATAAAAAAATATATATACCTTGATCATTCATGTCAGTTCATAGTGCACTAACTAATGTTAAGAGAAACAACTTTAAAATGTAAAAAAAAATGTATTAATAAATATTGAAATTAACAATGAACTATATTTTTATTTGGCTAACCTTAGTTAATGTTACAAATGAAATCTTTTCATAAATCCAAACAGTCATGCTTAAAGATGGCCATCTTTAAATATCTACACAAAGGCTGTATCATTGAAATTAGATGCATGTTTGTTGTATAATGTATCATCTACACTCTAGTTGCTTTTATTCTAGAACACTTGATGATTATCTAATCAAAACATCAAAATATGAATTACAATGACGAAAAATAGAACTGAAACCGAATGCATTTCTGATTTGTCTTATTTGGAAGAAGAAACCGCTGAACAACACCAACGAAGAAGCGTCTACCGGAAGTATTGGCATAACCACGCGAGTCGAACATGAGTAGCTTACGTCGGCGGTCCAAAGTGTGGCTTCACTTTTCTAAAAATAACGAAATCTCGGCAAAATGCAAAATTTGTGACAAAAGGAGTATTTGTGACAGAAGGAGTATTTCCTTCAGAAAGACCGTTGGTTAGCAAGGTTAGCTAAACTTTTTTGACCCTGCCTCTTAAAAGAATCGGAATCGAGAATCTTTAGGAACCGGATTGGAAACAAGGAATCGGAATCAGAATCGTTCAAATTCAAACGATACCCAACCCTAGCTGTCATAAATTCAAAATAATCTCTGGTACTTTTATTTCCTATTATCTCTGTAAAGCAGCTTTGGAACAATCTACATTGTTAAAAGCGCTGTATAAATGTAGATGACTTGACTTATAGGGCTTTGCTCTGATGTCCACAGCACCCCGGAGGAGAGGAGGTGCTGCGAGAGCAAGCAGGTGGAGACGCCACCGAGAGTTTCGAAGATGTGGGCCACTCGTCAGATGCACGCGAGATGGCCAGTTCGATGCTCATAGGAGAACTGCATCCAGTAAGTCCAGAAATCAGGACTGTTGTGGAGCATTAGTGTGAAGAAGACCTTGTGTGCTTTCGGACATTTCTGCTTTTGTGAATAAACTGTATTTCCAGAAATATTGAAAAAAGTATTTCAATATTTAAATATTTTAATAATTTCTTATTAAAAGTAAATCAAGAAAAACTGAAAGGCTAAACAATTGACCTATTGCTAAGCCACGCCCTCAAACGTGGCGAGCCAATCACAGTGCGCAGCTAACCCAATACACTCGGACATTCTCTGCTTCCACGTCCATTGAAATGCCAAAAAAGTCAGATTCGTGGTTGTATCAAACTCGCAATTCTGAGATAAAAAATTCAGACTTGCGCGACAAACTCGCAATTTTGAGATAAAAAGTAAGACTTATGAGGTAAAAAGTAAGACAAGACATAAACTTACAATTTCGAGATAAAAAAGTCAGACTTGCGCAAAAAAACTCACAATTTTGAGATAAAAAAGTCAGACTTGTGTGACAAACTCGCAATTTTGAGATAAAAAGTCAGAATTTTAAATTGTAAAAAAAAAAATCTCAGAATTGTGAGTTTACATATTCTTGACTTGTAATTTGGACTTTATACTTCGCAGTTTAAAGATTATATCTCACAATTCTGAGAAAAAATTCAGAACTGCAATACACAAACTTTCAATTTTGAGAAAAAAATTCAAATTATCTTAAAAAAAAAATATTATTCTGTGTCGGAAACAAGCTTCGGTTCAGCTCTCGAGGGCTTATTTTAAATTGTACCCTGCATGTTTTTTCAAAGTCAGTTTTGCATCTGTTGCTTTGCAACCATCAGTCAGCACTGACAGTCTGGCACACAAAAAGACATGAATAATCATTAATGACTGATTTATAGTTTCAGTGAAGGGATTACATCACACCAATAGATGTCAATGGTAACCTATGCAATACAAAATATGTATATATATCCAAAAATACACAAACTTCCCAATCCCCCTGAGATATCTGGAAATGATCAAGTCTGTTGATTCATAGCTGTATCTAACAAAATCTGAGATGTTCATAGACCTCCGGGGGCTTGAGATACTATCAATAACCTGGAATCCAGTTGAATTCCTCTTGAAGGACCTGTAATGCTGCCGGATTCAGCACACAGATGCTATCAGGGAGTTGTGCACTTTATAGAAATGAGTTACTTTAGTTGGATACGAGATAGCAAACCACAGAACAGTAATTCAATTTTAAAGAAGCAGAATTAAAAAAGAAATGCATTGAACTGCGGTGAGGTATTTGGATTAATAATAAGACCTATTTAATGGTAATTAATGCTTTGTCAATAAAATGTGAAAAAAAAAAAAAACTAATATTTTTGAATCATGCCTCTCTCCTCTTGTTTCCTTTCAGGATGACAGGGACAAGATTCCCAAACCACCAGTACGTAAAGCATGTTTCAAATCAAACACAGCACTGCCTTTCACTGTTTTTGTCTCACATTTGGTAGAACCACCTAAAAATGCATTTGGTTTTCTGTTGAACAGGAATCGCTTGTAACAACCGTACAAGAAACAACAAGGTGAGTTTACATGAATGCACAAACATGCCTAAGAATATCTCAGGGTTTGAATGATATATTTCTCGCTCTTTTTTTCTTATATGAGGGATCATGTTCTTTTGAGTCCATTGTTCATTATTTTCACTTTCCATTGTAGTTCAGAAACAGCAAGTATCTGGTTAATAAGCTAATTAGCAAGTGCTTTGAAATCTTCCGTTTCATCTCTTGTTCCAGCTGGTGGTCAAACTGGTTAATTCCCGCTGTTGCCGCGGTGATTGTCACGTTCATGTACCGTATTTACACCACAGAGGAGGCATGATGGGATGCTTTCTCAGAGCGGCGCCCGGCTGAAACTACAGTACCCATAATCCATTTCAGGTTTAACCATTACCATAGAGATCCTACAAATGAAGGCAACTTTTGTGTTAGTTTTAATGTTTGTTGTTAAGTTTATCCCTTGAGATTTAATTCCTGATATGCAGATGTTTTTTATGATAAATTAAAATACTTAGCATTATAAATATGGACGCTAAAGATGAAGTTTTTGTTGTCTAATTGTTTTTCTGTTGTGTAAAACTGTGTATACCATTATTCAATTGAAATATACTGAATATTATCACATACATTAACACAACAGTCCTCAAAGAAATAATTTAATTTCACTTGAAATGCATAATTTTCATGTGCAAGTTGATCTTTCTTGGACCAGGGAGAGATGATACAAGTTGTTTAGGTCTAAAAATAAAATTGTATGTATAAAATAGAAGAGGATATTGTTTATTAAAATCGTTAACCTGCCAACATGAATTATTATTAGCAGCTGATAATCATAATAAGCTCCAAAATCAAAAGTTAAAAAAAAGATAGTAGATTTTGCATAAATAAAATGAAGATTATTTTTAGGACCATTAAGAATTTTTTGAATTGTGACTTTATTTTTATGACAATAAAGTATGTTCTTCTCATCTGCAATTTTCATTTTGCATTACAATAATGTTCAATTGTCTTGAAAATAATGTTGCAATGCGAAAACGGTCTTTGTTTTATGCAAAACATAATCTAATACCTCTCTTTTGATTTTATGGAGAAATATGAAGCTAGACTGTTCAGAATGTGATTGTACACAACCTAACCAACATCTATCATTATGTGCTTAATTAAGGCAAGTTCTTTTAGTCGGTCAGCTAGAAGTCACCACATCTTTAGTGAAGAGCAACACTGTTATAGTTGTGTACACGTCGATGTGCCGTTTAAATGCATGTCAGTGTACCGCCTTGAACGCTGCTTATACATTCCCTTTTTATTTTAAAACAAACTGAATGTAAAATACTTGTATATGATACGAGATTCAAGCAACTTTCCCATAGAAATGTTGAGATGTTTGCAGTGTCTTCATTGCTACTGCTACACTAATGCTAATGTGAGAGAATCACACGCGCACACACACACACACACACACTGTAACCTGTGACTCAATGCACCAGTCAAATCATTCAGCTTTACTGTGTCCCAATAAACAAAGGAACTAGTTGTGTGACTTGCTGTTCTTAAGTTGTTCTTATACATTCCCAAAAGGGTTTTTTTTTCACAGTGATGCAACAGAAAAACCATTCAGTCTACAGTTCTTTTATTTTTAATTTTTTTTTACATTTTAATGAACTAAATAACCTTTTGTTCTTCCATGGATGTTAGTGTTTTTAATGGAACCATAGATGCCAATAAACAACCTGAATTATTAAGAGTGTATATTGTGGTGCCAAATAATATTTGAACGCTAACAGTAAGTGAATTTCATTATTGTTTGATGCCATATCAAACCAAGTAAAATTTATGAGTAACCCTCAAACCGTATTCACTTTATGGCCCTTAATCCTGTAATTGTGGACAAATGTGGGCACAGAGGACTCGGGTGTGATCCTAATTTTTATTTATTATAAATGTTATATCACTGTCTTCGATAAAGTTTTGTCTATCCATTTATGGTGTTTGTTTTTTTTATTTTGGGGGTATTTTTGAATTTATTTATTTCAAAAAGTACCATATTTTCGATGTAAATTATGCTTATGTTTTATTTTTTTAATGTTTTTTTAACTACATTAAAATATCATTCGAATAAGTTCTTAGAGCTAAAACCTAAAGATGAAGTGACTTTGCTGTCACCTGGTGTCTTATTTTGGCTTATGCTCTAAATTACAGTTTTTCCCATTCATTTCTATGGGTGCCCATTTTTGACCCAAATACAAGATTAAGGAGGTTTTTTTCACCCACTTAACATTGTAGAACTGAGTCAAAAAAAAATGTGTGTTCAGGGGGCAAACTTAGGAAAAGTAGCCAAGTCTTGTACTGCTCAGATCAAGGGAAGTATTTTTAAAAAATAAATCAAAACTATTTTGCCCACATTTGTCCAGAATACGGTTTTAGGGTTAAGTCATTAATGTTTCGACATTTTAGTGTCAGGAAATGTTACAACACTGACATCTGCTGGAGATTTGAGCTGCTACATCACTGGAAAACCACTTGTTTCAGTGTTATTGTCTGTAACCTTTAGTAATAGTCATGAAAAATAGCTTTAAATGGAGAGCCATAATGTTCACAGTTGAGTAACAGTTGAATATAAATTGCTATTAACACAAGTTCTTATTATAACCATGAGCTGCCATCTCATTGAGCTCTTTATCATCAGCATCTACAATTCTCTGGTTTAACATGTCAGTTTAGCGTGGCAGGTCATCTCTCATATCACTGTGACATATGTGTAAATTAAAAGTTTCACTTGAACGTTTCATCTTGTAATCGCATCTAAACGCCTTTGGACTACGTTGCACCATATATTTGCTCATTATGTAAACATGTCAATAAAAAAAGGCATTTTAGATCAAGTGTACCGTCCACTCGTGTTGTAGCTCGTCATTAATGGTGTTGTAACATTGCAGTGTGTGTGTTTAGTCTGATAACAGCATGTTTTGAAGCTCTCACTGACCTGCGGTCATTTTGAGCCAGAAAGCTGTACTGACACACACACACACACACTGGATGGACACACTGTAGTGTGTTTATGCTTCTGCTGGTTACATCTGAAGCCTGTTGCCCAGTTCTCGTAACTGGATTTAAACATTTAACACTATAAATGTTTCCATCTAAACCACTCTCACTGGATTTACTGTAGGTGTGTATGCTGCAGGGAACGCACACACAGATATTTAGACCAAAGACATCATTGTAACTGATGTTGTTCAATAAACAAAAAGTTCAAACCAATGCAGTTCCACAAGACGTCAAATGAGGGATCAGACCTAAATAACCTTATAATATTTATATCGGATGGGTTCATAGTGTATGAGTGTATAATATTGCGTCATTTGGGATACAACTACTGTCTGGAACAGGGCAGAACATGTAACATTTCATCATCTTTGTTGATCTTGGAACAACATTACAACCGACAAATCAGATTTAAGGGAGACGTTTACAGTTTATATCAAGTTTACGCTAGCCTATATAAAATGCTGGGTTGTTTTAACCTATTTTGGGTAAAAAATGGACAAACCCAAATGTTGGGTTAAAAATGTAATTTAAAATTGTTTTTTAAAACTGTATTTTTTTTTTAATTAAATTTTAATCCAACATTTGGGTATGTCCATATTTGACCCAAATTAGGGTTGAAACAACCCAGCATTTTTTAGTGTTATTTTTTTTATGATCAATTGGTTAGAAGTACATGTTTTTTTTTTTACTTTGCTTTAACTCATCAAAATAAGCTAAGCAATTTTCAACATTTTTAAAAGCTATATACAGTTTTTCTCAAGCTAGTTTAATGAAATTAAAGTTGAAATCACTTAAACATCCATATTGATTGTACTTACAAATTTAAGGCAGCAACGTGTCTAACTTGTCAAAACAGGAAGTGTGTGGAACAGCAAGAGAACATGTTAGAAAACCCAGTGATGTTAAACTGAACATCAAAACTTTTGGAACGCAGCCCGACCAATCAAATACCAAGACCAGAACTGTTTTATAAAGCATTTAATAAAAAAAAATAATAATAAAAAATAAAGTCTCATTACAGTATGTTGCCTACTTTTTTATTGATTAACAAAAGATCTGTAATGCTGTAATGTTGAAAATGTTTTAAATTCAAGTTATCAATTTAAATCCATTAATAAATTTCATTATACATAAGTTTGTAATTAATAAATCAGCATTTTTGTTATGAACTGCTCCGAGAAATGGAGATGAAGATCCAAATGCAGCTTTAGTTAAGAATAGTCGTACAGGTAGGGTCAAGAATCAGCAGACAGGACAATGGAGAATATAGTGCACTGTAAAACAATATTTTCAAGATTTGTTATCACAACATATTTTCTTTGTCAAATCAACTTTATAATAATTTATTTAGTTGAGATAACTTATTATTTTGAGTTTCTGATGATTCAATTAATCTCCATTGTATTAACTCACTTTTTCCAGTTCAATCAACTTAAAATTTTAAGGCAACCAGGTTACTTACTTCTTTTTTAAGTTAAACCAACAATATTTTTTACAGTGTAGTAATCACAACATTTTTTCTTTTGTCAAATCAACTTAAATTTATTTAGTTCAGATAACATATAATTTTGAGTTTCTGATGATTAAATCATTCTCCTTCATCGTATTAACTCACTTTTTCCAGTTCAATGAACTTAAAATTTTAAGGCAACCAGGTTACTTACTTTTTTAAGTTAAACCAACATTTTTTTTTTTACAGTGGGGAATCCAAAAAACAGACAGAACTAATCAGAGTCCAAGAACAATCCAAAGTCAAAAACAGAAAACAAACACGGGAAACCGCTCAGAAATGCAGACACACACACTGAACAACAAGACTTTGCAATAAGTGAATGTGAAAACTATAGGTATTGATGGTGTGAACTAAACAAGATAATGAGAAACAGGCAAATGAGATTAGTGCTGATGAGTCCGGGCAGGGAGTTATGGGAAATGTAGTTCGTGACTGAAACATGATCATCTGGTGTGGAGTGCCCTCTGATGGCTCTCAAGGGCACTCCATTTCTGAAGGATCATGTGACACAAAGACAGACGTTATGCTGAAAATTCAGCTTTGATTACAGGAATAACTGGCAGTTTACACTATATTCACATACAAAACAGCCATTTTAAATTTGTATAACAATATTTCATAATATCACTATTTTTACTGTATTTTTCATCACATAAATGCAGCCTTGTATACGAGACTTCTTTATTTATAGTAAATATTACTATTACACTGTAAAAAAATATTGATGGTTTACCTTAAAAAAGTAAGTGACCTGGTTGCCTTAAAATTTTAAGTTGATTGAACTGGAAAAAGTGAGTTAATACAATGAAGGAGATTAATTTAACCATCAGAAACTCAAAATAATAAGTTATCTCAACTAAATAAATTATTATAAAGTTGATTTGACAAAAGAAAATATGTTGTGGTAACAAATCTTGAAAATATTTTATTCGTGAAATGGTTTTGACAGTTTCGAAATCCCCCTAAACATATTTTCGCATATATTAAAAGTAACCCTAAATTTATTGCATATTCAAGGAATATACAATACAGTTTCGGATGACTAACTCTAATGCGCCAGTGCCAGGATTTCCAGCAGGAGCCATGAACTAAAATTGGGCAGATACAGCACATTTTAGTTTTATAAAAACTGCATGATGTTGTATTACATTTACAGTATTCTTCAATTAAGTTATAAATCCTTGCAACTAACCTCTGACCTCAAGAAAAACTCTCTTTATATGAACTTCATAGAGTAAAGAGAGTGTAAAAGTGCATGTTGACATCTGTGCGTTTGATACTGATCTGGTTATAGAGCCGCGAGCTGGAACCAGTATTGTGTGGGCGTAACCAGTGTGTAACTGATTACTACGTATACACACACACACACACGTGGAGCTGTCTTCACATACAAGGGATTCTCCTGGAATGATACATTCTGCCATTGGACATTACAGACCCGAATGATGAGCATAATGAATGAGGAGCAGATGGAGAACGGAGCGGACTCCGATGACGACCTTCAACCCGAGGAGATCCCCGCGTACCTGAAAGACAGGAGAAGAGCCAAGTCCTTACCTGCGTATCCAGACCAGGCGAATCTGTACCATCAGATCTCCCAGAGCTGCAGGAAACGCGTGAAGTTCGCGGACACGCTCGGGTTAAATCTGGCGAGCGTCAAACACTTCAGCACGAGCGAGGACCCTCAGATTCCGGCCAAGGTGTTCAACAGGCTGAAGAGTTTCCCCCTTCACAAGGACCGAGAGTTCATGGATGACTTGTGCGTGAACATCAACTCCACTCTGACACTGGACTATCTGGTCCCGACGTTCAAGATGCCCGTGGAGTCCGGAGACTTGGAGACGCGGCTCGCGCGCTGTCGCGTCGCGCTGGAAAGCGTCACGGTCACACAGTTTGATGTCCGTGGGATCATACGGGCGATGGGAAGGAAAGAAGTTGGGGTCAGGTATACTTTCAACGACTGGCTGTCGTTCGTGGACGCGCAAGCCATCCCCGTGCCCACCGAGGACACGACGCACGGAGCGCGCTTCTCCTTCACCATGTTCACGCCTCCTTTCTTAGATCCGAGCGCTTCAGTGAACTTCGCCGTATACATGAGGGATGGTACATCTGAGTTCTGGGACAACAACGATGGGCTGAACTATTCCCTGAAGTACCACAGCTCGTCATCCATTGAGACCGCAGCTTTCCACGCGATATGAAGTGATGCGCTTTTACGCACGGCACGCTGCGCCAAATCGGTGCGTTTGGACCTCACAACTGACTAAAACGATCGACTGATGTTACAAAACATACATGAATGTGCTCTCAAGTGGATATCAACGCTCAATGTTAAACTATTGAGTGGACTGACATTTCAACAGCGCTTTTCACAATCTTTTTTTGTAAGCAGCTTCAACAGGGAAATAGCAATCAATGATCACCAATCAAATATGAGACTATTCAAAGAGAGTTGCGTCAATATCCAGTTCATTAATGATGAGACGAGTTAAATTCAGCTAAGCTGAAGAGCGTCGTTATTCAGCTCGAGTTCAGTTCAATACCAGTGTTGATGTTGCAAGATTGTCAATTATCTTGATTGATAATTCAGCTCAATTCAGTTAAGTTTTGTCCTCATCCAATAGTGTGAAAACAATTTGATGACATTGCTTAGTAATACAAGTATTGTCCTAGTATTAAAATGTTTTAAATTAATAGTTTACCAAAATAAAAATAAATAAATAAAAAGATTAAGAAGAAATTTCTGTCATCATTTAGTTGTTCCAAATCCGTTTGACTTTCTCTTTTTTTTAAAAAAAAGTGAAGTTTTGAGTTCAGTTCATGGCAACACTGAAAAGTGAGGCTTTTTGAATATGCAAATCAGATCTTGTAGTGAGAAACAGCCCATTCTCACCCCCAAGTCGTCACCTAACTGACGCCTTGGGAAGCATTTAACCATGCTTCAATATCTGACGCTTTAGGCGCCCTTTAGCGTCAGTTAGATGACGCCCTAGAATCGCGTCATGTAAGTGACGCTAAAGGGTGCCTAAAACGTCAAATATTGAAGCATGGTCAAAGATGACGCCTTGGGGTGAGAATGCGTTGCGAGAAAATGACTTAGGCTGAATTGTGGACTGTCTCTCACTCAAAAGTTATTGTTTGATTCCATTAGACTAGGTTTAACAATTAACATAGTCTGACTAAAATGCATATTTGAGCTGTTTTAACTGAAAGCAACTTGCACTGCCATTGTTTGTCTCAAGATGCACATCAGTGATGTTTCCCCTCCTAAAACACAAGGCCTAATCCTGGCTTAATCTAAACCCTGTCTGTGGAACCAGGAAGTTGTTCGGACTGCTTTATTGTGCCTTTTTGAAGCATGCAATGTCCCGTTTAGGAGACTGTTGCATGGAAAAGAGCAACTTGGACATTCTCCACAACTTCTCCTCCTGTGTTCTAGAAGAAAGAAGGCCAAATAGGTTTGGAATTACATCCGGATGAGTAAATGATGACACAGATTACATTTTCATGCCAAACAATGCATGGAATGTAACCTGCACTATTGGTTTTCTTCCACAAATGAGTCATCAGTGTCATTTATTGTTTCCATCATGGCTGCAGTTATTGACAGTGAAGACAATCCGAGGAAACCGCACAGCAATGCATTATGGGATATTATCAGTTACATTCGATTTGGGACAACCAACAGATGCTGCTGAAATTAGCTTCTCAAATTGAAATGAATTAATGATGCTTTCGCTGCATTGGACTTTAAAGTTAAAACGTTAATGTCGACATTCAACTGTCAAAATGTATTCATCATCAAAAGCACATTAGCATACACCTGAATAAAGGGTTAATAACACAAAGTGTATGAATCATTGTAGATTGAAAGACATTCTCCATTGAGAGTTTGAAGACATCAGAAGTGAGTGTTTACACTTCTCTCAGCAGGAGGACAAAGAGACTGGCTGTGTCGAAAGTAAAGTAAGTCAATAAGTCGTCTATGTTTCTGCATATGAGATATGCTATCTGTCATTGTAACTAAACTCCAGCTTTGCCGCAGTTTTTTTCCTTACCTTTGTTGTTTGGTCTATGTTTGACTACGGGCGACATACTGTTTACGAAATGCAATGTTTGTTTGAACATATGCCAATATTCTTAATGTATGCACATGAGATTTCATTTACCGGCTGGATTATACTCAGTGAATGATGCCTGATAATGTGTGGATGTGAAATAGCTGATTGACATTTAATGTTTCTGCTCTGTAAAGAAAAACCTCAAATAGTTGCATAAACTGCTTAGACTATTCTTTAAAAAAAAAAAAAAAAAAAAAGTACCGTAATTAATTTGTTTCTTCAAAACTGGTCCTAACTTTTTAAAGGCCCGGTTTTACAGACAGGGTTTAGATTAAGCTGGATTAGACGCCCGCGCCCTCAGATCAGTTGGACGTGGCTGTGGTTACAAGAGGTAAAAATGATATAAATACTGTTCGTTTTCTCACACAAACCGCTCGTTTCGTGTCTTAGGCCATCAATGTGTACTTACATTTGCGAGTGATTAACTCATGTTTAATTTGGACTTCTCTGTGCATGCTCTTTGAGGTGGTGACCATAGACCTCCATTATATGACTGACAGACAACAACGATTTGACCTATAAATATCAAAATTGAAAATACTGTGGAAACAAAGACACCTACATCTTGGATGCCCTTGAGGTAAGCTAAAACATATCAAAAATTAATTTCAAAGTGAACTATCCCTTTAAGATATATCAGTGCAAGTTGCTTTCAGTTAAAAACAGTCATTTAAGTCAGAGTCTATCTGTGAAATCAGGGGGAAATGTTTAATTGGTCTAATTTGAATCTAAATTACCTCTTGTTTAAATGCTAGATGGTCACACTCATTTTCAAGACACTTGCCTTAACACAATGGCTAAATGTATGCAATTATGCAAGAATTGGTTGTTAGAAAATATTCATATTTACCAAGAGTTGGGCAAATGCATTACATCTCAGGTGAAATAGCCTATCTCAGCTGCTAAAAGGCAACTCTGATTTTTGTTCTTGTTGATATTCTGCTTTATTGTCACAATACAGTAACATAGCTCCAAATAAAATATTCACTAAAGTCTCATTTTAATTCTCATTAACACTGCAATGATGAATGCAAGTATCTGCCTCATGAATAAATGTAAATGCGCATGCATAATTTCATTCAGATCTCTACATCTCTGTTTGCATGATGCGCTTCTAACTGGGCCACATGTTTAAACGAGTTTTAAAACTGTTTGCTTTTGCTATCCACAATCTGTTGGTAGGCATTGAGTAATGTGATCTTTATACCGTCCCCATGTTTTACTAGGCCATCGCTGACTGAAAACTAATAGAATTAGCTATTTTTAACCACTCGACCTTTACCGTTTGTGAAAAGATCAATGAAAACTGTCTTTTTTTCCCAATAACCCACTCAAAGTAATGTAACTTGCATGAATTTATCGTAACAAAGCAAGGAAAATACAATATGTACAATTTCCACGACATCACATATACAGTACGGTGTTCATCTGAAATGAATGTGTAAACAGGAAGAGTGTGTGTGAGATCCATTCTGATGAAGGTCTCCAATGCAGATCACCATCATGACCAGCAGATGTTTGAAGAATAGACATCAGTTCTGTCGTCTGAGGACCATCACTTCCACATCACATCAATCGCTCTTCTTTTCCTCCGGTTCCATCACCGTCTTCTGGATCTCAAACATCTGCCCTATAGACACCTGTGGACAGTGACAGAGATCACGGTAATTATCAACTGAGATTAAAGTGTGTAATTATACAATTCGTCATTCTGATTGGTTGAAATATTCCAAGGGAGTTTGAGTTTTTTACTTTTTTTTATAATTTTACAGTTATGAGGTAGTTCCAAATTTGTGTGATTATAAATGACTGGTAAAAAAAAGTCTCACACACACTTCAAGGAGTATTCACTTTTTCAACAAATTTTGCTGATAATTTACTCACCCCCATGTCATCCAAGATGTCCATGTCTTTCTTTCTTCAGTCGAAGAGAAATGAAGGTTTTTGATTAAAACATTCCAGGATTTTTCTCCATATAATGGACTTCATTGGGAACCAAACGGTTCAAGGTCCAAAAGACAGATTCAGTGCAAACTGTTCAAAGGGCTTTAAACGACACCAGACGATGAAAAACAAGCGAAACGATCGCTCATTTAATAAATAAATAACAAAATTTAAGTTTTATAAGCTCAAATGGTCGCCTTGCTCTGTTCTGTGACGCACGTTCGTGACTCTCCTGTTCGAACTCGTTCATCAAAATGAACAAATCTTTTTTTCATGTCATTTGGTTCATTCAATGAACGAAATGAATGAGTTGACAGTTTGCACTGAAACTGTCTTTTGGACCTTGAACCGTTTGGTTCCCATTGAAGTCCATTATAAGGAGAAAAATCCTGGAATGTTTTCATCAAAAACCTTAATTTCTTTTCGACTGAAGAAACAAAAAGAGATGGACATCTTGGATGACATGGGGGTGAGTAAATTCCTCCTTTAATATACCTCATAATTTTATCATCAAAATAATTCTCCCTCTTGCAGCTTCTCTTCTCTGATGAAGAGGGCGGGGCTATAACCTGTCACTCACATCATGAGATCAGCCAATAGCAAACCACAACCATCCAATCAATTCCTCACAGACACCATCAAGCCCCGCCCTACATCTGTTCTAGTTCCAGAAGACCGTTTCACTCAGAAATACAGTGGTTCCTCAAAGGCATTCAGTTTAAAAGAAAAATACTGAGAGGCGAATTAAAATAAATGAAAACAAGAGATTAATCACAGTTACATGTTTAACCTTTTGACACTCCTCCAAAAACAGCTTCTGTTCTTACTGTATATGAGTGGCACTGAACGGCAACAGTGTCAGGAAAGTGCACTAAAGTCCAAAGGATAGTTTGTAATCTTTATTTGTCTGTTTTCAGCAGTCCTGAACGAGGCTAAATCAATACTGAACAGAGAAGTGGCCTTCATGATGAGCGGGGACAAACTGTGTGTATGAAAAGCGAGTGTTCGAAACGTCCATCGTCAAAACCACAGGAAACAATGAACCAATCAAACTGTATCAGTGAGAAATGAGATGCGAGTAAAACAAGCAGTATACACACACACACTCTTTGAGACAGAGCCGCAGTTCAAAACATGTCCAAGATGCTAATTCTGATAAGTGTGTGCGTGTGTGTAAAAATTAGAGCCAGACCGATATATTGGCCGGCCGATATTAGGCATTTTCCAAAATATCGGTATTGGCAGTTATAATGGACGATAAATTTATATTTAAAAAATATACTAAAAACGGATTAAACACGCTTGAATCATCTCTCCTTGGCCTGTTATATTGAAAATGTATGTTTTATAACTTGCAGTATGATGTTATCTATTGCTAATCATAGACTAGCTAACCACAAAGCTAGCTAATGCCATTATAGTGGAAGACCGCTAACGTTAACATTAATGAGCTTGGAAACAACAATTAACTTTTTCTGCCTAAATAAAGTAATGATTACTGTATTTATAACTAGCATATCTCTAGTTACAGCCCTGCATTGTAAAATATAAGTTATACTTGCGAGGAGTGAACATTTAGACATAGAGAAAAAGTATCAAATGTATCTTGTGCAGAAAAGTTAGCGTTTCTTTTACACATGTGTGAAATCCAACAATATTTAATAATAAAAAAATCGGCCGATATATCGGAATATCGGATTTTAAAACCCAAAAATATTTGTATCGGTATCGGCCTTCAAAATCCTTTATCGGTCGGGCTCTAGTAAAAATATAAGTTATGAGTAATTATAAATAATAATAATAGTGAGAAGAAAAATACAGACTGCCAGCTTAATAGTAAATATTTTACAGATATTAAAATTTAATAGTACTGTAAATAGTCAAAAACAACAACAAAAAAATGACTAATCATTATCATCATCATCAGTGGCTAGAAAAAAAGATACACTGACAAATTAGTATAAAGTTTTAAAATTAATTCACTTTGGTCTTACTGACAATATTAATGCCAAGGATTTAATTTTGAAAACAACACGTTGTCTTCACAATATGATCTTTAATATTTCCCTTTATAAATGGGTATTTATACATGAAAATACAGCCTTTATACTTTAGGGTCCATCACAAGTACATCACATTTTGGTGTCCATTTTAGGGCATCATAAGCCAGAAACCCCTTCACTAGCCTTTAAATACCGATCAGTCAGAAGTAAAACGGCTTTATCTTATAAAAAATATCTATGTTCAGTCCTGTCTATAATGAAACCAAGATATGATTCAGCATAATCTTTCCCTAATTATCCTTGTGTTAAATATGTGAACACCTGACCGATGCTTCACATAAACCAATGCATTCTCATCCTAGGGCGTCATATAGTGACACTTTTGACGATGCGTGTAAATCCAACGCACATTTAGCGTCAATATAACACGCTTCGGTTATGGGTAGCTTTAGGTCTGGGGTAGGGTTAGGGTTAGACCACTAGGAGGCGCTTTCTAGCCCATATATATCTGCGTCTCATATTGGCGCTAAAGGGTGCCATGTGTGTTGGATGTCTACGCATTGGCAAAAGCGTTGTATATGATGCCTTGGGATGAGACCGGGCTGGATGAACACGTCTCAAAAAGAGCCAAGGAATACCGGGAATATGAGGAGGATTTGCCAGGAGAAAGTCAAAGCAGAAGGGAAAGATGCAAGGTTGGTGAAGGGGAAACACGTGGCCGTTTTCCACAGTGATGGCTCAGCAAAGAGGAACATTAAGATCCATTTCTGAGCTCTGTAAATATTCCCAGCGTCCCCGTGACACGGGCCATCTGTCAGCTCCAGCCTCTCTCCCCGTGTCTCCTGTCCGTAACCTCTCTTTAAAACAGAGGAGAGCCGGATCCCAGGGGAACGAGGCCAGATGACTGATGGGATGACGAGGGAACAAGGTGCATTATGGTCCAGGTGCCAAACGGAGGAGTCAAGTGGCCAGCTGGTTTCAATTATGGCAGGTATTTAGTCGAAATAAGGTGTAAACAGCATAACACTTTATATAACACTTCATTTGTGCGCTGATGCTCAAATGAATTAAACTAATTAAAAATTGCTCTTGTTTAGAAATGTGGGTTTTATTTCTACCTTTTCTAATTTGTTTTTGATTATTTGGCTGGTGTTAGTGTTATTAACTACAGGCTGTAGTCGTGAATTGGTCCATTCAGATGATTCATGCACAATAAATTAATTTCAGTCTCTGTAAAATGTTAAGATTTTTATTTTTTATTTTTTATTTAGGTGTTTTCTAGCTGTACTGTAAATGTAAGCTCAAGATTATAAGTGAATATAAAACTGTTATATATCATTTATTGTTTGGAATTGAATATTTGCTAATATTGTTATTATTGCATGTGAAATAAATACTGCTCTGGTATTAAAAATAAATGAATGATCTGCATTACTGTATATACACTCACCTAAAGGATTATTAGGAACACCATACTAATAGCGTGTTTGACCCCCTTTCGCCATCAGAACTGAACGTGGCATTGATTCAACAAGGTGTTGAAAGCATTCTTTAGAAATGTTGGCCCATATTGATAGGATAGCATCTTGCAGTTGATGGAGATTTGTGGGATGCACATCCAGGGCACGAAGCTCCCGTTCCACCAAAGATGCTCTATTGGGTTGAGATCTGGTGACTGTGGCGGCCATTTTTGTACAGTCAACTCACTGACATGTTCAAGAAACCAATTTGAAATGATTCCAGCTTTGTGACATGGTGCATTATCCTGCTGGAAGTAGCCATCAGAGGATGGGGACATGGTGGCCATAAAGGGATGGACATGGTCAGAGACAATGCTCAGGTAGGCCGTGGCATTTAAACGATGCCCAATTGGCACTAAGGGGCCTAAAGTGTGCCAAGAAAACATCCCCCACACCATTACACCACCACCACCAGCCTGCACAGTGGGAACAAGGCATGATGGATCCATGTTCTCATTCTGTTTACGCCAAATTCTGACTCTACCATCTGAATGTCTCAACAGAAATCCAGACTCATCAGACCAGGCAACATTTTTCCAGTCTTCAACTGTCCAATTTTGGTGAACTCTTGCTTTTTCCTATTTGTAGTGGAGATGAGTGGTACCCGGTGGGGTCTTCTGCTGTTGTAGCCCATCCGCCTCAAGGTTGTGTGTGTTGTGTCTTCTTCACAAATGCTTTGCTGCATACCTCGGTTGTAACGAGTGGTTATTTCAGTCAAAGTTGCTCTTCTATCAGCTTGAATCAGTCGGCCCATTCACCTCTGACCTCTCGCATCAACAAGGCATTTTCGCCCACAGGACTGCCGCATACTGGATGTTCATTCTTTGTAAACCCTAGAAATGGTTTGTGTGTGAAAATCCCAGTAACTGAGCAGATTGTGAAATACTCAGACACCAACAACCATGCCACGCTCAAAATTGCTTAAATCCCCTTTCTTTCCCATTCTGACATTCAGTTTGGAGTTCAGGAGATTGTCTTGACCAGGACCACACCCCTAAATGCATTGAAGCAACTGCCATGTGATTGGTTGATTACATAATTGAACAGGTGTTCCTAATACTCCTTTAGGTGAGTGTATATTACTCTAGCTTGGAGTTTGTTGTTAGGCCTTGTAATGCTTTAAAGAGCCTGGTTCTGAACCAGACTGGATGATCAGTGAAGAGTTTCTTGAACAAGCCTGTGCTGTGTGTGTGTGTGTGTGTGTGTGTGTGTGTGTGTGTGTGTGTGTGTGTGTGTGTGTGGAGTTGTGTCCTCTGCCAGAGCTGGAGTCACTCCTGAGTTTGTGCTGTGCCATCACAGACATCAGCAAAGCATGCTGGGAACAGCACACTCCAGGGAGACACCTGTGCAAACTCATCCAGAACACACTCCATCTCTCAACATCAGCAATATCTGACCAGAGACTGACCTCAGAGCAACACCTGCCATAATCAATGACGGAAACCATACTTTATCAGCTTCTGAAAGACACATCCCGCAATATGACTGGAATACCGTATAACAGCACTGGGACGTTTGATCAGAGTATGGCAGTAATATATATATATATATATATATATATATAATTGGCCGATATCTGCTTATTTGAGATTATCAGCATTGACAGACTTTTCTTTCAAAATCTTTTTTTTCTCATTTTTTGATTATTATTTATTTAATATATCAGTTATACTGGCCATCAGCAACCCTGTTTTGTATATATATATATATATATATTGATATTAATGGCACCAGCCATTGAAAAATAGGTAAGGAGAACAAAACATATAATAATAATAATAATAATAATAATAATAAAATAGAAAACATAACATCAATAAAAATATGATTTTATACTATTTGAAATTGTAATATCGATAATTACTATTATTCTATTTTTATTATTATGTAAGAATATATTCATACATTATTTTAACTAGACCTACATGTTGTTATTATTAACAGGCCTACAATTATTCTAACACAAGTTATCACAATAATAGGCTAATCATAATAATAATAATAATAATAATATATATATATATATATATAGTGCATATATTGCTGCATTTTGGAAGGTTAAGGTTCAAACTATTTGATTTTGAGTTTCATTATTATTATTATTATTATTTTATTATACAAGTATATGGTAAAATATTATTACATATTATTATTATTTTATGTTATCATACTATTATTATTTCATGTAAGTTATTAAAATACAAGGTAACGTAATAATACTATTGTGCATTTATTGCTGCATTTTGGAAGGTGCATATTGCTGCATTTTGGCAAAATCTGTTGGCAAAATTCTAATGTGCTTGCGTCATTCAGCCAAAGGGTTGCGCTTTAATGATGATTGATTGGCACAACAAACACAAATGAGACATGCCAACTAGTTACTGACCTGATGCAGACTGATATACACAAAGCTGAAGTGACTGATATTATCTTGTTCTGGCGCGTAGTTTACCCATAGACTGTAAAAAATAGGGTTTACCTCAGTAACATGAAGATAAATAAGCGAGGCAGTTTGCAATCTGCCTCACTAGCTCTATGAGGGCTCGCTGCAGTTCCAGTTGTCACCACAGATTTGCCTTGTAAATGTGTGTGGCGCTGTAGAGCAGTGGAGGCTCAGAGACTCGCTTACTATCATGAACACACGCCTGCCGAATACACACGCTACATTTTAATATATCCCGCTCACTTTACGACATGAAATAGTCAAGAAGATCTGAAAATATTTGTTGCAGAATGCTGAACACATTTACAAGGTATTATTAATTCAGAGGTCTATGTTAGGATAAATATTTAGCTGGGGCTCTATTACAGGCTGAGGCTGGTTCAATGTACTGGCATTGAGGATTACACACACGAGAATCAGGGCACATGCATGAAACAAGTTCAGACTCTTCCAAGTCTATAGATGATGACGACTTGACTTCTGTAAACTCTCACACACCGTGGAAGGCTTCTTGGAGGAAGCCAGCATCTATATTTGTGCTCCCAGTAGGTTTGGCACAGATGTTTTCACTGGTTTTTGAAGACCGCACAACAGCTGCCTGCTTGTCAAAGATGGGGATTCTGGGAGATTACAGATGGCTGTCCTATACATTTGAGAACCACACCTAAATATGACCAGATGGCACAGATATACGTGTATAAACACTCACGGTGGATATTACTTCACGTACTGTCACAGGTGAGTCTTTTCATGCTTTAAACATGACGTTAAGGGCAGAGAGCAAGCATTCAAGCATTTCTGAAGGGATTATTATTACTGTAGTCCACATCCGTACAGCCAGGAGCTTGTGAACACACTACTCAATCATGATTCATGTCCACATCAGGATTACTTAAACATCACAGGTGTCTTTATTTAAGGTTAGATACTGTTTTCATTCAGTATCTACGTTAAAAACTATGAGTTCATTAATCGGTTATCGGTCAGCATGATCTAGTTATCGTTATCGGTAAAATACACTATTGGTCGACCTCTAATTCGGACAACAAAAAAAAAGTGTACATCTATACATCACTTCAAGTGGAGAAGCCTGTCATTTAATTGGATTTAATTAATCTTTGCAGTCAGGGCTGCACAATATATCAAAATAATCGAAATATCGATACGCATTTCGCAACGGCCTGCAATAACTGAGTCATGAACAAAAGATAAAGACAAAATCACTCGCTGCTCGGCTAGATAACTTTTGTAGCTTTAATAAGAATTATATATTTAAAACTAAGCAGTGTTTTATTTTTACATTTGATTATTCAGTTTAATGTACGCCTACCTGAAACCCTAAACACCGGTGATGTTAGTTACCAGAACACTTCTTATGTCATACAGTAAAACACTTCTGTTCACTTTCAGAAAATGGAGGGATGTTTTCTTGTCACAAAAAGTTATATACCGTAATTAGAAATATGTTTCTAAGATAATTTAAGTTTAGTTTACATACTTTAAGCATTATCGTATCGCATTATTTATTATCGCATATTGCATTTTTCTTCAATATCGTGCAGTCCTAATGCTGTTGTTGATGGATATATAATGTGTGTGAGATGCTGCGGTGACAGTGCAGTTATCATGAACATGGTCATAATAACACAGTTAAGAAGAGATCCTACAATACAAACAATTCAAGTAGAATTATTACAGCAGACATTTATCTCTAAATGTAGGTTTCAAATATGACAAATAATTTAAATGTATATGTACAATCATCATATTAAAGTACATTTTATATAAAAATATATTGTTGTTTTCTAAACAGTCATATAATATACTATAGGGCTATGCAAAGATTAAGATCCATAATAAAAGTTTGTGTTGACATAATATGTCTGTTCTGTGTATAATTATGTTGTATATATAAATACATATGAATGCATGTATATTTAATAATTATTTGCACAGAAATACTGTATATATATAAATATATATATATATATATATACATATCTATATTATATATAAATATACATATTTTATATACAACATATTTTATTAAATATATACATGCATGTGTGTGTATATTTATATATACTAAATAATTACACAGAACACACACATTATGTAAACACAAACTTTTTTGGATATAATATAATATAATATAATATAATATAATATAATATAATATAATATAATATAATATAATATAATATAATATAATATAATTCAAACATTTGGGGTCGGCTAGATTTGTTTAATGTTTTTGAAAGACGTCTGCCTCACCATGGCCATTTACTTTATTAAAAATAGATTTTATATATATATATATATATATATATATATATATATATATATATATAATTTATTATTTTAATATTATAATATTTAAAATTTAATATTATAATATTATTTATTATTATAATAATATTTACTATTTTTTTAAGAAATATCATTTCTATGTGGATATATAGTAAAGTGTAATTTATTCCTGTGATTAAACCTGAATTTTCAGCATCATTACTCCAGTCTTCAGTGTCACATGATCCTTTAGAAATCACTCTAAAATGACGATTTGATGCTCAAGAAACATTTATGATTATTATCAATGTTTAAAACAGTTGTGCTGCTTCATATTTTTGTGGAAACTATCACATACTTTTTTTAAGAAAATTTTGATAAATAGAAAACATTTATCTAAAATATAAATGTAGGCTACTGTATGTAACATTATAAATGTCTTTACTGTCACTTTTGATCAATTTAATGCATTCTTGCTGAAAAAAAAAGTATTTATTTTCCTCCTAAAACAAGTACTGACCCCAAACTTTTGAACAGCAAAAAATATAATATAATATAATATAATATAATATAATATAATATAATGTAATGTAATGTAATGTAATGTAATGTAATGTAATATAATATACAAACATCAAAAAGTGCATTTGGGAAACAGCTCAGAAGTTTTGGGCTTTGAGAGTGACAGGCCCTCATTTAACTACAGTGATTAATGAGACAATCAACATTAAAAAGCTTAGCAGACTTTAAGTCAATCTTTGCGGCATTTAACCTTTTAAAATACAGAAGAAGTTGAAGATTTGGTTGTAAATCAGTGTAAGTGTGTGTTCACAGCCTAAGGCTCTTCCAGAAGGATCCACTAGGGGGCAGCAGCGTCTAAAACACACTTCACACACTAGCACCAACACAAAGCACTGTGCTATACTCTTAGTGGGCGTGTCCTTGTGCGTGATTGGCTGAGCTCCTCCACTAGTGGTGGGGGCGGAGCTGTGAGGGCGGGAGGACCAATCAGACGACAGCAGGCACTGCCTCATGTTAATTGATGCGGCTGCAGCAGGAACCCCACGGCTGGGATGTCACACTGCAGTTTCCCAGTCACTCTCTCTCTCTTACACACACACACACACTACAGAGGTGTCATACGGCTCTTTTTTCTGTGGATCAGCTGCAGACACTGCAGAAAAACTGTTGTAGCCGTACACTGGAAATGAGAATGAAACACACACGGCTATTCCTTGAGGGAATGCAGATGTGCGGACGACTAGACTGGATCATGTACGGTCAGTGTTGCAGTTAATAAAAGATTTCTAACGGAAAGGTTAACGAGGACAAGGTGAGAATTCGTTTGTGCTTCAGAGTCCAGGTCACAGGTTCAAATTCAACTTTTGCTGCAAACATGAGATATTTCTCAATGTGGCCTTTAGCAAACACGAGAGTGGAGAACACAAGCGTACGCTGCACGAAAACACACAGAGAATGGAGGATGAATGAGTCGGGTCACAACGACCTCTAAATGTTTTAAACATCACATCTACTGTGTTATATTCCCACATCGACACAGGCATTTTAAGGAGTTTCTCTACTGAAGTGGACGGCGCACCTGAAGGGCATTTAAAGGGCCTATAATGCATTAATCACGACCAATTATATATTTAACCCTATTGTATCATATTTGGTATGAACATTTAAGTCCCCTAAATGCTCAACATGATCATTTTGCTGAAAAACCTGTTGCCTGATTGATGGTTCACACTCTTTTCAGCAAGTCTTTACAGCTCGTGGTCCATGTGTCTTTTTGACATTAAATCTTTACTGATTTCTAAAAAGTAAACATAAGAATAACTTTTATATTGTTAGCAATATTTCAAGATGAACACTTGCCGGACTGAAGCAACTTAGCTTTTGAACAGTGTTGCAGTCGAGACCACCTCACTCGAGTCCGAGTCGAGACCGAGTCCATAGAGAGTCGAGTCCGAGTCGATTCCGAGTCCATAGAGAGTCGAGTCCGAGTCGATTCCGAGTCCATAGAGAGTCGAGTCCGAGTCGAGACCGAGTCCATAGAGAGTCGAGTCCGAGTCGAGACCGAGTCCATAGAGAGTCGAGTCCGAGTCGAGACCGAGTCCATAGAGAGTCGAGTCCGAGTCCATAGAGAGTCGAGTCCGAGTCGAGACCGAGTCCATAGAGAGTCGAGTCCGAGTCGAGACCGAGTCCATAGAGAGTCGAGTCCGAGTCGAGTCCGAGACCAGAGACGGTCGAGTCCGAGTCGAGTCCGAGACCAGTGAGGGTTGATTACCTAATTTACTTTTATTTACTTAGAGAAATCCTTTTTTTATATACTGAATTTACTTAGAGTTTAAAAAATATGATCAGTTTAGGGTAAAAAGGCCACATAGTAGGTGGTGTTAAAAGTAATTTTATTACAATTTGTCATGCGCAGTTGCGCACTAGAAAATCACCAATCACTGGGCGTGTCAATCAATTTAAAGAAATATTTTATTAACATACATTAATAATCATGACAAATATTTTTAATTGAACTCGAGTGGACTCGGGAATAAGTCCGAGTCCTAAAAAAAAAAATGTTCGAGTACGAGTCAATTCCGAGTCCAAATGGACACGAGTCCATGACAAGACCAAGACCATTAAAATATGGTCTCGAGACCGAGTCCGAGACGAGTCCGAGTCTCGAGTACTACAACACTGCTTTTGAATGTCAGGCTTTTGAGGAACGTTTATTTGTTCATGTCTCAATCATCATTGTATTGAATTGCTTTTGAAAAACCTACAGAGATTTGATCATAAAACTAAGCATTTAAATATCACCTTATTGGGAGAAATGACAACTAATATTGAGTGACAACTAATATTGATTTGTTTTATGAAGTCTGTGATACAGTTTTAATTCTTTTACAATACAAGCATCAGAATTTAATCTTATTTTTTGTCAATATTAATATCAGTAACTGCACCAAAATTGCATATTTTTGGGAAAAATAAAATTTTGCTATTTGAGCGCCTGATGTATCAGATATGACACTAAACAACAACAAAAACACATTCTTTCTAAATGTTGTCCTTCAACACAGTTCATTTTGATCAGAAACACCATGCGAGACATGACGGTGTGTGTTCGACAGGTGCGGGTTACGTCTTCTGGCTCTTCTAGCACAAACCCCGAATCTCTTGGTGTTGAGTGTTGGATCACGTGCCGGCGGGCGATTCCAGTCAGACGCCTCCCCTGCCCTTGTTAAGCATTACAAGCCATTAATGAAGCGCTCAGTGGCATACGAGCGGATCGGGGAGTGAGATGCTGGAAATTAAGGGATGACAGACGTGAGGGGAGGGTGTTTGGCATCGAGAACTCAACGAGCATTTTGCCTCCTCCTGAAATTTTCAGAGGTATAAACAGACCCTGAAGTGAAAATGAGCGAGCGAGACTGAGAGACAGATTATATCCAGCTGTCTCATCACAACTCCATCTTTCCTCAGAAAGCTCTCCCCCTTATTTAATTTGCATTTCTGGAGTAGATTGCCGTTAGTAAACTGACTAATGGGCTTCGGTAGGGCTTTGTGTTCCTTCTCTCGACCTCTATCACCTCCAACTCTGCGTTTTGTCCATAGGCTGCTTGAAAATTCAGTTTGCTGAAAGGAAATGCTCAACCAAAAATGAAAATTATGCCATTGTTTATCAACCCTCATGCCTTTTCAACCACATGGGACAGCGAAGGGAGAAAATCTGGAGTCGCTCTTTTCTGTGCAATTGCAATGAATAAACAATGAAGCTTTCAAGCTTTAAAAAGAAGCAAAGCCACCATGAAGTTTCAAAAATTAATACAATAGCTTTGTGTGAAGAATAGACCAGCATTGTTGTTGTTTTTTTAACTTGTCGACAGGGATAGACTTAAAATGCTCCCAAGATCGACTTGTCGACCGCGATCGACTTAAAATGCTTTCAAGATCGACCTGCCGACCGCAATCGACTTAAAATGCTCCCAATATCGACTTGTCGACCACGATCGACTTAAAATGCTTCCAAAGTCGACCACAATCAACTTAAAATGCTCGCAAGATCGTCCTGTCGACCGTGATCAACTTAAAATGCTTCCAATATCGACCGCAATCGACTTAAAATGGTCCCAAGATCGACTTGTCGACCACGATCGACTTAAAATGCTTCCAATGTCGACCGCGATCAACTTAAAATGCTCGCAAGATCGTCCTGTCGACCGCGATCAACTTAAAATGCTCCCAAGATCGACTTGTCGACCGCGATCGACTTAAAATGCTTTCAAGATCGACCTGCCGACCGCAATCGACTTAAAATGCTCCCAATATCGTCTTGTCGACCACGATCGACTTAAAATGCTTCCAAAGTCGACCACGATCAACTTAAAATGCTCGCAAGATCGTCCTGTCGACCGTGATCAACTTAAAATGCTTCCAATATCGATTTGTCAACTACGATCAACTTAAAATGCTTCCAATATCGACCGCAATCGACTTTAAATGCTCCCAATATCGACTTGTCGACCACGATCGACTTAAAATGCTTCCAATGTCGACCGCGATCAACTTAAAATGCTCCCAAGATCGACCTGTCGACCGCGATCGACTTAAAATGCTCCCAAGATCGACTTGTCGACCGCGATCGACTTAAAATGCTTTCAAGATCGACCTGCCGACCGCAATCGACTTAAAATGCTCCCAATATCGTCTTGTCGACCACGATCGACTTAAAATGCTTCCAAAGTCGACCACGATCAACTTAAAATGCTCGCAAGATCGTCCTGTCGACCGTGATCAACTTAAAATGCTTCCAATATCGATTTGTCAACTACGATCAACTTAAAATGCTTCCAATATCGACCGCAATCGACTTTAAATGCTCCCAATATCGACTTGTCGACCACGATCGACTTAAAATGCTTCCAATGTCGACCGCGATCAACTTAAAATGCTCCCAAGATCGACCTGTCGACCGCGATCGACTTAAAATGCTCCCAAGATCGACTTGTCGACCGCGATCGACTTAAAATGCTCCCAATATCGACTTGTCGACCACGATCGACTTAAAATGCTTCCAAAGTCGACCACGATCAACTTAAAATGCTCACAAGATCGTCCTGTCGACCGCGATCAACTTAAAATGCTTCCAATATCGATTTGTCAACTACGATCAACTTAAAATGCTTCCAATATCGACCGCAATCGACTTAAAATGCTCCCAATATCGACTTGTCGACCACGATCGACTTAAAATGCTTCCAATGTCGACCGCGATCGACTTAAAATGCTCCCAAGATCGACTTGTAGACAGCGATAGACTTAAAATGCTTCCAATGTTGACCGCGATCGACTTAAAATGCTCCCAAGATCGACTTGTCAACCGCGATTGACTTAAAGTTCTCACAAGATCGACTTGTAGACAGCGATAGACTTAAAATGCTTCCAATGTTGACCGCGATCGACTTAAAATGCTTCCCATATCGACTTGTCGACCGCGATTGACTTAAAGTTCTCACAAGATCGACTTGTAGACAGCGATAGACTTAAAATGCTTCCAATGTTGACCGCGATCGACTTAAAATGCTTCCAATATCGACTTGTCGACCGCGATTGACTTAAAGTTCTCACAAGATCGACTTTTAGACAGCGATAGACTTAAAATGCTTCCAAGATCGACTTGTCTATCGCGATCGACTTAAAATGCTCCCAAGATCGACTTGCAAACAGCGATTGAATTAAAATGCTCCCAAGATCGACGTTTCAACCACGATCAACTTAAAATGCTTCCAATGTCGACTGCGATCAACTTAAAATGCTCGCAAGATCGTCCTGTCGACCGCGATCGACTTAAAATGCTTCCAATATCGACTTGTCGACAGCGATCGGCTTAAAATAATCCCAAGATCTACTTGTCGACCGCAATCAACTTAAAACGCTCCCAAGATCGAATTGTAAACAGCGATTGAATGAAAATCCTCCCAAGATCGACGTTTCGACCACGATCAACTTAAAATACTTCCAATGTCGACTGCGAACAACTTATAATGCTCGCAAGATCGTCCTGTCGACCGCGATCGACTTGAAATGCTCCCAAGATCGACTTTTCGACCACGATCAACTTAAAATGCTTCCAATGTCGACCAACTTAAAATGTGATCAACTTAAAATGCTCCCAAGATCGACCTGTCGACCGCGATCGACTTAAAATGATCCCAAGATCGACCTGTCGACCGCGATCGACTTAAAATGATCCCAAGATCGACTTGTCGGCCATGATTGACTTAAACCAGCACATTTATCCCCACATAGCAAAGAAATAGCACAGCGAGGAAGAAGAACTAATTTACATGAAACAATCCAACTACATATTTTACACCACTGACAAGGGAAAAGTCACGTCGTCTATGGCTTCTAGCTTTCTGCGACTTCTCTTTCAGGGTATTGACGAAACGCGTCTGTAGCGCTGTGTTCTCTCTGTCGGCTACAGTAGAAACATGACGTCACAATATGGCGACCTTCATAGAAGGGGGAGCCCACGGTTATGTAGAGATAAATGTCTCAGTCTAAGGTAATAAAAACATTACGGTTCATTGAGTAAGCTCTTTATACACCACTGAACACATAGTTATGGATCTTATATTGCATTTCTGTCAATGATCCTCAGATATATCCCACAATGCACCTTTAATTCATTTGACCTCTACAGCAAAAGCTGCTTGAAAATGTAGCATGTTTAAGGTCAGGGATGGCGTAGTTCACGCTTTCTCAATCCTCTTTCCCACATATCCGTGACACAACACCTCTCTACAGTAAGCTGGAGTAACAGGACCCTCCCGGTTCCCAGAGGCTCATGGGAGCGTGAGCAGACAATCAGCAGAAAAACTAGAGGAGAGGAAGACAGGAATCCACCCCTGAGTTTTGGCCATTTGTCTCATGCTTGGAGTATCTGGTGCTCAGGGGGTCCCAGGACCGCTTTGATTACCCCCTCATCTTCAATTACACCGGCGGTGCACCAGAGCAGGTCGTGCCCTTGAAGAAGTGATGGAGAGGGGAGATGGAGAAACCCTAGTCTCAGTCTCTGATGGCACTCTTACAGACAATTCACAGATTGTCTGCTGTAGTTCACAGAAAAATGGCAATCTCTAGTCTAATTGGCTGGCTTTAAATTTGTTTTGGATTGCACTGGTTTTTATCAGTGTGCTTTCAATAGGCATTTCTCAAGAAGAATTTGCCAAATGTTGTGAGGTTTAGCAGTAAAAATTATTAAAAAAAAATAAATAAAAAAAAAAGAAAGTTTGCTTGGGTACATTTACCGCCATAACTAGGACATAAAAAAACTATCACTGTTAAGGGGCGGTTGATTATGATTTCACTTTTCTTACTTTAGTTAGTCTGTAATGTTGCTGTTTGAGCATAAACAACATCTGCAAAGTAATGACGCTCAAAGTTCAAAGCAAAGAGAGATATTTGCTTTAACACAAATTGCTTTTTAAGGAATCAAACAACTGATAGGGACTACAAGAGCTTCCTCACGGGTTAGTGACATCACAAACCCTAAAATTAACATAAACCCCGCCCCCGGAACACGATTAATAGATTACTATGACAGAATATCCTAATTAAAGATAGTTAACTCCACATCAGCAACATAAATTCATCAACTAACCATTCAGAAACGTCCTGTTGTTTTCTACATGTTGTAACTTCTTGAGTATCTCCATCTTTGAACGACTACGAGGCTAAACGTTTTTTTTTTTTTTTTTTTTAAATGTAAGGTAATCCGAGGTAAACTCATTTGCATTTAAAGGGACACACACCACATTACGTTTTTTTGTGCACCCTCAAAAAGTAACAATTTTAACATGCTATTAAAAAAAATATCTGTGGAGTATTTTGAGCTAAACCTTCACATACACACTCTGGGGACATGAGAGGCTTATTTTACATCTTGTGAACAGGGCATTATAGGATCCCTTTAAATAAATCTTCTAATTATCTGTGGGTGGTTATTTTGTCATGTTAATTGTGACTCATTTGCACAGTGAAGAGGCGCACACATTCATGACATTATCATCTAATACAAATGTGCAATATGCACTTCGACGCATGCAAATCTACAGAATTGTAAGAGACTTAGGACCCTTCAAAATAGCACAATATGGCCATTTTAAGCCTGGGTCAAGCGAATAAAAACTGCTCAGTGAGGCTCAAACTCTCCGCACCATCATATTCAGCTCACTAACAAACTTCTGAGGCCGACCTGTCAGTCATGAAGAGGAGATAACGAGAGAAATGAATCAGGAGCTTATGCACACACGTATCATTCTCGTATCGTCTTCCTCGGGGGTCTGTATATGCAGCATGTGTGTGCTGGCTCTGCTGTGGTCGGGCTATCTTCAGCCAGCGGTCATTGCCATCGCAGTCATAGCAGATTAATGATGAACTCCAGCAGTTCATGTTCACAGCCTCTCACATGCAGAAGATATGAAAATGGGATTCGGAGAAACAATGCCAAAAGCCTCGGGGCTAAAAAGCTGCGTGTGGGATGAGAGTCGCCCACACAAGCACTTTACTAACACCCACCAGAGCTTGCTTATACACACACACACTCATCCACAAACACATGCCAAAGTGCATCAATCTCACGGTCACACACTTAAACACACAGGCGGACCGAGGCTGGGAAAACTAACTATCCTTCTGCAACATGACTTTCTGACATCTCATGACCTGTCAGTGGAGTTTGGCAAGTCTAAACATACCGAAATATATTATCATTAAAAAGTTTGGGGTCAGTGTATATACTTTTTTATACAAAAATAACACTTTTATTAAAAAAGGACACATTAAATGGATCAAAAGTTACAGTAAAGACTTTTATAATGTTACACAAGATTCTATTTCAAATAAATGCATCCAATTCCTCAAAGAGTGCTCAAAACTGTTTTTTTAACATTGATGATAATCAGAAATATTTCTTGAGCAGCAAATCATATTAGAGTGATTTCTGAAGGATCATGTGACACTGAAGACTGGAGTAATGATGCTGAAAATTCAGCTTTGATCACAAGAATAAATTATATATTTACATAGAAACCAGTTATATTAATTTGTAATAATATTTCACACCATATAGCATTTTTGATCCTAAAATAAATGCATTCATTGATGAGCATAAGAGACTTTTCAATTTATTTTCTGTTCATTTATTTTCGAATAATGAAAATATGGTAAAACTATTAGATAAAATAAAAAAATAAAAATATTTCTAAAGCATTCATTAATCTTAATGCTAATTAAAATTTTTAAAAGTTAATATTTAATTTTAATGGAACTAAGCTAACATGAATTAACAATGAACAGTTGCATTTTAACATTAACAAACATTAATGAGCACTGTAACAAACGTATTTCTCATTTTTAGTTAATATTAGTTAATGCCTTAACTAACTTAAAATAATGGAATCCAATTGTAAAGATATAAAAGTTTATAATATCACACTAACATCACTCAGACATAAACTTTTTTATTATCCACCAAAAAAACACCCTAAAAGTCAAAGTTTACAGATCCTGCTCTTCATAAAGCAGAAAACGACTACATTCTCCTCGAAACCTTCCTTTGAGGCGATGGCGACGGGAAAGGTCATTTCTGGGGCAGGAGTGTGTGTGTTAAAGAAGGTCAGTGGAAATATGAGAGCGAGTGTGGATCTATGAAGGCGATGTGTATGAGTGTGTACATGTGTGTCTCTGAGGTCATCTGCAGGGCAAGAGCACTACTGAGGCGGAAAGCTGAGGTGAGACTCATTCAGGGAGGACACCGGCCTCGTCCCATCATGCATTATGCAGTTCACGGGCTGCCTACATTACGCAGCCATTTAATGCATACTGCATGAGTCTGAACTGACATTCAGTGGATGTGTAGCCCTTCAGGAAGACCAATATCAGTGCAGTGGAAAACTGAAACAAGACACAACCTCAAAGGAAACTAGTCTCCTACATGTAGAATGGTACTTCAAGATCTATATTATGTACACTACTGGTCAAAAGCTTGAGGTCAGGTTTTTTTCTCTTCAAAGAAATGAATACTTTTATTCAGCAAGGATGCATTAAATTAAGATATATTTGTTACAAAACATGTCTATTTAAAATTAATGCTGATATTTTGAACTTTCTATTCATCAAAAACAGAAATAAAGTGTATCATGGTGTAACGATCACCAGCTGGAGTGCCCCTGAGAGACACCAGAGGGCACTCCATATCAGACTGACCAACTCTCAAAACTACATTTCCCATCATACACCTCCCTGGACTGATTACACCATACACCTGCACTGTACTGATTGCACACACACCTGCACCTCATTTACACACACATAAAAGCCACTTCCACACACTACTTCTCTGCGAAGTATTACATTGCCACTGCCTGTAATCACTGAGCGTTTACCCTATCTTGCCGTTCTGTTTACTGGCCCTGTTTGCTGCCTGTCTTGACTCGGATTGCCTTGAATTATTGTTTCTTGCTGCCTGCACTGATCTTCGGCCTGTTACCTGACCATTCTCTGTGCTCGCTCTCTGAATACCCTGTTTTGCTGTTATCTGACCCCTGTCTGTTTGACGTTGTTTCAATAAAGCTGCAGATGGACCCCACTGAGTCTCCCGATTCGTAACACATGGCTTACACAAAAATACAAAGCAGCACTGTTTTCAACACTGGTATTAATAATTATAAATGTTTGTTGAGCATCAGATCATCATATTAGAGTGATTTCTGGACGTTTCCACCTCAGAGTTGCCTGATATAAAGTCAGAATTGCGAGATAAAGTCAGAATTGCAAGATATAAAGTCAGAATTGCGAGATAAAGGCAGAATTGCGAGATATAAAGTCAGAATTGCGAGATATAAAGTCAGAATTGCGAGATATAAAGTCAGAATTGCGAGATATAAAGTCAGAATTGCGTGATATAAAGTCATAATTGCAAGATATGAAGTCATAATTGCGAGATATAAAGTCAGAATTGCGAGATATAAAGTCAGGATTGCGAGATATAAAGTCAGAATTGCGAGATAAAGGCAGAATTGCGAGATATAAAGTCGGAATTGCGAGATATAAAGTCAGAATTGCGTGATATAAAGTCATAATTGCGAGATATAAAGTCATAATTGCGAGATATAAAGTCAGAATTGCGAGATATAAAGTCAGAATTGCGAGATATAAAGTCAGAATTGCGAGATAAAGTCATAATTGCGAGATATAAAGTCAGAATTGCGAGATATAAAGTCAGAATTGTGAGATATAAAGTCAGAATTGTGAGATATAAAGTCGGAATTGCGAGATATAAAGTCAGAATTGCGAGATAAAGTCAGAATTGCGAGATATAAAGTCAGAATTGTGAGATATAAAGTCAGAATTGTGAGATATAAAGTCAGAATTGCGAGATATAAAGTCAGAATTGCGAGATATAAAGTCAGAATTGCGAGATATAAGTCAGAATTGCGAGATATAAAGTCAGAATTGGGAGATATAAAGTCAGAATTGCGAGATATAAGTCAGAATTGCGAGATATAAAGTCAGAATTGGGAGATATAAAGTCACAACTGGGAGATATATTCCGAGGGGGAAAAGAAAATTCCCTTAAAATTGGCCTTATAACTCGCAATTGCGAGTTTATATCTCACAATTCTGAGAAAAGATGTCAAAATTTCAAAATATAAACTCGCAATAATGTGTTATAAAGTCAGAATTGCAAGATAAAAAGTCTCCATTCTGTTTTTTTCTCGCAATTGCGACTTTATTTCTCAGAATTCTGACTTCATATCTCGCAATTGTGAGATAAAAATCATGTGACACTGAAAACTGGAGTAATGATGGTTAAAATTCAGCTTTGAATAAATTACAGTTTAAAATATTTGAAAACAAAATAGTGTTATTTTAAATTGTAACAATATTTCACAATATTACAGTTTTCGCTGTATTTTATTCTTATAAATACAGCTTTAATGAGCAGAAGAGACTTCATTCAAAAACATTTAAAAAATTGTAAAGACGCCAAAGTATTAAATGTACTTTTAATTGAATCTTGCTCATTAAAAACTACAATATTATAAAAGAGTTTTAAAATATAAAACAAATGAAAACCTCTGTCATGTTATGATTATTGATTTTATGATTGATATTGTAATCATGATCTCATCAAGCCACGCTTCAGACTACAGTGAGGGGCCGTTCTCACAGAAAGCGTTTCTCCACTCCACTGCGCTACTTTTGCAATATTCCTCTCACGTGCTAGACGGACATTCATGACCCTTTTGCAGAGTCTTACCATGACTCTCAACCAAAGAATTTCAACTTTTACACGCAGCGCCGCTCATCAATATCAGTTCCAAAACAGCGGACCAATCAGAAGACCCCGGGGGCGGGGCCAGGGTTGCCAGCGTTTGTTTACACTAGCAAGTTGGAATGGCAATTATTTTATTCTCTGTCCAACACAGTTTTTATCAAGGTCAAATGCCAGAGTGAGTTTATTTTCCTATCTTTCCATGTCAAAAATATTAGCTATCTATCTTCTGTTATTGCATCACTTCTCAAAAACGAGTCTCGGGACTCAGAAAAAAAATAAAATACACATTCCTGAGCATTGCACCATTTTAGATGCAAATATATATATATATATATATATAACATCCAATTATGTCCACATACAGTATCAAATTCAAAATAAAAGGAAACTCATCCCACCTCCCTTGTAACACAATGACATATTGCAAAGCTTGATTTCAGCGATCCAATATTCACAGCAGTCTTCACGCTAGTCTTCAAGTGAAAAGCTCCCTCTATAACAGAAGTGTCTAGCATTTCATACAGATGTAAATGGATGTCGTGTACATCATCTGGCCCAGCTAAGCCTGTAAACTCCAAATTAAAGTCACCCGTTCTTGCAGTGTTCTGATGAATAATGAATTATACATAAAAGCATGCGGAAACGAGTCCCCCGTCAGCGGGTTTAACAAGGCTCTCAGTCCTGCAGTGAAAGCTTGACTGTATCAGAGACTCTCTGTGGCCCGCGGGACGCCTGACCTTTACAGTCGGCTCTGCACACTCCTGTGCTCAAACACACTTACTCTGGGCAGCAAACCATAGCAGCGGGGATTTAGTGGCCTGCAAAATTGCAACATAAAATGGAATGAAATCTGCACTGTTGCAAATTATTGGGAGGATTTTAACATCTTCATGCCCAAGGGTCGTCTGTAAAACACTACAGCTCTGAGGTAAACACGATAATTGAAAACAAAAGAGTAGAGGAAAACCATTAATCCTCACGAAAGAGGTGGTGTTAGGGTACACTCTTAGGAAAAAAAAGGTACACAAGCTGTCAGTGGAACAGTATGCTTTCAAAAGACACGTTTGTACCTTATTTAGCCCTCAAGTGTACATATTAGTATCTAAAGTGTACATATTAGTACCGTAAGAGTACATGTTAGTACCTACATATTAGTACCTAAAGTGTACATATTAGTACCTAAAGTGTACATATTAGTATCTAAAGTGTACATATTAGTACCTAAAGTGAACATATTAGTACCTAAAGTGTACATATTAGTATCTAAAGTGTACATATTAGTATCTAAAGTGTACATATTAGTATCTAAAGTGGACATATTAGTATCTTAAGTGTACATATTAGTACCTAAAGTGTACATATTAGTATCTAAAGTCTACATATTAGTACCTAAAGTGTACATATTAGTATCTAAAGTGTACATATTAGTATCTAAAGTGTACATATTAGTATCTAAAGTGGACATATTAGTATCTAAAGTGTACATATTAGTATCTAAAGTGTACATATTAGTATCTAAAGTGTACATATTAGTATCTAAAGTGTACATATTAGTATCTAAAGTGTACATATTAGTATCTAAAGTGTACATATTAGTACCTAAAGTGTACATATTAGTATCTAAAGTCTACATATTAGTACCTAAAGTGTACATATTAGTATCTAAAGTGTACATATTAGTATCTAAAGTGTACATATTAGTATCTAAAGTGTACATATTAGTATCTAAAGTCTACATATTAGTATCTAAAGTGTACATATTAGTACCTAAAGTGTACATATTAGTATCTAAAGTCTACATATTAGTATCTAAAGTGTACATATTAGTATCTTAAGTGTACATATTAGTACCTAAAGTGTACATATTAGTACCTAAAGTGTACATATTAGTATCTAAAGTGTACATATTAGTATCTAAAGTGAACATATTAGTATCTAAAGTGTACATATTAGCAGTGGTGGAATGTAACGAAGTACAAATACTTCGTTACTTTACTTAAGTACATTTTTCACGTATCTTTACTTTACTTAAGTAGAATAAATAGTGCATACTTTTTACTTTTACTTCGTTACATTTTGCAGCAATTATTATACTTTCTACTCCACTACATTTCTACAACTTCTGTTACATTTTCGTTACATTTTCTGATCAGTTTTTCCCCTGCCAAAACGTAATCTGACCGTCCGTTCGTTGCACGTTTGTCTCACCAGTGACGTTTGGTTGCCATAGATACAGTACATCAACCCGGTCACACTAAATGCGTCTCGCACGCAGTGTGTTTATCATGCAACTCATACGCGAAAATTTGTTTTTACGTGCATAGGAAACGCACCGTGTGTAATATATGTTTGGTTTGGTTAGGATTATGGCAAGCCAAGAGGTTCAGAATTACACCATAAATTAATCGCGTTTACTGCCAAACATAGTTATTAACATATAGTAAGGATAAGCATGATATTGCCTAATTGCAAGCTTGTTTCAGAAATGTTGAATTTTTTTTCCATCATTATTGAACATCATTATAGGAGTAGGCTATTAGGTTGAATGAGTTAGAATTAAATGTTTTATTAATCATTAGAAAATAGACATTAAGATAATAAATTGTTATGCAAATACTTTTACTTTTAATACTTAAAGTACATTTAAAATAAAGTACTTTTTACTTTTTACTTAAGTATGGTTGTCATTGTGTTACTTCTACTTTTACTAAAGTAAATATTTATCTGGGTATTTGTACTTTTACTTAAGTACTGAGATTCAGTACTTCCTCCACCACTGCATATTAGTATCTAAAGTGTACATATTAGTACCTAAAGTGTACATATTAGTACCTAAAGTGAACATATTATTACCTAAAGTGAACATATAAGTACCTAAAGTGTACATATTGGTACCTAAAGTGAACATATTAGTATCTAAAGTGTACATATTAGTATCTAAAGTCTACATACTAGTATCTAAAGTGTACATATTAGTACCTAAAGTGAACATATTAGTACCTAAAGTGTACATATTAGTATCTAAAGTGAAGATATTAGTATCTAAAGTGTACATATTAGTATCTAAAGTGTACATATTAGTATCTAAAGTGTACATATTAGTATCTAAAGTGGACATATTAGTATCTAAAGTGGACATATTAGTATCTTAAGTGTACATATTAGTATCTAAAGTGTACATATTAGTATCTAAAGTGTACATATTAGTATCTAAAGTGGACATATTAGTATCTTAAGTGTACATAGTATCTTAAGTGGACATATTAGTACCTAAAGTGTGTATATATTAGTACCTAAAGTGAACATATTAGTATCTAAAGTCTACATATTAGTATCTAAAGTCTACATACTAGTATCTAAAGTGTACATATTAGTACCTAAAGTGAACATATTAGTACCTAAAGTGTACATATTAGTATCTAAAGTGAAGATATTAGTATCTAAAGTGTACATATTAGTATCTAAAGTGTACATATTAGTATCTAAAGTGTACATATTAGTATCTAAAGTGGACATATTAGTATCTAAAGTGGACATATTAGTATCTTAAGTGTACATATTAGTATCTAAAGTGTACATATTAGTATCTAAAGTGTACATATTAGTATCTAAAGTGGACATATTAGTATCTTAAGTGTACATAGTATCTTAAGTGGACATATTAGTACCTAAAGTGTGTATATATTAGTACCTAAAGTGTTGTTATGTCTGAGGTGTGTACAAAACTTTTATATACACACACCTCAAACATAACTTTCAGTGTTCTGCTCATCAAAACTGCCTTTATTTGATCAACAATACAGTGAAAACGGTAATATTTTGAAATATTATTACAACTTAAAATATCTGTTTTCTATGTCAATATAGTCTAGTAAAGTGTCATTTATTCCTCTGATTTAAGCTGTATTTTCAGCATCATTACTCCAGTCTTCAGTGTCACATGATCCTTCAGAAATCACTCTAATATGATGATCTGATGATCAACAAACATTTGTGATTATTGTCAATGTTGATAATACAGTTTTTGCTGCTTCATATTTTTGTGTAATATTTAATAACTGTGATTTTTTTTCAGGATTCCTTGATGCATATAGAAAGTTCAAAAGATCAGCATTTATTTGAAATATAAATATTTTTTGTAACATTCTAAAAATCGTAACTGCTAATTAAAAAAAGGACTCACTCGCATATAAAATACATACAAAACGCAAGCATCTTCTAAATACGCTTATGACCATGGTGTCATATGTCCCAAAAACTATGATATTACTATATTACTGTAGACATCCAACAAAGCATTTATTACTACCCCCCCCCCCCAAAAAAAAAAAAAAGAATTGCCATGGTATTTTTTTGTTAGTGAAGCAATGAAGTTCAAAACACACTCACACAATATACTGTACCATGATCATACAAAGAGAAACCAATAAAAATCCCCCCACAGACACACACACAGCTTTAGATGAATCAAATGAGGACAGCTCCACTGCAGTCGAGAGGCGAGTAGAAACGGTCTCAGAGCTCATCACACACACACACACACACACAGTGTTTAATTGGAGCAGAGAAACCCAGGCGAACGCTTCCAGAGTTTCCTCAGACAGAAAAAGAGAGAGCAGAGAGATCCTCCACTGCTGCTGTGTGCTAAAAATAGCCCTCTCAGATTACGGCCATTTCAATTCACATTATTCTGACTTTCCCTCCCCTCCGCTATGAAGCGTCACCTCTGCGAGTGTGAGGTGTTCAGCGTCTGAAAACAGCTCTTATCTCTCAGTCTGTGAGGGAAGTCTCTGTGTGTTCACTCTGTAACAATCTCCTCGAGTGCTGTAATCGAGGAGGACTGGCACACACACACACACACACACACCGCATGACTGAAGAGAGAAAGACCATCTGATCCCCGCGAATCAAGATTAAACACACTCCTCCAGGCCTCCAGCTATATGGACCTGTGATAAATCTGAGGGTTATTTCTTTGGTTAAGTCATAAATTATATTTCCGGCATTTTTAATGCTATTTGTAAAAAAAAAAAAAAAAATTAAATAAATAAATAAATCTAGCAGGATTTACTTCAGAAATGTTTTAGCCTATCAGAAATAATTTTAACACACGACAAGTAACACACCAAATTAAACATGATATTTTGAAGCAGAAATTCTGAAATAGTTTAATAATATGAAATGCACTACAAAAATACTAAATAAAGCAAATAATTTTAAAGCAATTTTAATAATTTTTGCTTTAATAAAAATTTAAGTCCATGTAAGTATTAAAAAATTGCCAATTAATTGGTCAAAATGTGACATTTTGGCTAATTATTGTGCAAAATAAAATTTAATTTCAGCTATTTTTGTGGCCATTCATTTATTAAATTACGTAAAATTTGAAATGTCAAGAAATTATCCTGTACAATGAAAAAAGTACTGTACTTTGTTAATTAATTTTAACTTTAAAATGAAAATTATGTCATGACACTCATACACTTAAAAAAAAAGAAAAAAACGTAAAATGTACTTAATTTTTTTTGCACGTTTTTGCACGCATAATTTAAGACATGGAATTAAGTAATATCTACCGAACTAACTTAAATAAAATGAACAAACCAAAGTAACTGTAATTTAGCCAGTTAAAGTTTGTTGAAATGTTTAGTTAAAGTTTACTTTGCAATACTCTG
This sequence comes from Pimephales promelas, assembly GCF_988280905.1. NCBI lineage: Eukaryota > Metazoa > Chordata > Actinopteri > Cypriniformes > Leuciscidae > Pimephales > Pimephales promelas. The sequence continues at coordinate 3,072,321 of NC_142790.1, read as the reverse complement.
TTTCAAGAACATTTTATGAAAATTAACTCAGATACCATAAAACTGCAAATTTACTAAACCTAACAACAAATGCAATGACACGATACTGTAAACACAGCTGAAAAAAGGTTAAAAAATGAATAAAACTGCATTGTTCAAGCCCCAGCACGATCAGAACACCAGTGACAGAAAGTTGAGTAGGTTTTACTTAATTTTATAACGTTGATATTTACGCTTTAATTTCTACAAGTTTAAATCAAGTACTAAAATAGAATTTACATTTAAAAATTCTTGGCTGAACTTATTCAGGTATAAATTACATTTGTTAGTTTTTTTTTTTGTAGTATTTAACTCACAACAGAACGTTTATATCACTGTTTTTTCCTTCTTATCTGCATCACATTTGCATGTAAAATAAATAATACATAATAAAATAATAATAATAAATTAATTCATAAATAAACACGTCTTCTGAATATACTGTATAGAGCTAAATGTAACAAAATTAACTAAAATTCTGTAAGAATCAGAGATTCACACGATTAGTGTGACGATTCATTCAGTGAAATTGGACTGATTTGGTTCTCAAGTTCAACTCAATATTTTATTTTTTTGTAATTCATGGAAAGAAGCAACCAGAACTAGTACCAGTAGTATTCAAAAATGTATAACTTTTGCTTAGCCAAGATATCAATTTATAGATAATTAAGAATGGCATTTATTGTAACTACTTTATTTATTTATTTATTTATTTATTTTGCTCAAACTTTTTTATTAAACCAAATGATATTACAACACAATTACAAATTGTGAAAAAAAAATAGAAAAAATAGAAAATAGAAAAATAGAAAAAAAACTTTTTTACATTAAAAATAAACCAAAGAAAGTACACATCAACAGAATGATAATAATAATAATATAATAAATAAATAAATAATAATTGTGACTACTTTCTTTAGTGACTTTAAAAAAAAAAAAAAAAGCAATTTAACAATATAATTGTTGCAGACCTATAGCCCAAGAACAAGGCGAATGGTAGATTGTGTGGAATGAGAAAGAGAAATGCAAGGGTCTTGTATGTACAGGGATCTTCATAGAAGCGAATGGGAAATAAAGATTCCCGGAGAGCAACACTTATTCAGCAGGACTGAAGTATAATGGCTGACAGACGGCGATGTAGACAGAGAAGATCGTCTCATGGGAGCGTAAGAGCGCGGGAGAGCAAGAAGATGCCAAGAACGAGAGAAAGATGATGACAGAGAATGAAAACATGAAAACAAATGATCGTGTGTGAATGAGAGAGAGAGAGAGCACAGAGAAACTGTTATAGCTTTTAGTTTCCAGGACACACAGATTTAACATTGTAACCTCCTAAACAGCGAAGTTACTACAATCACTGGCACCACATAATGAATGAATATAACAGTCCCTGACAGGAACAAGCATTGCTGGAACTGTAGATCATTACTCATGATCTGTCAACCATGTTCAAGATGTCCTACACACGTCAAAACAACAGCACAGTATTAGCCTGATGCATTATGTCCAAAAATCACATTGGACAAACACTGGTTGTCGCCATGGTAATGAACCCAAAACCATTGTAATCTGAGGGATATGTCCAAAACGTGGTATTTCCATAGTATCATATTCAAAATGCCCTACATCGCCAAAACAAATTTGGTAATTTCATAATACAACGTTAAAAAATGATAAATATACACAACAAAGTAACAATGCAGTTATTACCATGATTGTGAAATAATAATACTATATTATACTATATGAATAATAAAAATATATATATTAATAATAAAAAATTAAATTACAATATTAACCATGATCAAAAGCCTAAAACAGGGTATTAGCATTACACTATAAAAATGAATATGCTGTATCTAATCAATTTTATTATCTAATACAATTGTGGCAACAGATTACAAGCAATATCATCAATTAAATTTAACAAATTAGAATTTAATAATAATGAATCAAATTATTCCTTAAAAGTTAACCATTTAAAATGATTAAAGTTTACACCAAAGCATTTAACAAAAAAATATTTAAAAAAAATATAAAAAAATATTTAAAAAAATAAAATATCTCACTAACAGACAGACGTCATAGATTAATTAAGAACTATTTATTTTATATTGCCAACATTGAAGACACCTGATGTTAACAAGCAGAATCACTGAAGGAGAAAACCGTCATTTCAAAACAAACCTAAAACAAACACTGATCACCATAATGGTGACTTAAATTTACTTAAAAAAAAAAATGTTTTACTCATTTTAAATGGTTAACTTTTAAGGAATTAGTTTGATTAATTATTACTCAATTCTAAATTTGTTAAATTTAATAAATAATAATATTGCTTGTTGTAATATGTTGCCACAATTTTTTTGATTAAATAAAGCACAGTCATTTTTACAGTGTGTGCAAAAAATAAAAATAAAATAAAATAATATATATATATATATATATATATATATATATATAAAACAGGGTATTCCCATGGTAAAACCAAAAAAAAAAAAAAAAAACACGGTATTCGGTACATGATACCATGTTGAAAACCATAAGTATTAGTATGGTACAAAATATGCCATGGTAAATGCTCAAAACACTACAACAAATTTTCTATATAACGATTTTATCGCAGTTAATAGCAAAGTAGCACAGTTTTATCTTACTAGCGGTGACTGTAGTAGCTTTGGGCGAAAGCTACAGTTCCCATGATAAATATGTGTAAGGAAAAGGAGAGAGTGAGAAATAATGATGGACATGATCAAGAGAATCGTTCTGCTCTCTCACATAACTGTCCTCATGCCAGTGTGTGTAAATCTCTGCAAAACACCCTCCATTAGTCAATCCTCAACGCCATCCACACACTGATGACACGCCAACAACACAGCCTGATCATTCCTGCATCTCAAAGCCTCTCGGTGACAACAGCACTCGCGGCTCAGAAGTATTAGCACCATGCATTTAATTCGCCATCTTTTGTCTGGGACACGTTTAATTGTAATGACAGTGCGTGAGCGGCAATCTTCAGATTTCTAATATGCAGATGATGGATCCATGATCAGGGAAGCGAAACAGAAATCGAACCGGTCGTTGCTCATCAACAGAGGTTTTGCAGGATGAAAGATGGAGAGATGAGCGATGCATGAAAGGTCAGAGGAACACCCGCTGCACGGGATGGTGTGAGCCACGACTGGCACAAACCCCTCAGAGCCAAACACACACACACACAGACACACAGAGCTCTGCTTCCCCACAATCCCCCTCGCTGAGAACACACAACAAACACACATCAACTCGTCACTGCTGATCTCTGGAGGATTCACTAAACTCACAGACGGAGACGGACTGCTAACAAGTTTGTTCCCAAACAGTCTGATACTTTTTGTAAAAAAAAAAAAAAAAAAAAAAGACCTAAAATGACCTAGTTTTTAGGACATTAAATCATGGTAAACCAACATTTTGTTTTGGATATGCAATTTTATCATATGGAATAATAATAATAATTAAAGCTGCAAGCAGCATTTGGCGGGGTTCAAGCATTTAAGTACGGTTATCTGCAGGTCCGACGTTGTAAAGAGCGATGCCATTACGGAGCGTTTATCTTAGTAAGTTCACTGAGTGAATTTCTGGTGTGAGTGAGTGGAGGCGGGGCTAATTAGCATATTCATGGGTCCACAGTTCTGATCCATCTATCAAGCAATTTTAAGGCATGATGATTTTTTTTCCCAGGAAAAAAAAAACTTGTAAATATATAATTTTGGTGATCAACCAGAGAATGTCTAATTGAAGAGAATTGGCACTGGCTGGTTACTTCCGGGTTCTGGACTGGCTGCAGTAACGCGTCTCTGTCCATGCGGGGGCGCTCACAGTCGAGTGCAGAAGGAATGGGAGTCAATGGGGTTTCACCCCCAAAAATCCACTTTTCTCAGGATGTCATTTTTTGTCAAGTAATTTGAAAGTTGCATTCAAAAGGGGATGGCTAAGATAATACACTCAGCTGAAAAATGCATTTTTAAGTTCACTTATCTGTTCTAAAAATCCGTTCAAAAATGTGATGACGTCACACAATAGCAGAATGCTAGCGTGTTCCAGCCAACAACGGCCTAACCTGTAAGAAATCAAAAGGACATAAGTACTCGTTCATTCGACTTTTGGCCTATAATCTATATTGAACTTGCGGAATCAACAATAAAATCTATGTTGATTCAACGACAAGCAGGAGAAAGAGACACTTTTAGCCGTTTAGCCCCATTGACTCCCATTCATTCTGCTCTCGCCCGCGATCACCTCCAGTGGAATTCTAATGGAACTGCAACCAAGATGATACACAACGGGGCTAGACGTTAGAGGACTTAAGATCAACTAAAAATCCCACGCTTTAAGTGATACAATTATTGACTAGAGGGAGACTTTAATACATTACTCTATAAAACCATTTTGACAAAGGGGTTTTAAAATTGAGTCAATAATCCTAGAGTTATACAACGAACCCCATTGAGCGTATAGAGTTCTGAAATGAATGGATAAATAATAATTAAAAATACCAAGCTAAAACTTCTGATGATGGCGCAGTACATGAGACACATGCCTTTGGTGTGAGAGACCCGGGTTCGAATCTACTGTGAGACACCAATGTGTCCCTGAGCAAGACACTAAACCCCTAGTTGCTCCAGAGGCGTGCAACCTCTGACATTTATAGCAATTGTAAGTCACTTTAAATAAAAGCGTCAGCTAAATGAATAAATGTAAATGTAAATTAGAAGATATATCATTCTTATATTTATATTTTATGTCTGTTTGTCTAAGTGGCCTGATATAACAATATTAGCTCAACCAATGGCGCGAGTTTGGGGAGGAGCTTTCCGTTTATCCAAACTCAGCTTCAGATTACATTGCTACAAATCTTTTCATTTCTTTTGGAAGAATTACTCACTTTCCCAATGTCATTTCTCATTGTAGCCTCAAATCTCAAAAACTATTTAATTCACCAGAGCTGAATTTTAGTTACATTTGGTGCTTAACGATTTAATTTTGGTCAGGTAATAACAATGACAATACAATTTCACTGCAGTGACAATAATAGTATAAACTGATTGTATGTAAGGATCTAAACAGTTCTCCCCGTTTGCACAGCACACATCCGTCAAGCGTGCCACTCTCCTGGGGAATGGAGTTATTAGTCCTGTAATAAAGTTATCATGAGGTTATTACACCGCAGCTGCCCTTAACACAGGTGGAATAACCACTGCGATTCATCAACACGTGTCCTTCAGATGTGCAAACGCCTGTCACATGCAGACTCTGGGAATGAGGAAGACCTGTCTTGTTCAGTTTTCCATCTTACTAGTGATCTATTTCTTTAAATATAATGTTTTAAAACAACAAGATACATTTACTTCAGAACAAAATTTAAAAAAAAAATTCTTCTTTGGTATACATTCTGATTTATGCTTGAAATTTTAGTATCATTGAGATACTTGAATTTTTTAAAAAATATATATATATATATATATATATATATATTATTTTTCATAAATTATTATTTCCCCCCCACTTTTAATAGTTTTTTAAACAAGTACATATATATAATTTTAGTTTTAGTTATTATTGTACATCAAATTAATTTACATTAAAATGAGAAACGTTGCCTTGGCAACTATCTAAATAAAGTAAGTTTAAGTTTTTGATATTTTAAGATTTATTTTATTTCAAGTAATGCAAATATTTGTTTATATAAGTTTAATAACCCTCAATATACAGTATATATATATATATATATATATATATATATATATATATATTTGAAGTTGTAAATAAAACAAAGATTACTAGAGTCTTTAGTCTTTCCATTCAAAATTTAATTGTAAAAAAATAATTAAAAAAATGTAATTGTCATTGCTATGTAATTACTGTAATAATGGCATTTGCTAGCAATTTCCGAGTGGTTTTCTTTTTCTACACCAAGTTTGTTGGTGACAAAACAAAATTAAGGAGAAAAAAGTTAATTCAAGACAGACTGTCTGAAAAGCGAGCCTTACCGTAACTTACATAATTTTGCTTTAAAGATGTTTAGATTTTTTATTCTGATTCAGAAAATTATATTTAGCAATACATTCAACACTGCAACCACACACACATATATACATATAAACAGCACAAAATCTAAACAATAATGTATTTTGTCCATTTTTATATCGATTTACTTTTTATAACACTGAGGGAAAATACAATACA